>NC_057860.1:13141846-13863021 GCF_015237465.2 Chelonia mydas | reverse complement strand
GCTGGACTGTGTGAAATGACTTGGTGGGTTTCAGTCCAGTCGCTACTGCACGGATCCATGTCCCAGACTTGACACTAGCTGGTGCCCTTTGTTGGCGGTCTCCGAAGAGGGGCCGGGGACTGAATGGCCCTTTTGTCCCTGGCGGGGGCGCTCTATGTTAGTGGGAAGTTTGCCCTGTGGCTGCCTGAGCTGGGCCTGCTCTGAGATAAGCAGAGGCCTGCAGGGCCAGGCACCATTCACTGGCGTTCAGTGTACTTAAAAATTAGATTAAATCAGCAAAAGAATAAACCAGACTGATGGCCTAGAGTCACTCCCGCAACGCCAGTCTCCTGCACAGGTCTGGGGTGCAGCAGCTCCTGCCTGGTCAGCTTTTTGTGCCTCCGCACTCGATAGCGACTATCCCCTGGCCCTGGCAAGTGTCTGCCGGAGAGGTGGGGCAGCAGTTTCGCTGCAGCGCTCCACACCCTTGGCTGGGAACGATGCAAAGTGGGGATTTTCCGGGAGCAGCTGCCAAGTTTGGCGTGAGTCACTGAGAAGCTGTCACAAGCAGGCACTGGGGCTTAGCAGAGGACTGGCAGGTGAGACATACAGATGGCAAATGGCCCTACTTGCGGGGTCTTGGTCATTAATTAAATGTACTTGCTGAGGCTTGAGTCACTTGGTGCTCCCAGAGGAACTTTCATGCAGAATCAGATTTCATCCCCTGGCCTGTTTCTCTGCACTTCCCTGCTGCCTTCTGCCCCTTTCTGAGCCTGCTGCTAAACCACAATTTTCAAAAGTAGGTGCCGAAAATCAGGCCACCTGTTTAGGTGCCTCTGTCAGGATTTAAGGGTGGGATTTTCAAAAGCAGCCAAGTGACCTAGGAGCCTGAGTCCCATTGAAAGTCAATGATGCTCCTAAGTCACTTGTGGCACCGTGAGCTGTAGCTCACGAAAGCTTATGCTCAAATAAATTGATTAGTCTCTAAGGTGCCACAAGTCCTCCTTTTCTTTTTGCTAAGTCACTCGGGCACTTTTGAAAAATCCCACCCTTTAAATGCTTCTTTAGGCCCTGAAATAAGCTGCTGGCTGCTGTGCCCCTTGGGAATCAGGCTATTTATTTTGGTGCCTTATTCCCCGCTTTGAGCTTCTGGGGCGTAGTGCTGAAATGGGGACAACACAATTGTTTCCACGGCAGTGACATCACATGGGACTGTCACATGCAACACTATGACCTCGCTGTGGGGTCAAACAGGAAGGGGAGCAGGAGCAATTCTCCTAATCAGACACTAATTGTTACACCAGCACCTGTCCAGGGTTACGCCACTGAAGACAACAACATGACTGGATGTACCAGGCTCTAATTGCTGTCCAGCCCCAAAGAGGAGATGGAGGCAGGATTAAATCACATTTCAGTGGAAATCAGTCGGTTTTTCCTTCTTAGGAGCGTGTGTAAGGACGCTATGATTCCCCGCAGCGCTGGGGAGCCCTAACCAGCACAAGAGAACTGGAGCGAGGGAGACCGTTCTCAAGGTATTGCTAGCCCAGGCCAAACCAGAACGTATGGAGAATGCTCTTGAGCTGGCCAAAGCTACACGGTGCAGATAAGCTTGGCAGAAACATCTGAGCTCCCTGGCAGTTGTCAGGAGGCTTGTGTGAATGGGCTTAGGGTGATCTCAGTCCAGTCCCCAGGGGGTGAGTGTCCACATCACAGAACGCACCACCATGGCTGGGGCTAGCTGCAGGCTTGTTGTCAGCAGAAGCGACTGGGCCAAGCAGACTGAGCATCCCTTCTTCACCAGACAGGCTCTTGGCTGAGGCACAGGAGAAGGGGTGCCCTGCCTGGGATATACCCAGACTTGCTGAAGGGGCTGATCTGAGGGAACCTGCTGGAGGTTTGTTTGTCACTGAAGTAGGCTCCAGAGTTGTCAGATCCCCAAGAGAGTGTGAATGGGGTGTCACCGAGCCAGGTCTCGGAGGAGAGGTGGAAGAGAGCCCGTGCATGTCACCCTGCAATACAGGGTGACATGACTGTGACTCAGCCAGGGCCCAAACTGGCCACTGTGTCTTTGAGGGGCCTGATCCATGGGAAGTGGCACTTTGGAGAATGTTCTGTCCCAGGCGTGGCCCAATGGGAAGGAATGTAAAACCTTTGAGGACTTCACTAGCCTGTAATTACCTTCTCGCATGTCTCAGCGCGGAGCGGAGGCCGCCCCAGCCTGCGGCGAGAGCACTGAGATAAACAGCACCTGAAACTCACACGTCCTGGCCTGCCTCAGGAACGCACCTGAGTCACAGAGAACCAGGCCTAGTTTTGTCCGGGTCAGGGGTTTACAACATTTCCTCTGCCAGGCGAGCTCTGAGGCCTGCATAATACAAGCCGGGGGAGCCTGGTAAATGCTGGGTGGGAGCTGCTTGTGTCATGGCAGATGGAAACTGTCCAGGACAAACCAGTTGGAGCCTCTAACACTCTGCTCAGTCCTGATCTGCCTGTCTGACCTTTTAGAGGGAAGTTAGCATGGGTGAAAGGTGCCGACTTGAGAGCGCTGGAGGCTGAATGGCTCCTGAACCAGAACCAGAACCGCCTGCTGTGCCCCCCAGCCCCTCACCAATCCCTCAGCCCTTGCCCCCCGATCAGCTTCACTGACTCTCCACCTCTTCTCCAATCTCATCTGAAACCATGTCTGCAGGGACTGGCCGGGGTCAGACTTGCCTTCCTTTTGCTTCTGCATACGCAGGCAGGGAACCATTGCAAGCAAGGGTTTTGCCACCATAGCCAGTAGCCATGCCTTTTACAGGCCTGCAGAGGCCAAAGAGCCCTGGTTGCTCATGCACCCATCCCAATAGGGGCAAGGGCTGGTGAGGGCACGATTCCACTCTTGGAGCAATAGAGATAGTGAGGCGTCCCCAGTGCTGCAGACGGTGACTGGGGCTGGGAGGTGGGGGACCCATGTGGGGTGGGTGGCTGTCCAGCTCAGGCTTGGGGGGTTGGGGTGGGGTTTATGGAAAGCACAGAAGCAGTGAGCAGGAGGAACACAGATGTAAGCCACTTCAAGGCCATCGCTGCTTCACCCTGCTGGGGTGAGCCAGACGCACAGGGTCCCTGAAGCTGGTACTGCACCGTATCCACCAAGCAGCTTGTCAGGTGCACAGGCTGCCAGCTCTGCGGGGTGGGGACCGTCTCTTTGTTAGGTGCGTGTATAGCGCCGCGCACAACAGAGCCCTGGCCTCTAGGTGCAACCACAATGCAGTCCCTAATGGTCCTGATAACTTCGAGTGTAAAGAGGGTACCAGTGGGCAGGGCCCCTCAGAGTTAAACCCACCCTGCCTGCTCAAAGGCGAGGCCAGCCCAGAAGAGGATTCTCTCCAGGAGGGGCCGTGCCGAGGGCATGACACAGGATTAATGAGAAGCGGAAGCTCCTCTGATGACACCAGGGAACCCAAGAAACAGCTGCGGAGACAGAACATCCTGAAGATCCCCCATGGCAGCCTCTCCGCTCCCTTGTAGACATTCACCCCCTCTGCATGCTCTGACACGCCCCGCGCCTGGAGCCCCCATTGTGGGCGACTGATACCAGCTCCCACCGTCCTCAGAGCCCGCCCCCTCATCCAGTTGCCCACTTTTGAGCCTGCTGCCTGCAAGGCTGCTCCCAGGAAGGGAGGTGGGAAGCTTGTGAGCTGTACACAGCTCCTGCCCCACTAGCCAGGGGCGGCTTGGGAGCAGGTTTCCCTCTCCGTGCAGGGGCACCAGGCGGGAGTCACAGGGTATTTAGGGGGGCAGCTCCATGCTCACACTGCTACCAGCCTTCACCCACCGGATTCCCAGCACCTCCCAGCTGGACGGTTAGCAGTTTGGTGCCATCTATAGGCAGGAGTCAGTACTACACCCTCCCATGCCCCATAGAAAGGAGAGGAACCCACAAGTTGGCAAAGAAGGAAGCAGGGACTGAGCAGCTGCTGGCCCAGGGCCATCCAGAAGCTTTAATCTGAGAAGCAGCCCTGCCCCGCCACGCTACCTGTGCGGCCATCAACTCCGCGCCGTTACATCACTTGTACCAGGCGATGCGGGGAGACACGTTGCCTGCCCCTGCCCCGGGCCAAAGGGCACGTCCTGGGGGCGGTAAGGCTGGCTGGCCTGGGCAGCAGAAGCTCTTCCATCTACTGAATAGGAAAGAATTTGAGGGACTCCTGCCTGCCTCCCTCCCAACACTTTATTTGGCTTCAGGAAAGCCACAGTCTCCCTTCAGTCCATGCTGCACAGAATTGCCAGCTGGGGAAGCCATGCCCAGCGAGAGGAGGATCTGAGCCTGTAACATTCAGACTGCATTGAGTTACATATCCAGTCAAGATTCCCATTTTTACACGGGCCAGCATGCGTGTACATACCCACGTGTACGCCTGTATATTGTCTGTGCGCCTATATGGCACACCACCGGTGGAAAGAACTCTCTGTACAAGCATAGCCACATGCAGCAGGTGGATAAAATCCTGCTGCTTTACGAAAGCAGCTTGTAATAAGTCATCTGTGACCATTCCTTACCCCGGTAACCAGTCTCATCTCATTGCTTCCTTGCACTACCCCCGCCAGCTTATTGTCTCTTGCCTTCTACTTAGACAGTTCAGGGGCCATCTCTGTGTTATGTTTGTACAGCACCTAGCACAGGGGTTCTCAAACTGGGGGTCGGGACCCCTCAGGGGGTCGTAAGGTTATTACCTGGGGGGTCACAAGCTGTCAGCCTCCACTCCAAACCCTGCTTTGCCTCCAGCATTTATAATGGTGTTAAATATATTAAAAAGTGTTTTTAATTTATAAGGAGGGTGGCACTCAGAGACTTGCTGTGTGAAAGGGGTCACCAGTACAAAAGTTTGAGGAGCACTGGCCTAGCACAACAGAGGGCCCCTAGGCACGCTGCAATGCCAATATGATGTAATCATTTAAAATCTATTTTATACACTACTGCATAGAGAAGCGAATGTACCCAACACCCACTAGCAGGACAGCTGGTCACGAGTGGGGCTAAGCCCCCCGGCGTCACAGCTAGGAAGAGTGGTTGCTGTAGTGTTGCAGGATGATGAATGAGCTGCTACTACCAGTCTCTCAATTACGTCCCCCCTGGAGTATGTCCCCCGCTGCATGTCCCCCTTTGAAAATATGATGCACTGGTGGGGAAGAGGATAAACTGATGCCTGCAGCCACTGGGGGCACCGACCCGCACTGCACACTGGAAGAGATGCAATTATTTCCCTGCACAGGGAACCGTGCAGTGTCAGGAACTGCCCCTGAACTCTGTTCAGAGTCTGTTGCTGTTGCACAGTGTACGAAAGGGATGTATCTTGGAAATCCCCAACGCCGACCAGCAGTACCAAGAGTCACCAGGGGAGGGCCCTCTTGCTAAACACTTGAAACGGAGTGGGCGACTTGTCCCAGCGCATTCACCAGGCATCTGAGAACCAAGTGAGGCTGCCAGAATGCCTTTCTCTGACACCGTGAACTGCTGTCGAAGGGCGCAAGGGGATCTGTCGCACTGCCCGGTAAGCCCTGGCTGGAAAGCAGTGTAAACACACGAAGTAACAATAAATACTTGCAAAAAGAAAACGAGTACTTGTGGCATCTTAGAGACTAACCAATTTATTTGAGCATAAGCTTTCGTGAGCTACAGCTCACTTCATCGGATGCATCTGTAGCTCACAAAAGCTCATGCTCAGATAAATTGGTTAGTCTCTAAGGTGCCACAAGTCCTCCTTTTCTTTTTGCGAATACAGACTAACACGGCTGCTACTCTGAAATAAATACTTGATAATAATTAACAACACTGCGCGAAAGCACCTGGTTGGTGTGCAGGAGCCTAGAGGGCGGGTATCTCTGGCTGGCTCTGGAACATGTCCCTGGCAATGGCTCCACAATGGCTCTCACTGAAGGGGAAAAAACACCTTCCCAGGAATTGTGTGTGCGCTAGACAGGGCTGGCTGGCTGTACCTGCAAACCTTCCAGCAGAGGCGTAGCAAAGGAGTACTTGTACTGGCCTAGCTTATACCAGCCCCCCAGCTGAAATAAAGCTACACCAGCAAATGCACTTTTTTTGCGTCTACGTTCAGGCCGTGTTGGTTAGGGGTGGGATTTTTGTCACATTCCTCACCAACATGCTGGCAAACCGTTCAAGTGTAGGCCAGGCCTCACTCCGTCCCAGCCTTGCTGGCTCTCAGCGGTAGCCTCTCCCTCAGGAGCCAGTCAGTATCTGCCACCAGGCTTTCAGCCCTTCCTTAAGACCCTCGAGTGTCCCCCTGAGCCTGGAACTCCTGCAGCAAAGTCACTGGGTTGGCTTGACCCTTACAGCTCCACAGACGAAGCTGCTCAGCTCTGTGAACTGACTCAGAACTTCCCTCCCCCCCAGCCCCATCACTGACATGTCACCTGATCTGCTGCCCCCTCCTCTCAGCTGCTAAACTTTGACAAACAGCAGTTGAGTGCTGAGCAGAGCGGGAGCTGGCTTACGGTTTACCCTGGAAACAGCAGAGAGCCTGGAGCTTTGCCTGGGACTGACTGGAAACCAGACAAATCAGCAGTTTCTCTTTGAGTTTTTTGATTGATTTGAACTTGAAACTTGAAGAAAATGCAAACTGGAAGCCCCTGCAAAGGGACACGACTTAATGTCTGAGCCCAGGCTGGATGAGGGGAGGGAAAGGCAGACAGAAGATAAGGAATAACCAGGTTAGGGGTAGGTTTCAGAGTAGCAGCCATATTAGTCTGTATCCGCAAAATGAAAAGGAGGACTTGTGGCACCTTAGAGACTAACAAATTTATCTGAGCATAAGCTTTCGTGAGCTACAGCTCACTTCATCGGAAGTGCCACAAGTCCTCCTTTTCTGTTTTAAGAAGGAAAAAGGCAGTTGGGAGAAATTAGCTGGAATAATTGCAGCTGTGGAGAGCATCACACCAACCTGGCCATTATAGCCATATGGCAATTGCTACTACGTGGCCAAATGTGGCCATCCCACCCAAGTGGCCATCCACCCGTATGGCCAATAGACCTTTATGGCTATTAGACCCACGTGGCCGGCTGACTTATACAGCCCACAGATCCTGGTGGCCATCCCACCTATGGGACCATCCCACCTATGGGACCATCCCAGATGGCTATGCTTCTTACTGTACCCACTCCATGGACACACAGGTGGTGGCTTCATTCTGCAGGGCTGTCAGCTCAGTGGCTCTCGCAAGCATAGCATTCACTGTAACAAATATCCCACCGAAGAAACACTGATTCTCAGCTCCTGAAGTTCTGTTACAGAAGCCAGCACCATGGTATTTCCCACTCTGCCTCCTCCTCCTGCACTAGTGTTTCCTCCTGCCCCCAACTCTGAATTCCTGTCCCACAATTTAAAGGTTGGCCAGTGCATCTCAGGAGAAAGCGCGCTCCTTGAAGTACAGTGGGACAGTGGTTCAGTTCTGTCTCAGAGGGGATAGTGCCCCATCCATCGCCAATGCCTTCTCCTGCAGAGCAGCACAGCACCCCCTGCTGCCTGGGACACTAGATCAATACTGACCCAGAGGCAGAGCACCCCTACTGAGTCACCAGCACCAAGCAGCATTCCTTGTGGGGTGCACCTTCTCTCTGCCCTGCCAGGCCAGACTTCACGTCTCTGAGCCTGGAGAGCACTGGCAGCCGAGCAGCAGATGCCAAATTACACCATGTTTACTCCCACAGAATTCAGGTACAGCCCTGACTCCCCAGACATGGTCTCCAGCAGCAGGTCCCAACAAGAATCATTACAGAAGTCAGATTGCCTTCCCTGAGTGCAGTGTGGTAGCTGTGAGGCTAGGAAAGAGACAAGGTGGGGGCAGGGACTATCTTTTACTGGACCAACTTCTGGTAGAGGAAGAAATAAGCTTTTGAGCGTCACAGAGCTCTTCTTCAGGCTCCAAACCTTGTCTCTCCACTGCCAGAAGCTGGTCCAGTAAAAGATATTCCCTCCCACACCTGGTTTCCCAGAAACGGCACTCTTGGAGCTGGGGAGATGGCTCAAGTTTGCCAGTTCTCCCTGGGCTCTCAGATCCCTTCCATGTTATACTGGGGAGGCGGGAAGAAGTGTCTCTCCCAGAGGCCTCAGAGAACTGGATGCACAGGGAGACCAGAGTTTCTCTGAGATGACCAGAAAGTACTGATAGAAGAGACTGTTTGGGCTGACTAGACAGCAGGGGTGTTTGCTACCAAGGTGGTTGCCATGCACATGCAGAGTCCCGTGAGACACACACGACTGGCCACCCAAAGTGCTACTCCCAGTTTCCCCTGGTGGATCATGGAGGATGGCAGGCTTGGTCACAGGCAGGGCCAAGATGGGCCCTCACAAGTCTCACTTCACAGAGGGCTCTGCAAGACCTGGGGCCAGCCCTGGGGCAAGCCCCTGTCCAGGGAGGCTAGGGGCTTTCAGGTGCTAACAGTAACATAAGGTGTCCATGGAGTCATGGTGGAGGGCCCCGGGGGATTGCTGGTGGGAGGAGGGGAAGATGAGGATTGAAGAAACTAGTGTTCCTCATCCCTTGGGGAATCTCACACCAGACCAGCATGCTACACACCTCGGTGTGGGGTGGGGGAGGAGGGCGTGCGCTGCTTGGGGGGGTGTATTCCTATGTGCTGCCGTATAGGGTTCAACATTGAACACAGCCAACTCCCTGTTCCCTTCCCCGGCTGGCTCTGGAGGGGGTCCAGGGGGGGCTGGGGAGGGCCTGCGGGAAACCTCTCGAGATACCAGACTATTCCACATTCACTTCATCAGCTGATCCTTCTCAGCCTGTCTCTGCTGCCAGGTACTGAACAAGCTGCAAACGCCCAGGGAGGGCCTCTCTCCCACCTCATTTCCTGAGCTGTGCCGGAGGCCCTGGTGCAATGCTCATGTGCCCAAGGCCCTGGAGAGGCTCCTCCCTGCCCCCCAGAAGCTAAGCTTGCTGCCTGCTAGCTGCCACATCTACATTCAGACACAGGCAGGAAAGTGGCCTGGTTTCAGAGGGGCGGGGCACCCACAGCTCCCACAAGTCGGCACAATGTGGCCCTTGTGGCGCTGTGGCCCCCAGCTTTGTGCATCCCCTGCCCTGGGCTAGTCACAGAGAGCTGAGCTCCCAGCCTGCACCCGTGCAGTACCAACTTCACCGGGAGTGAAGCACTTTGCAGGATCAGGCACCGCAGACTGCTGGCCTGTTCCCGCAGCCCAGGGAGGATGGATGTCACACCCAGAGGCTGGCTTAGGTCCTTTTCCTAGGGGCTTCAGTTTTACTCCTTCCCCATGAGAACTGGTAACGTAAGTTCCACATCTCCCTAACCCGGGGTCTTCTGCTGGGGCCACCCATTTCCTACAGCTTCTGCTTTGCAGGCTGTCTGTGAGGCATGCCCAGGTTGTGCTTCTTTCCTCCCCGCCCAGAGACGCCCTGCTCTGAACAGCTCTTTTCCACTCCTATAGGGCATCCACCTGGGATCTCCCCTACTCCAGGGCCTCCCTGCAGTGCTCTTCTCCCACCCTCGCCTCCTTGCCTGGGCTGCTTTTGTAATCCCTGAGCCTTAACTGGAGGGTCTCAGCTGGGAGAGAGCTAATCAGTCCCAGCGGAGGCTGGGCCCAGCTCCCTTGAAAGGGTCGGCCAACCCAGGACAGACACGTAAGGCTAGATCTTCAAAGGGATTTAGGTGCCTAAGTCCAAAATTTAGATCCTCAGCCCCCTGCCCAGTTGCCACCCAACCCTCTAGGCACCTCAGTGTCCATCGTGGGTATGTGTGCACAGCTGCCCCTGTCCTGCTGCTCCTGAGTGTTTACGCCCTGGCAGGATCCTCCAGCGAGGCATTCCCACACCTACCTCGCCCGCGGGGCCTCATCTGGTAGGAGTGCTTACCAGATTGGGCTCCTCATTGAACACAGCTGAGGAGGGATGATTGTGTTGTCTCCCTTATTCCCACTAGCCCAGTGGTTAGTGCACTCAGCCACGCTGTGGGAAACCAGGTTCAAATCCCCCCTCCGCCTGGTTCAGAGCACGGACTTGACAGGAGGTCTCCCACCTCCCGTGTGAGTGCTCTAACTCTGACCCCAGGATGGCCGGCTCAGTCTCCTGGTGAAACTCTTCCACTTGGTCTAAAATACCCAGTTATCCCTTGGGCCAGAGGGAGCAGGTGAATGACTCTATGGACTAGTGGGTAAGGCCCAGCTAGCTCCAGTCCCTGCTCCAATGACTATTTAAGCATTTCATACAAAATGGAGCAGCTTTCCCAGGAGAGGATCGCTCCCCAGATTACCCTAGAGCCCAGAGGTTAGGGCATTCAGTGAGGTGCCTGGCTCCGAGAGCAGGTTCACAGCTATGGCTTGTCTCCCTCTGGAACCGGAGTTACATGCCTAACTCCTTTGGAGGGGTTGTGCTTAGGCCATGCCCCTCGCCCTGGCATTTCTCGTGGGCTAGTGGAGGTGGTTCCCAGCTCAGCGGATCCCACTCGTAAGCACCTAGCGCCCCCCATGCGCTGTCCAGGGTGCCCAAACCTGGGGCTGAAGATTCCACTGGGTGGCAGGGGCCTCAAATTGGGGGTTTGCGCCCAAGTGCCCTCTGTGGGTCTGGCCCAGGTCATACTGGAGTAAGAAGACCTGGAGCACTGACAGGAAGTAGGATAAAACCAAAAGATTGTTAATGTTCATGCCTTGGACGTACGCTGGCCACCACCTGTGGGTCAGGAAGTGTCTCTTCTGCCCCCTGGTGTAGAGGACACACAGATGCACTAGTGGTGCGGGCTTCGGCTTCCTCTGAAGTATGTGGCATTGGCTACTGATGGAGACAGCACACCGGGCTAGGCAGAGCATCAGTCTCCTCTGGCTTGGCAGACAGCAGGACACTGGACTAGATGGACCGCTGGGCTTTTCTGATTTAAGGATCAGGCTACTGGGCCAGCCAGACCATTTGTTGCTCCCTGCTGGCCCAGTATAACAGTACTCTCCAACTCAGTCACTTGCTGTCTCCTGCAGCAACGAGCCCAGGCACACTTATCTAGGAAAACATAGAGCTGATTGCAGAGACGCTGCTGACAAAATACAAATCACAGTTACCTCTGTCATGTCAAAATTATCAGCAGTGCTGCAGGCAGAAGGCAGGCAGGGAGCTGAGCTAACCGAGAGAGAGCCAGGCCCAGAGACATGAATTGCACCTTCACATACCTATCTGGCAGAGCGGCTTTGTTTTCCCTTTGTGAAATCTTGTAAATAATCATTACAGCTCCAAGGCGGGGCTGGGAACTGCAGCGAGGAGCCCTGCAGGGCACTGCCAAATGTAAGAGCAGGGATCAGAGAGCCCAGTGGCCATGGGGAGGAGCTGCCATTGGGAGCAGTGAAACAAGGAACTCCCTGTTTGTGGCTATGACACAACACATGCTTGGGAGCGCAGAGGGAGCAGCCAGCCAGTGGACCTAGAGGATGAGATCTCCCAAAATGCAGAGAGAAACTGCAATGGGAATTGCTTAAAAAACTGGTGGGAACCTCTGGTGCTTGTGGGGCTCATGCAGTTTGAGTCTTGACACTGGCACCATAAAACTGGTTGCCAAACACAGATTAACGGGAGACAAAATTATTGTCGTAGTGTGGGAGGCTCTAATAAAGTCTAGTTAGAGGAATTCCTTTGGATGGTGGAACGTGGGTGCAGCTCCGTGGGTGCAGAAGGCGAGAAGCTGATAGAGGCTTGTGGCAGGTTGGAGGGAGGAGTTTGGGGTACAGTGGGTAAATGCTCTTTCCTGTCCCGTTTCCAGCATTTGGACAGTAGCTCAAGGTGCCACGTAGTGTATTTATGGACATTTATTATAAGCATTTTACCATGCACAATTAGCCTGTGGAAGTCAGTGCCACTAGATATCACTGAGGCCAAGAACTCAGCAGGATTCCAAAAGGACTGGACATTTATATGGCTAACAAAAAAATCCAGAGCTACAGTAACAAGGATTAGAAAACACTGAATTTTGAAAGAGATCTGAACCCACCTGTTTCAGGGCATGAGCCAGCCTCTATCTGATGGGTGTTGGGGAGAAACTTCCCCTGTGGGCAAGTTATTCCTTAATGACCTATTGCCTCATGAGCAGCTGGTGCTGGCTCCAGTCAGAGACAGGAGACTGTGCTAGCTGGACTCCTGGGGGATACAGTCTGGCAGTTCCTACTTTTCTAAGGATGCTGTCACTGGAGAAACTGGGCAAACTTCCCACAGTTTAGATCAGAAGCAAATAAGATTCTCCCCCTGATCGGGAGCTTATGCACTACAATGCCCTGCAGCACCAAACAGCCTTGGAAGGGTCAGATTACATGGGCAAACCCAGCCATCTGATGAGATCCCAGGGGATTCCAAACCCTGTAAGAGTGGAGAGTCAGCTCGCTCTAAGCCGGGTGGCCAGGTTCAGGCTCAGCTGTATTTCCAGTGGGGGTGAATTTCAGTGGTGAGAGCTCTCTGCCAAATGTGGAAGATTGACTCTGAAAAATGAGGTGAGAAATCTCCAAGACTATATTCTGTTAAACAGACGCCTTTAATAAACACACTGCAACTTCAGGATTTTGGCCCCTTTGAGGCAAAGAACTGATTCTTTGTCTTGATAAAATAAAAGCTGCTTTGTTCTACCACTAGATCTCTTTGATTTTTCAATTACTAGTACTGTATAATAACGTCATATGGTGTCCTCAGCCTAACCTAGGAGATCCCATTCTCACATCAACCAGAGTAGAACTCCATAGCTTTGCTTATTAAACCACCAATCCAGAAGCAGAACTGTCCCTGCGATGGCCTACGATGGAAATAGAGAGCCCCTTAAGGACAAGAACTGCCAGGGGCAAGTGATGACCTTTTATTTCATAAATATGGAATTAGAGTTGCTCATGGAGTCTTAGACCCACAGTGGGTTCAGCTCCAAATCACAAAAGTAGTATAGGTGAGTTGGAGCAGGTTCCTGTACTCAAGGTTGGTCATGACTTAAAGTGGACTTATTATTTGTATTAAAATTAGTGCTGTAAATGAGCACTGCTCTTTACAAGCAGAGAATAAGACACACTCCCTGCCTTGAAGAGCTTACACTGTAACTGGACAGTGGCAGCAGTTGCATGACTAAGAAGGTAAATGAATTGCAGCACATGAATGGGAATGGCTTGAGTTATCATTTGGAGGTTGTTTGGCGTCAGATAGGTCTCCAGTCTCCCAAGCAAAGCCAAATTAATTGCTGTTCTGTGCATTCCCCTTCCCTTTGGAGGAGGCTACTGAACCAGGTGAATAACTCATTGTGTGAACTGACTGAACTCACCACTGTGAATCACTGGGAATCTTTCACACCCACCCATTACAGTGAGAGGAATTATTCAGTGCATGTTGCAACTGGAAATGGACAAGCAAGAGTCAGTCAGTCACCCCTCCCTGCCAGAGAGCAAGGGTACAAGAAACCAGCATACAGGTTGGTGCTTTATGGCAGGTTGATCCTTGGTGGAGATATGGCTCAAGGAATTTGATGGGGAGAGAGCCCACATGATGCTCTGCCTTGATGTTCTGCAAACAAAAGAGTTGGAAGACGGGTGCTGGAAGCTGGAGGACGGGGTGTCTACCTGCCCCATAACATTTAATTAAATGAGAAAAAAGGAAGCATGCTGACAGCCTAAGGGCTGAAGTGGCATTAAGATAAGAGAATCTCTTAAACTTCAGACTGAGGCCAGCATGTGTATTCTGGATCCTAAAGGATAACAACAGAGTCAGGACTGGCCTTACAATTTGCAAGACCCCAACCTGTTTGGGGCAGGAAAAAGAATCAGGCCTAAAATTGCTTTCTTTCCTGCTCCCAGAGGCAGAACGGGACCTTCTGCGTTGGTTCCACAGCCTCCTTTTCCACCTCTACTGCTAAAGGGGATCAGGCCATGACTTGCCCTCTCCTCCACTCCAATCCTATTGGCAGGGGATGGGTTGGACTATGAGGGCCTGGGGGAATGAAAATGCGCAGGCCCCAAGCAGTTGTGTGTCATGCTTCTGCTTAAGGCCAGCCTTGGAAGGAGTTTTCTTCTGTCTATTTTAAATGGGGCTCTCAGAAGAGGGGGGGCTTCCTTCCAGCCAGCGCTCCAGCCCAGCTGGCATGGGACTGTACACAGGCCCACTCAGAAATGTGCCTCTGTTGTATACAGGTCATTTTAGGGTTTCCTTTCCTGCAAACACACTTAGGGAACATTCTTTCCAGCTGTTGAGTAGGGGGCTGGTAGGAGCAGCCTTGGCAGACAGGAAATAGTTAAGAAACTGGACAGAAACAAAAACAATATGCTGTACTCACACCTCGGTATGTTATTGCCTAGCAATACCTGCATTTCTGCAAGGATGCCTGGCCCAGAGCAAAGCTCTTGTGTTTCCACTCCTGCCAATACCGGAGCCCTTTCTCCATGTTACTGTCTCTGCTCAGGATTCTGCCCCTTTAGCTCTAGACACCAACTGGCGTTGGTTTCTACTGGCTGTACGTATCACTGTGAGCAGCACTCACCAGGAAACTGGCCTGAAGGGGAATCTCCAATTGTTTCTAATTAGCTTTTTCATTAGATTAAAAGCAGAGTTCACTGTTTGATCATAATTTCTACAGCGCAATTACTGAGGTCCATTCAAACCCGTTCCTCACACTGAATTATGGTATTAGTTGCAGAGTTCCAGAACTTCTAAGCAATTACTTCATTTTCCTTCCCAGGAGAGATGATTGTTGTTCTCGGTCATGTACTTTCTTGCTGTTCATCTGTACTTAACGGGAGGGAGGAAATAACATCTGCAATGTGCTTCTTGCTGGAACAGGTTTCAGAGTAACAGCCGTGTTAGTCTGTATTCGCAAAAAGAAAAGGAGTACTTGTGGCACCTTAGAGACTAACCAATTTATTTGAGCATAAGCTTTTGTGAGCTACAGCTCACTTCATCGGATGCATACTGTGGAAACTGCAGAAGACATTATATACACAGAGACCATGAAACAATACCTCCTCCCACCCCACTCTCCTGCTGGTAATAGCTTATCTAAAGTGATCACTCTCCTTACAATGTGTATGATAATCAAGTTGGGCCATTTCCAGCACAAATCCAGGTTTTCTCACCCTCCGCCCCCCCCCCCCCCACAAACTCACTCTCCTGCTGGTAATAGCCCATCCAAAGTGACCACTCTCTTTACAATGTGTATGATAATCAAGTTGGGCCATTTCCAGCACAAATCCAGGTTCCCACCCCGCCCCCTTTTTTCCAAAAACCACACACACAAACTCACTCTCTTGCTGGTAATAGCTTATCCAAAGTGACCACTCTCCTTACAATGTGTATGAAAATCAAGGTGGGCCATTTCCAGCACAAATCCAGGTTTTCTCACCCCCCCACAAAACACACACACACAAACTCACTGTCCTGCTGGTAATAGCTTATCCAAAGTGACCACTCTCCCTACAATGTGCATGATAATCAAGGTGGGCCATTTCCAGCATAAATCCAAGTTTAACCAGAACGTCTGGGGGGGGGGTAGGAAAAAACAAGGGGAAATAGGCTACCTTGCATAATGACTTAGCCACTCCCAGTCTCTATTTAAGCCTAAATTAATAGTATCCAATTTGCAAATGAATTCCAATTCAGCAGTTTCTCGCTGGAGTCTGGATTTGAAGTTTTTCTGTTGTAAGATAGCGACCTTCATGTCTGTAATTGGGTGACCAGAGAGATTGAAGTGTTCTCCGACTGGTTTATGAATGTTATAATTCTTGACATCTGATTTGTGTCCATTTATTCTTTTACGTAGAGACTTTCCAGTTTGACCAATGTACATGGCAGAGGGGCATTGCTGGCACATGATGGCATATATCACATTGGTGGATGTGCAGGTGAACGAGCCTCTGATAGTGTGGCTGATGTTATTAGGCCCTGTGATGGTGTCCCCTGAATAGATATGTGGGCACAGTTGGCAACGGGCTTTGCTGCAAGGATAGGTTCCTGGGTTAGTGGTTCTGTTGTGTGGTATGTGGTTGTTGGTGAGTATTTGCTTCAGGTTGGGGGGCTGTCTGTAGGCAAGGACTGGCCTGTCTCCCAAGATTTGTGAGAGTGTTGGGTCGTCCTTCAGGATAGGTTGTAGATCCTTAATAATGCGTTGGAGGGGTTTTAGTTGGGGGCTGAAGGTGACGGCTAGTGGCGTTCTGTTATTTTCTTTGTTAGGCCTGTCCTGTAGTAGGTGACTTCTGGGAACTCTTCTGGCTCTATCAATCTGTTTCTTCACTTCCGCAGGTGGGTATTGTAGTTGTAAGAATGCTTGATAGAGATCTTGTAGGTGTTTGTCTCTGTCTGAGGGGTTGGAGCAAATGCGGTTGTATCGCAGAGCTTGGCTGTAGACGATGGATTGTGTGGTCAGGGTGAAAGCTGGAGGCATGTAGGTAGGAATAGCGGTCAGTAGGTTTCCGGTATAGGGTGGTGTTTATGTGACCATTGTTTATTAGCACTGTAGTGTCCAGGAAGTGGATCTCTTGTGTGGACTGGACCAGGCTGAGGTTGATGGTGGGATGGAAATTGTTGAAATCATGGTGGAATTCCTCAAGGGCTTGTTTTCCATGGGTCCAGATGATGAAGATGTCATCAATATAGCGCACGTAGAGTAGGGGCGTTAGGGGACGAGAGCTGAGGAAGCGTTGTTCTAAATCAGCCATAAAAATGTTGGCATACTGTGGGGCCATGCGGGTACCCATAGCAGTGCCGCTGATCTGAACAGGCTCAGATACCATCTCCTGCTGGCTGGACAGAGGTGCAGGACTGACAGCCTCGGAGAGTGAAGTCCTTTGTTCCTCTACAAAATAGTTACAGCAGAGAAGGCTTCCCTTGCACTGTCCCACTAATGGGAATCATCACTGGCCTGGGGGACCTGCTAGCAGTGGAGGGGAAATCTCAGGCTTAAGGGCTCAGTCAGTCCTTTCCTGTCCTGCTGTGCCAGCGAGGTGTCCAGCTTTGGGGGTGCTTTGTTTGATGTGGAGACCTGTTCCTTAGGGATTCCACTGAAAGTCAGTAAGCAGCAGTTGAATGATAATGAATTTGGGTCACTATTAGCACAGGCTGGATTCAGCCCGGTGACAGAAAGAGGAAACGTTCAGTCACCCATTCCAGACCACTGGTTGGTCTCCTCCTTGGCTGAGATACAGTAACAGGTTAAATGAAGATAAATGTCACGGCAGCTTATGTACAAGGAAGAGACCCAAAACAGAGATTTTGTTAGTGAAGGGACATAGCAACATTTGGCTGGTTTTATGGCAATTTCAGCCAAATTCCGAGAGTGCTTCCATGCAGGGCTATGGACGGGCGAGGCTGGCACTTTCAGCACATTGAACAGGTTTCAGAGTGGTAGCCGTGTTAGTCTGTATCAGCAAAAACGACGAGCACATTGACTATCTCATAAGCAGCTTCCACTGGCAATTTCAGACCAATGGGGAATCACTGGCTTTTGGAATGGGGAGCATGCCATCACGGCAACATCTCCAGCACACAACAGCAGGGAGTGGACACCCACGGCAAAGGGGACAGGACCAGGAGGAGGAACAAATGTTTGTCAGAACTCACCGGACAAAGGGAGAATGAAACAAGTGAATCTGGAAATTAGAGAAAACGTCGTCTGCCCACACAGAAACGAAAATCTATTGCACATCAGTGCTGAGGCAGTGCAGCCTAGCAGACAGAGCACTGGACTGGGACTCAGACAAGGACAACCAAGACCCCACTTTAATGAAAAATGTCAGAATGGAAGAGATACACCACAAACTGCTTCCTGAATCCCAGGACGATCCCCATAAGTCACCCTCTTTTGCTACCCCACAAGTAGAGACAACCTGCAAAGAGTGGGGGAGCAGAGTGAGGGCGGCCGGCTTCAGCAATGTTACTGAGCACGCTCAGTCCGTGTGAGCATGCTCAGTAAAAGCCAAGCAGCAAATCCGGGGGGGGAGGCTGGGTTGAACGTGACCCTGTATGCCCTCCCCATGCATGGCCTCTGCCAATAAGCATCTCCCAGAGGAAAAGGCGTCATTTCACATTATCTATCAGTGCTACCTCTGGAAGCGTCAGGCCAGTGGGCTGGGTTTGCAATTTGCTTCTGCACACTGCAAGTGATAGCTGGCTCCTGGCAATGTAAAACCAAAGCAGAGAATGAAACAGTGCCGCTAATCCTGGCCTGGTTTTCCTGCTGCTTCCTCACACCAATAGCTGTCCAGCACCGGTATTATACTCACTATTCTCAATCCCTTAATAACATATTACAGGAGTGGCTCCTCTCTTTTCAGATGGCTTTCTTGCTTCATCAGCACATGGGCTTTCAGCCCTGCCCTGCTCTGTCAAAACTGTCTGCTTACTGGTTAGTGTCCAGTGCTCAGTACAAATGCAAACACTGCCCTTAACCCATCACACACTCTGAAATACCCGTCAGTTCCCCTGCTAAATTTGCCTGGATAATATTCTCTTGTGATTGCAAATGAGCTGAAATACAAATTCATACAGAAATACAAAGAAAATCTGGTCACGCCCAAAGGAACAGCATGCAATGTGGCCTGGGAACTAAAATCTAATGTATCAATTTAATATGCAGTACATCAATGGTTCTCAGACTTTTGTACTGGTGACCCCTTTCACACAGCAAGCCTCTGAGTGCGACCCCCCCTTATACATTAAAAACACTTTTTTATATATTTAACGCCATTATAAATGCTGGAGGCAAAGAGGGGTTTGGGGTGGACGCTGACAGCTCGCGACCCCCACTGTAATAACCTCACGACCCCCTGAGGGGTCCCGACCCCCTGTTTGAGAACCCCTGCAGTACATTCTCTAACAGGGGACTAGACTCTGCCTTAGCAGGGCAATGGACTGGCATTCTTAGACGTTTTTCAAACCCATTCCGTGATCCTAGCCAACATCAATACACAGAAAGACATTACCAGTGGGAACAGTCTGTGGGCCTACAGGATTTTTGCCCTGCAGGGCTCAGAGAAGCTGCTTGGTCTGTACCTGTCCCATGGATAAAGGGCCTGATTGGAAGCCCTCCAATTGACTTCAGTGGGCTTGGGATCCAGTCCAAAGGATTTGTTCCCACAGACCTCTCACATCAGCACCTTTTGCAAACAGATTTGTAAATATTTTCATTTAATTTAAGATGGATTCACAAACTGCTGGGTGGAGTCTGAATGTCTCTGGGTCGCCTGCGTAACAGTGTAAAGGTATGTTAAAACGTGGCCTTGAGCAATGAGCCTGTTTCCCTGAATCGCACCTCACCCTTTCTTTGGGAACAAAAAGGAAACATAAAGACACCCTGGGTGAGCTAAACAGTTTCTAGTGAAATGTGACAAAAGCATGAACACATCAAGGAGAAAAATGATGACTCTGTAAATTGGCTCAGACTTTAAGGGTGATGAAAACCCTGCGGAATGTGAGAGAAAAAAGGACCTAGCAGAGGCAACACCCCCTGTTGTGGGTATAAAAGTTGCTCAGAGTCAGGGAAGCTAGCAGCACTCTCCTTCTTTCACAACTGAGCTGGGTGACTCTCTTGGGCTTTAGATCCTCAGCCACCTTTCACCATGACCACCAGCGTCAGGCAATATTCCTCATCTACATCCCTAAAGGGGATAGGTGGGTTAGGTGGATTAGGAGGTGGCTCCTCACGGGTTTCCTCAGTGCATCTTGGAGGTCCCTACAGAGCCCCAAGTATCCATGGGGGATCGGGTGGCTTTTCTGTCTCCTCTTCTAGGTATGTCTCTGGAGTAGGAAGTAGCCTGGGTGGTGGCTATGGGGGGGGCTACAGTAGTAGCTTTGGAGGTGGCTATGGGGGTGGCCTTGGAGGTAGCTGTGGGATTGGCCTTGGTGGTGGCCTTGGTGGTGGCCTGGGAGGTGGCTTTGGAGGTGGTGATGGCATTCTCCCTGCGGGTGAGAAGGAAACAATGCAGAACCTGAACGACCGCCTGGCTACCTACCTGGACAAGGTGCGTGCTCTGGAGGAGGCCAATACCGATCTGGAGATTAAGATCAAGGAGTGGTATAAGAAGCAGGGACCTGGTCCTGACCGTGACTACAGCCCATATTACAGGACAATTGAAGACCTGAGGAGCAAGGTATGACACTATTGTTAAAAAGGTCTGATGTGTCTTGTCTGAAACTCTTCATTAAACTGGCACAGGGGCACTGAATTATAATTCTGTAACTAAAAGCTGGCAATAAAAGGCAACCCAGTTGTCACCTGTCCCAGATATCAAGGAAGGGGATTTAGTAATTTATCAACTTCAATTTTTTAATTACATTCCTCCAGAAAGATCAAACGGTGTATTTCTTAGGATTTGACTCTATGAAACAGACATAAGAGGCAGTAAAGCAACAGCAGAGTCTTATCTACACTGGCCTGTGCTGATAATATGGCACAGCTTGAATACTCTACAAACAATCTAATCTATAGGTAATGCAAAGCAGGATAGCCTTAGTATTATTGTATATGCACAGAATCAAAGAATTTGCAATCTCCTCCCAATTGCTTTAGCTCGTTAGTACTAAGCTGAGTGCAGAAGGTTAAAAAGGAAAAGGTGGAAGGACTGATAAATTCCACAGCCTTCTTCCAGGAATGATCAATGCAAGGCCTGACTTCTTCCATAATCTCAAAATCTCGAGCATTTGGTGCAATTTTTCTCCATTCTGATTTGGTTTCCTGGCTTCACATCTTGAGAGGAAAGCCCCAGAATTGATTTTTCCTCTCCTACTGTCATTATTGATCACTTACAAACTGTCATTAGTAAACATAACGGAATCGGAGGCAAGCAGAAGCAGAAAGCCTCAGCCATGCAGGGGCAGGAGCAAACTAGAAACATTATTCCCTGGGGATGGATTATCTGTATCTGAGTATGTATCACAAAAATCAGATATAATGAGCATCTGCTCACTACTCTTTGTTCAGCTTCTGCAACGATCCTCATCATAGGAGTGAGTTAGTGTGAATGAGCTCCATTACAGAATAAATGGACACAGGCTTTGCCATACAAGAGCACACTATGGGTCCACCCGTACTGCCTGTGGCAGTCACCAATACCTGATGTTTCCGAGGATGGCTAGGCTCCCCTCCCTCTTCAATATTCCTGCTATGACAATTGCACATAGCAGTACATTGGGGGGGGGGGGGGGAGGGGCGGGGAGGAGGGACAGAAGGTTGGTTCTTTCTTGACCCATGTGGGATCAGCAAATGCCCTGAAGCATGAGACTGAGTGCCCTTATCAGGCCTTGCACATACTCAGATATTATCATGCTGCCTTTTGCAATGCGTCCTGAGGGATAAGCGGGAAAGTACAGGCAGACACGGCTCAGTCTAACTCAGCACTGTTGCATTTCTCCATGGTACAGCTCAGTAAATCCCTCTACAGGAAATTCAGTGCTGCTCCTGGCCCATCCCTAACATTTACCCCTGCTTGGATCCCACAATCAGCCAACAACATGAAGAGCTTTTGAGGCTTCTTTCCCACTTGCTCTTTTGCTCTCTTTCCCCCAGATCCTTGCTGCCACTGTTGACAATGCCAGCCTCCTCTTGCAGATCGACAATGCTAGGCTGACGGCTGATGACTTCCGAACCAAGTAAGTGATGCTCTCCCTGGGGGTCAGATCCATATGGGGATCCTTTTGTGCATGTCAAGCTTCCTCATATGTGTCATGACTGGAAAAGAGGGAGAGTTCCTCTCTAAGAGGGAGCTTCCTATTCATTTCCAATGAGACAACTGACACAATGAGGAAAAATCACTGGCAAACAAGGCATTTAAAATAAATATGTATTTTGCAAAGCAAATAGGGACTAAAATCTTGGGAAATGTCTTTCTTCCAGTAGAACCTATCTTATTTTATTTAGTTTGCATGTAGGACTTGATCTAATTTATATATCACTCAGAACACATAGGCCTGGGGCAATGGTGCTACCAGTAATTTAATGGAGGTGAGTTACACATCTAAACAGAAGCACCCACCTCAGGGCTGGATATAGAATATACCCCAAAGCTGTCAAGTAAAGTTACTAGTCTTAGCAGAGACTTGAGCAACCAGCGCTGTTCCACTCATTGGACACTGCACCTCACTCACTGTGTCCCTCATGCACCCAACCACCCATGCAGCACAGAAAGTTATAAAAAATTGAAAGGATGACAGCAGCATGGGGACAAAAAAGGGGTGACAACTCCGTAGTAGCAGCCGTGTTATTCTGTATCCACAAAAAGAACAGGAGAACTTGTGGCACCTTAGAGACTAAAAAATTTATTTGAGCATAAGCTTTTGTGGGCTACAGCCCACTTCATCCGATGCATAGAATGGAACGTATAACTCCGTAGTGAGCACCCTTTTTGTGCTTGAAGGTTTGAGACGGAGCAGGCCCTGCGCATGAGTGTTGAGGCTGACATCAACGGCCTGCGTAGAGTCCTGGACGAGCTGACCCTGGCCAGAGCTGACCTGGAGATGCAGATCGAAAACCTAAAGGAGGAGCTGGCTTATCTCAAGAAGAATCATGAAGAGGTGAGGACGAAACCAAGCACAAAGGAGGGGATTTATAAGTTGTAGCTAAGGTACAATGAAAATCAGGCCAATCAGCAGGGCTATTTCCAAGCATTAGGGTTGTTGGGAGGGCATTTGGGGATAAAGAAGTGGGGAATAATTCATTCTGGACAGCAACATGTCCTCTGTAGGCCCCAGGTCAGACTCATGCACCACTTATCATTTCAGTAGCTTCCATTGGGGCCAAGCCAGGATCTACAGCAACCTGCCCCCCAAGCTGCGGATCCAACTGTTGTTTGGGATTTAGTCTCTGGACACAGGCAACTGAATCCCCAAATGGAGATTTCTTAGGAAATTATTTTTATTATTTTACTTGTTGTTGACAGTTAGGGTCACAGTTCCAAGGTGCTGAACAAACACACAGTAAGAGATGGTCTCTTGTCTAAAAAGCCACAAATTGGGAAAACCTCCTCAGATGCACTGCAGTGGGTCTGTATAGTTAAGATGCAGATGAACATAGCGTGTCTCTCTTGTCACAGGAAATGAATGTACTACGGAGCCAGCTGGGTGGAGAGATCACTGTGGAGATGGACGCCGCTCCTGGGGTTGACCTGACCAAGATCCTGGCTGACATGAGAGAGCAGTATGAGAGCTTGGCAGAGAAGAACCGTAAAGAGGCCGAGCAGTGGTTCTTCACCAAGGTGCGCAATGCCTGAATGAAGAGAAGCACTTTCCTGACACTCATGGGTGGGGGCAGAGCTTTACACACATCATTCGTGCAGTAACTAGATTGTTTCCCCTTGTTGCAGACGGAAGAGCTGAACCGAGAAGTAGCCATGAACACGGAACAGTTGCAGAGCGGCAAGTCGGAGATCACGGATCTAAGACGCACCGTCCAGGGCTTGGAGATAGAGCTGCAGTCCCAGCTCAGCATGGTACGTGCCACTGGCTTCCCAGGGAGACACACACAAGGGCAGGCACAGAGATGAGTGAGCCCCTCACTGAATTCTTTTCCCTCTACTCTCCATTCCCAGAAAGCTGCTCTGGAAGGCACCTTGGCAGAAACAGAAGGCCGCTATGGCGCCCAGTTGGCACAGCTCCAGGTCCTGATCACTAGCGTGGAGGAGCAGCTGGCCGAGCTCCGATGCGACATGGAGCGCCAGAATCATGAGTACAAGATTCTCGTGGACGTCAAGACGCGCCTGGAGCAAGAGATTGCCACGTACCGCCGCCTGCTGGAGGGCGAGGATACCCAGTACGTAAAGGGAGTTGATGAGATAGAGTGCCATGGGGCAGAGCTGGCTAATAATGACATAGCTAAACAGCTGAATAATCTGTGTCCCTAGATGCTCATTTAAATAAATAATCCAGATTCCTAGGTAGTTGTGAAGAAGACCCATAAGTGATGGTTCAATGGTTTATCACATAATGGTTTATCCCATTACCATCCTCAGTGAGAACCCTGTCCTGGGAGGTATTTATTGTCTGAATTATGGAGTGTAATGTAACATTTGGAGAGGCAGCATTGTCTAGTAGCTATGTGAAAACTCTAGCTTTCAGGGCTTTTGGGGTCTATTCCTGGCTTCTTCAGCGACTGCATGACCCTGGGAAAGTAGCTAATAACACTAATCAACCTCACAGGAGGGCTGAGAGGCTAATATAATGTGTCTAAATCCCTTCACATCCTGAAAATCCTTCCAAGATCAAATGTTCTGCTCAAATCTTTACTCTAGACAATTTCAAGGAGAGGACATTGGGGACCTGCAAGTCGACATAATAATGAAATTAATCAGACTTGTGTCAAAATAATTATTTCTCCCCATAAGAGGCCTGGACCTTTGTTATCTCACTGAGCCCTCTCCTCTGGGGTCTATATTTCTAATTTTCTTTCTTTTTTCTCCTATTGTAGCATTGCCTCCCAGTACGCTGCAGCAAAAGAAGGTAGGAATTTGTCTTATCTGAAGTAATGATCATACATTTCTGCATCACATCCTTAGCAAGCTTCTTTCCATAGGATCTCATTCATTAGTGGGTGCAAAACTGGAATGACCTGGAATGATTCCTTTGAAATATTGAAGATATTATTAAGAAAAGTATTTGTGTAAAATGGAAAATAGGATATGCATTTATGACACTCAATTCTGCAGATACACTAGCTAGGATAAAAATTCCAAAGGCTGATCAGATCCTCAGGACAGCTGATAGTTTCTTCTATCTCTTTTTCCCTTGTAGTGTCCACGACCACCCGACAAGTCCGTACAATTGTTGAGGAAGTCCAAGATGGAAAGGTGATTTCTTCCCGTGAGCAGGTCCATCATTCCCCCCGCTAAGACTACACACCAGTCCACAGGCCCCAGTCCTGAGCACCTTGGATACATCAATATACAGATTGTCACAGAAAAGGAAAGAAGACTCCAGTCCATGTGCTGTAGATGTAATACTGTCACCGAGGCTGTGGAGGACTGGGCTCCATTAGTGTGTTCCTCCCCTTTTCATTCTGCCTCTGTTTCCCTCACCCTTGTCTGAGTGCTATCCTGTGCTCTTCCCATAAATGTCAAATAAAACTTATCTTCTCATTCATGCAAACTAGAGTCTTGTCTTGGTTGTTCTAGGGGACTGACGACACAGGCTCTCTAGGGGGAGATTGGTGCTGTTTGCTAGAGCTTCCATCAGCATTCGTGGGCAGCTAGAAGAAGGAATTGTTCAGATGGTCATTACAAGGCACTGTATGCTAGATCACTGAGTGACTTGAATTAATACACCAGGACTAAATATTAAGGCAAAGAACTAGTGGCTTTATTGATCACATCCAAACTGGCTGAAATTCTGCAACTAAACTGTATAAACAGTGTCAGATATTCTGCCCTAAGTTGCATTGGTCTCAAAATTTGAAACCTGAGACAGACTTCTCAGGAACTGTCCCGATTTGGTTGTTTCAGAGTCCTGCTCAGGGACACAAGTGGCTGTTCCACAGAGGAAGGTAAGAGATGGGGCTTCATCAGCTCCCTGAGTCTGAGCCAAGGTGCATGGTGCACAGTGAAAGAAAATGACTCACAAACACCATCATAATAGCTCCCTTCCACCTGTCAGCCACACACCTCTCTACCAGCGCTGGCTGTTACACAGCTCCCAACACTCGGCGGTAAAATTAACTTGTGCTGCACATGTGTTAATGGTACCATTGGCTGACCTCGTCCTCGGTAATACAATTTCAGTTTCATTCAGTGCGACTTTCCTGGCAACTGTCCAGGTGTTTCCAAAGGGTCAGAAAAAGGCGGACCCCTCAGATAGCTGCCAGGGGGTGTGTGACCTGCTCAGGATAAGGTTATTACATGCTGTGTTTGGGGTTTGATCCTGTGTCCATTTGTCATTACCGGCCATTCCTGATGCAGCGGTACACTGATACACTCCATCTTGACTGGCAGGACCGATAGTTCCTGGAAGACAATTTCAGCTATCAGGGTACGTCTGCACCGCAATCAGGGGTGTAACTGCAGCACATGTAGACATACCTGAGATGCTTTAACTTAGCTAGCTCCAGCCTTCATAGCCATGAAGCCACAGCGGCACAGACTGCTGCGTGGGCTGCCACCCAAGTAATTACCCAGGGCCTCAGGCAGGCTTGTCCATCACAGCCATTGGTACGTCACTGCCTGAGCTAGTGAGGTTCAAGCTAGCTCAGGTGTGTCTGCATGTGCTGCAATTACACAACCTGATTGCAGTGTACGTCTACCCTCAGTCGTGGCTAGGTTCTGCCACCCTTCCTCCCTTTGAGTAGCACCTGGCTCCATATGCAGTGCTGTTGGACATCAACAGGATGATTCTGAGTAAGCTATTACTGAACATGTGTGAAGCTGGCAGAATCTGGTCCTCCTATTTTAAGCCCCTGTTTTTAGGGACCTTGCTCTGATTTAACCTGGCTAAGTTCTGGTATAGCTAGAGAGAGCTCTGGTTCTCCCTGAAAAGGGGGAAAGGAGCCTTTCTGTTCTCTCTCTGGTTCAGAATCCCAGAACTTACTTGACCCATCATCATTCCACTCAGACTCTATTCAGGTACATTATAAACATGAGCCATGAATGTAGGGTTATGATCAGCAAAATTACTCTGTAAGATTAGCATCTGTTACTGAATGCATTTGTGCATTTATATAGCATCATTGATGTGCCTGGCATTTTACAGGAGGAAAACAAATGGACGAGATTCCTCTTCTAAAGCATAAAGAAAAGGAGGACTTGTGGCACCTTAGAGACTAACAAATTTATTTGAGCATAAGCTTTCGTGAGCTACAGCTCACTAAAGCATGTGTCTTTGGAGTGCTGTCTGCTCAGTTCTTCAACGGAAAGCAGGAAACTTGCCTTTGTATTTTTCTCTCGTAAATGCCAGGTACACCCACAATGCTATAAGACTTTTGTTGAAAGAACAAATCAAACAATTAAAGAACTAGAAGAAAGAATTAAAATTATTTCAAACATAACTCGAGAAGTTCAGGTTCAGATTCTCTGGTGTGTCTACTGGGCCACCAGTGAGATGGTTATGGGTTCCTCTTTCTCAGGCTGCTTGTACACTAGCCACAGCTGCAGCCCAGGTAATAATATTCCAAAAGTAACATGTGTGAGCTGCGGATATCCAGATGGGGGAACCATGGTCCCTGCCTGCCCTTACACAGCCCCTATTCCTGTGCTGCAGGGGGATTAGCAAAGCATCCAGCCACACTGGCTCTGTTCTAACAGCAGACTCGCCTACTGCAGGATCATCCGTGCATGAAAGAGATAGGTTATAAACCACACATTGGTTTAATAATACAATTAACCCCATACCTCTACTAGGTTTCTGATGTTCTTTGGATTTGTGTTCCTTAGCTAAAATACAGATGGGCGAATTACTATAAACTTCAGTGACAAGGTTAGTAGGATCGCTTCATATGTGATCCTTGCTCTCTGCAACTGCCAAGCAAATCAGGCCTTACGGTCATTTAGATCTTATACCATTCTGCATGGTTTACCTTTCTATGTTGTCACTACATTCAGCTGGGATGATGCAGCAAGTTTCTGGTTCTTTTTCTCTTTTCATGTTTCTGGCATCAAGTGGGGGAGAGAATCTGGACCTCAAAATTACAGGCCTTGCCTCACATCTTGTGTTGTCATTTACACCTGGGCAAAGTGAATGTAAACTGCCACCACGTTGCAATGGTAGGATCTGACACTCACTTTGTACCCATGTTGTACCTGTGGATGTGAGTATCCATAGATGTCATAGATTTTACGGCCAGAAGGGATCTCTTGAAACATCAGGTTCACCTCCTCCTATCTCAGCTGATGCTTGTACAAAGCTGCTTCAGTAAATTATAAGCATATGAAAGCTTTTGTGCCATTATTTTCTCTGATATGTCTAGAATTAGCTGTAATGTAATAGTAGGAAATATCCCAAACACACATCCCACCCCTATTCTCACTCATCAGTTCCATCCTCTTTCCTGTAAAGTGCTCCAGCCCGGGTGGGATGGAGCCAGAGTGGATAAAAATAAATGATTTTAAAAAAATAATTTAAAATTGGATTTTTTAATTTAAATTGGATTTTTTTGATAAAATGCTTTTTGAGGGAAAATCCTATCTAAAGATAGTTTTAATTAAGATACATTATAGCTCAAAGATATCTCATCATGGAATAGGGATTATACATTCTAATTCTATAGTATGAGACAATATTATTCATGTAATGTTTAAGAAAAGTTTTGTAAATGAGTTCCAATAGTTCATGGATTAGGGACCCAATTTTATGGGGTTCCACAGGCTTCTGTATAGATTATTTAGGTTAATCTTTCTATCTACCCAATGGGACTCAGTGCTCAGTCTAGAAGATACCATCAGAGATGCTTAGTTTTGCAGTTCTCAGACTGTGGATTTGTGTCTCCAGAGGTAACATGTTTGTTAACAGCAAAAATGTTTTTAAATAAATAAATAATATATAGAGATGAGAAATAACAGACCGCAACTCTATTGTCCTTCTGCAAATTTGTGTACACAGAGTCAATCCCTTACCTCTCTCAAAAAGTGCAAAGTTTCAAAAAGTTCAATGAATAGAAGATTCTTGGGGGTGGAATAGATCTGGACGAGGAGAAGTCTGGAGATAAATGTGAGAAGCGAGGGACATATGCTTGTTTTGTTAAAATATTATATGTTTGCTGTTGAAGAGAAAAATCCAGAATACTTAATGTTGTTGTTTTAGTTAAATAAAACAATTTAAATGTCTGTCTGGTGATGTTCTCCTCCTAATACAGCATAGCAAGAAAATCCTCCAACTATTAATGATTAACCTGTTGAACTGGAGATAGTTCACCTCCCAATGACTTCATAAATATCTGCTTCAATTACCTTTGGTAAACGAAATAACCAAACAATCATTCATTTTCTGATATAGCTGTAAAACTAATCTGAAAAGTTTTCAAAATAAATCACTCTTTAAAAATGTATAGTGTGTACCTTCTAAAAATGAAACCTACATCTATCTTTGAGTTGTGAAGAATATGTACTAAGGTTATAACAACCAACAAGAATGCACTTTTATGTAGAAAACCCATGATTAAATTGAGTCTTCCTGACTAGTGATTTAAATAAAATCCACCCTGGATGGAGCTGAGCAATCCAAGCCTGCTCAGAAATATACATCTGTTGCTTGTGGGACATAGGCTCTTTCCCCTTTCATGGCAGTTGATCTAAAGAAAATAATTTCTAGCTTTGGGGAAGGGGATTGTTAGGGCCTGTCTAGGAAGACAGTAAAGTGGTTGACATGGTACAACACGTGAAGAAGTATGCTTTTCTCCACACCCTGGAACATTATTAAATAGTGCCACTTAGATCTGTGCCTGAGGGTTTTCAGTCTGGTAGGGAGTTTAGTATTGAGAATGGAGACAACAGAACTTGACCTTATTCAGCCCTGCAATTTTATGAGCCCCTTGGCTCTTCACAGGCAGTTAGCATCTCTTCAGCAGTTGGGTTTACATTGGGTGTGTATATCACTCAGAGGGTGTGCTCAGGACAGGGAGCCACAAGGGAAATTTCTTATAACATCTGATTAACTTGTTCATTAGATTAATGATACAGAACTGTGTTGTTCTGAGCATTATTCTTAATCCCCAATTCTTAAACCCAATAATCGGTCCCCAGGCCATTCAGGTCGTTCTTTACACTGAACTGTCCTCTTTCTTGGAGAGCTCCATAATTTCTAAATGCATCCGATGAAGTGAGCTGTAGCTCACGAAAGCTTATGCTCAAATAAATTGGTTAGTCTCTAAGGTGCCACAAGTACTCCTTTTCTTTTTGCGAATACAGACTAACACGGCTGCTACTCTGAAACCTATAATTTCTAAAGTTCTTCCATCTAATAGCCATTCCCTGGCTTTTTAAAAATGACTTGGGGGATCGCAGTCTAGTTCTTAGTGGCAAATGTTGACATCACAAAATCAATGACTGCATCCAACACTAAGTGGGCCCCTTAATGGCTGCCTCAGCACAGAGGCCAAGTATCGAATTGGCCAGGGGGCTGAAGTCCCCTCTCACCTCTACAGGAGATCTTCCGAGATGAGGTGAAGGTACATTGGCGGGGAGTGTTGTGGAGGAAGCCTGCACGTTTGCTGCCAATTGTGTCTGTTCTGTGGATACAGAGAAGACTTGGGTTCAGTGCTGTCTGCCATGCATCTTTCACCAACACCATACTCACAAAATTAAAGACACATGTTACAGCAGGTGTTCTAACAACAATTTGGTGGCCTCAGAGTGCAACCACCAACTCTTGCTGGTGGCCACTCAGACAATTTTTCCTAAAATACTTAATGAACTTTAGGAAAAACAAATAAATATGCACATGTATATGTCCAAATCATAGTAATTTATTTAGGTAGGGGTTTTTTGCAGACTCAATAATAAAAATAACGTACAGTTGTCTCTATTCTTTACTGGAACTAAATAGAATAGAAACACAAATCAGGTGCTTTGCATGTTCTTATCTTTTGTTGTTGTTTCTTTTGCTTTTTTGGCTGCATTTTTTAGACTTGCTAGCTAGTAAGTCTGCTTCTATGAAAAATGATATTTGTATGTTTGTTAATATCACTTTTCATAGCAGCAGACTTGTTAGCTAGCATAGAGGCAGTGAAAAGTGATATTAACAAATATACAAATATCACTTTTCACAGCAGACCTACTCAGCCTTGGCAAGTCGGGGAACAAATTAAGAGTTGGATGGGGAGGTGGATAGGGAGGCAGCAGGGGTGATGAGTGGTGTGGTAAGACTGGGGATGGAGTGGTGCAGCCGAGGGCTGGAGCCCACTGCTGAGTAGCCAAAGCCCGGAACCCAAAGCCTCGTGGTCAGAGCCCGTGGCAAAAGCCTGCTGCCACACGGCCGGAGCCTGCCACTTGTCACACGAGGGCTGAAGCCAGAAGCCTGAGCCCCACTACCTTGGGAAGGTGGGGAACTCACACCGGCTGTCTGCTCCCCCGGTGTTTGTGGCTCCAAAAGGGGGCAAGGCCCAACCCCTTCTGGCAGCCCCAGAGGAGGGGCCACTTCTTTGCCCCCCCAACCCCCAAATCACAACCCAGGAGGCTGTGGCTGCAAGAAAAGCCTCTGGTGGCCATGGTGGCCGCTTTTGAGAAATGCTGTGTTAAAGGTTTTATTTAAGGTTCTTCCTTAAAACAACAACTATCACAACAGCTTTACTAAGCACACAGTAATTACTAGGAATGGTAGTACCCTGTAACACCCAAGAAAGAAAGAAAGAAAGAAAGAAAGATTTACTTCACAGAAATGCACTGGAGGAGTCTGAATAGCTCTGTCTCATATTCAACAGTGTAAAACAATGTAAAAATGTAGCCTGGAGCAATGAGCCTCCCACTTTGAATCAGACCTGACTATACATTTGGAAACAAGAGGAAACATAAAATCACTCCTCGTGAGGTAAAGTGTTTCTAGTGGAATGTGACAAAAGCATGAACAGATCAAGGAGAAAAATGGTGATTCTGGAAGTTGGCTCAGACTTCAAGGGTGATGAAAACCCTGCGGAATGTGAGAGAAAAAAGGACCTAGCAGTGGCAACGCCCCCTGTTGTGGGTATAAAAGTTGCTTGGAGTCAGGGAAGCTAGCAGCACTCTCCTTCTTTCACAACTGAGCTGGGTGACTCTTGGGCGTTAGATCCTCAACCACCTTTCACCATGACCACCAGCGTCAGGCAATATTCCTCATCTACATCCCTAAAGGGGATAGGTGGGTTAGGTGGATTAGGAGGTGGCTCCTCACGGGTTTCCTCAGTGCATCTTGGAGGTCCCTACAGAGCCCCAAGTATCCATGGGGGATCGGGTGGCTTTTCTGTCTCCTCTTCTAGGTATGTCTCTGGAGTAGGAAGTAGCCTGGGTGGTGGCTATGGGGGGGGCTACAGTACTAGCATTGGAGGTGGCTATGGGGGTGGCCTTGGAGGTGGCCTTGCAGGTGGCCTTGGAGGTGGCCTTGGTGGTGGGTTTGGTGGTGGCCTTGCAGGTGGCCTTGGTGGTGGCCTTGGGGGTGGCTTTGGGAGTGGCCTGGGAGGTGGCTTTGGAGGTGGTGATGGCATTCTCCCTGCGGGTGAGAAGGAAACAATGCAGAACCTGAACGACCGCCTGGCTACCTACCTGGACAAGGTGCGTGCTCTGGAGGAGGCCAATACCGATCTGGAGATTAAGATCAAGGAGTGGTATAAGAAGCAGGGACCCGGTCCTGACCGTGACTACAGCCCATATTACAGGACAATTGAAGACCTGAGGAGCAAGGTATGACACTATTATTAAAAAAAGTCTGATGTCTCGTCTGATTTTCTTTATTACAGATTGTCTTGTATCTAAAATCTGAATACAGAGGGATTAACTGATTACAGGCAACAGGTATAATAAGGGCTTCATAGAAATCCTGTGCCCAGACACAAATGAAGGAGATTTAGCAATTTAGGCCTTGTCTACACTGGCACTTTACAGCGCTGCAACTTTCTCACTCAGGGGTATGAAAAAAACACCTCCCTGAGCGCTGCAAGTTTCAGCGCTGTGAAGCGCCAGTGTAGACAGTGCACAGCGCCGGGAGCTGCGCCCCTCGTGGAGGTGGTTTTTTATAGCAGTGGGAGAGCTCTCTCCCAGTGCTGGTGCCGCAGCAGCACTTTGACGAAGACATCCCCTTCCACTCACCCGTGATTTACTGATATTCCTTCAGAAGGAGCAAAACTGCATTTCCTATCAAATGGTTTCTAATAGGGAAACAGACTTCGGGGCAGGAAAGTAGCAGCAGAAGCCTACTGGTTCATGTTCATTAGCTGTTATGTCTTGGGTGCTGCAGCAACATTAGAAGGCAGCGGGCTGCAGCAGCAATAATGCTGGTAGGCTAAGTACCGGATATTACTTATGCTCCAGGTATGTGCTTCTTCTGCCAGATGTTTAGCTCATCAGAAGGCTGTGAGCTCTCAGGGCAGGGACGTGTTATCTGTTTGGCACCGTTCACCTATTGCAGGACACTTTGTGAACATACAGATGCTAAGATGGGCATAATGATTATAATAATCACTTCTAGCCTGTTACTAGGCTGAATTTAGCAGTTAAAAAAGAGACCAAATCAAATGATAACAAGGATGTGGGACCTTTGCAATTCCGGAATGGCTGACACAAGATCTAACATTTTCCATATGCTCAAAACCAGGAGGATTCAGAATAATTTCGGCCTGATTTTGATCTCTTACACCAGTGTAGGTCAGGAGTAACTTGACTCAAGTCAGTGAGAGCAGAACCAGTCCTGGCGTCTTCATTCTAATTCATTTTTGTGTCTCAGTATTTGCACAGTAAGGCTTCATGAAAAGGCCCGAGGGATGCCCTCGCTGCAGCACCAACGTTCACGCCACTCACTGGTCACATGTGTTGTTTGCTTTCATTTTATTTTATATTCCTTTCAGTAGGCTAGATTGTGACATCCTTACTCAGTCAAAGCTGATTGAACACAGAGTCACTGGGAGTCATTGGGAGTGTCTCCTGAGTAAGGATGCAGTAAATGAAACATTTGTCTCGTTGTCACTATCTTCTCCTTACAAAGCATCAGCAGTGAATGTCAGCAAAGTATCGGGGTGCAGAAACTGAGACTCTCAATGAGGCAGGTGAATCAGACTTCGAGCTAATAATACTCCCATGCTATTTTCTTTTCTTCATTTTGGCTCCACTTTGCTAGCCTTACTTAGAATCCCAGGTTTGGTTTTCCTCTCCCTGGAGCGTCGGGATAAGTTATTAAAGGGCACTCAGGCACAGTGAGATTTTCTGCTCAGAGAATTCCCCTCCGCTTCTGCCCCTTCCTCATGCACGAGAGTGTGACTGACAGCAATGAAAGTCCTGGAGCAAGAGAATCAATTATTATTATTACTTATTATTTGTATTCTTGTTGTGCCTAGGAGCCTTAGCCACAGAGAGTCAAACCCATGCCGAACCTGAAAACTGTTTCAGAGAGGTTTTTTAAATGAACCAGAACTGAAAACCTCTCCGTTGCATTGAACCCGAACGGAATCCCAAACCCCCCGAACGAGTAACTGCTTCAGAATAACAGGTTCAGAAATCAGGTGCTGAGAGATGGTCTTTTGGGGGTGCTGAGGAAGGGTCTCTCTCTGTTCCCACCTTAGAGAGAGAGAGGCAGGGACCACACTTCCCAGGAAGCCATTGCAGGAGATGACACGAGAGGAGTAAGTGGAAGGAAACTACAACTCCCAGAACACCTCCCTCCCCTCTCCGTCTCCTTCTGCTTATTGCTGAGTGCATGTTCCTTCCTGCTACAGAAGTCAGCGTAGAAAGAGCATTTTCTGGACTGAATTTCATTTTGTCACCTCAGTGATCAAATATGATGGACAGAGTTCTGGAGGATGTTGTACTAGTGCATGCAAATAATTTGTTAAATATTTCTTTCACTGTAAAATATTTTAATCATTGTTCTCTTTTGCTAGGAGTTACAGAGCAAGCATAAGAGTGTGTGACATTAATCTGCAGGAAATGTATTTGAACTGGTTCAACCATGTTCAAGTGGTTGAATTGGTTACTGATCCATCATTCGAAGTTAGTGTCTGAACCGAACAGTTACAAAGTATTGATGAACCTGAACTGAAACTGAACCCAAATTTTTAATGGTTCGACTCCCTGCTCAGCCATTGACCGTGACCCCATTGTACATAGGCGCTGTACAAACAGAACGTAAACAGAGTTCCTGCCCCAGAGAGCATACAATCTAAGTATAAGACAAGCGATAACAGGTGGATACAGACAGACCAATGGGGGATTACAAGGAAACAATGAGAATATAGGTTGGCATGACATGCAGTGGTCTCGGCACACCAACAGCCTAACCATTTGCTACAGGCTTTATCATATTAGATCTGATCAGTGGTCAATCGAGTCTCATATGCTGCTTCCTGTATGACCAATATCTGATGATTCAGAGGAAGGCAAGCCTGCCCCCTCCATAATACACACAACGCTGTAGGTGGGGGGAAAATCTTTCCTGACCTCTGTAAGTTACTGTCATATCTCATGAAGCATGAGATCTGAGCAACCTTACCTTAGCATGTAGCTGCAAACATTAGTCTTTAAATTATCCAGCTCTTTTTAAAATCCAGCTAAAATATTTGAAGTTGGAGAAACTATATGGGATGACAGGTTTCAGAGTAGCATCTGTGTTAGTCTGTATCCGCAAGAAGAAAAGGAGGACTTGTGGCACCTTAGAGACTAACAAATTTATTTGAGCATAAGCTTTCGTGAGCTGTAGCTCACGAAAGCTTATGCTCAAATAAATTTGTTAGTCTCTAAGGTGCCACAATCCTCCTTTTCTTTATATGGGATGAGATAATGCTTGCTCTCTACCTTTCTTTCAAGTGAGCACTTCTCAGTTCCCAAAATGAATACTCAGTCTTATAGGCATGCAGATGATACAGAGATATGTACAAAATAAGTATCTAGAGAGACAGATATAGGAAGCCTGATTCTCATTTACACTAAGCTCATTTTATACCATGCTGGCCATGTAAAGAGGCCTTAAAGTGGGTGTAAATTATATTTGCACACACTTTGGGGCCCGTTTACATGACTAGAGCAGTGCAAAGGGCCCTTAGTACAAATAAGAATTTGGTCCATACCAGCTTGTCTCATATCTCCACAGTTATGCAGATTCTACCATATAGGAGTGGAAAGTCAGTGCTGCTCCTGGCCCTTCTCCTAAACATTAATTTCTCTTTGCATCCCTCAATTAATCAGCAATATTCAATTTTTGAAACTTCTTTTCCACTCCCTCTTATCCCCTCTTTTCTTTTCCCCAGATCCTTGCTGCCACTATCGACAATGCCAACATTGTCTTACAGATTGACAATGCCAGACTGGCAGCCGATGACTTCAGAACCAAGTAAGTCCAGGGCTCCTTGGAGCTCTGATGAGAAGGGAAATGTGTAAAAAAGCCATTCTGCTTGAGGATCTCTGTTGTTTATTGCATTTGAAGATGCTTCCCATGTTCCTATGTTATGTGGTGACTGGAAAAGGGAACGGGGGAGCCTTTGTCAACGGTGACCTTCATTTTAGCTTCCATGAATTTGGAAGAAACCTTGGAAACACTGAAGAAAACTCTGTTAGCAAAAATGCCATTAAAAAATATATGAAACTTGGGGAGGAAAAGGGAGTGACAAATCGGTATCAGCTGGATGTGCCTGAGTTTTTGACCTTTTTTAACACTTGAAGGTTTGAGACAGAGCTGGCCCTGCGCATGAGTGTTGAGGCTGACATCAACGGCCTGCGTAGAGTCCTGGATGAGCTGACCCTGGCCAGAGCTGACCTGGAGATGCAGATTGAAAACCTGAAGGAGGAGCTGGCTTACCTCAAGAAAAACCATGAGGAGGTGAGGACGAAACAAGGCACAAAAGAGGGACCTATACATTGTAGCTAATGCACAATGGAATCCACACAGGCCAATCAGTAGGAACAGTTCTGAGATTTGCAGTTGTTGGGAAGGGATATGGGCAGGTATATGGGCAGGTAAAGAATAATAGACGCTGAACATATGTTCTGTAGGTACCAGGTAAATTACATCCACTGCTTACGATTCAGGTAGTTTCTACTGGAGCCAAGGCATTGGTTATAGGAACAGAGCCTTAATTTGGTTGCTAGGTTGCAAAGCCACCTGATGCTTGGGATTTTATTAGCCAAACAGAAACAATTGAAACCCCCACAGGATTTTTGTTAGGTCTCTATGCAGGGTGCAAGTGGGAAAACCTCCTCAGATGCACTGCAGTGGGTCTGTATAGTTAAGATGCAGATGAACATAGCGTGTCTCTCTTGTCACAGGAAATGAATGTACTACGGAGCCAGCTGGGTGGAGAGATCACTGTGGAGATGGACGCCGCTCCTGGGGTTGACCTGACCAAGATCCTGGCTGACATGAGAGAGCAGTATGAGAGCTTGGCAGAGAAGAACCGTAAAGAGGCCGAGCAGTGGTTCTTCACCAAGGTGCGCAATGCCTGAATGAAGAGAAGCACTTTCCTGACACTCATGGGTGGGGGCAGAGCTTTACACACATCATTCGTGCAGTAACTAGATTGTTTCCCCTTGTTGCAGACGGAAGAGCTTAACCGAGAAGTAGCCATGAACACGGAACAGTTGCAGAGCGGCAAGTCGGAGATCACGGAACTAAGACGCACCGTCCAGGGCTTGGAGATAGAGCTGCAGTCCCAGCTCAGCATGGTACGTGCCACTGGCTTCCCAGGGAGACACACACAAGGGCAGGCACAGAGATGAGTGAGCCCCTCACTGAATTCTTTTCCCTCTACTCTCCATTCCCAGAAAGCTGCTCTGGAAGGCACCTTGGCAGAAACAGAAGGCCGCTATGGCGCCCAGTTGGCACAGCTCCAGGTCCTGATCACTAGCGTGGAGGAGCAGCTGGCCGAGCTCCGATGCGACATGGAGCGCCAGAATCATGAGTACAAGATTCTCGTGGACGTCAAGACGCGCCTGGAGCAAGAGATTGCCACGTACCGCCGCCTGCTGGAGGGCGAGGATACCCAGTACGTAAAGGGAGTCGATGAGATAGAGTGCCATGGGGCAGAGCTGGCTAATAATGACACAGCTAAACAGCTGAATAACCTGTATTCCTAAAGGCTCATTTTGAAATAAATAGTCAAGATCCATCAATATGAAGGCCAAATGATGGCTCAATGGCTTATCCCACGTTACCATCCTCAGTGAGAACCCTGTTCTGGGAGGTATTCATTCTCTGAACTATGGAGTGCTCCCTTTGCAGTACTGTGGTTAGAGCATGGGACTGGGAATTAGAAGAACTGGTTTTTTTTCTGGGCTGTAGTGCTAACTCATTGAGCAAGCTTAATAGTTAATAGAGTTCTCTAGCCCTTAGCTTTCCCATCCGTAAAAGGGTGTAAATAACATTATTGTTGTGCCTCATAGGAGGGCTGAGAGAGTTATTTGACAGATCTATAAAGTGATGTGAGATGCTTTGATCTTTTTGAAAGGGTTTCCTCCTAGGGTTATAATACTGGACAATTTCAGGGAGACTCAGGCTGTTGCAGAAAGTGAAAAGCAAGGTCAAGTCAGAACGAATATTGCCAGGTGTCATTCTAAATAATTAATTCACATTTTTGGGGTCTACAATTTTTTATCATCAGTGACCTCGCTGCCTCTCCTCCACCATTGAATATAGACCGTGGGATCCCGAAGACGTGTTCATGTTTCTAATTTGCCCTTATTATTTTTCCCCTTGTAGCATTGCTTCCCAGTACTCGGCAGCTCTGTCCTCGCAGTCTGGGAGAGATGGTAAGGATGTACCTTATCTGAAGTGTAACTCATTCACATCTGTAACAGGCGGCTTTGCAGAGTACAAAGCTAATCAGTTAACAAATTGTACAATCTGATTACTAACAAAGTATTTAGTCTGTGGAGAATGGATGAAGGGGACAGGAATAGAAAATCCCCAAATGACCATTGCCCTTAGAAGCAGAAAAGACATGGGGTAAAGGGACCGTATAACTGAGTTGTCAGGTAGAGCTGTATGAAACCCATTGCTTTGGGTTCATGAAGAAAAGGGAGGTTGGCTCAGGAGCAGCAGATAATGTTTACATGAATTCAATCTTGTCCTGAATTATTTTGAATTCCGTGTTTGGAGAAATCTGAAAAATCAAATACCTAAACCTTCAAATGGTCACCTAATTTTGATTAGTTGGGATCAAGTGTGAAAATCCATCACTGGAATCTGGAGATGGAGGTACTGACTCAAATATGAGATCAAAATTATATCATATCATAGAATATCAGGGTTGGAAGGGACCTCAGGAGGTCATCTAGTCCAACCCTCTGCTCAAAGCAGGACCAAGCCCCAATTTCTCCCCCAGATCCCCAAATGGCCCCCTCAAGGATTGAACTCACAACCCTGGGTTTAGCAGGCCAATGCTCAAACCGCTGAGAATAACTCAATCTTCACTTGAAAGGTCTGCAAATCATGGTGAACTTTTCTATGAATCCAGGTTGAGATTTTGCTTTCTCTTTACTTGTTTAGGTGATTGATACAAGTTACCTGCTGGAATCACATTTTTTCCTTTCTCCTCTCAGCCAATGAAGGATTGTTTGAAACAGTATATTCAAGATGCCTAGGGAACATACATAATATCTTCTCTATGCTCCAAATAACTGTTTTTCTCTCTTCTTCTTTGAAGTAATCTCATCCAGTCGTCAAGTCCGCACGATTGTTGAGGAGGTCCAAGATGGAAAGGTGGTCTCTTCCCGTGAGCAGGTTCAGCTTTCCACCCGCTAATAGTACAGAGCACTCTATGGATCCTGGTCCCAAGGCTGGAGCTGCTCAGAAACAATAAAGAAAGAGATTCACTGAATGATCCAGTTGCTGTATGTGACTGGGCCGTGGGGAATACTCAGCTCAGTTTGTGCATTCTTTCCCTTCTCAGTGTCTTGCATTCTCCTTCACCTGTCTTTGAGTGCCGCACTGAACTCTGCAAATGTCTAATAAACCTTTTCTTCTCATTCATGCAAAATGGAATCTTGTCTCTGTCATTCTAAAGGCCTGAGGCAGGGGCTCTCTCAAACCCTTGGTGGGATGTACCATGATAGCCAAGAGTCACCCATGGGCAGCCAGAAGATGGAGTTGTTCTGAGGTTGAAGGAAGGAAGACAGCAAGAGGGATAGGTTTCCCAAATGCAGCATAAAGAACCTTGGGAAATGTTTTGTCACTTAGCGAATTGCTAGGAAATACCTGGGAATGGCTGAGTGAAGAACTTTATAGGATTTATTGATGGTGGAGGTGACATTTGGGGGATTGTGTTTGAGATTGAACAAAATGTAACAGTTTGCAGGAGTGCTTATTAAAGCTAACAATACTGGGCTCAATTCTGTAACCCTCAGTCACACTGAGAAGCACATACAAAGTTGTATCATTGACTTCAATAGGACTAGTACTTTCATAAGTATTACTCAGAGCGAGTTAGGACTGCAGCATTGAGCCTACTGCAATTTAACTGACCAATCTAGGCATTAAAATATCTGCACAAAGGACTCTGTTCATGAGAGATGGAGGTTTTACTTTTATGAAATGTTCAATTTGAGGAGCTTCCAGTTTCATGACTTGCATAGAGACGTTATTTGGATATATTTATCAGAAGGGGAGGGAATCGCTCCAAATCCCTCTCTGTACAGAATTCCACTGTATTTCTAAGTCACGTTATAAAATTAGAGTAAATTAAATATAAAGATACAAAGCACAAATGTCATTTCAGTTCCTATTTTCTTACTTAACTTATATGGTAACCACATAACTAGCCATATTATATATAAAATGTTCACAGAAACATTACCCTTCACATTACCTTGTGATCACATTTAACAAAGAGCAAAAAAAGCAATAAAAGTTTTAGAAGACCTGACCTATGAGGAAAGGTTAAAAATCCAGGTATGTTTAGTTTTGGGAAAAAAGTAAAAAAGTGACAGAAAGGGGGAATCCCTCAAAAATTAAATTAAAAATTTTTGAAATGCTACACACTTTCAAAATGAAACAAAATATGTTGAAGTGTTTTTGTTGAAAAATAAGAGTGAAATGTTTTGAATGAAATGTAAACTGATCATTATCTTTACAAATTGTGAAAAAACAAGATTTTGACCAGCAATTCTTGCAATTTACCATTTCTACATCTCCACCAGTGACAGCAATAGCAAAGACTGTAGGGTAAACACAGGCATTTTTATCAGAGTGTCATCTAATTCTGCTCAGAGATGGGTTAGATAACCTGATGGTAAAAGTGCACAAGGCTTGTCTACACTACAGTCTCACTATTGACATCACTAATGGAGGTGCAATAATGGTGAGTTATGTGTCCTAAATTTGCCAGTGTAGCTGCAGCATATATTACATTTATTAATTATAGCCAAGGTATTGTTGGCACCACAAAGGGCTGAAAATAAATAATCAAGAGCACCTTCAAGCTATTATATATTTGTGGTGACAAGATGAGTTTAGCCAAATAGGACAAACAATACTTTGGAAAGCCAGGCTCTGCAGGACTGGACACATTCTCCTTGTGGATGACAAGAGGTTGCCAGAGAAAATGCTGAAGAGTGAACTTTTAATGGGTAAAATAGAGCAAACACAGGAAAAGATGGACTGCAACATGGGGGGAGATACAAGGGAAAACAAATGAATATGGTGAACTAAGAAATCATGTGATAGATCAAATTTCCAAGTAAGCTGTATTATGTAAGATAGATGGTATTTCTCTAATCAAGAAAGAAGGAGTTGGAGCCCAAATAACAAACACTACTGCATTCCCCCCTGGTAATTGGACTCCTCTAGCTGTCTCTTCCCTAAAGCAGTGGTTCTCAACCAGGAGTCTGGGGCCCACTGGGGGGGCCGCAAGCAGGTTTCAGGGGGTCCTCCAAGCAGGGTCGGCATTAGACTTGCTGGGGCCCAGGGCACAAGTCGAAGGCCTCACCACCTGGGGCTGAAGCCCAGGGCTCCAATCCCTGCCACCCGGGGCTGAAGCTGAAGCCTGAACAACTTAGCTTCAGAAGGCCCCCTGTGGCATGGAGCCCTGGGCAATTGCCCTGCTTGCTACCCACTAATGCTTTTATATGCAGAAAAACAGTTGTTGTGGTACAGACGGGCCATGGAATTTTTACAGCATGTTGCGGGGGAGGGCGGGGGGGAGGCTCAGAAAGAAAAAGGTGGAGAACCCCCGCCCTAAAGGAAAACCTGCTCAAAAGCTGTAGAATGGAAGATAACCATGTGCACAACTAGTTATTCCAGGCAGTAGCTGACAGACTGGCCAACCTACAGCTCCCAGAAATATCTATTCAGGAAAGGAAGGAGTGGACTGATGTCAGGGTACTTTCTTTGGAGGCTACCAGGCAAAGAAGAGTAGGGTAGAGAGGAGTAGTATAAGGGCCCTACCATCAATCAAACCCTAGCCCCGCCCCTTGACCCCTTAGCCCCGCCCCTTGACCCCTTAGCCCCGCCCCTTGACCCCTTAGCCCCGCCCACCGGAAGTCCCGCCCCCATGGGGTATTACTTCCGGGGTCAAGGCTGCCACATGACCGGAAGCAAGGTGTGTCATGTGATGCCCAACCCACCCCTTGACCCCTTAACCCCACCCCTTGACCTCTCCCCCCCCCCCCCCGGAAGTCCCGCCCCGTGGGGTATTACTTCCAGGGTCAAGGCTGCCACGTGACCGGAAGCAAGGTATGTCATGTGACCCCTCTAACAACTCCTCCCACTGCCCTCTACCAATCAGGATGGGTTTCGCCCCTGTAGGACTTCCCCCCCAAGAGGAGCTTTGACCAATCAGGGCGAGTTCCGGGGCGGGGTGTCCTCTCCGGAAGTGGGTCTTGTGACCCCTCTAACAACTCCTCCCCCCCACCAATCAGGATGAGTTTCGCCCCTGTAGGACCGCCCAGAGAGGAGCTTTGACCAATCAGGGCGAGTTCCGGGGTGGGGGTGTCCTCTCTGGAAGTGGGTCTTGTGACCCCTCTAACAACTCCTCCCCCCACCCCGCTACCAATCAGGAGGGGTTTTGTTCCGATAGGACCAAGAGGAGATTTGACCAATTACGATGAGTTCCGGGGGCGGGGTGACCCGCCCGGAAATGATTCGTGTGACCCCTCTAACAACTCCTCCCACCAACCTCTACCAATCAGGCCGGCCCGAGAGCAGATTTGACCAAAATAGGGCAGGTTCTGGGATGGGGTGAACCGCCCAGAAGAGGGGCGTATGACCCCTCTGCCAATCAGAGCGCAGCACCATCACCCCATAAGGCCCAGCGTCGGGCAGAAGAGGCTGTCTTTTACCAAGAGCGCGTGTTTTAGAAATCGTGGAAACATGGACTCCTTCACCACCCCCGTGAGAACTTTGGACTTTGTTTTAGCCCCGAGGGCCTTCAACAAACCTCGGAGAAAGCGCTACATCAGTGAGAGTTCCGAGGAGGAGGAGGGGGCGATTGAGGGGAGCCCTTTGGCCCAGCCATTGATGGATACCCCGGACCCTGAAACCCAGCCGCTTGTGGGGCCCCGCGATGAGCGTGATGGCCTCTTGTTGTCCACCCCCCGGGAGGAGGAAGGTGATCGCAGCTCGGGGAAGTCACTAGTGGACAAGATGAACGCTCAGGTAAATGACTGCTTAAGATGTGACGGTCGGGGTGGGGTTGTAACGGGACTAGGAACCAGGGATTGTGTAAATCAAAAACCAAGCAGTGGTGTGCTTACGCTGTTTCTTTTTTGAAAAAAAATCTCTCAACAGCTCGATGATGCCTTTCTAGAGGACCCGGAGACTCTGGACAGCGTTGCACCAAGCAGCGAAGATGAACCGGGCCCACCTTGTTTTTGCTCCACGCCGATACAAAATGTTGAAGAGGACTCCGAGGATGACGGCTATGAGGAGTTTAGGAGGAGGCTTGGCATGGAACTGACTGAGCCAGTGCCACGTCGTGAGCGTAACAAAGTCATGCGGACTATTGTACGTGTTGCTGTTTATTCTGTTCTTAATCACTGTCTTAGGGAAAAGCTTTTTGAAGATTGTGAGGGCTGTGTCATAGATGCACCAGGCCAGCGTCACCATGACTGTGTGACTTGGACTTCAGTGGATATAAACTGCAAGCTCCGGGGCCTGTGTGCTGAGCTGTGTTTGGAAAGCTTATTAAACACTGTGATTGCCATAGGTTATGCTATGCAATGTCTGTGCCTAACCCAAGAACATTTAGCACAAGGGGTTACCTTGATAAATGCTGTGCAATTCAGTGGAGACCCTGACCATGTTTTAAAGAAAATGACCAAACCGGAAGATGCCTGCTTGGAGCGTTATATTGACCGTCTGGTCCGCACAAAAAGTTACAGAACCCTGCTTAAGAAAAAGGCTATTTGTAAGAAATCTAAAAGGATTAAGTTAGAAAATGGTGAGGTGCCAAACATGCGATATAAAACTTGGTAGCTGTAAATTTAAAAAAAAAAATCTATTGAAAAGGGCTTTGTGACTATTTATATTTCTGTTAAAAGGTCTCTGGCCCTTAAGGGAGCTTAAAGTCTTTTTTTCTTTCTTTTTTTAATGGAGCATCTTGGTTTGTTTTCAAGGAGCTGTATGTCTTTTAAATAAAAAAAAATTGTTTGTGAGAACCTAGCTCTTGTGTCTTTTGTGTAAGAGAGACTCATTTACAGCAAAAAAAAAAAAAAAAAAAAAGCTGAAATGTATGTTGTGGGAAGGGAAAAAAAAAATCCTAAAAATGTCTTTACAATAAAACAAACAGGGATGGTTCAGACATGTGGTTGAGTACAATAGAACTGACTTATTCTGTTGAACTGAATGGGTTTAACCACCCCCACCCCTTACTGAATAGCCAGGGTGACTGTGATTACTCACCCTGGTTGTCATAGGGTTAATTTGGATGGGGGAGCACCCATAGTAAGGGAGGTGGTCCAAAAAAAAAAATACAAACAAGTCCCAAGCCATTCATTCATATCTACACAGGGTCCCTCACTTGAAATGGTTACTATAAGAAGGCCCTACAGGGGTGGGGAAAAATAAAATGTATTTGAACTAAAAAAAAAAAAAAGAAAAACTTATACCCAACCCTTCCCCAGATCACAAAAAAGGGAATGCTAGGGAAGGGTGATCCAATCAACCTGCTAACTACTTTGAAACAAAAGAGTTAGGATGGTATAAAAACCTCAGGTAGCTTGGAGACTGTCTCTTTCAACAGAAATTCTCTTGAATTGCTGCTGGACTGCAAGTGGAGGTATGTTCTCTGTTTTTAACCTTGAAAATATATATTCTATAATGCCATGCTTTGGCCATGCTGTCTGAGTAAATAATGGTGTCTATCTTTATTACAGTGTGATCTGTTTAGCATGGAACCAGTAACTTTAAGTTGCAGTTCATCACCAGGCCACGGTAAAAACCATTTTAAGTGTAGTTATAACTTAAGTAATAACTTCAGGTATTACTTAGGTTGAATAGGGATTTGGGGCTAATACTAAGTAACATTTTGGCTTGTTTTTTTTTTAAAAAGCCAAAGGCCCCAAGCACACATGGCTGTGGGGTGGGGAACAGAACAACCAGGGGTCTTTTTGAAAGCATGTGGGGGGTGGTGGGTGGTATTGAAAAGTATTTTGTTGCAAACTGTTTTAAACTGATGGTAAGGGTGTGTTTATAAAGCTGCTGGGGTTTTGTGTGTGTGTGTGTGTGTGTGTGTAAAACATAAGTGGTTTTTAAAAAGTATATGTCTATAAACTGATGGTGATGGTGTGTTTCCAATTAACGGGTTTTTACTTTGCAAATGAGATGTATTTTAAAAAAAAATAAATATTCGTGGGGTTGTTTTTAAAGTGGTAGAAATAAACTCAAAACCTGTGTTTGTTGTACAGCCTGAAATGGATTATTTTGTTTTAAAGCTATGGCTTTTTAAATAGAAAAAATACCCTCATGAATATTTTTTTTTTATTTTAAAGTTTACTAGACAGTTTCATGTGTTTTATTAGAATGTTGTTTGCTTTACAGCACGGTCAAAACCTGAGGGGGTAAAAATGCTCAAAAGAAAAAGGAAAGAGACAACTGAAAAGAAAAATTCACCAGTATCCGTGACAGATGGATGGATGAAGCTGGGTAAATATATTTTGCTTATTAGTCTGGTTAATTTATGAGGTTTTGTATTTTAAGTACATACATAGGTGCAGGTGCGAGAGGTGGCAAAGTTACGTTTTTGTAAAATGCTCTTTTTGTCCCCTGCCCCAATCAGTCACGTGCAGCCCCTCTGACAAGGCTGTAGTGAGAGCTACCAGGACATCCCCCCGAGAACCATCAAAGAACCAGGAATCTGCTTTGAGACCTTTAACAGCGCAAAGCAGCACAAGCGTGCAGATGAAGCATCAGGCCAGTCCAAACCTCATTTACATCAAACCCAAGGACAAAACAAAACACTCTGGTAAAAAACGCCCCTGCAAACACAACTCCAGTTCCTCAGCGGCCACCACTGCACCAAGCCCTGAGAAAACTGTGAGCAAAAACGCCCACATTCACAAACCCAGAGCGCGCGCTGTAGCGGCTCTGAATGTGCGCAGAAACACACACATTCACAAACCCGGAGCAGGCGCTCTAGGGGCTGTGAATAAAAAACCAAGGACTGACAAGCCATTCTCCCAAAACCATCAGCTTGTCACAGACCCCCCATATGATAGTATTTGGGGAGAGACTGATGTGTCATTCAGAAAACTGATGGATGTTGTATCCTCGGGGGGTCTAAAACCACGACATTCTAAAAAGATTTGGAAAAAATACGCTTTGTTCAGAAAACTGGTGGAGGCTGAAGCCTCAGGGGTCCTAAAAGAAAGGGGGGCTGGAAAGGGTGGCTCTGATCAGGCCTGTCTAGGTGTGGAAAGGGGTACCTTCAAGGATGCACATCAGTTCACGTGTAAACAAAAGGGTGGACAGCGCTTGGGGGATAAACAGATGGCTGCCAAAAAGTTCCAGGCCAGGGTCGCCATAAAAATTTTAAAAAGGGCTAAAGAGGTAATGAGGAAAAAAAAACAAAAAGAGACGCCCCCTACTGGAGGCTCTCAGACTGGCCTGTCTGAAAATGGGGAGGCAAAATCAGCTTCTGGTTTAGAAAATTCCCCAGCGAGTTCTCTAGATTGTGTCCCATCTACTCCCAATGACCCACAGGGAGGCATCTCAGGGTCTGACTCTCAATTACTATCTGATGTAGAAGATGCCATTGATGGTTCCGTAGAGGAATCCCCAAGTAACCCTGAAAACGCAGAGGTGTATATGGAGAGAGTGAGAAGTTGGCAACGTGAATTACCTAGATTTGGGGGGTTGGTGTATTGTGAGGAGTTTCGTTTTGTCCATCTTGAGCAAATAAATTCAGCTCAACAGGCTGTTGAAGCCATACATAGAGGGATACAGCTAGTTCTTGATGACATTAATGGTAGGGTAGGCCCTGATGATTACGTACAGCTACGTTTAGAGAGCCGTCGTTTAACTAACCCTTTGTTTTCGGTCAGAAGAACTAGGGATGAGCTGTCCGCTGAGGATTTCTTAAATCAGACCTCAAAGCTGCTTCAGAGCAATAGAGAATTGCATCTCGATGGTACGTTGCGCCTCGTTGTGACAGTTGTAAAAAATAGGGGTGGGGGCGCTTGAAGAGTTTTAAATTCTATCCTTAGTAGTCAGATTATTCATAAAAAGAGACAATGCTTAGTAGACCTGACTTACACCGGTACCAATCTATGTTTTGCGGGAGGGCTCTTGGCCGTCATGGCCGGTCATAAACCTACGGATGCAGAATTGTTAGCAGAGGCGAGAAAGTTGCACGAGAAACTGGGGTGGTCAGATCAAAAAAAGGTTATGCTCAGTGACGTAGCAAAGTTTGAACAGCATTTAGGAGTTAACATACAGGTGGTGTTGTATGCGGTGAAAGGTGGCTGGGGTTTTTTTAAAACGGGGGGCCCCGTGTACCCTAAGACTTATTTCATCCTGTTGCACGATGAACATTACTATGGGGTTCTGGATGTGAAAAAGTTGTTCGGAGCAAAAAATTACTGTGAGTTTTGCCACACGGTGTACAGTCACGACCATTCTTGCAGGTATCGTTGCCGTCTCTGCTTGAGCGCAACATGCTCTGACAATGTGGGTGTGCAGCTGAGGTGTCCTAGCTGTAAACTGTATTGTCGGTCCAAAGAGTGTTTAGACAGACATGTCAACTGTGCGTCAAAAAACCAAGTTGAATGCCTGTCTAAAACTTTGTGCGATAAGTGTCAGGCGTACGTGGACAAGCGGCACAGGTGTAAAGGGAGGCGCTGTAAGCAGTGTCAGGGTTTGATCGTTGGAGATGTAGACGTTCACCTCTGTTTTATGGACAGCCTTAGAAAGCCCGAATCATCAGAAAAGTATATTTTTTATGATTTTGAATGCATGCAGGAGACAGGGTTGCTCACTCCCAATTATATTTTTGCGATGTCCCTAAAGCCGGAAAAATCCTGGGAATTTAAGGGTGACGAATGTCTTTCTATGTTTGTTAAGACCTTTATTGGCAAAGAGTTCCGGGACTACACGTTCCTAGCACACAATTCCAAAGGTTATGATGCATATTTCTGTGTTAGACAGTTACTGAAGGAAAAGATGTGCATAGAACTGATCACTCAGGGCAGTAAACTAATGTGTGTGGAAGTTAAGGCCCTTGGCATTCGTTTTATAGACTCTTTAAACTTCTTGCCCATGAAGCTTAGCAAGCTCCCACAGGCGATGGGGTTTGAAGGTTGCAAGGGGTATTTTCCACATTTTTTTAACACTTTAGAAAATCAAAATTATGTGGGACCTATGCCCGGTGTGGAGCACTACGGTGTAGAAAGCATGATGCCCAGGGAAAAAGCAGAGTTTCTCGACTGGTATCAAGACCACAGCTCTGAGACTTTTGACCTGCAGAAAGAGCTTGCGTATTACTGCCAGCAGGATGTAAAAATTTTGAGACAGGCTTGTATCCTATACAGAAAAGAAATTATGAATATGACGGAGAAGGTCGATCTAGTAGAGAGAGAACCTGGTAAATTCACTGAGATAAAACTGTGTATAGATCCGTTCCGGTACATAATGCTGGCATCCGTCTGCATGGCTATGTACAGGTTTATGTTTTTGGAGCCTAACACGGTAGCTCTTCTCCCTCCAGACAACTATCACAGACAGAAAAAGAGATATTCGACCCCATCTATCCAGTGGCTGTTGTATATCTCTCAAAAAGAACATATACAAATACGGCACGCTTTACAGGGTGGGGAACTACAGGTAGGCCCCTACTTTTTAGACGGTTATGCCAATATTGACGGGGTACACACAGCCTTTGAGTTTAATGGGTGTTTTTTTCACGGCTGTGTCGCCTGTCATTGTGAAAAAGCACAAAACCCTATGATGGGTACAACTTTTGGGTTTCTTTATTACAAGACGCAGCTCAAGACCGGCTATCTAAAACGGCTTGGTTTTGTAGTGAGGACTCTTTGGAAGCACGAGTGGGTGGTGATGAAAGAAACAGACAGGGAGCTAGCGAGCTTTTTAAACCGAGCCCAGTTACCCCAGCCTCTCATGCCTAGGGATGCTCTTTTTGGGGGGAGGACGAACGCCATCCGTCTATATTATAAACCTAAGCCCGGGGAAGAAATCCACTATTATGATTTTACCAGCTTGTACCCTTTTGTAAACAAAACGAAAGACTACCCTATCGGGCACCCCGATATAGTTTATGACAAATTTGGACCCCTTGCAAATTATTTTGGAATTGCAAAAGTTAAAGTGTACCCCCCACGAGGCCTCTTTTTCCCATTGTTACCTGTCAGAGTGGGCGGCAAGCTTATGTTCCCGCTATGCCGAACCTGTGCGGAAACCGTGCAGCGGGAGACGTGCACCCACACTGACGAGGAGAGGGCCATCCTGGGGACTTGGTGCACTGTGGAATTGAACGCAGCCATAGCGAAGGGGTACGTGGTGGCTAAAATCTATGAAATCTGGCATTTTAATGAAAAATCTGATAAACTCTTTTCGGAGTACATAAAATTACACCTCCGCCAGAAACAAGAGGCTTCAGGGTATCCCAGCTGGTGCACAGATGAAGACAAACAAAATAAGTATGTTAACGATTTCTACCAGAAAGAAGGCGTGCTTTTACGCCGATACGAGATCAGGCTAAACCCCGCTAAACGCCAAATTGCTCAACTGTTTTTAAATTCTCTGTGGGGTAAATTCGGCCAAAGAACCAACCTACCCAATACCAGCATCGTGAGAGACCCCGACGAACTCTTTCAGTACCTATTTTCCCCCAACTACGAGGTTTCATCCTGTGAGTTTATCGACGATGAAACAGCGTGCGTATCTTGGAAGCACGCAAAAGACCGTTATTCTGTCTCTGGCAATACCAATGTTTTCATAGCCTGTTTCACCACCGCTTATGCCTGCTTAGAACTATACAACCTCCTAGACGGATTGCAAGAGCGGTGCCTGTACCACGACACTGACTCTGTGATATTTGTGAAAAGGGAGGGGGCCTGGAATCCCCCTCTGGGGGATTATTTAGGGGACCTCACGAGCGAGATCCCACCAGATCAACACATCACCGAGTTTGTGTCGGCAGGCCCAAAAACATACGGGTACAAACTGTCGGGAGGAAAGGCTTGTATGAAGGTCAAAGGTATTACCCTGAACGTAGCAAACTGTGAAAAGATCAACTTTGACAGTTTGAAAGATCTAGTCCTGGACTATTGCACGGGTCTGCGAGAGAACCCCTCAAAAAAGATAGAGGTGCAGCAACCCTCTATTGTAAGAAACAAAAATCAGTGGCAAATAGAGACAAAAACCCTTAAAAAAACACAGAAAGTCGTTTACAACAAGAGGGTCCTAGGAGAAGGGTTTAAAACCCTGCCCTACGGTTTTTGAAAAATGGATACGAGGTGGAGACACCCCTTTTCTGCAATTCTCGCGGGGCCTAGCAACTGCGGGAAAAGTTACTTTATAAAAAATGTATTGGATAATGCCAAACAAACATTGTCTGTTACGCCTGAGAATATTGTGTGGTGTTACAGTTGTTGGCAACCCTTGTATAAAGAACTGCTCTGTAAATATCCCTTTATCAATTTTGTGGAGGGTCTGCCTGATGCTTTTGACGATGACCGTTTGTTTCCTACCAATAAAGTGAACATGATTATCATAGACGATCTGATGAACTCCGCTTGTGAAAGCGATGAAATCGAGAAAGCCTTTACCAAGTACGTGCATCACAGGAACCTGAGCATTATGTATATAGTTCAGAACGTATTTTGCCAGGGAAAAAAGAGTCGCACTATTAACCTAAACACAAAATACATGGTTCTGTTCAAAAACCCCAGGGACAGATTACAAATTGCTACACTCGCTCGGCAAATGTACCCCGGCAAAGCTCAGTTCTTTCTAGAAGCTTTTGAGGATGCTACCAAAAGGCCTTATGGCTACCTGGTGGTGGATTTAAATGCTTCCACACCAGAAGCTTATAGGCTAAGAACTGGTCTTTTCCCTCCAGACTGGCCGGCAGTTTATACTTTAAAAAGAACAACAGCCCGGTATAAAAAGAGATGAATTATTGGCAGGTCCCTTTTTAGCAGCCGGGGTTGCTGACTGAAAACATGTCTAGCTGCGTGAAAAGAAACCTGGGCCTTTTAAAATTACTTAGCAAATCGTCCCCACAGCAAAGGAGGGCTATACTGTGCTCGGCCTCTGACGATCTAGTAGCAGCCATCTCAGAAATAGCGCTCAACACCTTAAAAGGAAACGTACCTTTAACACCGAAGCAAGTGCGTGTGCTGAAAAAGAAACACACGCTTATAAAAACTTTGTGTAATAAAAGGGTTTCACTTAAAAGAAAGAAGCGTCTGGTGAAGCAGTCTGGGGGGTTTATAGGACCCCTGTTAAGTTTTGCTATCCCTCTGATAACGGGGCTTTTAACTAATCGATAATGGAGTATGCAGAAAAAATGTACCTGGTGCCCAGCCGGCAGTTGGAGCAATTAAGTGCTCCCCCTCCGGCAGAGGAAAATATCAGAACGACTGCAACTCGCTTACTGGATGCTGAAATGAAATCTGTTCTTCAAAGAACTGACTTAGGTGAATATGAAAAGGCTAAACTTTACAGCACCGTGCTTCAAAGGTACCTAACGTACGTGAAGCAGAGCGATGTGGACAAAGGAAAACTAAGTCTGTTTCTACCAGAACAGGAACAGAGTGTGACTGCCAAACCCTCCGAAACACCAAAGACCTCAGACTCTGTTGCTCAGGAGGTGTTGGATAATGTGAATAAGCGTTATAAGAAAAATGCATCAGTATTGCTAAATAAGCTGGGCCAAGATAAAAACATTTCTTCATGGACCGATAAAGGGTCTTTTGTGTACAAAGGCTCTGTGGTTAATGGTTCTAACATGCTCGACTTAGTCAGGGCCGTCACCCAGACGCGCTCTGTTCCTAGCAGACATGTACCTAAAGGATGGGATGTGTTTATGAATGCCATGGCGGAACTGAACATGCCATCTTCCATCATGGGCAACGCGACCAACAGAGATCTTTTGGAACGCCTCAAGGCCTCAATCGCCGACACCGGTGTGGACCAAGAAACAGTGACCCCTTTTTTGCCATCTAAAAAACGAAAATTGGCTAAAAGAGCCGAATGGCTCAGTTTGTGATCTTTTTCACGTTCTATTTTTTTAAAACTGGTAATGTTTTGCTTTAAATAAAACATTTCTGAATTGGGTCATTGTGTTTTGTTTTTTTTTAAAAAAAACCACGCCAAACATCGATTGTCTTTAAACTCCCCACCTGGGGTGCTTTATTGGGTAACATGACTATGAAAATCGTTGCAAGATACGCATGTCTGGGCTTGTTGAAACATGCTTTGAGCAAGGCTAGGCATGGCCAAGTATTTAAATTTATTTTTTACAAAATTCATCACCATCCGGTCGTTTTGCACTAAGTCATTAGAATACAATTTTAAAATCCGGTCAAAAGATAAACCCTTGCTACGATGGTGTAAGAAAAACACGCAGTGATAGCCGCAGGCAACGGAGCTGGGGTCTTGTAATTGTCTGTTGTGAAACACAATGTCTGTGGCATTTTTGTTTAAAAATTTCATAATGCTTTTAGGAAAGAACACACTGTTCGGGGGATGCCCGTATGAGTCAAAAAACTCTCCAAGGTTACGCTCCACCAGATACACGGCAAGCCAGTGTTCACCCGGTCGGCTGTGTGGATGTGTGTTGACCACCAAACCTAGGGGTCTCTGAGACAGCTTGCCGCCAGGGAGCCAATCGCAGGGAAACACGTCTAAGAAATTCTTTTTCGTGTAAGTGTCTGTTGATAAGACACGTGAGAGCTGCACGGTGTCCATGTTCACATGTAGTCAAACAGAACATTTCTCCTCTGATTTATCTCTATGACGTTGTCAAAAACCCCATACACGATCATATTGACGGTAATGGTTAAAGCCTTCCCAAAACGAATTTCTGCTCTCAGGTTCCCGGTTTTAATCAGGGAATAGTGATCGGCGCATTCCTGGTCGGGGGACAGGTCAAAGGCAAACATGGTGTAACCCTGTGCAAACTCCTCACGGTCGATTAACAGAGAACGATCTTTCATGTGTTTACCGGCCGTCTGTACCAGATTCATGTATTCTCTCACGCAGCGTCCTGCCTCGAAGTCTGGTTGCAGAGGCTTGTTCGGTATCTGCTCACCATCCACATACAAGGCCACAAAATTAATATCGTAATGCTTAAAATGAAAGGGATTTTTAGCGTAACTTCCGCTAAAGGCATCGTTATCCACGAACCCCAGGACAAGCATTTTGGGCAACTGTCCCAAGAACAGGTTCTCCTGGTTACTGACCCTGCTGCCCGCAGGGATGCTAAACACTTTCATTCCCACACGGTCCACGGGGTATTTGGCATTAGCGGTAAGCAGGGCTTCGGCGTGCCCCAGACGAACGCTTGGGGCCACACGTACTTTCTTCACAAAAAGGGATGCTGATAGAATGCGCAGTTTAAAGCCTTCGGTTCTGCTGCCCATTAAACAGAAAGGATCTTTACTGCGCGTCAGTTTAATTTTCACATCCACTCCGTTCAACAATAGTTTTTCTTGAAAAAACAGGTCGCTGTGTAGATGACCCAGAAGCTCTACTGTTCTGCTTTGAGCGGTCAGCTTTGCACGCCTCACAAACCCTAGATTCTCGCCATCCAAGTCTGTGTCTTCCTGTTGTCCGGCAGTGTCTTTGTAAAAGAGGCCAGCGGAAAATTGCGTGGCGAGGGTGTCGTTGCTGTAATTGAGCACCGATTCTATAAAGGCCCTGTAAGGGTAACAGTTGTTGCTTTGGCTTACAAGACGGTCTCCGAGCGTGACATCCAGCTGACTAAAAATAGAGGCCACTGGGTAATTCACCAGGCCCACCTCGGCACCCGCGTTGAGTTCAGTTCCGTCTCCTTTTACAATCTTGCAACACAGGTACAGCAGTGTGTTGTTTAAATCCATATAATCTACGCCATTCCCTGCTATAAAGAAGTCAATGGGGGCAGACTCCGTAACGGCCGACAGAGGTGGCACCTCGATGTAGATGCTTTTCTCAATGCTGGTCTGCGTAGGGGCTATTTGGAACAAGTCTAGTTCGGATTTGGTGCATTCTTCAGACCCACAGTGAACGAAAGCCATGTTGATTAAAATATATCTCTCGTATCAGCCGGCGAGTGTTTCCTCTTTCGCCCAGGCTTCCTCTTGGACTTTCGCTTATGGCCGACCCTGCGGGTCAAAGCCCTTCTTTTAAAGGGTTTCGGGGGACCTGCGTGTCGCGGGTATGACGCATTTCTCTTTCTCTTCTTCCTCCTTTTAATGTACATCAGCCCCGATCCTTCCTGTGAAGCTGTGTTCCCCACCTTCTCCAGAACAGCGCGGGAGACGTGACCTACCACGTCTTTAGCTATGTTTTGAGCGGCGGTTTTTACGTGGGGTTTAATAATCTCTAGCCCCCTCCTCAAAAGCGGTACGGCTTTTCGAAAGAGGCTACGGAATATTCCACCCACGCCTGCCCCATACATCACGGGGGCCCCATGATATCTGGGAAGGGCGTATCCCGCCTGGGCTTTGTAATAGTTTCTGTAGACGTTGGGGTTGCCGTAATTTTTTAGGATCGCCATAATACTGTTTTGCTTTTTTAGAAAACTCGCTCTCTCCGGGGGCGCAGGTGTAGCTTGATGATCACCTTGCCAAAGCGAAATGAGACGCTTTTGTTCTGATCTGTCTTTATTTCAATGGTAATTGTGTCGATGTGGTGTTTACTGATAGGGACGTAATGAGGTTTATCGTAGGTGATCGTGACAAACTCATTGTTCCTTCCTTGGACGGGGACACAACGTAACAGGGGAACAGAAAAATCCCCCACAAACTGATGTTCTACGATATCCGTGTACAGATACAAGGAATTAAAACCCCCTGTAATGTCTGCCGAGAAAGGGAATTTTTGGACGCTGTGTTTGGGGCCCAAGCCCAGAATGTTAGCTAGCTCCCCGCTGGTAGAAAACATATAAGTAAAAGCGGCGGATTTAAGTCTAATTTTTCTACCCACAGGGTCATAGTTCATGACCATCTCAGGCAGTCCGGGGTGACGAGCTATGATACTGTTCATATGATCCAGTAATTCGGGTATGGACGCGTAATAACCTCGTCGTAGGATGAAACTCCATGCCATATCTCCAAAGGTGACTTCAAAAGGGGTGTCTTCGTTGATAGTGTTCCAGCTGTGCGGGTATTGTATTTCCACTAACCCCACCTCCCAGGCACCCCGGAGATCCAAGGGCTTAATTAGCCGTATTGTAAAGTTCGAGCTGGTGTTTTGGGGAAAAACTGCAGAGCTGGCGTTGCTGGGCAAAGTAATATAAAACCCGCCGTCGCTCATCTTCTCTGACTTTGCGGGGAGGAATAACTTTTGTTTGTTTGTTGTTTGCGTCTAAATGTCACAGAGTTGAGAAGCTTTCACCCAGCTGTTAAACTTATCAGGCCACCCCAACCATTTTACCAGTAGTTGCTTTTTTCTCCCTTTTCCTTTCTCCGCTAGAACTTTTTCAACCCTGTAAATCCTGTCTCGTTTGGGGTTTACTTTTTGTAATTCTTCAGGGTAAAAAGATCCAGTAACTGTCTCACCCTCGTAGTCTTTTAATCGGTATACAGGTCTCTGACCCCTGGTTAAGGCTTCATCCACTATGAATATCTCATCGGTAAATGTCTGTTCATAACCTTTTTCAAAAGCTCCTTTGGTTTTAGATAGTCTCACGTGGTCGCCTTTTCGAAAAGGGGCAACAACCGGTTTTATTTTAAAATCATCTCCATAAACCATTTTCCACACCTTCAGAGAATTTGAAGGGTTAACATCAGCGGGTCTGGTATGTATAGTTCTGTGAAAGCTCTGGTTGTAACTCTTTATAAAGTCAGGTAACACATTGATGTAGCGAAAGGTGTTATGGGCTGTAAAATATCTCCACATCCTAGTTTTTAAAGTTCTGTTAAACCGCTCCACAACCCCTGCTTTGACTTCATTATTAGTAACAAAATGGTGAATGCCATGCCGTTTTAACAATCTGCTTAAGGGTTTGTTTAAAAATTCTTTCCCCCGATCGGTTTGTAATTTTTGAGGCACACGCCCTTCGCTAAAAATAGCTTTAAAGGCCTTGCATACCTCACCACTCGTCTTGTCTCTTAGGCCTAAGGCCCAGGCATATTTGGATAGAATGTCTACCACTGTTAAGATGTACTTAAAATTGCTGTTCTGTTTGGAGAACTGGTGCATATCCACCAAATCTGCCTGCCATTGCGCATCCACATCTGAAACAATGGTCTTGTTTCTTTTAAAACGTATTCGAGCCGGTTTGTGTAAAGTATAAGCATCCTGGTCTGAAAGCCAAGCTGTTACTTGTCTTCTATTTAAAGTTTTACTATGCTTTTTGGCCACTTGAAAAAGAGGGTTCACCCCGCCAAAGCTCCCAACTTCCCCGGGGGTGTAATATATTTTCTTTAACAGAGCCGCCTGTGGAGACATGACTGTTACTGGTACCATCTTTTACTAACACAAGTGTGGGTGGGGGACAACATTCATATTAACACGTTTAAATAAGTTTTATTAATCGCCTGGTTTAACACAACCTTTTACAACCGCCTGTAAAAATGGACGCCATGACTCCTAACATGAGGGTGGCTGTGCTGGTTCATTCTTCCATTTTGTCCTTTCCCTCTTGAGATCTGTGTCTCAGACATGAGCAAAAACAGCTGATGCACGATACATTTACTCCCACAGGGCTACCGATGTATAAGTTCTCAAAGGCCTTCAGAAAGGCATCATCGAGCTGTTGAGAGATTTTTTTTCAAAAAAGAAACAGCGTAAGCACACCACTGCTTGGTTTTTGATTTACACAATCCCTGGTTCCTAGCCTCCCCCCCCGCCCACCCCCATTACACCCCCCCACCCCGACCGTCACTTCTTAAACATTCATTTACCTGAGCCACGTCTTTTTCATTCACCTTGTCCGCCTGTAACTCCCCCAGGCCGTGATCACCTTCCACCTCTCGGGGGGTGGACAACAAGAGGCCATCATGCTCATCGCGGTGCCTCACAAGCAGCTGGGTTTCAGGGTCCGGGGTATCCATCAATGGCTGGGCCAAAGGGCTCCCCTCAATCGCCCCCTCCTCCTCCTCGGAACTCTCACTGATGTAGCACTTTCTCTGAGGTTTGTTGAAGGCCCTCGGGGCTAAAACAAAGTCCGAAGTTCTCACGGGGGTGGTGAAGGAGTCCATGTTTCCACGATTTCTAAAACACGCACTCTTGGTAAAAGACAGCCTCTTCTGCCCGACGCTGGGCCTTATGGGGTGATGGTGCTGCGCTCTGATTGGCAGAGGGGTCATACGCCCCTCTTCTGGGCGGTTCATCCCATCCCAGAACCTGCCCTATTTTGGTCAAATCTGCTCTCGGGCCGGCCTGATTGGTAGAGGTTGGTGGGAGGAGTTGTTAGAGGGGTCACACGAATCATTTCCGGACGGGTCACCCCGCCCCCGGAACTCATCCTAATTGGTCAAATCTCCTCTTGGTCCTATCGGAACAAAACCCCTCCTGATTGGTAGCGGGGTGGGGGGAGGAGTTGTTAGAGGGGTCACAAGACCCACTTCCAGAGAGGACACCCCCACCCCGGAACTCGCCCTGATTGGTCAAAGCTCCTCTCTGGGCGGTCCTACAGGGGCGAAACTCATCCTGATTGGTGGGGGGGGGGGGAGGAGTTGTTAGAGGGGTCACAAGACCCACTTCCGGAGAGGACACCCCGCCCCGGAACTCGCCCTGATTGGTCAAAGCTCCTCTTGTGGGGGAAGTCCTACAGGGGCGAAACCCATCCTGATTGGTAGAGGGCAGTGGGAGGAGTTGTTAGAGGGGTCACATGACATACCTTGCTTCCGGTCACGTGGCAGCCTTGACCCTGGAAGTAATACCCCACGGGGCGGGACTTCCGGGGGGGGGGAGAGGTCAAGGGGTGGGGTTAAGGGGTCAAGGGGTGGGTTGGGTATCACATGACACACCTTGCTTCCGGTCATGTGGCAGCCTTGACCCCGGAAGTAATACCCCATGGGGGCGGGACTTCCGGTGGGCGGGGCCAAGGGGCGGGGCTAAGGGGTCAAGGGGCGGGGCTAGGGTTTGATTGATGGTAGGGCCCTTATACTACTGAGAGGTATTTACAAAAATCTTCAGGGAGACAGGTGGGTCCAACTGAATTATTGAGAGATGCTGAATAACACAGCAAAAGATTCACACAATAAATATTTTTTAGTTCTCTTCTTCCTCAGAGCAGCATCGTGGTTCTAGTGTGAGAGATTCATGAGCAAGCTGGAATGATTGGATTCATTGGTGTGTCTTATGACAGATGGCTACATTGAGCGTTGTGAGACAGGACAACATTCCACAACTTTCAACTTCCCTGCAGAGTGTAGACTCTTAGATATTGGAGATAGAAAAGACACATATAGATGGCTTCGCTGGCATGGTGTCTAGATCTACGGACCCGTAACATTAGTCCAAGTCAATTCAGTGGAATGAGCAGGTTTGATTCATCAAGTTCCTTCCATTCATTTATGTGGGAAAAACTGGCACTAGATATGGGCAGACTGGATTTAGTTTCTATAAAAGCCAAAAGGAAAATATATGACAACTACTCAAGAGCCTTTCTTGAGCAATGCAAGTTTATTAATTGGTTCACTACTTCATCAATGGAAAGTGGACATACACTAGCCTTTGTAACCTGAGCAGATTTACCAAACACTTCAGGCAAACTCACTGGTAAAAATAAACAGTAAAACAAGTTTATTGACTACAAAAGATAGATTTTAAGTGATTATAAGTGATAGGCAAAAAGTCAGAGATAGTTACCAAAGAAAATAAAATATAAACCCTAACCCTTAGCACACTAGACAGTATTTAGATCAAGCAATGTTCTCACCCCACTGGATCTTACAATCCTTCATATACAGGTTTGTCTCCTAAACCTGGGCCAGTCTCCTCTGTTGGAGTCTTCAGTCTTCTGAGCATTCTTGTTGCTTGCAGCATAAGGGGGGAGGAGAAAAGGCGAAGCATGGGGCCACTGTGTTCTGTTTTATACCCTTAGTCCATGTGCTTGGAGAACACAAGTCCAGGCATGTCTGGTGGGCATTGCTGAGTCACAAGGTGAAGCAATACCCCGATGTGTCTCCTGTGAGTGAGTCATTGAATTGTAACTCCTCTGCTGGACAATGGCTGGTGATGTCTGCCCAGCACCCACCCGGGTGTTGGTTACCCCTCTTGTCATTGTCTCTGGAGAGCTAGTATCTGGGCACTTCCCAAACCCACAGCATATTTTAGTGAAAACCATACAACACAATTCTTATCATTTCATATGCATTGATGATATATATCCGGGGTCTCAAACTCAATTTACCTTAGGGTCAGGGCCAGTCCTCAAATCCTCCCAGTGGACCAATAATGTCACTGAAGATGGTGTTCAGAAAAGAAAACGTTTATATTGTATTTTTTATTTCAAATTCCTTAGAAATAATAAAACTGTCATATAACTTTATACAATTCTTCGCCTGCCAGAGAGTTTTTAGTGTTTGCCAGACACCTGGCAACGCTTCAGTTCTGTCAGTTTGATGATGTTTGGCCTCAGGGACTGAGCAGTTGAAACCTTCAGGATTGCAGCAAGGTGTGCATCAGACAGCTGTGTTCGGGATTTTGACTTGTTTATATTCATTGTGGAAAAAAGTGACACTGCCTCCATGGCTGTCTCTGCTTGGAGACTAGTGATGATATCTCTGTCCCTCTCCCCCAGCCAATGGGAGCTGCAGGGGGCGGCACCCGCAGCAGAAAGAGCTGGCAGTGTGGCTGCATGCATCTCTGCTCCGCAGGCTGCAGTGGGGAGGTTCTCGGGTGCAGATGGCCCGTGGGCCGGGACACTGAGACCCCGATGTACATACTTAGATAGAACAATGGCTTTCAGCAGATCATAACCTTTCCCCTGATACTTCACATGGCATGCTTTATATGCCATATCACAATTATACACAACTGAGGAATATGAGGGTTATAGGGTGCTCCCCTGAGGTATAGGGTGCCACAGAGACCATTGTTCTCAACATTGTCCACAGGTTAGTTCAGTGGCTCTAACTATTCTTTCAGCCACCTGCTCTCCAACTCAAGGAATTACTCAAAAAGGTAAATTATAACCAGCATCCTCAGAAGCTGCCTGCTCTGTGAGTCTGTGTTCAGACAAGAGACAGTGTTTAACCCACACAATATCCTCAGCAACCATCTGGGTGTGCTTGTGTAGCCAGCTCTTTGGCAAGACTCTATTGTTAACCTTATCTATGGAGAGCTCTGTATCCAGTTCATCTAGTTTATCTCTAACAATAATTGGTCCCATGCATTTCACTAGTGCTTTGGCCATAGGTATGCTTATACAACGCCCCGAGCTAAGTGTGCAAAACGCTTTACAGAAATAAAAGATTTCAGAGTAGCAGCCGTGTTAGTCTGTATTCGCAAAAAGAAAAGGAGTACTAGTGGCACCTTAGAGACTAACCAATTTATTTGAGCATAAGCTTTCTTGAGCTACAGCTCATTTCATCAGATGCATCCGATGAAGTGAGCTGTAGCTCACGAAAGCTTATGCTCAAATAAATTGGTTAGTCTCTAAGGTGCCAGAAATAAAAGAAGACACAGTCCTTGGCCCAACAAGTTTGTAATCTAAATTAGTCAGAGGAAATGATGCCAACAGGCAAAGATGAAGGGATGAAGGAGGGTTACAAAAAGGAGAGAAGACGTGATTCATGTTATGAGGGGAATGCCATTTATAAGCTTTGATTTTTTTTCTTTTCTCACTTTTCCTACATGAACAATGTAGACCAAGAGAGGATGAGCAGGTGATTGTGAGGCCCAGGCTTAGGCTGAAAGTCATGAATAAGACTAAGCTTTTGTCATGGTTATTTTTAGTAAAAGTCATGGACAGGTCATGGGCAATAAACAAAAATTCATGGAATCAGTGACCTCTCTGTGACTTTTGCTGCTGCGGCTCCACGGTTTCCCCCACCACTGTGGTGGCTGGGAGTTGTGGGGTTCCCTCGCCACCCATAGCAGCTGGGAGCTGCAGGGTGACCATATTTCCCAAAGAGAAAATGGGACACCACCAGCTGCTTGCCCGAGGTGTCCCCCTCCCCCCACGCGAGACTGTCACCCATCCCTGGAACCCTGAGGAGGGCCCCCTCAGAGGTCTGTCACCTGTCGCTGGAATTTTGCAGGGGCCCCCCTGTCGCTTGTCGCTGCTGCCGGTGGAACCCTGCCAGGGCCCTGCTGGCTGCCAGCTCCAGAGTCCTGCAGCCCCCAGGGCTGAAGAAGAGAATGTCACCGAGGTCTCTGGAAGTCATGGATTCTGTGACTTCCATGACTTCCATGACCTAAACATAGCCTTAGTCATGAATTTTGAAGAGGAATTTAAAGGGGGAGTGAAGATGTTTGGTGTACTGGGAAGGGGAGGCTGTTCCAAGAGTAGGAGGCAGCATGAGCAAAGGCACTACGATGCAAGTAGGAGAAGACAAAGAGAAGAACAAGCAAGAAGTGTGGGCAGAGCACAAGGAAGGAGTCTCAAGGCTCAGTGCAGAATGGCTCTTGGGAAGCAGTCAGCATTGATGCCAACAGTTGTGGGTAAAATGAATTGTGCTCCTACGGGGAGGCAGAATCACCAGCCCATTCATGAGGGAGCAGAAATGAACACGGATTACAGCATCATCAAAAACAAATCTCTGCAGGGACAAAGGAACAGCTGCTACAAGGTGTGAAAGAGGAGACTGAGGTTACGGCCACACTAGAGCGTTTACAAGAATGGAGCTGCGCTGCTGTAAGTTCTGTAATGTAACAGCTCTAAGGTGACGGGAGAGAATCCTCCTGTCAGCATCGCGACTTCAGCCCCGCCGCTCGCTATGTCAGTGGGACAAGCTCTCCCGAGAGCTGTCAAATCTATCGATCGAGCTGCATGTCAACACCGGCACTTAGGTTGGTGTAACTTACGTTGCTCAGTGGGGTGGCTTTTTCTCATCCCAGAGCTACATACGTTATACCGACGTAAGTGCTAGTGTAGACATAGACTGAGAGGAGACCACTGGTCACGTGTTTGAAATAATCATTAAATACTGCATGTTGCAGAAAGTTATACAAGACTCTGTGTATTCTAAATCTTTTGAATACTCGTGTATTTTATGGTATGATGTAAATACTCTAAATTCTCCATATAAGTCTGTTTTATGATGTAGATCTAATTTTCTATATTTATTTATTGTACAGTTTGTAACATTTGTAAAGTTTTATGTAAGTGTAAACTCCCATGACGATTACCAACCCTGAGGCTGTGAGCTCTCCAGGCCTGGGGCTGTCCTTGTGTTGTTTGTTTGTCCAGTACCTAGTATAATAGGGCTTTTATACTTGTGTGGGATCTGCACATGCTACTGCAATAGAAATAATACTTCACACCTAGTCTAACACTGGGTTAGTATCAATGGCTGTAAATGCTGTATGAATGAAACATCATAAATGTATTATACAGTATTTAAAATTTTTTAAAATATAAATAAAATAATCATTTCAGAAGAAACACCAAGTTGGGTACACATCTATCTATCTATCTATCTACATTGGACTGACCACCTTGATGTCTGGTGTTTGAAGCACTTTAAATAGTCCAGCTCTGTTGCTCGCTTCCCACATTCTCACAGTGCTCTGCCAGTACATTTCCGTGTTCTGCTGCAGGCTCGGGCATTGTCTCCTGTTCCAATCCATCTCTGCACACAGATCCCAGTGAGAAAGTATAAAAGGAGGGTGAACTGGCTGTGTCTTTGCTCCCACTTCAGTCTTCCTGGTATTCCCTAATGTAAGTCTTGGGACTCTTCTTTGCCATGATAATCGATGACACCCCCAGCGATGTAAACGCCAGGAATTTTTATTGCATCGTGAAATATCGGCAGACTCTGCAAGCAGATTAAACCCTCCAGAAAAGAAATCGAGGAGGTTAAGGATGAGCTTCTAAGAGTAGATGATTCTGCTCTTGTTGTACACGCTCTACCACACCTCCAATTCATCACTCACAAATGTGCTGAGATAACTCAAAGCTACGAACTAACCACCAGTGTGAGAGAAACTGAAGTAATGCACAAAACTGGCACCTTGGAAAGCATATTTAAGACCTAGGACCACAATCAGTGTTGCCAAATTCAGCATGGTAAAGATTTAATTTACCTGCTTGGAATTTTGTCAGACATCGTCATTACAGACCAGCGAATCGTTAGCCGATAAAAAGGCATGGTCTGAATTTGAAGGGTTGCAACACTAAAACTGCAATCAGCACAGTATCCCATACCCACCCACATGCAAAAATTAAAGTCCACATTTACTGCAGAGTACTGATTTCCAACTTACTCTCTGTTTGCACATCAAAGAACTGGAAAAATTTAATAGATGATGCCTGGTAGTTAATTATGCAAATTGTATAAGGTAATTATGACAAGTGACAAGATAAAATCATGTATAACAAGGCTGCAGAAACATCACGAAGCAACGCTTAGGAAAGAAAGCTCTGCTGGTTTGCACACACCCTCCTCGTGGAGCACACAGGGCTCTTAGAGAAAATATTCTATAGTGGACTTTCGATGAACAAAAGAACCAGACAGAGAAAGAGAGAGATGTCCTGAAAATTAACTCTGCCCATTATTGTAAAAAGCCATCCGTGGAAGGTGCAGCAGGAAAGTAATCATTTTGGTGGGAAAAACGGTAACACATGATGATGCAAGTTTGCTGTCACAGAGAGCAGGAGAGAGTCGGAGTTAATGAGATGAGGAGCAAACATAAATGCGTTTCCCTCTCTGATCCATGGCAGGGCCCGTACGTCAAGCAACGGAGTCTTTGGCTAACTACAAATGTACAAAGATCTTCCTAAAATACTGAACGTGAAATTGACAATGAACCTCTGTTTGTGCTGCATGTAATTCAGGCAACTGGATGTGCTGGCAAGAAAGTGGAACTCTGCAGTGCTAAAACGATACCTCTGAAAGAGGAAACAGAATGAAACTTCATCAGAAATACTGCTTGCTGTAGACTGTGGCTGGATCATTTTTCAGATGTCTTACACAGCCCAACCAAAGCTTGAATCATTATATTGTCTTTTCATCCACAGATCCTCACCCTGACTCCAATTGTACTCCACAATGCAAGTGATGAACATCAGATTTTCCTCCTTACCCCTTTCCTCCTTACTCATGAGTGAGTCTTTGCTGAGTTGTATGTGGGGAAGGACTGAGTCACGTATCTGAAGGAGGGACAGGCTTGTGTTTAAGGCACTGTAGCCTAATTCAGCAGCTCTAGGTTCAATTCCTGGCTCAGCCAAAATTTCACTCTGGGAGGTGGAGCAAGTCATTTCTGTATTCATCCCTCTACCCCATTGGAAGGATTATTCTAATGCTTCTGGGATTTCCATGTACTATATAATTAATGAATTTGTCAGGGTGCCTACAGCCTTGGATAGGCATCCCTTTAATCATTTAAAATCTAAATCAATCAATCAGTTAGTGGAGATCATAGCACCCTACCTCACATGGATGGGATGAGGATAAATCCATAAACACTTGAGATGCGCTTGGAATGCTGTGGTGGTGGGAGCTATACAAATGCCTAGAAGAGACAGCTAATCCCACCAGTAAATATGAGATGGTTTGAGAAGTGTGAATAGGAGTTTAATCTTTTCCAGGGGAGAAGGGCTTGGAGAATTAGGTGCTCACAACAGCAAGCAGTTTTTCCGTAACCCTGTCTTCTCTAACGTGGAATCTTTCTCTGTCATTCAGGCAATACTATTTAGGCTCTCCTTGTACAGAGAGTTCCAGATTGCTCCTAATTCTCCATGTTAGGGCTTCCAGATCCCTAGCACAATATCTCATGCTGACGAGTATTGCATGTCCAGAGTTGACTGGTTCTGGCTGGATGTAAATAGTTCTAACTCTTTCGCAAAGAAGCCCCTCTCCTCTGGAGTGGCAGCTGACATCCTCTCTGTCGTCTCTTAAAGTATCACAGTCTATATAAATGAGGGTTGATAATAACATCTCCCTTAAAGGGCTAATTGGTTGTTTGTGAGACAAAGGACAATTACTACTAATAGTTGCTTGTAAATTTCCATCTATTAGAGAACGTGTGCGTTTGTGCACTTGAAGAGAAAAGCATCCCAACATTAAGATTTCCTCTTGGGCAAATGTTACTGCCCTTTTGGGTATTATGCCAGTTCTCTGAATCCTCTTAGTTTGTCCCTGTATATTATAGCGGTCGTTGTGTCCAAGCTCTCAGAGCTTTGTTACGAGTGTACTGGACCTAGTATCTGTCACTGTGCCAAGGAGCAGACCTGAATATTTATATCATGGTGTGTCAGATCTTTCTACAGTGAGGTTTTCACTTTATCAGAGCATGACTCCATGTTTATTCATTCCTTCATTCATTTTGATCATCTATATCTACACCGCAGCATCTCACATGAAAAACATGCTTATTAAAGACAAAATAAAAATTAAAATAAAACAACAACATATAAAGAGCTTTCTGTTGCAATAAGCTGCATTATTTCTTCCCTGTATATAATTTAGGGCAGTGTTTTTCCTGGCTTCTTCTTGTAAAATTTTCATCATAAAGAAAAGCCAATGATTCATGAAACATCATTGCGAGTGTATTTTTGAAACAAACTGCTGACATGTAACTTAAATTCCTTGTGTACTGGGTTTCGGGAGGGAAACTGCCTTTGGGAAATTATTCTTGGCATAAACAGCAAGACTAGTCAGCCCCAAGGGAAGGAGAAACACCCTACTGGTGACACCCACTGTGGAAGGTATAAATAGAGATCTGTGGGGATAGAAAATCTGCAGTCTGAATTCATATCAAGCTGTGCCTCTTGCTTTGGGCTTTGGGTTGGACTCTTAATCGCTGTCGCTATGAGCTGCAGCACCAAGCAGACTGTTACTCTCTCTAGCAAAGGGAGGAGTAGTGGTGGTAGCTGTGTGGTTGGAAGTGGTGGTGGAGGAAGGACTTCTTCCATCTCTTCTGGAAGATATAGCTCCTATGGGATAGGCACTGGTAGAGGCTTTTCGGCTAGGAGTTACAGTGGTGGAGCGAATTGTGGAGCGGGACTGAGTGCTGGTAGCTTTTCTGGAGGTAGCTATGGAGGTGTCTTAGGAGCAGGTGTCCCAGGATACGGTTATGGAGGTTGTTCCAGCATTGGGTTCAGTGGTGGCAGCACCCGCTGTGGATATGCAGGTGGCTTTGGTGGTGCAGTCAGTGGTGGCTTTGGTGGTGGTGGTGTTTGTGGAGATGGCGTATTTTTCAACTGTGATGAAAAGCTGACCATGCAGAATCTTAATGACCGCCTGGCTTCTTACCTGAACCAGGTGCGATGCCTGGAGGAAGAAAACGCTGCCTTAGAGTGCAAAATCAGGGAATGGTATGCCCAGCATGGACACTCCGGTGTACCAAAGGACTACAGCTGCTACTATAAGGACATAGAAGATCTTCAAAATCAGGTGACTTTTTTTTGGCTGCATTCCCCATTGTAAGAGCTTCCCTCTGAGTCTGTGGCCTGGTATATACTATGAGTTTATGTCAGATTTAGGAGCGTTAAATCCAAATTAACCCTGCACCCGTCCACATAATGAAGCCATTTTTTCAACATAAAGATCCCAGTGCAGTTGTGAGAGGCAATATTTCACTCTTCTAAAATGTTCTTTGCAGACATAAATTAAGGCAACTGCTTTTATGAACTATAAGTGAGGGTGTGAAAACTCATGAATCCATTTACAATTTGATTTTTCTTGACCAGATTTCTACAAAGAGAAAAAGGTTACATATGCAGGGAACAATCTGGGCATGGTCAGTACTCCTCATGAATGAAGTTTGTAACAGGATGTTTTAATATATTTATACCCAAAAGGGAGATGAGAAGAGAAATTCATTCATTAATCCACTGAGTTATGTTCATTATTACATTGTATCCTGTCATCAGTTTTCCTGGATTCTAGTTAAAATCTCATTTCTATTTCAACCAACTTTGAGCTCGTATACAGAAGTGAGGGTGGGGAAGGGGAATATTCTCATAAAGAACAATAAGAAGAAAAGAATACTTTGTCACCAATAGTTTTGAACGGGCAATTTAATTTTTGTAAAAAATATTTTCCAAGTGTATTCTGAAGAAGGGTTAGTCAGATAGGAAAAAAAAAAGCGGACAGGATCAGAGGGTGCAGGAGAGAGATACCTGCCAAATACTGAGCTGTAATGTAAGTCTTGCGATGAAAAACAAACTCATAGTTATGAACTCTAGACCAAGTTTGAAAATATGAGGTTTGTTACAGTAGACACCAGGGAGCACTAATTATCATTACAAAAGTGTTAGCATCTTAACTGTGTGTTTTTACACATTTATGCATTTCACCTCTTTCATTTCACACACTCGGATATTTCTCAAACATTTCTCCTTGGATCTGAAATCTTCTGTGCTTCCTATCTGACTGAATTTGAATACTGGGAGAGTAAAAAGACTGAAATTTGCAATGTGGCACTGAATGTGACATAGTGAAGAGACTTCAGGACTGAAAATCCCCTGGACCCTCTTCTTTTCCAGATTGTTTGCACTACCTTAGACAACAACAAGATCATTCTGAACATTGATAACAACAGGATGACAGCAGATGACTTCAGACTGAAGTGAGTACCTCTCTGTACCAGACAAACACTGTCATTATCCTCTTGTTCCCTCACATCCTATTTACAAATTGACAAAAGAAGAAATCCTCCAACCAAGAATTACGTATCCTATTCCCAAATTAAGATATCTCATAATGGGGAGTTAGTGGAATTCCCAAATCGGGACAGGTGCTATTTTTGTGAGATTTTATTATTGTTAATTATTTATAATATCATGGCACCTACGAGCCACGTCATGGACCAGGACCCCATTGTGCTAGGCACTGTACAAACACAGAACAAAATGACACTCACCACCCTCAAAGACAAAAAACAATGGATACAGACAGACCAATGGGGGAGTACTCGGGAACAATGACACATAATCCGTGGTCTCAGATTTTGAGTTGTGCCTTCGGTCTTTGACTCTACAGGTGCCAGAATAGGGGCATTTCCAGGACAGAGTGTTTGAGGCAATAAAGAGTTTGCTTGTGGGATTTAGGGGGCTAAAATATAGGGACAACTGATGTAAGTTGGCATGAGTCCATTGAAGGCAATAGAGCTATGCAGATTTATACCAACTGAGAGTTTGGCCCACGGATTTTTTAATAAAGAAAAGGGTTTAGATTATTTCCCAGGGGAAGTGAAGAAAAATTAGTGTGTGACATCTTTGTAGTAGTTCCAGTCGAGAGGAGAGGGGCAAAAAAACAGCTGAAGAAGAAGGTCTTTTATGAACCAAACATCACATCCTGCCTTTGAACACACAGACTAGGCAGCAGATGTAGTGTGTTATACTTTAAGCACAGATATAAAGGTAAAGCTGAAAGAAGGGAAACCCAGACCCATTCATAACCAAAGTGCAGGAATCCTTAATGGTGGGCTCAGCCAGGGGCTGACTTTTCTGTCTCTTTGTCCATGGCTTAGGTATGAGACTGAGCTGGCCCTTCGCCAGAGTGTGGAGGCTGATATTAATGGCTTACGCCAAGTTCTGGACGAACTGACCCTGTGCAGGTCTGACCTGGAGTCGCAGCTTGAGTGCCTGAAGGAAGAGCTGTGTTGTCTGAAGAAGAACCATGAGGAGGTAGGAGCTCATTCCCTTAAATGGATTTTTTTTTAATTTTGTACATTACTTACTATAGCGGTGGGGACCTGATCCTGATTAAAACATCAGGGCACGACTGCAACTACGACCAAGAGAATATTAACAATAATCTGCATTATTATGAAATTACTCCTTTCACAAATCCCGTTGCCTATCATATTCATTCTAATTTGAAATATAAAGAGGGCGGATCCTGTGCCGGAGTAATTGTCACAAGCAACTCAAGAGCTCAGGTCCAGCCATCTAAGGTTTGTGAACAATGTAGGACCTGAGTGTTAGGAACGAATGTCAAGCTTCTGGGAGCTCCTGGGCTCTGCAAAAGGGGAAGGGGAGAGAGCTACCTTAGAGACTAGAGATGAGTTGCAGAAATCTTCCAGCTGATTTGTCACGGGCCCATTACTTAATTTAACTCAAAACACTTCATAAACAATTAATTAGTATTAACAACATCCCTGTGATGCTAGTATTCTCTCTGTTGCGAAGCCAGGATATTTAAGGAATGGTTAAAAGAAGTGTCCTGCCCAAAATCACTTGGAAACTCAGTAGCAGATCCAGGAAGAGTAGGGCAGGAACTCTAAGCACTGAACCAAGCTCCCTTCTCTTGAAATGTAAATATGAAAGGAAAAAATATGAAGAGAGCCAACCTATTGTGACTAATCTAAGATAAAGAATGACTTCTTTGTCAAAAAGAGGCCAAGAGAACCTGTAACACTAGTCCAAACCCATTCAGGAAAATGAGTGACTTTCATTCATCAAAGTTAATTCTGTCACAATATGGATGCAACAAAAATGTCAGTGGAAATGCGCTGACTGGATTCGGTGTGTAGAAGAGCCACACACAAAAATGGCTCTTGTGAAAACATAAACTGTTAAAAAGCATAATGTAGAAACTATCACAGGAAATCGCCTCTTATGCAAGATCCAGTGACAAAAAGACCCAGGTGAAGATGAAGCATAAAAAATGTCCTTTTTTGCTGCAAAAATAGTCAGGAATTCCTTAATTTGCTGTGATTAACCATCACACAAACCAATAAACACCCACTGTTTCTTTACCTCAGGAGTGCTCACTGTGGAGTTTTGCTTGGAAATCAGCTGTGGTTTCCCCACCAGAGCTGGGTGTATACTGGAGAAGAAGCATCAGAGACAGTTGTTGTGACTGTCAGAAATGGGCCCCGGGACGTAGAGGCTCACTGACAGTGGCATGCTGCTCTCACTTGCCAGAGAACTCAACTCATGTTTTTTTTTCTTTTCAAACAAGCTGATCTGGGTTATCTTTGCAGGAAATCAATTGTCTGAGAAACCAGTCCACTGGTGATGTCAGCGTGGAGGTCAATTCCTGTCCTGGCCCAGATCTGAAACAAATCCTAGAGGAGATGAGATGCCAGTATGAAACAATGATTGCACAAAATCGCAAAGAGGTTGAAGATTGGTATGAATGCAAGGTAAATTCATCACAACTGTAACTCTCTCAAGCAAAAATACAGGAGCTATTTCTGAATCACACGTGCATGCCACGGGGAGAATTTATTCCTGTATCATATGTTCTAAACGTCATCAGCATAGATGTATAGTGACCAGGTGCACAGGGGATGGAGGCCCTGTGTATACACAGTGTATGTGTCTCATGGAAGAACGGGGTTTGCTACATGTCATTATTGAGGTGTGTTGGTGGAACAACGGGCGAGCCTGTCAGTTAGGACAGAAGAGAATTACTGGTGAAGTTGTGAGGGGTCTTAGCATTCAAATAGCAAGGGGAGTTACAAGCAATAGATGAGATTGATTCCAGTGTGCAGAAAACTTGCCCAGCCCCTGCCTATCTTACATCTTTTGTTACCCACTCCTTTATACATTCACTAGATCCACCTGACAATTAAAAAAAATCCCTCTGAAGCTCTTTATTCTGGGTTTCTGGTTTTCAGATTGAGGAGGTGAATCGTGAGGTCATCACAAGCAGTCAGGAGGTTGAGTCGTGCAACAGCCAGGTCTCTGAACTTAGACGTCAGTTGCAGTGCCTGGAAATTGATCTGCAAGCCCACCTCAGCCAGGTATGTGATGTTGTCACCATTGATATCTCACCTGTGACACACTGACGTCTGGATTTCTGGACTGACGGGGACCAGCCTGGCCTGGCACTCTATGTAGCCGTGATGATATCACTGCCACACCCATTGTTAGCAACGATTTGCTTTTATTTTTGCGTTGAAATCCTCAACTTCCTGCATCGAAATGGGTTTAATTTAGTGCATGGCTAAAGTACAGGTGGGTCTTTTGCTTCATTTCTTAGAGAGACAATCTGGAAGCCTCTTTGGCTGAAACCGAAAGTCGCTACAACAGCCACCTGTGCCAGTTACAGCAACAGATCACCTGTGTGGAGCAGCAACTGGCTGACCTGCGAGCAGAAATTGAGTCCCAGAACCACGAGTACAAGGTTCTCCTGGATGTCAAATGTCGACTGGAGCAGGAGATTCACACTTACCGCTGCCTGCTGGAAGGAGGACAGCGTGACATTGTGTACGTAGACTACAGACACAGCGGGGCATAAAGCAAACACCTATGCTGTGATCTGTGCAATGTGTGAGATCTAAAATCACAGAGAGTGTGGGGATTCAGTTTAGATAGGTATCCAAAGCTTGATCCAAACCTCGTTCCCGCCTCGTGGGTCTGCAGAATGGAGAACTTCTAATGAGACGAGGTGCCTTCCAATACTGTATCTAATGATATAGCATCATCTCGTATTGTTGTGTACTTCCTGGTATGTGCTGGGCAACAACTACCATGAGGAGAGGATTAATTGCAATATTTTGCCATTTCTGCTCCAGACAGAAGCCGGGGGTGCAGAGGCAGCTGTGAAAATGAGAGAGAATTGTAACAAGACATTAACCTAAGTATTTCAAACCTGCATAAAAGACTCAGTCTGAGATTTTGCCAAAAGTCCAGGTCATTCCTTCTTTTATCCCAAGCATCTGGCATCTCCCCAACTTCACTTTGTTGTGAAACAAATAATTAGGTACAAATAATTAGGGAAAGATTTTCCTGATTTGGAAACAAGGGAGTCAGTAGACCCTGTTTAAAAAGCCCATTGGCAATGGCAGCCTATGACTAATTCATCGTTTGTGGGCAAAGTTAGTGGGGAGAATGACTCGCCCTGTAGTGATGTACTTTCGCTTTTCTGCGTGGACAAAGTGGAGTGAGGGTGCTGGACAGGCGTGCTGGACAGGTCCTGGCTCTTTGCTGGACTGGTAGCGATTGAGGACAGGCAAAGTCACATGGCTTCACTGAACCTACAATGCCATTGTAAGGTTGGTTTCTCGTTCATTCACCAAACATTCTTTCCTTGTCACAGTGGCTCGGATGGAGGGATTGGCGTAGGAGGTGGAATAGGAGGAGGAACAGTCACTAAAACGTCCCACTCCTACTCTTCATCTTCCCACTCTCTGCCCCATGTCACGTCTTGCCACCCCAGTGATCTAAAAGGTAAGAACTGACTTACCGTATAAGGGAAAATGTTTCTTTGGTCCTCTTCTTACCAATAGGGCAAGAGAGAAGCTGCCAAACCCACTCTCTGTTAGGTGGTTGTGAGGTGCTGTATCTCACCTTTTGGGACCCTGTTGTAAGGCAACTGGAGAGTCTGGTAGGACATGGTGACACAACAGTGGTATGGTATGGGGAGTGTTGTCAAGAAACAGGATGCAGTTGTGACTCTCTCACTTATGATTCATGAATGGTGCAAGAGAGGGAGAAGAGCTTTACTTCCTTTCTAAGCAAAGTTATTGTTCTATTTATCCCTCTCCAGGGCACGGCAGAAAGATCTGTGACTAAGAACAGAAACCAGCATCTTCCAGTGCAAGACCCACCCAGCAAAGACCCACCCATACACAAAGCGAGAGCTCAGCCAAGACATTCACTGTGCACCTCTGCAAAGAGCATGGAGAAGAGCTCTTCAGAATTACTCATCGCTGCTAATGCCAACACTAGTGTCCTAAGGAGCCCATCTGAGCTTTGGTCCACCATCCTGCCTATCATGATATTTGCTTTTTCCAATCGGTGATGCTCTCTGTGTCTAATTACAATAATTACTTACTTGAGTTAATCTGTACCGTGGTTGGTAATTTACCTTCTGCTGAAAAAGTGTCTCCAATAAAACTTTGCTTCTGCCTGATGCAATCAAGAAACCTGTGTCTGGGAAATGGTTTCCTCTATCCAACTTTTCAGTGGTCTCTGGTACCGGGTTAACCACGAAGCCATGCGCTCAGATAGGTCTCTTAGACTGTGCCATCGTCCCCAAAGGGAAATGGTGGAAGCCTCCTCACATTAAGGAGAACAATTCTGCTTTGTCCAGTGGGGCTGAGGGAATGCACTAGCTAACTTAGCACGTCTTTTCCAGCCCTAACTTCTAGGTCAGACACTGCCTGTTACTGTGTAAACTGCGATTGTTCACAGTCTATATGTACAGCCCATATGGAACTTTGGTCTGACCCAGTCTGGCCATTCTTATGTTCTCATGTTCTCACAGAATAGAAAGTGTACAGTGCTCCCTTTCTATTTATTTTTGATTACAAGTATTTGCACTGTAAAAAACTAGAAACAGTGTTTTTCAATTCACCCAATACAAGTACTGTAGTGCAATCTCTTTATCATGAAAGTTGAACTCACAAATGTAAAATTATGTAAAAAAATAACTGCATTTAGAAATAAAACAATGTAAAATTTTAGAGCTTGCAAGTCCACTCAGTCCTACGTCTTGTTCAGTTAATCGCTCAGAAAAACAAGTCTGGTTACATTTGCAGGAGATAGAGCTGCCCGCTTCTTGTTTACAATGTTACCTGAAAGTGAGAAAAGGCATTCACATGGCACTGTTGCACCCGGCGTCACAAGATAGTTACGTGCTATATGCTCTAAAGATTCATATGTCCCTTGATGCTTCAACCACCATTCCAAAGGACATGCGTCCATGCTAATGACGGGTTCTACTCGATAACGATCCAAAACAGAGCAGACCGACACATGTTCATTTTTATTATCTGAGTCAGATGCCACCAGCAGAAGGTTGATTTTCTTTTTTGATGGTTTAGGTTCTGTAGTTTCCACATGGGAGTGTTGCTCTTTTAAGACTTCTGAAAGCATGTTCCACACTTTGTCCCTCTGAGATTTTGGAAGTCACTTCAGATTCTTAAACCTTGGCGCGAGTACTGTAGCTATTTTTAGAAATCTCACATTGGTACCTTCTTTGTATTTTGTCAAATCTACTGTGAAAGTGTTCTTAAAATAAACAACATGTGCTGGGTCATCATCCACGACTGCTATAACATGAAATATATGGCAGAATGCAGGTAAAACAGAGCAGGGGACATACAATTCTCCCTGAAGGAGTTCAGTCATAAATGTAATTAATGCATTATTTTTTTAACGAGCGTCATCAGCATGGAAGCATGTCCTCTGGAATGGTGGCCGAAGCATGAAGGGGCATATGAATGTTTAGCATATGTGGCACGTAAATACTATGTAGTGCCACCTACAAAAGTGCCTTGCAAATGCCTGTTCTCACTTTCTGGTGGCAATGTAAATAAGAAGAGGGCAGCATTATCTCCTGTAAATGTAAAAAACTTTTTTGTCTTAGCAATTGGTTGAACAAGAAGTAGGACTGAGTGGACTTGTAGGGTCTGAAGATTTATGTTGTTTTGTTTTTGAGTGCAGTTATGTAACAAAAAAAATCTACATTTGTAAGTTGCACTTTCACGATAAAGAGATTGCACTACAGTACTTGTATGAGGTGAACTGAAAAATACAATTTATTTTGTTTATCATTTTTACAGTGCAAATATTTGTAATAAAAAATAATACACACTTTGATTTCAATTACAAGACAGAATACAATATATATGAATATGTAGAAAAACATCCAAAATATTTAATAAATTTCAACTGGTATTCTATTGTTTAACAGTGTGATTAAAACTGCGATTAATTTTTTTAATCGCAATTAATTTTTTTGAGTTAACCACGTGAGTTAACTCAGATTAATCAACAGCGCGAATAAAGACACAATATGGTGAACCAATAAGTATGAGACCATGCCACGTGGAAGTGAATTTTACATACACAGATGCCAACAAGTTTCCAATCTAAATTATACAGTCAGAGGAAATGATGACAACAGGCTAAGATGAAGGAGGGAAGGGATGAAGGAGGGTTATAACAAATAGAGAAGGTGTGATTCATGTTATGTGGGGAATGCTGTTTATGAGCATTGATTTTTTTTCTTTTCTCACTGTAAACAATTAGAGCAAGAGATGACGAGCAGGTGACTGAGGCACAGGCTTAGGCTGAAAACCATAAGTTTTGAAGAGGAATTTAAAGGGGGAGTGAAGATGTTTGGTGCGCTGGGAAGGGGAGGCTGTTCCAAGAGTAGGAGACAGCATGAGCAAAGGCACTACGATGCAAGTAGGAGAAGACAAAGAGAAGAACAAGCAAGGAGTGTGGGCAGAGCACAAGGAAGGAGTCTCAAGGCTCAGTGCAGAATGGATCTTGGGAAGCAGTCAGCACTGATGCCAACAGTTGTGGTTAAAATGAATTGTGCTCCTACGGGGAGGCAGAATCACCAGCCCATTCATGAGGGAGCAGAAATGAATACAGATTACAGCATCATCAAAAAGAAATCTTTGCAGGGACAAATGAACAGATGCTACAAGGTGTGAATGAGGAGATCGAGAGGAGACCACTAGCCACATGGAGTGCAAACTGTGTGCAATAAGCATCTATTAAATACTGGGTGTTGAAAATAATTTTACAAGACCATGTGGAGTCTAGATTTTTTTGAATACTCATGTATTTTATGGTATGATGTAGACACTCTAAATTCTCCATAAAAGTCTGTTTTGTGATGTAGATCTGTTTTTCTGTATTTATTTATTGTACCATTTGTAACATTTGTAAAGATTTATGTAAGTGTAAATTCCCATGAAAATAACCAACCCTGAGGCTGTGAGCTCTCAAGGCCTGAGACTGTCCTTGTGTTATTTGTTTGTCCAGTGCCTAGTAAAATAGGGCTGTTCTACTTGTGTGGGATCTGTACATGCTACTGCAATAGAAATAACAATAAATAATAGTTATATTTCACCCTTCTTCTTGTCTATTGTCTCCACCTAGTCTAACACTGTGTTAGTAATGGCTGTGAATGCTGTATGCTGTGAAGTAGTCACCTGAATGACAAATCATAAATGTACAATATTTAAAAAAATTAAATACAAATGGAAGAATCATTTCAGAAGAAACACCAAGTTGGGTACACATCATCTATCTATCTATCTGCCTGCATTGGACTGACCACCTTGATGTCTGGTGTTTGAAGCACTTTAAATAGTCCAGCTCTGTTGCTCGCTTCCCACATTCTCACAGTGCTCTGCCAGTACATTTCCGTGTTCTGCTGCAGGCTCGGGCATTGTCTCCTGTTCCAATCCATCTCTGCACACAGATCCCAGCAAGAAAATATACAAGGAGGGTGAACTGGCTGTGTCTTTGCTCCCACTTCAGTCTTCCTGGTATTCCCTAATGTAAGTCTTGGGACTCTTCTTTGCCATGATAATCGATGACACCCCCAGCGATGTAAACGCCAGGAATTTTTATTGCATCGTGAAATATCGGCAGACTCTGCAAGCAGATTAAACCCTTCAGAAAAGAAATCGAGGAGGTTAAGGATGAGCTTCTAAGAGTAGATGATTCTGCTCTTGTTGTACACGCTCTACCACACCTCCAATTCATCACTCACAAATGTGCTGAGATAACTCAAAGCTACGAACTAACCACCAGTGTGAGAGAAACTGAAGTAATGCACAAAACTGGCACCTTGGAAGGTATATTTAAGACTTAGGACCACAATCAGTGTTGCCAAATTCAGCATGGTAATGATTTAATTTACCTGCTTGGAATTTTGTCAGACATCGTCATTACAGACCAGCGAATCGTTAGCCGATAAAAAGGCATGGTCTGAATTTGAAGGGTTGCAACACTAAAACTGCAATCAGCACAGTATCTCACACCCACCCACATGCAAAAATTAAAGTCCACATTTACTGCAGAGTACTGATTTCCAACTTACTCTCTGTTTGCACATCAAAGAACTGGAAAAATTTAATAGATGATGCCTGGTAGCTATTATGCAAATTGCATAAGGTAATTATGACAAGTGACAAGATAAAATCATGTACAACAAGGCTGCAGAAACATCACGAAGCAACGCTTAGGAAAGAAAGCTCTGCTGGTTTGCACACACCCTCCTCGTGGAGCACACAGGGCTCTTAGAGAAAATATTCTATAGTGGACTTTCGATGAACAAAAGAACCAGACAGAGAAAGAGAGAGATGTCCTGAAAATTAACTCTGCCCATTGTTGTAAAAAGCCATCGGTGGGAAGGTGCAGTGGGAAATCAACCATTTTGGTGGGAAAAACAGTAACACATGATGCTGCAAGTTTTGAAGCAAAAGGACAGCTTGCTGTCACAGACAGCAAGAGAGTGTCGGAGTTAATGAGATGAGTAGCAAACATAAATGCATTTCCCTCTCTGATCCATGGCAGGGCCTGTACGTCAAGCAACGGAGTCTTTAGCTAACTACAAATGTACAAAAATCTTCCATGGAATTGACAATGAACCTCTGTTTGTGCTGCATGTAATTCAGGCAAGTTTTGCTCTGCTGGCCAGAAAGTGGAACTCTGCTGTGCCAAAACGATACCTCTGAAAGAGAGAACAGAAGTTACCCCCTCCACAAAAGCTGCTTACTGAGGACAGCTATTGGCTAATTTCTTCAGACACAGCATAACGAAAGCTTCAAGCAATAAAAGCATTATATTAATTTCTGTTTGTCCTCAGAGCCTCACCCTGACACAAATTATACTCCACAGTACAAATGATGAAAATCAGATTTTCTTCCTTACAACTTTCCTCATGATTGTGTCTTTGCTGACTTGCATTTGGGAAGCGAGTGGGGTACATTTCTGAAGGGAGGACTGGCTTCTGTTTAAAGCACTGTAGCCTAATTCAGGAGCCCTGCATGTAATTCTTGGCTCTGCCACAGTTTCATTCTGTGACCCTGAGGAAGTCACTTTCTCTCTCTGTGGAAGGATTATTTTAATGCTGTTGGGGGTTTCCATGTACCGAATAGTTAATGAATGTGGCAGGCATCTAGAGCCTTGTGATAGGCATCCTTTTTATCATTTGAAATCTAAATAAATTAATTATGATCACTTAAACGGGGATCATAGTACCCTAACTTACATGAATGGGATGATGATAAATCCATACATACTTGGGAGGCACTTGGGTATTATGGGATGGGAGCCATATAAGTGCGTAATATAGATAGCTATTCCTACCAGTAAACAGGAGATGGTTTGAGGGGTATGGATTTGGAGGGATTGTCTTTCAGATCCCAGAGGAGAAGGACTTGGAGAATTAGGTGCTCACAACAGCAAGTAGTTTTTCAATAACCCTTTTTCCTCTAATATGGAATCCCTTTCTCTGTCTCATTCAGGCAACACGATATAGGAATTTAGCCTCTCCTTATACAGAGAGTTCCTGATTGCTCCTAAATCTCTGTGTTAGGGCTTCCAGATCCCTAGCACAATATCTCATGCTAGCAAATCTCAGCTGTTCACAGCTGACAAGTTCTGGCTGGGTGTAAATAGTTCTAACCATTTTGGAAAGAAGCCCCTCTCTTCTGGAGTGGCAGCTGATGCCCTCTCTGTCTTCTCTGACAGCACCAGTCTATATAAATGAGGATTCATCATAACTTCTCCCTTAATGAGCTAACTGGGAGGAGGGAGGAGGTGAGACAAAGCCCAGTTACTACTAATGGTTACTTGTAAATTGCGATCTATTAGGGAATGTGTGCCTTTGTGCACTTGAAGAGAAAAGCGTCCAATTATTAAGATGTCCTCTTGGGAAAACGTTACTGACCTTTTCTGTAGTATGCCAGTTCTGTGAATCCTTTTCTTGTTCCCACCTGTATATCATAGCAGTAGTGGTGTCTAAGCTCTCAGAGCAAATCAGAATGAATTACTATGCAGTTGAGAAATGAGAACAGCTCTTCTCACTTCAATTTCCCTGCTCAGTATAGATTCTTACACATTAGCAATGGAAAAGGTCTATTTGGTCACACCTAGTCCACCCCTTTGCAGCCAGCCAGTTGTTCCTCCAGTGCTATCAGCGGTCCAGTTTTACATTCTCTATTTCAGGAGTTCCCAGAGTTTTTCACATACACAACAAATATTAACAGATAAATTGTCCATGGACAACCCCACCCCATTCACCACTGCATGGACCATTTCCCCTTTCACTCACTGTCACAGAACATCCAGCTGGCATCTACAGCAATTACTTACATGGGAAAAGTAACGTTAGGAAAGTATTTAATGTATTTTGGCTTATTTCAATGCAGTTGTCAGCTGAACACAAGGAGGAGGGGAACCAGTTAACCAGCCAACTCTCCACAGACTACCAGCAAGAGCTCCTTGGGGATCAGCAGCGATCTACAGGCTATAGTTCGGGAACCCCTGCTCTGCTTCCACAGCCTAAGAATTCTCTTTGTTAGGAGTGTATTGGACCTAGCATCTGTCACAGTATTAGGAGCAGACCTGAATATTTATATCATGGTGTCTCAGACCTTTCCACTGAGAGGTTCATCACTATTTTCACTTTACTAAAGCATGACTCCATGTTTATTCATTCATTCACTTTGATCTTTGATATCTACGCCCCAGCATCTCACATGAAAAACATGCTTATTAAAGACAAAATAAAAATTAAAATAAAACAACAACATATAAAGAGCTTTCTGTTGCAATAAGCTGCATTACTTCTTCCCTGTATATAATTTAGGGCAGTGTTTTTCCTGGCTTCTTCTTGTAAAATTTTCATCATAAAGAAAAGCCAATGATTCATGAAACATCATTGCGAGTGTACATTTGGAACTAGCTGCTGACATGTAAATTAACTTCCTTGTTGTACTGGGATTTCTGGAGGGAAACTGCCTTTGGGAAATTATTCTTGGCATAAACAGCAAGACTAGTCAGCCCCAAGGGAAGGAGAAACACCCTACTGGTGACACCCACTGTGGAAGGTATAAATAGAGATCTGTGGGGATAGAAAATCTGCAGTCTGAATTCATATCAAGCTGTGCCTCTTGCTTTGGGCTTTGGGTTGGACTCTTAATCGCTGTCGCTATGAGCTGCAGCACCAAGCAGACTGTTACTCTCTCTAGCAAAGGGAGGAGTAGTGGTGGTAGCTGTGTGGTTGGAAGTGGTGGTGGAGGAAGGACTTCTTCCATCTCTTCTGGAAGATATAGCTCCTATGGGATAGGCCCCGGTAGAGGCTTTTCGGCTAGGAGTTACAGTGGTGGAGCGAGTTGTGGAGCGGGACTGAGTGCTGGTAGCTTTTCTGGAGGTAGCTATGGAGGTGTCTTAGGAGCAGGTGTCCCAGGATACGGTTATGGAGGTTGTTCCAGCATTGGGTTCAGTGGTGGCAGCACCCGCTGTGGATATGCAGGTGGCTTTGGTGGTGCAGTCAGTGGTGGCTTTGGTGGTGGTGGTGTTTGTGGAGATGGCGTATTTTTCAACTGTGATGAAAAGCTGACCATGCAGAATCTTAATGACCGCCTGGCTTCTTACCTGAACCAGGTGCGATGCCTGGAGGAAGAAAACGCTGCCTTAGAGTGCAAAATCAGGGAATGGTATGCCCAGCATGGACACTCCGGTGTACCAAAGGACTACAGCTGCTACTATAAGGAAATAGAAGATCTTCAAAATCAGGTGACTTTTTTTTGGCTGCATTCCCCATTGTAAGAGCTTCCCTCTGAGTCTGTGTTCAGATCCTAGGGCAGTTGTGAGAGGCAATATTTCACTTTTTGTAAAATGTTCTTTGCAGACATAAATTAAGGCAACTGCTTTTATGAACTACGAGTGAGGGTGTGAAAACTCATGAATCCATTTACAACTTGCCTTTTCTTGACCAGATTTGCACATAGAGAAAAAGGTTACATCTGCAGGGAACATTCTGGGCCTGGTCAATACTCCTCATGAATGAAGTTTGTAAGAGGATGTTTTAAAATATTTATATTCAAAAGGGAGATGAGAAGAGAAATTCATTCATTAATCCATGGAGCTATCTTCATTATTACATTGTATCCTGTCATCAGTTTTCCGGATTCTAGTTAAAATCTCATTTCTATTTCAACCAACTTTGAGCTCGTATACAGAAGTGAGGGTGGGGACGGGGAATATTCTCCTAAAGAACAATAAGAAAAAAAGGATACTTTGTCACCAATGGTTTTGAATGGGCAATTTAATTTTTTTTTAAAATATTTTCCAAGTGTATTCTGAAGAAGAGTTAGCCAGATAGGAAAAACAAAGGAGACAGAATCACAGGGTGCAGGAGAGAGATACCTGCCAAATGCTGAGCTGTAATGTAAGTCTTGCGATGAAAAAAATATAAACTCATAGTTACGAACCATAGACCAAGTTTGAAAATGTGAGGTTTGTTATAGCAGACACTAGGGAGCACTAATTATAATTGCAAAACTGTTAGCATTTTAACAGCGTGTTTTTACACATTCATTCATTTCACCTATTTCACTTCACACACTTGGACATTTCTCAAACATTTCTCCTTGGATCTGAAATTTTCTGTGCCTCCTATCCGTCTGAATTTGAATACTGGGAGAGTAAAAAGACTGAAATTTGCAATGTGGCACTGAATGTGACATAGTGAAGAGACTTCAGAGCTGAAAATCCTCTGGACCCTATTCTTTTCCAGATTGTTTGCACTACCCTAGACAACAATAAGATCATTTTGAACATTGATAACAGCAGGATGGCAGGTGATGACTTCAGACTGAAGTGAGTACCTCTCTGTACCAGACAAACCCTGTAATTCTCCTCTTGTTCCCTCACATCCTATTTACAAATTGACAAATGAAGAAATCCCCAACCAAGAATTACTGGAATTCCTGATTCATGACAGGTTGTGTTTTTGAGAGATTTTATTATTATTATTAATTATCTGTATTAGAGTACAGCTATGAAGCTCAGTCATGGCCCAGGACCCCATTGTGCTAGGCACTGTACAAACACAGAACAAAATGACACTCACCACCCTCAAAGAGCTGACAATCCCACTAGAAGACAAAAGACAGCAATGGATACAGACAGACCAATAGGGGAGTACTTGGGAACAATGACACATAAGTGGCGATCTCCGATTTTGATATGTGCCTTTGGTCTTTGACTCTAGAGTTGCCAGAATAGGGGCATTTCTAGGACAGAGTGTTTGAGGCAACAAAGAGTTTGCTTGTGAGGTTTAATGGGCTAAAATATAGGGACAACAGATGTACATTGGCAAGAGTCCATTGAAGGCAATGGAGCTATGCAGATTTTTACCAACTGAGAGTCTGGCCCATGGATTTTTAAAAAAGAAAAGGGTTTTGATTATTTCCCAGGGGACGTGCAGAAAAATTAGTGTGTGACATCTTTGTAGTAGTTCCTTAATGGTGGGCTCAGCCAGGGGCTGACTTTTCTGTCTTTCTTGTCCATGGCTTAGGTATGAGACTGAGCTGGCCCTTCGCCAGAGTGTGGAGGCTGATATTAATGGCTTACGCCAAGTTCTGGACGAACTGACCCTGTGCAGGTCTGACCTGGAGTCGCAGCTTGAGTGCCTGAAGGAAGAGCTGTGTTGTCTGAAGAAGAACCATGAGGAGGTAGGAGCTCATTCCCGTATATAAAAAAAATTATTTTGTACATTACTTACTACAGCGGTGGGGACCTGATCCTGATTAAAACACCAGGGCACAACTGCAACTACGACCAAGAGAATATTAATAATAATCTGCATTATTATGAAATTACTCCTTTCACAAATCCCGTTGCCTATCATATTCATTCTAATTTGAAATATAAAGAGGGCGGATCCTGTGCCGGAGTAATTGTCACAAGCAGCCCAAGAGCTCAGGTCCAGCCATCTAAGGTTTGTGAACAATGTAGGACCTGAGTGTTAGGAACGAATGTCAAGCTTCTGGGAGCTCCTGGGCTCTGCAAAAGGGGAAGGGGAGAGAGCTACCTTAGAGACTAGAGATGAGTTGCAGAAATCTTCCAGCTGATTTGTCACGGGCCCATTACTTAATTTAACTCAAAACACTTCATAAACAATTAATTAGTATTAACAACATCCCTGTGATGCTAGTATTCTCTCTGTTGCGAAGCCAGGATATTTAAGGAATGGTTAAAAGAAGTGTCCTGCCCAAAATCACTTGGAAACTCAGTAGCAGATCCAGGAAGAGTAGGGCAGGAACTCTAAGCACTGAACCAAGCTCCCTTCTCTTGAAATGTAAATATGAAAGGAAAAAATATGAAGAGAGCCAACCTATTGTGACTAATCTAAGATAAAGAATGACTTCTTTGTCACATTTCAGAGTAACAGCCGTGTTAGTCTGTATTCGCAAAAAGAAAAGGAGGACTTGTGGCACCTTAGAGACTAACCAATTTATTTGAGCATGAGCTTTCGTGAGCTACATGCTCATGCTCAAATAAATTGGTTAGTCTCTAAGGTGCCACAAGTCCTCCTTTTCTTTCTTTGTCAAAAAGAGGCCAAGAGAACCTGTAACACTAGTCCAAACCCATTCAGGAAAATGAGTGACTTTCATTCATCAAAGTTAATTCTGTCACAATATGGATGCCACAAAAATGTCAGTGGAAATGCGCTGACTGGATTCGGTGTGTAGAAGAGCCACACACAAAAATGGCTCTTGTGAAAACATAAACTGTTAAAAAGCATAATGCAGAAATATCACAGGAAATCGCCTCTTATGCAAGATCCAGTGACAAAAAGACCCAGGTGAAGATGAAGCATAAAACATGTCCTTTTTTGCTGCAAAAATAGTCAGGAATTCCTTAATTTGCTGTGATTAACCATCACACAAACCAATAAACACCCACTGTTTCTTTACCTCAGGAGTACTCACTGTAGAGCTTTGCTTGGAAATCAGCTGTGGTTTCCCCACCAGAGCTGGGTGTATACTGGAGAAGAAGCATCAGAGACAGTTGTTGTGACTGTCAGAAATGGGCCCCGGGACGTAGAGGCTCACTGACAGTGGCATGCTGCTCTCACTTGCCAGAGAACTCAACTCATGTTGTTTTCTTTTCAAACAAGCTGATCTGGGTTATCTTTGCAGGAAATCAATTGTCTGAGAAACCAGTCCACTGGTGATGTCAGCGTGGAGGTCAATTCCTGTCCTGGCCCAGATCTGAAACAAATCCTAGAGGAGATGAGATGCCAGTATGAAACAATGATTGCACAAAATCGCAAAGAGGTTGAAGATTGGTATGAATGCAAGGTAAATTCATCACAACTGTAACTCTCTCAAGCAAAAATACAGGAGCTATTTCTGAATCACACGTGCATGCCACGGGGAGAATTTATTCCTGTATCATATGTTCTAAACGTCATCAGCATAGATGTATAGTGACCAGGTGCACAGGGGATGGAGGCCCTGTGTATACACAGTGTATGTGTCTCATGGAAGAACGGGGTTTGCTACATGTCATTATTGAGGTGTGTTGGTGGAACAGCGGGCGAGCCTGTCAGTTAGGACAGAAGAGAATTACTGGTGAAGTTGTGAGGGGTCTTAGCATTCGAATAGCAAGGGGAGTTACAAGCAATAGATGAGATTGATTCCAGTGTGCAGAAAACTTGCCCAGCCCCTGCCTATCTTACATCTTTTGTTACCCACTCCTTTATACATTCACTAGATCCACCTGACAATTAAAAAAAATCCCTCTGAAGCTCTTTATTCTGGGTTTCTGGTTTTCAGATTGAGGAGGTGAATCGTGAGGTCATCACAAGCAGTCAGGAGGTTGAGTCGTGCAACAGCCAGGTCTCTGAACTTAGACGTCAGTTGCAGTGCCTGGAAATTGATCTGCAAGCCCACCTCAGCCAGGTATGTGATGTTGTCACCATTGATATCTCACCTGTGACACACTGACGTCTGGATTTCTGGACTGACGGGGACCAGCCTGGCCTGGCACTCTATGTAGCCGTGATGATATCACTGCCACACCCATTGTTAGCAACGATTTGCTTTTATTTTTGCGTTGAAATCCTCAACTTCCTGCATCGAAATGGGTTTAATTTAGTGCATGGCTAAAGTACAGGTGGGTCTTTTGCTTCATTTCTTAGAGAGACAATCTGGAAGCCTCTTTGGCTGAAACCGAAAGTCGCTACAACAGCCACCTGTGCCAGTTACAGCAACAGATCACCTGTGTGGAGCAGCAACTGGCTGACCTGCGAGCAGAAATTGAGTCCCAGAACCACGAGTACAAGGTTCTCCTGGATGTCAAATGTCGACTGGAGCAGGAGATTCACACTTACCGCTGCCTGCTGGAAGGAGGACAGCGTGACATTGTGTACGTAGACTACAGACACAGCGGGGCATAAAGCAAACACCTATGCTGTGATCTGTGCAATGTGTGAGATCTAAAATCACAGAGAGTGTGGGGATTCAGTTTAGATAGGTATCCAAAGCTTGATCCAAACCTCGTTCCCGCCTCGTGGGTCTGCAGAATGGAGAACTTCTAATGAGACGAGTTGCCTTCTAATACTGTATCTAATGATATAGCATCATCTCGTATTGTTGTGTACTTCCTGGTATGTGCTGGGCAACAACTACCATGAGGAGAGGATTAATTGCAATATTTTGCCATTTCTGCTCCAGACAGAAGCCGGGGGTGCAGAGGCAGCTGTGAAAATGAGAGAGAATTGTAACAAGACATTAACCTAAGTATTTCAAACCTGCATAAAAGACCCAGTCTGAGATTTTGCCAAAAGTCCAGGTCATTCCTTCTTTTATCCCAAGCATCTGGCATCTCCCCAACTTCACTTTGTTGTGAAACAAATGGTACAAATAATTAGGGAAAGATTTTCCTGATTTGGAAGCAAGGGAGTCAGCAGACCCTGTTTAAAAAGCCCATTGGCAATGGCAGCCTATGACTAATTCATCCTTTGTGGGCAAAGTTAGTGGGGAGAATGACTCGCCCTGTAGTGATGTACTTTCGCTTTTCTGCGTGGACAAAGCGGAGTGAGGGTGCTGGACAGGCGTGCTGGACAGGTCCTGGCTCTTTGCTGGACTGGTAGCGATTGAGGACAGGCAAAGTCACATGGCTTCACTGAACCTACAATGCCGTTGTAAGGTTGGTTTCTCGTTCATTCACCAAACATTCTTTCCTTGTCACAGTGGCTCGGATGGAGGGATTTGCGTAGGAGGTGGAATAGGAGGAGGAACAGTCACTAAAACGTCCCACTCCTACTCTTCATCTTCCCACTCTCTGCCCCATGTCACGTCTTGCCACCCCAGTGATCTAAAAGGTAAGAACTGACTTACCGTATAAGGGAAAATGTTTCTTTAGTCCTCTTCTTACCAATAGGGCAAGAGAAAAGCTGTCAAACCCACTCTCTGTTAGGTGGTTGTGAGGTGCTGTAGCTCACCTTTCAGGACCCTGTTGTAAGGCAACTGGAGAGTCTGGTAGGACATGGTGACACAACAGTGGTATGGTATGGGGAGTGTTATCAAGAAACAGGATCAAATGCAGTTGTGACTCTCTCACTATGAATTATGAATGGTGCAAGTGAGGGAGAAGAGAGCTAAAAGAGAGGGAGGAGGAAAGAGGGAAAAGAAAGGTAGCCTGAAGTGGAAGCAGTGAGAGAGAGGGAGAGAGTCTAGAGAACTTGGAGAAAGAGGCTGGAAATGGAGGCTGGGTGTTTTGTAGGACGAAAGAGGTGGTAAAACGTCCTTAAAACAGAGAGACGGAACCAACAAGGTGTTGGTCGGGGATGGGAAAATGGATCCAAGGCCACAACCAGTATCTCCGGGAGGTGCATCCAGCCGTGGGGAGAGCACAACAATTTACATTTTCTTTCTAGGAAAAATAAAACACATTGGGGGCAGAGTGAGCTGGGTGTCTAGGGGATGGACTAGGCCAGGGGAAGGGCACAAGGAGCTTCCCTTGTGCATTCCCAGCACAGCGGCTCGCCCAACCTGTGGGGTTTGTATTCTTTTTTTGTATTCTAAACACATAAACAATTTTGGGGAAGTTCTGGAGCTCATCTGAATTTATAGTCAGCAGGGTGTCTGTGTGCAGCCCCCACACTCGGGGTATATGTTAAATAGGCACATCTCAAAGCCTGATGCTGCAGGGAAGGTTTTACTTGCTTTCTAAGCAAAGTAATGGTTCTATTTATCCCTCTCCAGGGCACGGCAGAAAGATCTGTGACTAAGAAGAGAAACCGGCATCTTCCAGTGCAAGACCCACCCAGCAAAGACCCATCCATACACAAAGCGAGAGCTCAGCCAGCACATTCACTGTGCACCTCTGCAAAGAGCATGGAGAAGAGCTCTTCAGAATTACTCATCGCTGCTAATGCCAACACAAGTGTCCTAAGGGGCCCATCTGAGCTTTGGTCCACCTTCCTGCCTATCATGATACTTGCTTCTTCCAATCTGTGATGCTCTCTGTGTCTAATTACAATAATTACTTACTTGAGTTAATCTGTACCGTGGTTGGTAATTTACCTTCTGCTGAAAAAGTGTCTCCAATAAAACTTTGCTTCTGCCTGATGCAATCAAGAAACCTGTGTCTGGGAAATGGTTTCCTCTATCCAACTTTTCAGTGGTCTCTGGTACCGGGTTAACCACGAAGCCATGCGCTCAGATAGGTCTGTTAGACTGTGCCATCGTCCCCAAAGGGAAGTGGTGGAAGCCTCCTCACAATAAATTAAGGAGAACAATTCTGCTTTGTCCAGTGGGGCTGAGGGAATGCACTAGCGAACTTAGCACGTCTTTTCCAGCCCTAACTTCTAGGTCAGACACTGCCTGTTACTGTGTAAACTGCGATTGTTCACAGTCTATATGTACAGCCCATATGGGCAGGTTTATGTGAATTTGTGGGTTTCTTTCATAACACTATGCTAAATTTTAGGGTTGTTTTTTTTTTTAAAAAAAGGTGAATTGAGCACAGCTGAAAGAATCTGGCTGACAGTTGTGGAGACTGAATGCCTCAGTATAATTCTGGAAGACAGGCCTTGTCACTTCTAGGCTGCCCCTTAAGAAATGGACTAAAGTAACCAATTCCCTTCAGACAGGTCACTGGGCTATTCCTTTGGTCACTACCAGCCTAAACTGAACTCATTTTAGTAATCTAAAGGTGAAAGGTTATGTAAGCCATTACCAACCCCCAAACAATCCAATCCCACTCTGAGCCACACACTGCGTCTGATGAAGTGAGCTGTAGCCCACGAAAACTTATGCTCAGATAAATTTGTTAGTCTCTAAGGTGCCATAAATACTCTTCTTTTTGTGGATACAAATTAACACGGCTGCTACTCTGAAACCTGACACGGGGTTTGGTTCTCAGTGGGTTTGTGAGAGTTTCTGTCAGAACCTGATCTTCTGTGTTTGTGCCCATGGGGACTCACTTAAACCAGACACGTTTTCTCAAATTCTAAGATTTTGTGAAACTACAGTTTCAGCCCAGAAGTGAGAATGGGACAGTGGCCATCTTGAAAATGTTCTTTTTATGGGTAGAAATTAGATGGGGAGAAAAGAGGCTGAGAGAGATAGAATGCAACATTTTATATGTAATATTTTTGTCACTGAATACATATTTTACATATAATGGATGCACTTAAAATTAATTCTGATTTTAGTATTCCTAGTTCCAGAAATATTTCCCATTTTAAATATTGCTGGAACAGTCACAAATATCATCCAAAGGAGCAAGAACTTTGCTGGCTTTTGTTTTAGAGCAGGGCCCTACAGATGTTTCAGTGACCATACAGATGGCGTAATATGTAAAGACTAGGGCTGTCAAGCGATTAAAAAATTAATCACGATTAATTGCGCTGTTAAACAATAATAGAATACTATTTATTTAAATATTTATTTAAATATTATATTTTCTACATTTTCAAATATATTGATTTCAATTACAACACAGAATACAAAGTGTACAGTGCTCACTTTATATTTATTTTTGATTACAAGTACTTGCACTGTAAAAAAACAAAAGAAATAGTATTTTTCAGTTCACCTAATACAAGTACTGTAGTGCAATCTCTTTATCATGGAAGTTGAACTCACAAATGTAAAATTATGTAAAATAAAAACAGCTGTCAAAAATAAAACAATGTAAAATTTTAGAGCCTGTAAGTCCACTGAGTCCTACTTCTTGTTCAGCCAATCACTTAGACAAACAAGTTTGCTTACAGTTTCAGGAGATAATGCTGCCCGCTTCTTGTTTACAATGTCACCTGAAAGTGAGAACAGGCGTTCACATGGCACTGTTGTAGCCGGCATCACAAGATAGTTACATGCTAGATGCACTAAAGATTCATATGTTCTTTGATGCTTCAACCACCATTCCAGAGGACATGCATCTATGCTGATGACGGGTTCTGCTCAATAACAATCCAAAGCAGTGCAGACCAATGCATGTTTATTTTCATTATCTGAGTCAGATGCCACCAGCAGAAGGTTGATTTTCTTTTTTGGTGGTTTGGGTCCTGTAGTTTCCGCATCAGAGTGTTGCTCATTTAAGACTTCTGAAAGCATGCTCCACACTTCGTCCCTCTGAGATTTTGGAAGGCACTTCAGATTCTTAAACCTTGGGTCGAGTGCTGTAGCTATTTTTAGAAATCTCACATTGGTACCTTTTTTGCGTTTTCTCAAATCTGCAGTGAAAGTGTTCTTAAAATGAACATCATCCAAGATTGCTGTAACATGAAATATATGGCAGAATGCGGGTAAAACAGAGCAGTGGACATACAATTCTCCCTGAAGGAGTTCAGTCACAAATTTAATTAATGCATTAATATTTAACGAGCATCATCAACATGGAAGCATGTCCTCTGGAATGGTGGCCGAAGCATGAAGGGGCATACGAATCTGGCACGTAAATACTATGCAATGCCAGCTACAAAAGTGCCATGCAAATGCCTGTTCTCCCTTTCTGGTGGCAATGTAAATAAGAAGAGGGCAGCATTATCTCCTGTAAATGTAAACAAACTTGTTTGTCTTAGCAATTGGCTGAACAAGAATAGGACTGAGTGGACTTGTAGGCTCAGAAGTTTTACATTGTTTGTTTTTGAGTGCAGTTATATAACAAAAAAAATCTAAAATTGTAAGTTGCACTTTGTAAAGAGATTGCACGGCAGTACTTGAATGAAGTGAATTGAAAAATACAATTTCTTTTGTTTATCATTTTTACAGTGCAAATATTTGTAATAAAAAATAATATACACTTTGATTTCAATTACAACACAGAATACAATATATATGAAAAGGTAGAAAAATATCCAAAATATTTAATAAATTTCAATTGGTATTCTATTTAACAGTGTGATTAAAACTGCGATTAATTTCCTTAATCGTGATTAATTTTTTTGAGTTAATCGCGTTAGTTAACTGCGATTAATGGATAGCCCTAATAAAGACACAATATGGTGAATGAATAAGTATGAGACCATGCCATGTGGAAGTGAATTTTACATACACAGATGCCAACTCAGCAGACACACAGACCTAAAAGCAAGTGTGTTTGCGTGTGTGTGTGTGTGTATGAGTCCTGGGAAGCTACTCAGATCCTGAGTATTAGGTCCTTGGTAACGGCCACCTTTAGCTGGTAAATAATCAGGATGGCCCATTTCAAACAGTTGACAAGAAGGTGTGAAATGATAGTCAGACTCCTGATTATCACTACAAAAGTTTTTTTTTCTTCTGCTGACAGTAGCTCATCTTAATCGATTACTCTCGTTAGAGTTGGTATGGCAACCCCTATTTTTTCATGTTCTCTGTATATATATATCTTCCCACTGTATTTTCCACAGCATGCATCTGATGAAGTGGGCTTTAGCCCACGAAAGGTTATGCTCAAATAAATTTGTTAGTCTCTAAGGTGCCACAAGTACTCCTCGTTCTTTTTGCTGATACAGACTAATGCGGCTACCACTCTGAAACCTGAGTAGAGCTGAGTAACCTTTTTTGGCCATATCTTCATTTTGTCAAAACACGTCAATTCTGAGAGAGGGAAACATTTTGTTAATTCATGTTGATTTCACTGAACTGATTTGGTTAAAAATAAAAAGTAAAAACAATTGACCCCAAATCTAAATAATTGACCCCAAAGGAAAATGTTTCAATCTATCAATTTGCAGGTACTTTTCATTTAGAAATATAGGTTCAATTTTATTTTAAAAAACATAAAATGTTTTTAAAAGCTCAAAAATGAAAGGAAATTTTTTGTTTTGGGTTGTTTTGTTTAATGCAAAATTATTTTTCCTCCAACTTTTTGATTTTGGGAGTGATAATAATTTCAAAAAATTTTCATTTTTGGTCAAGCTGAAAGAATTTTTTTTTAAACTTTTTCAGTATGGCTAGTGAACTGAAAAATCCATTGTTCACACAGCTGTTGCTCAATAAATGTGACAACAAACTAGATATGAAAGTCATTTTTTTACACAGCTGGTGATTTATTGCTACAAATACACACACTAAAAATCAGTGTCTGATATTCTTCAGACATTTAGAAATGAAAATTAACTATATTAACATCTTCCTGATTTCCACTGCGTTATGGTGGTTTTACAGGATAATTCCATGCACATCTATGCGTTTACATGGACATAAAACTGGTGTAACAGAGTGCAGAACCTGGCCTTTGATTTCTATGTCATAATTAAAATAAAATAAAATAAAATTCACAACAAAGGTGAAAAGGTTTCTGAAACAAAGGAAAAAGGTTTCTAAAATAAAATAAGTGTACATCCTAGAAAAGGTTTCTGAGATCTTCTACCCATCAGCTTGCGGCGTGGGGGTAATATCTATACAGAGCACTCAGACCCGAAAGGTTGTGCATGGTATTTTGGGATGAAATGTCTCTTACACTTCCCTCTGATGGACACGCTCATCCACAAAAAAACCTTTTAAAGTCCAGAATCATGTCACTCCATGATCATACAAGATCCAGATTAAACGAAGGGACCAGAAATTACTGTTAACACACACAAGGGAGACACAACAGGAGGAAACGGGACACCTGAGGGGAGCCAGTATTATAGCATCTACAGCATATTCCAAAGCATGTCTTGCAGGCCCACAGACACATAGAACAGTGTGCGTATGTGTGTGTGTGTGGGATTCCTCTGCTCAGAAATGAAGCATTATTTACAACACAGAAATAGATAAACTCTCCCTATAGGAGCAAAGGAATCTTCATATTTGGAAGGGAGCAGTGATCTCCTTCGTCTGGTATCCCATCTCTGACAGTGACCAGTGCTGGATGCTTCAGAGGAAAGTGTAAAACTTTCATAATACACATAATTCCATTGCTTAATTATACTATAAACTGGGAGGGACTGTCTTTCTGACTCCACCTGGTGATCAGTTGTGCCCTGTAACATCAGGATTGCTGAGGACCCAGGGAAGGGTAATATTTTGACTCTGACTCACCAGCAGAGGAAGCAAGACTCCCCTCTGGTATATAGTAAACAGAATTCTGGGATTTAGAGGAATCCAGGGCAGTAGGAGTTTTTTCCCCACAACTTGCAGGTACTCTACAAGAAGAAGTTGTAGTGGGAGGAAAACAGCACATCGCCAATACTCCGTTAGCTCTTCCTCTGCCTGCACCTTTGTGGGTCCTGGCAGACAGGCATTCTGACCCTGGAGGTGTCTACTTAGACCCTGGTCTTTAGTTGCTGGGAATATAGCCTGCATATCCCTGCCAAAGAAAGCCAGGCAGCAGGAACCAGAGGTGCTTGAACTACCAGTGCTGGAAGTGCTGCTTCATTAGATCCAGGGTTTACAGTTTGGTTCAATGGCCCTCAGCACCCCCACAATAAAAATTGTTCCAGCATCTCTGGCAGGAACCACCCAGTGTGAGAGGTGTCTCTTGGTGGTGTCCCTGAGGAAGCAGGTAGGAGAACTGCAAGAGGAAGTGGCTGGTTTGAGTAGCATCCACAAGCATGAGGTCTTCATCAACAGGACACATGTGAAGACATCAAGATGGAGGATGCTAGCTGACTAGAAAAGTCCAGCACCAAAAGAGAAAGGAAAACCAGTTGCTCTGCAGGGAGGAAACTTAGCTGCTGGCCACCTTGGGCAGTAGGCAGCGATCCACCCCTCCACTCAAGTCCCCCATCCATTGAGGTCAAGAATCGGTATGCTGTACTGCCAACAGCAAGAGAGGAGCAGGTCCCAAAAGCTGAGGAAGAGGAACCACCTGCCCGAAGGCTAGGGGTTCACAGTCACCACACCCAAGAGAAGGAGATGTAGGGTGGCGGTGGCCTGGGATTCCCTTCTGAGGGGAACAGAGACATCCATCTGCTGACCTGACCTTATGTCCTGGGAGGTGTTCAGCCTGTCTGGAGCCCTGATCCAAGACATTACAGAAAGGTTACTGAGGCTCATCTGTCCCTCATATCACTAACCCATGCCGCTCATCAGCGCTAAGTGTGCAAAATGCTTTACAGAAATAAAAGAAGACACAGTCTTTGCCCCAACAAGTTTCCAATCTAAATTAGACAGTCAGAGGAAATGATGACAACAGGCTAAGATGAAGGAGGGAAGGGATGAAGGAGGGTTATAACAAATAGAGAAGGTGTGATTCATGTTATGTGGGGAATGCTGTTTATGAGCATTGATTTTTTTTCTTTTCTCACTGTAAACAATTAGAGCAAGAGATGACGAGCAGGTGACTGAGGCACAGGCTTAGGCTGAAAACCATAAGTTTTGAAGAGGAATTTAAAGGGGGAGTGAAGATGTTTGGTGCGCTGGGAAGGGGAGGCTGTTCCAAGAGTAGGAGACAGCATGAGCAAAGGCATTACGATGCAAGTAGGAGAAGACAAAGAGAAGAACAAGCAAGGAGTGTGGGCAGAGCACAAGGAAGGAGTCTCAAGGCTCAGTGCAGAATGGATCTTGGGAAGCAGTCAGCATTGATGCCAACAGTTGTGGTTAAAATGAATTGTGCTCCTACGGGGAGGCAGAATCACCAGCCCATTCATGAGGGAGCAGAAATGAATACAGATTACAGCATCATCAAAAAGAAATCTTTGCAGGGACAAATGAACAGATGCTACAAGGTGTGAATGAGGAGATCGAGAGGAGACCACTAGCCACATGGAGTGCAAACTGTGTGCAATAAGCATCTATTAAATACTGGGTGTTGAAAATAATTTTACAAGACCATGTGGAGTCTAGATTTTTTTGAATACTCATGTATTTTATGGTATGATGTAGACACTCTAAATTCTCCATAAAAGTCTGTTTTGTGATGTAGATCTGTTTTTCTGTATTTATTTATTGTACCATTTGTAACATTTGTAAAGATTTATGTAAGTGTAAATTCCCATGAAAATAACCAACCCTGAGGCTGTGAGCTCTCAAGGCCTGAGACTGTCCTTGTGTTATTTGTTTGTCCAGTGCCTAGTAAAATAGGGCTGTTCTACTTGTGTGGGATCTGTACATGCTACTGCAATAGAAATAACAATAAATAATAGTTATATTTCACCCTTCTTCTTGTCTATTGTCTCCACCTAGTCTAACACTGTGTTAGTAATGGCTGTGAATGCTGTATGCTGTGAAGTAGTCACCTGAATGACAAATCATAAATGTACAATATTTAAAAAAATTAAATACAAATGGAAGAATCATTTCAGAAGAAACACCAAGTTGGGTACACATCATCTATCTATTTATCTGCCTGCATTGGACTGACCACCTTGATGTCTGGTGTTTGAAGCACTTTAAATAGTCCAGCTCTGTTGCTCACTTCCCACATTCTCACAGTGCTCTGCCAGTACATTTCCGTGTTCTGCTGCAGGCTCGGGCATTGTCTCCTGTTCCAATCCATCTCTGCACACAGATCCCAGCAAGAAAATATACAAGGAGGGTGAACCAGCTGTGCCTTCACTCCCACTGCATTCTTCCTGGTATTCCCTAATGTCTCTTTGGATTCTTCTTTGCCATGATTATTGATCGACGATGACGCCCCCAGCGATGTAAACGCCAGGAATTTTTATTGCATCGTGAAATATCGGCAGACTCTGCAAGCAGATTAAACCCTCCAGAAAAGAAATCGAGGAGGTTAAGGATGAGCTTCTAAGAGTAGATGATTCTGCTCTTGTTGTACACGCTCTACCACACCTCCAATTCATCACTCACAAATGTGCTGAGATAACTCAAAGCTACGAACTAACCACCAGTGTGAGAGAAACTGAAGTAATGCACAAAACTGGCACCTTGGAAGGTATATTTAAGACTTAGGACCACAATCAGTGTTGCCAAATTCAGCATGGTAATGATTTAATTTACCTGCTTGGAATTTTGTCAGACATCGTCATTACAGACCAGCGAATCATTAGCCGATAAAAAGGCATGGTCTGAATTTGAAGGGTTGCAACACTAAAACTGCAATCAGCACAGTATCTCACACCCACCCACATGCAAAAATTAAAGTCCACATTTACTGCAGAGTACTGATTTCCAACTTACTCTCTGTTTGCACATCAAAGAACTGGAAAAATTTAATAGATGATGCCTGGTAGCTATTATGCAAATTGCATAAGGTAATTATGACAAGTGACAAGATAAAATCATGTACAACAAGGCTGCAGAAACATCACGAAGCAACGCTTAGGAAAGAAAGCTCTGCTGGTTTGGACACACCCTCCTCGTGGAGCACACAGGGCTCTTAGAGAAAATATTCTATAGTGGACTTTCGATGAACAAAAGAACCAGACAGAGAAAAAGAGAGAGATGTCCTGAAAATTAACTCTGTCCATTGTTATAAAAAACCATCAGTGGGAAGGTGCAGTGGGAAATCAACCATTTTGGTGGGAAAAACAGTAACACATGATGCTGCAAGTTTTGAAGCAAAAGGACAGTTTGCTGTCACAGACAGCAAGAGAGAGTCGGAGTTAATGAGATGAGTAGCAAACATAAATGCATTTCCCTCTCTGATCCATGGCAGGGCCTGTACGTCAAGCAACGGAGTCTTTAGCTAACTACAAATGTACAAAAATCTTCCATGGAATTGACAATGAACCTCTGTTTGTGCTGCATGTAATTCAGGCAAGTTTTGCTGTGCTGGCAAGAAAGTGGAACTCTGCTGTGCCAAAACGATACCTCTGAAAGAGAGAACAGAAGTTACCCCCTCCACAAAAGCTGCTTACTGAGGACAGCTATTGGCTAATTTCTTCAGAGATCCGACACAGCATAACGAAAGCTTCAAGCAATAAAAGCATTATATTAATTTCTGTTTGTCCTCAGAGCCTCACCCTGACACAAATTATACTCCACAGTACAAATGATGAAAATCAGATTTTCTTCCTTACAACTTTCCTCATGATTGTGTCTTTGCTGACTTGCATTTGGGAAGCGAGTGGGGTACATTTCTGAAGGGAGGACTGGCTTCTGTTTAAAGCACTGTAGCCTAATTCAGGAGCCCTGCATGTAATTCTTGGCTCTGCCACAGTTTCATTCTGTGACCTTGAGGAAGTCACTTTCTCTCTCTGTGGAAGGATTATTTTAATGCTGTTGGGGGTTTCCATGTACCGAGTAGTTAATGAATGTGGCAGGGCATCTAGAGCCTTGTGATAGGCATCCTTTTTATCATTTGAAATCTAAATAAATTAATTATGATCACTTAAACGGGGATCATAGTACCCTAACTTACATGAATGGGATGATGATAAATCCATACATACTTGGGAGGCACTTGGGTATTATGGGATGGGAGCCATATAAGTGCGTAATATAGATAGCTATTCCTACCAGTAAACAGGAGATGGTTTGAGGGGTATGGATTTGGAGGGATTGTCTTTCAGATCCCAGAGGAGAAGGACTTGGAGAATTAGGTGCTCACAACAGCAAGTAGTTTTTCAATAACCCTTTTTCCTCTAATATGGAATCCCTTTCTCTGTCTCATTCAGGCAACACGATATAGGAATTTAGCCTCTCCTTATACAGAGAGTTCCTGATTGCTCCTAAATCTCTGTGTTAGGGCTTCCAGATCCCTAGCACAATATCTCATGCTAGCAAATCTCAGCTGTTCACAGCTGACAAGTTCTGGCTGGGTGTAAATAGTTCTAACCATTTTGCAAAGAAGCCCCTCTCTTCTGAAGTGGCAGCTGATGCCCTCTCTGTCTTCTCTGACAGCACCAGTCTATATAAATGAGGATTCATCACAACTTCTCCCTTAATGAGCTAACTGGGAGGAGGGAGGAGGTGAGACAAAGCCCATTTACTACTAATGGTTGCTTGTAAATTGCGATCTATTAGGGAATGTGTGCCTTTGTGCACTTGAAGAGAAAAGCGTGCAATTATTAAGATGTCCTCTTGGGAAAACGTTACTGACCTTTTCTGTAGTATGCCAGTTCTGTGAATCCTTTTCTTGTTCCCACCTGTATATCATAGCAGTAGTGGTGTCTAAGCTCTCAGAGCAAATCAGAATGAATTACTATGCAGTTGAGAAATGAGAACAGCTCTTCTCACTTCAATTTCCCTGCTCAGTATAGATTCTTACACATTAGCAATGGAAAAGGTCTATTTGGTCACACCTAGTCCACCCCTTTGCAGCCAGCCAGTTGTTCCTCCAGTGCTATCAGCGGTCCAGTTTTACATTCTCTATTTCAGGAGTTCCCAGAGTTTTTCACATACACAACAAATATTAACAGATAAATTGTCCATGGACAACCCCACCCCATTCACCACTGCATGGACCATTTCCCCTTTCACTCACTGTCACAGAACATCCAGCTGGCATCTACAGCAATTACTTACATGGGAAAAGTAACGTTAGGAAAGTATTTAATGTATTTTGGCTTATTTCAATGCAGTTGTCAGCTGAACACAAGGAGGAGGGGAACCAGTTAACCAGCCAACTCTCCACAGACTACCAGCAAGAGCTCCTTGGGGATCAGCAGCGATCTACAGGCTATAGTTCGGGAACCCCTGCTCTGCTTCCACAGCCTAAGAATTCTCTTTGTTAGGAGTGTATTGGACCTAGCATCTGTCACAGTATTAGGAGCAGACCTGAATATTTATATCATGGTGTCTCAGACCTTTCCACTGAGAGGTTCATCACTATTTTCACTTTACTAAAGCATGACTCCATGTTTATTCATTCATTCACTTTGATCTTTGATATCTACGCCCCAGCATCTCACATGAAAAACATGCTTATTAAAGACAAAATAAAAATTAAAATAAAACAACAACATATAAAGAGCTTTCTGTTGCAATAAGCTGCATTACTTCTTCCCTGTATATAATTTAGGGCAGTGTTTTTCCTGGCTTCTTCTTGTAAAATTTTCATCATAAAGAAAAGCCAATGATTCATGAAACATCATTGCGAGTGTACATTTGGAACTAGCTGCTAAAGTGTAAATTAACTTCCTTGTTGTACTGGGATTTCTGGAGGGAAACTGCCTTTGGGAAATTATTCTTGGCATAAACAGCAAGACTAGTCAGCCCCAAGGGAAGGAGAAACACCCTACTGGTGACACCCACTGTAGAAGGTATAAATAGAGATCTGTGGGGATAGAAAATCTGCAGTCTGAATTCATATCAAGCTGTGCCTCTTGCTTTGGGCTTTGGGTTGGACTCTTAATCGCTGTCGCTATGAGCTGCAGCACCAAGCATACTGTTACTCTCTCTAGCAAAGGGAGGAGTAGTGGTGGTAGCTGTGTGGTTGGAAGTGGTGGTGGAGGAAGGACTTCTTCCATCTCTTCTGGAAGATATAGCTCCTATGGGATAGGCTCCGGTAGAGGCTTTTCGGCTAGGAGTTACAGTGGTGGAGCGAGTTGTGGAGCGGGACTGAGTGCTGGTAGCTTTTCTGGAGGTAGCTATGGAGGTGTCTTAGGAGCAGGTGTCCCAGGATACGGTTATGGAGGTTGTTCCAGCATTGGGTTCAGTGGTGGCAGCACCCGCTGTGGATATGCAGGTGGCTTTGGTGGTGCAGTCAGTGGTGGCTTTGGTGGTGGTGGTGTTTGTGGAGATGGCGTATTTTTCAACTGTGATGAAAAGCTGACCATGCAGAATCTTAATGACCGCCTGGCTTCTTACCTGAACCAGGTGCGATGCCTGGAGGAAGAAAATGCTGCCTTAGAGTGCAAAATCAGGGAATGGTATGCCCAGCATGGACACTCCGGTGTACCAAAGGACTACAGCTGCTACTATAAGGAAATAGAAGATCTTCAAAATCAGGTGACTTTTTTTTGGCTGCATTCCCCATTGTAAGAGCTTCCCTCTGAGTCTGTGTTCAGATCCTAGGGCAGTTGTGAGAGGCAATATTTCACTTTTGTAAAATGTTCTTTGCAGACATAAATTAAGGCAACTGCTTTTATGAACTACGAGTGAGGGTGTGAAAACTCATGAATCCATTTACAACTTGCCTTTTCTTGACCAGATTTGCACATAGAGAAAAAGGTTACATCTGCAGGGAACATTCTGGGCCTGGTCAGTACTCCTCATGAATGAAGTTTGTAAGAGGATGTTTTAAAATATTTATATTCAAAAGGGAGATGAGAAGAGAAATTCATTCATTAATCCACTGAGTTATCCTCATTATTACATTGCTTCGTGTCATCAGTTTTCCAGATTCTAGTTAAAATCTCATTTCTATTTCAACCAACTTTGAGCTCGTATACAGAAGTGAGGGTGGGGACGGGGAATATTCTCCTAAAGAACAATAAGAAAAAAAGGATACTTTGTCACCAATGGTTTTGAATGGGCAATTTAATTTTTTTTAAAAATATTTTCCAAGTGTATTCTGAAGAAGAGTTAGCCAGATAGGAAAAACAAAGGAGACAGAATCACAGGGTGCGGGAGAGAGATACCTGCCAAATGCTGAGCTGTAATGTAAGTCTTGCGATGAAAAAAATATAAACTCATAGTTACGAACCATAGACCAAGTTTGAAAATGTGAGGTTTGTTATAGCAGACACTAGGGAGCACTAATTATAATTGCAAAACTGTTAGCATTTTAACAGCGTGTTTTTACACATTCATTCATTTCACCTATTTCACTTCACACACTTGGACATTTCTCAAACATTTCTCCTTGGATCTGAAATTTTCTGTGCTTCCTATCTGTCTGAATTTGAATACTGGGAGAGTAAAAAGACTGAAATTTGCAATGTGGCACTGAATGTGACATAGTGAAGAGACTTCAGAGCTGAAAATCCCCTGGACCCTATTCTTTTCCAGATTGTTTGCGCTACCCTAGACAACAACAAGATCATTTTGAACATTGATAACAGCAGGATGGCAGCTGATGACTTCAGGCTGAAGTGAGTACCTCTCTGTACCAGACAAACCCTGTAATTCTCCTCTTGTTCCCTCACATCCTATTTACAAATTGACAAATGAAGAAATCCCCAACCAAGAATTACTGGAATTCCTGATTCATGACAGGTTGTGTTTTTGAGAGATTTTATTATTATTATTAATTATCTGTATTAGAGTACAGCTATGAAGCTCAGTCATGGCCCAGGACCCCATTGTGCTAGGCACTGTACAAACACAGAACAAAATGACACTCACCACCCTCAAAGAGCTGACAATCCCACTAGAAGACAAAAGACAACAATGGATACAGACAGACCAATAGGGGAGTACTTGGGAACAATGACACATAAGTGGCGATCTCCGATTTTGATATGTGCCTTTGGTCTTTGACTCTAGAGTTGCCAGAATAGGGGCATTTCTAGGACAGAGTGTTTGAGGCAACAAAGAGTTTGCTTGTGAGGTTTAATGGGCTAAAATATAGGGACAACAGATGTACATTGGCAAGAGTCCATTGAAGGCAATGGAGCTATGCAGATTTTTACCAACTGAGAGTCTGGCCCATGGATTTTTAAAAAAGAAAAGGGTTTTGATTATTTCCCAGGGGACGTGCAGAAAAATTAGTGTGTGACATCTTTGTAGTAGTTCCTTAATGGTGGGCTCAGCCAGGGGCTGACTTTTCTGTCTTTCTTGTCCATGGCTTAGGTATGAGACTGAGCTGGCCCTTCGCCAGAGTGTGGAGGCTGATATTAATGGCTTACGCCAAGTTCTGGACGAACTGACCCTGTGCAGGTCTGACCTGGAGTCGCAGCTTGAGTGCCTGAAGGAAGAGCTGTGTTGTCTGAAGAAGAACCATGAGGAGGTAGGAGCTCATTCCCGTATATAAAAAAAATTATTTTGTACATTACTTACTACAGCGGTGGGGACCTGATCCTGATTAAAACACCAGGGCACAACTGCAACTACGACCAAGAGAATATTAATAATAATCTGCATTATTATGAAATTACTCCTTTCACAAATCCCGTTGCCTATCATATTCATTCTAATTTGAAATATAAAGAGGGCGGATCCTGTGCCGGAGTAATTGTCACAAGCAGCCCAAGAGCTCAGGTCCAGCCATTTAAGGTTTGTGAACAATGTAGGACCTGAGTGTTAGGAACGAATGTCAAGCTTCTGGGAGCTCCTGGGCTCTGCAAAAGGGGAAGGGGAGAGAGCTACCTTAGAGACTAGAGATGAGTTGCAGAAATCTTCCAGCTGATTTGTCACGGGCCCATTACTTAATTTAACTCAAAACACTTCATAAACAATTAATTAGTATTAACAACATCCCTGTGATGCTAGTATTCTCTCTGTTGCGAAGCCAGGATATTTAAGGAATGGTTAAAAGAAGTGTCCTGCCCAAAATCACTTGGAAACTCAGTAGCAGATCCAGGAAGAGTAGGGCAGGAACTCTAAGCACTGAACCAAGCTCCCTTCTCTTGAAATGTAAATATGAAAGGAAAAAATATGAAGAGAGCCAACCTATTGTGACTAATCTAAGATAAAGAATGACTTCTTTGTCAAAAAGAGGCCAAGAGAACCTGTAACACTAGTCCAAACCCATTCAGGAAAATGAGTGACTTTCATTCATCAAAGTTAATTCTGTCACAATATGGATGCCACAAAAATGTCAGTGGAAATGCGCTGACTGGATTCGGTGTGTAGAAGAGCCACACACAAAAATGGCTCTTGTGAAATCATAAACTGTTAAAAAGCATAATGTAGAAACTATCACAGGAAATCGCCTCTTATGCAAGATCCAGTGACAAAAAGACCCAGGTGAAGATGAAGCATAAAACATGTCCTTTTTTGCTGCAAAAATAGTCAGGAATTCCTTAATTTGCTGTGATTAACCATCACACAAACCAATAAACACCCACTGTTTCTTTACCTCAGGAGTACTCACTGTAGAGCTTTGCTTGGAAATCAGCTGTGGTTTCCCCACCAGAGCTGGGTGTATACTGGAGAAGAAGCATCAGAGACAGTTGTTGTGACTGTCAGAAATGGGCCCCGGGACGTAGAGGCTCACTGACAGTGGCATGCTGCTCTCACTTGCCAGAGAACTCAACTCATGTTGTTTTTCTTTTCAAACAAGCTGATCTGGGTTATCTTTGCAGGAAATCAATTGTCTGAGAAACCAGTCCACTGGTGATGTCAGCGTGGAGGTCAATTCCTGTCCTGGCCCAGATCTGAAGAAAATCCTAGAGGAGATGAGATGCCAGTATGAAACAATGATTGCACAAAATCGCAAAGAGGTTGAAGATTGGTATGAATGCAAGGTAAATTCATCACAACTGTAACTCTCTCAAGCAAAAATACAGGAGCTATTTCTGAATCACACGTGCACGCCACGGGGAGAATTTATTCCTGTATCATATGTTCTAAACGTCATCAGCATAGATGTATAGTGACCAGGTGCAAAAGGGATGGAGGCCCTGTGTATACACAGTGTATGTGTCTCATGGAAGAACGGGGTTTGCTACATGTCATTATTGAGGTGTGTTGGTGGAACAGCGGGCGAGCCTGTCAGTTAGGACAGAAGAGAATTACTGGTGAAGTTGTGAGGGGTCTTAGCATTCGAATAGCAAGGGGAGTTGCAAGCAATAGATGAGATTGATTCCAGTGTGCAGAAAACTTGCCCAGCCCCTGCCTATCTTACATCTTTTGTTACCCACTCCTTTATACATTCACTAGATCCACCTGACAATTAAAAAAAATCCCTCTGAAGCTCTTTATTCTGGGTTTCTGGTTTTCAGATTGAGGAGGTGAATCGTGAGGTCATCACAAGCAGTCAGGAGGTTGAGTCGTGCAACAGCCAGGTCTCTGAACTTAGACGTCAGTTGCAGTGCCTGGAAATTGATCTGCAAGCCCACCTCAGCCAGGTATGTGATGTTGTCACCATTGATATCTCACCTGTGACACACTGACGTCTGGATTTCTGGACTGACGGGGACCAGCCTGGCCTGGCACTCTATGTAGCCGTGATGATATCACTGCCACACCCATTGTTAGCAACGATTTGCTTTTATTTTTGCGTTGAAATCCTCAACTTCCTGCATCGAAATGGGTTTAATTTAGTGCATGGCTAAAGTACAGGTGGGTCTTTTGCTTCATTTCTTAGAGAGACAATCTGGAAGCCTCTTTGGCTGAAACCGAAAGTCGCTACAACAGCCACCTGTGCCAGTTACAGCAACAGATCACCTGTGTGGAGCAGCAACTGGCTGACCTGCGAGCAGAAATTGAGTCCCAGAACCACGAGTACAAGGTTCTCCTGGATGTCAAATGTCGACTGGAGCAGGAGATTCACACTTACCGCTGCCTGCTGGAAGGAGGACAGCGTGACATTGTGTACGTAGACTACAGACACAGCGGGGCATAAAGCAAACACCTATGCTGTGATCTGTGCAACGTGTGAGATCTAAAATCACAGAGAGTGTGGGGATTCAGTTTAGATAGGTATCCAAAGCTTGATCCAAACCTCGTTCCCGCCTCGTGGGTCTGCAGAATGGAGAACTTCTAATGAGACGAGGTGCCTTCCAATACTGTATCTAATGATATAGCATCATCTCGTATTGTTGTGTACTTCCTGGTATGTGCTGGGCAACAACTACCATGAGGAGAGGATTAATTGCAATATTTTGCCATTTCTGCTCCAGACAGAAGCCGGGGGTGCAGAGGCAGCTGTGAAAATGAGAGAGAATTGTAACAAGACATTAACCTAAGTATTTCAAACCTGCATAAAAGACCCAGTCTGAGATTTTGCCAAAAGTCCAGGTCATTCCTTCTTTTATCCCAAGCATCTGGCATCTCCCCAACTTCACTTTGTTGTGAAACAAATGGTACAAATAATTAGGGAAAGATTTTCCTGATTTGGAAGCAAGGGAGTCAGCAGACCCTGTTTAAAAAGCCCATTGGCAATGGCAGCCTATGACTAATTCATCCTTTGTGGGCAAAGTTAGTGGGGAGAATGACTCGCCCTGTAGTGATGTACTTTCGCTTTTCTGCGTGGACAAAGTGGAGTGAGGGGGCTGGACAGGCGTGCTGGACAGGTCCTGGCTCTTTGCTGGACTGGTAGCGATTGAGGACAGGCAAAGTCACATGGCTTCACTGAACCTACAATGCCGTTGTAAGGTTGGTTTCTCGTTCATTCACCAAACATTCTTTCCTTGTCACAGTGGCTCGGATGGAGGGATTTGCGTAGGAGGTGGAATAGGAGGAGGAACAGTCACTAAAACGTCCCACTCCTACTCTTCATCTTCCCACTCTCTGCCCCATGTCACGTCTTGCCACCCCAGTGATCTAAAAGGTAAGAACTGACTTACCGTATAAGGGAAAATGTTTCTTTAGTCCTCTTCTTACCAATAGGGCAAGAGAAAAGCTGTCAAACCCACTCTCTGTTAGGTGGTTGTGAGGTGCTGTAGCTCACCTTTCAGGACCCTGTTGTAAGGCAACTGGAGAGTCTGGTAGGACATGGTGACACAACAGTGGTATGGTATGGGGAGTGTTATCAAGAAACAGGATCAAATGCAGTTGTGACTCTCTCACTATGAATTATGAATGGTGCAAGTGAGGGAGAAGAGAGCTAAAAGAGAGGGAGGAGGAAAGAGGGAAAAGAAAGGTAGCCTGAAGTGGAAGCAGTGAGAGAGAGGACTTGGAGAAAGAGGCTGGAAATGGAGGCTGGGTGTTTTGTAGGACGAAGGAGGTGGTAAAACGTCCTTAAAACAGAGAGACGGAACCAACGAGGTGTTGGTCGGGGATGGGAAAATGGATCCAAGGCCACAACCAGTATCTCCGGGAGGTGCATCCAGCCGTGGGGAGAGCACAACAATTTACATTTGCTTTCTAGGAAAAATAAAACACACTGGGGGCAGAGTGAGCTGGGTGTCTAGGGGATGGACTAGGCCAGGGGAAGGGCACAAGGAGCTTCCCTTGTGCATTCCCAGCACAGCGGCTCGCCCAACCTGTGGGGTTTGTATTCTTTTTTTGTATTCTAAACACAAACAATTTTGGGGAAGTTCTGGAGCTCATCTGAATTTATAGTCAGCAGGGTGTCTGTGTGCAGCCCCCACACTCGGGGTATATGTTAAATAGGCACATCTCAAAGCCTGATGCTGCAGGGAAGGTTTTACTTGCTTTCTAAGCAAAGTAATGGTTCTATTTATCCCTCTCCAGGGCACGGCAGAAAGATCTGTGACTAAGAAGAGAAACCGGCATCTTCCAGTGCAAGACCCACCCAGCAAAGACCCATCCATACACAAAGCGAGAGCTCAGCCAGCACATTCACTGTGCACCTCTGCAAAGAGCATGGAGAAGAGCTCTTCAGAATTACTCATCGCTGCTAATGCCAACACAAGTGTCCTAAGGGGCCCATCTGAGCTTTGGTCCACCTTCCTGCCTATCATGATACTTGCTTCTTCCAATCTGTGATGCTCTCTGTGTCTAATTACAATAATTACTTACTTGAGTTAATCTGTACCGTGGTTGGTAATTTACCTTCTGCTGAAAAAGTGTCTCCAATAAAACTTTGCTTCTGCCTGATGCAATCAAGAAACCTGTGTCTGGGAAATGGTTTCCTCTATCCAACTTTTCAGTGGTCTCTGGTACCGGGTTAACCACGAAGCCATGCGCTCAGATAGGTCTGTTAGACTGTGCCATCGTCCCCAAAGGGAAGTGGTGGAAGCCTCCTCACAATAAATTAAGGAGAACAATTCTGCTTTGTCCAGTGGGGCTGAGGGAATGCACTAGCGAACTTAGCACGTCTTTTCCAGCCCTAACTTCTAGGTCAGACACTGCCTGTTACTGTGTAAACTGCGATTGTTCACAGTCTATATGTACAGCCCATATGGGCAGGTTTATGTGAATTTGTGGGTTTCTTTCATAACACTATGCTAAATTTTAGGGTTGTTTTTTTTTTAAAAAAAGGTGAATTGAGCACAGCTGAAAGAATCTGGCTGACAGTTGTGGAGACTGAATGCCTCAGTATAATTCTGGAAGACAGGCCTTGTCACTTCTAGGCTGCCCCTTAAGAAATGGACTAAAGTAACCAATTCCCTTCAGACAGGTCACTGGGCTATTCCTTTGGTCACTACCAGCCTAAACTGAACTCATTTTAGTAATCTAAAGGTGAAAGGTTATGTAAGCCATTACCAACCCCCAAACAATCCAATCCCACTCTGAGCCACACACTGCGTCTGATGAAGTGAGCTGTAGCCCACGAAAACTTATGCTCAGATAAATTTGTTAGTCTCTAAGGTGCCATAAATACTCTTCTTTTTGTGGATACAAATTAACACGGCTGCTACTCTGAAACCTGACACGGGGTTTGGTTCTCAGTGGGTTTTTGAGAGTTTCTGTCAGAACCTGATCTTCTGTGTTTGTGCCCATGGGGACTCACTTAAACCAGACACGTTTTCTCAAATTCTAAGATTTTGTGAAACTACAGTTTCAGCCCAGAAGTGAGAATGCGCTCACGAAGCCATGCGCTCAGATAGGTCTGTTAGACTGTGCCATCGTCCCCAAAGGGAAGTAGTGGAAGCCCCACAACATGAATCATTTAAAACTGGTCTGGACAATAAACTAAGGAGAACAATCTGGCCTTGGCAAAAGAGCTGTGGAAATGGACTAGTTGATGTAGCAGGTGTCTTCCTCCCGTCGTGTCTATGGTTATGTATCAGACACTTCCTGTTACTATCTGAGCTAATATTCATTGGATATAGTCCCCTTGTGCAGCTAATGCATGAGGGTTTATGCTGGTTTCTCTGGTATGAGTATGCTAAATTTTAGTTGTAAGAAGAGAATTAAGAGCAGTTTGAAGTGTATGAATGACAGCTTTGGAGATCTGCAGAACAGGCAGCTCCCACACACTCACACTAACCACCAGCAATACATTGCAGTGACAAGCTCTGTGAGGGGTGAGATGAAATATTGTTCTTTATAAGCCATTGCATCTCTGAGATCACAACAAACAGGCCTATTTCTACAATGTCAACACCTTCTCACTAAGAAATGGACTGAAGCAACCAATTCCCTTTGTACAGGTCACCAAAGACTCACTGGACCACTCCTTTGGTCACTACCAGCCTAAACTGAACTCAGGTTAGTAACCTAAAGGTGAAAGGTTATGTAACCCACCCCCCCCAGCAATCCAGTCCCACTCTGAGACACACACTGGGTTTGGTTCTCAATGGGTTTGTGACAGTTTCTGTCAGAACCTGGTCATCTGTGTTTGTGCCCATGAGGACTCACTTGAACCAAACACGTTTTCTCAAATTCTAGGATTTTGTAAAACTATAGTTTCAACCCAGAAGTGAAGGTGGGACAGTGGCCATCTTGAAAATGTTCCTTTTATGGGTAGAAATTAGATGGGCAGAAAAGAGGCCGAGAGAGAAAAAGAATGTAACATTTAATATGAATGTTTATAGGTGTGGATCTATTTATCGTATGCATATTTTATATAAATACAATGGAAGCATTTAAAAAGTTAATACCAATTTTAGAGGTATTACTGGTTCCACCAATATTCCTTGTTTTAAATATTAGGAATGTCGCTAGAACTGTTAATACGTTTAAAACTTTTTAATGTATCTGCTGTACATACCTTTTGGAATGGTGGCAGAGAATGAGGGCAGAGGTGCAAGGAAGGTGCTGTGGGTACAACTGATGATGGTGAGGAGGGCAGAATGTAGTTAAGGCAGTGTTCCATGTGCCCACTTTGTGGCAAATAGGAGAGCCATGCTTCGAGCAAACACAGTATTGTGGAAGCATCCCCGGATCATGCATAGGTTGTTAGCGTTTTGCCAGCATAGTCCAAGAAAGAAACCAAAACCCAAAGCCATACCCCACCCCTCAACAAAAACAAAGCCAACACCCCCGTCTTGCCCTCCACAACAGCACCACCTACACACAGCATCCCAGAGCTGTACATTGCACACAGGAAGTCACAAATATCATCTGCAGTAGCAAGAACTTTGCTGGCCTTTATTTTAGTGCAGGGCCCTACAGATGTTTCAGTGACTGTACATATGGAGTAATATGTAAAGGCACAATGTAGTGATCATGCCACATGGAAGTGAATTTTACATACACAGAAGTGACAGATGCCAACGAGGCAGCTACACAAACATAAAAAGAAGTATGTGTGCATGAGTGTGCATGTGCATGAGACCTGGGAGACTACTCATATCCTGTGAGAATCAGGACCCCTGGCTGGGATACAAACTGGTGTCCTCTGAGGACAGTCGCTTTATGTTGGAACATGCCCACTATTGGGGAGCTGCATCAGTAACAGCAGTGTGGAGAACTGAAAGGGGGGAAAAAGACTAGTGCAAACAGAGCCCTTTGATATGCAGAGCTATCCAGACTACTAACCCTTATTTACAAGACCAAGATCCTTGTCTCCCCCAAAAGAACACACATACCATTCTTCCGACTTGTGTCTAAGTGGATAGGATGTAGTTATGTAGATGTCACATATCACTGATGTTCATGGATTATTCTAGTGTCTGCTGTACACTACTTGCTCATAGCTCTTTGACAAGCCAGGATACTGCTCCTGCTCAATGTTTTGCAAATTTTTAAAATGTGTTAATTATTTTGAGAATTATATTAGCTCACACAGTGTTTCAGCAATGCAGAAACACCTGGGCTTTTCCTCCTCTGACAAAGATAGGGAATAAAAAGGGGTAAACAGTGTGATGGCAAAGATTGCAGACAATATAAAATTACTCAAGATAGTTAAGTCCAAAGTAGACTGTGAAAAGTTACAAAGGGGTCTCAGAAAACTGGAGGACTGGGCAACAGAATGGCAGATGAAATTCAGTGTTGATAAATGCAAAGTAATGCACATTGGAAAACATAATCCCAAGTAGACATACAAAACGATGGGGTCTAAATTAGCTGTCAAGAAAGAGCTCTTGGAGTCATTGTTGATAGTTCTCTGAAAACATCTGCTCAATATGCAGCGGCAGCCAAAAAAGCTAACAATGTTCCTAACCATTAGGAAAGGGATAGATAATAAGACATTAAATATCATAATACCATTATATAAATCCATGGGATGCCCACACCTTGGATACTGCATGCAATTCTAGTTGCCCCATCTCAAAAAAGATATATTAGAAATGGAAAAGGTAGAGAGAAGGTCAATAAAAATTATTAGGGGCATGGAACAAGCTTCAGTATGAGGAGAGATTAAAAAGAATGGGACTGTTCAGCTTGGGAAAGAGACAGCTAAGGGGGATCTGACGGAGGTCTATAAAATCATGACTGGGGCAGAAAGAGTGAATAAGGACGTGTTGTTTACTCCTTGTCATAAAAACAAGAACCAGAGGTCACCCAAAGAAACTAACAGGCAGAAGGTTTAAAACAAACAAAAAGAAGCATTTCTTCACACAACGCACAGTCAACCTGTGGAACTTGTTGCCAGAGGATGTTGTGAAGGCCAAAAATATAACTGGGTTAAAAAAAGAATTAGATACATTCATGGAGGATAGATCCATCAATGGCCATTAGCCAAGATGGTCAGGGATGCAACCCCATGCTCTGGGTGTTCTAAGTCTCTGGCTGCCAGATGCTGGGACTAGATAACAGGGGATGGATCACGTGACAGTTGCCTGTGTTCATTCCCTTGGAAACATTTGGCATTGGCTACTGTTGGAAGACAGGATATTAGGCTAAATGGACCATTGATCTAACCCAGTATGGCCACTCTTATGTTCTTATGGATGTGAAAAAAATCAAAATGTGAGCGTGGGGGGAAGGGGAGAGATGAGAAGTCCGGAGACAAAGAAACATTCTAATGAAAACACAAATTCAGGGAACCCATTTGTGCTTGCCCAATTTTGGTGGGGGCAGGGGTTCTTCTACCCCTAATACAGAAAACTCACTTCTCTTTAGCTAAAAAAAATAATTTTAAAAATAGACTGAGTCACCTGAGAAAAAACCATGGGTTTAAACCAGAGGAATAAAAGGTTCGTTCAATCCAACCAGTTTTGTGAGCACCCTCGTGAACTATAGTTTCCATGGATGGTGAATGCTTGGCCACAAGGTTCCACCATCCCTACTCTTGGCTTTAGTAAATCTGAGTGCCAGTCCAGTTCAGACTTTCTGAGATCCTGAATATCCTGAGCAGGACTTTGCAAAGATGTAAAAATCAGCCTAGGTTCAGCCTAATGGACAATACATAAATAGAATGATTTTGCTAAATCCGAGCAGAAATATGGCTGCAGTTGCTAAAATCAAGTCTAGAAAACCTGCTTTATAGTGAGAGACTCAAGAAGCTCTATCTATTTTATTTATCAAGAAAGAAAGTTAAGAGGTGACTTGATCATGGTCTATAAATACACTGGGAGAAGATTTTGGATAGATTTCTGATTTTCTTTAATCTAGCAGACAGAAACACAACATCCAGAGACTGAAGCTAAAGCTAGACAAATGCAGGCTGGAAACAAGGTACATTTTTAACAGTGAGGGTAATTAGCCATTAGAACAACTTATCTAGGGGTGCAACAGAGTGTTCATCACTTGAAGTCTTTAAATCAAGACTGGATGTCTTCCTAAAAGACATGCTTTAGCTTAACAATGAGTTCTGGGCTCAATGCAGGAATCACTGGTGAAATTCTCTAGCCTGTGTTATGTGCGAGGTCAGACTAGGTGGTAAGAATGGTCTCTTCTGGCAAAACTTTTTGTCCACAATGGGGTTTTTTTAAAATAAAAATATGAATTCATATCAATTTTGCCTAATTGTTCTGGCTGGGGAAAAAAAAGAGTTGAAATATTTTAGAAAAAAACAAGTTTCATTTTGATATTTCCAAAATGAAACATTTCTATTTTTGAATTCAGAATGACATTTTGTTAAAAAATTTACTTCACTTTTATTTTTAAAAATTAAAAAAGCTCAAAAATGAAAGGAAATATTTTGTTGAACATTTTCTGTTTTACCCAAAATGAATTATCATTTGATTTTTTTCCCACCAAAAATTTCAAAAAAGTTTCATTTCTGGTCAAGTTGAAATAATTTTTTTCTCATTTTTCAGTACCACCAGTGAATTGAAAATCAATTATTTCCACATCCCTATGAATAAACATGAAAAGCAATTAGACACCAAAGTAATATTTTACACAACTGGCAATTTACGGCACCAACTACACTCACTTAAATCAATATTTGAAAAAAATCAGTCTTTTAGAAATCTTAGTTAACTATCGTAACATCTGGCCTGATCTCCACTCTGTCACGCTGGTCTTACAGCAGTTTAATTCCATGGACTTCAATCAATTTACACAGGCATAAAACTGGTGAAACAAAGTGCAGAATTTGGTCTTTCATTTCTATGTCTTAATTTAAAAAGTGTAGGTGCACAGGAATGGTGAGCACATCCTGGAAAAGTTTTCTGAGACACTCTCCCTATCAGCTTTCTGCACAGGGAAGGGAATATGCAAGTACTGCAAGGTTTGGTACAATATGTTGGGGTGGGCTGTTTCTCATCGACAATCACCCATAAAAAGAAAATCATTCAGAGTCAAGTGCCCTGTCACTCTGATCATACAAAATCCAGATGGAAACAGAAATTACTGTTAACAAACACAAGAGAAAAAAGAAAAGGAGGACTTGTGGCACCTTAGAGACTAACCAATTTATTTGAGCATAAGCTTTCGTGAGCTACAGCTCACTTCATCGGATGCATTCAGTGGAAAATACAGTGAGGAGATTTATATACACACAGATCTTGAAAAAATGGGTGTTATCATACACACTGTAAGGAGTGTGGATCACTTAAGATGAGCTATTACCAGCAGGAGAGCAAGGGGGAAGGGGGGAAAGAAAACCTTTTCTGGTGATAATCAAGGTGGGCCATCACAATCAAGGAGATCACTCTCCTTACAGTGTGTATGATAACACCCATTTTCTCATGATCTGTGTGTATATAAATCTCCTCACTGTATTTTCCACTGAATGCATCCGATGAAGTGAGCTGTAGCTCACGAAAGCTTATGCTCAAATAAATTGGTTAGTCTCTAAGGTGCCACAAGTCCTCCTTTTCTTTTTGCAGATACAGACTAACACAGCTGCTACTCTGAAACACAAGAGAGCCACCTACAGGGAGAAAATAGGAGACGTTTGAGGACAGCCAGGTTTTAGCATATACAGCATGTTTCAAAGCATGTCTCTTAGTCCCACAGTCACATAGAACAGTGTGTGGGAATCCTCTGCTTAGAAATTAAGCATTACTTATAATGCAGAAACAGATAAACTCTCCCTAGAGGAACAAAGAAATCATCCCATTTGGAAGAGAGCAGTGATCTCTTTGGTCCGGTATCCAGTCTCTGGCAGTGGCAAGTGCTGGATGATTCAGAGGAAAGTGTAAAACTTTTCTAGTATGTCATTAACACCATAAATTGGGAGGGATTGTCTTTCTGACCCCAGCTGGGGATCATTTTGTGCCCTGCAACAACAGGGTAGACAGAGGACCTGGGGAGGGATAATACTTTGGCTCTGACACACCAACAGAGGAAGCAAGACCCACCTCTGGTATATAGGGAGCCAAGAGAAGTCAGGAAGTTAAAAGAATCCAGAGAATACAAACTTATCTGGCAGGGGTGAAATACTCTTCAAATGGACAGAAAAGTCTCAGTTCTTGCCAAACAAGAATGTTTCCCAGTTTTTGCCAGAAGAAATAAGCTTCCTTAGATCAACAGGCAAAGCAGTGTGCCAGGATGACGACCTCTAGTGCTTAGCGACTAGAAAATATCAAACAAAGGAAGAGACATCTTCTAATACCACTATTCACAGGGAGCTTTCTAATTCAAGTGTGAGGAAGGGGCAGAAGATACGGTTGACGAGATACCTGCCTCTTTAAGCATTATACAGCATTTGGCAATTCGTAATTCTGAGACCATCTATTTATTTTCCTCTGTTCTTATATTAGTACCCATTCTCTACAGTATTTGAGCGCTGCTCAGTGCCCACCACTAGTCTGAGTAACAAAGCATGAAAAAATGTGGGAGTATTTTAAAGTCCTGGCTCTGGCTGCTTGATTAGTAAAACTGTTATACTGCCCTGGTGTTCAACTCCCCAAACACTGACAGCTGTGCACAATACTAAAGAGAGAAAGAGAGCCTGAGAATGCTGGGTTAAAGAACTGGAGAATATTTTAATAAGGGTAGTAAAATGTTATAGCAAGTTTTTTTAAATAGTCCCAAGGGGGGTAGTGTTTTGATATATAATATAATATAATAAATTAATATAATATAAACTGCAATAGTTTTCCAGAACCTCATTGTACTAGAGGTTCTATTCCAACACATATGGAAACACAATCCCTGCCCTCTAATGACACAAAGTATGATTCTCCATGGTCCTGCACCTTATGTCATTACTTATACCTGTGCAAAAGGGTTGTCTAATGCTACCACTGACACAGGTGAGTGGTGAATTCTGATCTGGAAGCACCTTACATCATTGGATTCAATTTATGCAGGTGTAAATGACAGCACAAGATTGAAGGTACTGTTTTGTTGTTCCCATCTTGTCCTCTAGAGGGCACTGTGTTGTTAATGACGCATTGTGTACGTTGTTTCTTCACATAGGCAATAAAGTTATATTTTAAACTCCAGTTTTCAGGTGTGTTTGTTTTGCTAATTCTGGGAATTAAAAATCTTGGCTGTTTAACAGAAATATGCTGTAAAGCAGATGAGGCCCTATCGGTGGAATGTGATAAAACATAATCCTGTGGAAATCGTGTCAACTGAAAATGAGGAAACTGACTAAGAAGATAAGATTCCAACTGCCTATCTTGGCTGCCCGTTGCCCCAGCCCAGTTGCCCATCTTAAACAGTCAGGTCCATGAGAACTTTGAGATGAGCCTGACTTTGCCTAGGTTACTTTCTTGGGAGATGGTGTAAATTTATTTCCCACCTTCTCTGGGATTCCTGACCACATTCGCCTGTGTATGACTGACGGAATTATTACCTGCTGCTCTGGAGGTTGTGGTAGCGATTACAACCAACTGCCAGCAGCCAGAGACCAGATGAAGTTGGACAGGCCTGCTGGATTTATAGATACATAAATCAGTGCATTGTCAGAATGACTTTGGCATCTTTTACCTATTAGAGATTGTGGCATATGTTTAGGAATAAGCCCAGTGTATTCCTGGCTGTACCAGCTAGGCTGTGTCTACATTGAGCAATTCATTTAATTCTCCAGCTCTTGCACTAGCACTGGTATAGTTCCCCCCCCTCTCTTGAGCAAATTATTGGACTTATTTATTATTTGTGTTACTGTAGGACCTAGGAACCCTGGTGATGGATCATGCCATGACTCCACTGAGCTCGGTGCTGTACAAACAAAAAACAAAGAGATGGTACCTGCCCCAAAGAGCTGGAGTGCTCGGGGAGCAAAACTCTTTCCCAATGTTTGTTGCTACAGCTGGATTCTGGCAGATATGACTACTGAATACATCTGCCCACTCATAATCATCAACTCTCTGTTTGGTCGATGCATCTTCAAGAGGCTGCTCTGTAGCATTTTGTGAATACTAGTGTATACTAGATTACGTAACAAATTAGGAAACAGATTAAGTATGCTGCATGGAACAATGGTTTATTAGTCTAAAGGGCAAATATTTGGTTAGGATAGTGTATTCTTGTCTTCACCTACCAGGGGGCAGCAGACTGCCCATGAAGGATGAAGTGCAAAGCAATTTTTCACTGATGGGTGCAGGATGAATGTTCTATGTGATCTTCATCTTCTGAAACCAGTGAGCATAGTGAGTGACTGCCTCCAATGGGGTGTGGGTCAGATGCAATGGGCACACAATCTTTCCTTGGAATTTGTACTTTGTAACTTCAAAATATGCATCTAGGGAATCTAAATATAATAAATTGTATATGTAAGTTGGTGTATCAGCGGTTATATATTATAAACACAGCAGAATTTTGCTGGTCTCTTAAAATATATTGTTTTAAGATATTAAACAATTAACTTGATATTGTTTTAAATGCACAGAGAGAGAGAGAGAGAGAGAGAGAGAGAGAGAGAGAGAGAGAGAGAGAGAGAATAGTACCTTATTTTGCTATTAAATAATCCTAAAACCACCTGCTGTTGAAGTCCCTCTATGGGAGTAAGGGTATATGATCTTTGAACCAGCTGCACTTGCAGTATTCTCAATTTATTTCAAGGTCAGAACTAGAGCTGCTTGGGCATTTTTCAACAAAATGTGGTTTCATGGTAAAATACTGATTCATTGAAACAAACTTTTCATGGGAAAGGGTCAGTTTTGATTAATTTCTGGACTCAAAACATTTTTGAAAAAAAGTTTTCAGAATGTCAAAATATCCTGTTTTGACCTTTTCAAAATGAAAAAATAAATCTGGTTTTCCAGTTGAAAATGACTTTTTGTTTAAACTAATTAGAAGTAAAAATGGTTGAAATTGAAACAAAACATTTCAATGTTATTAAAACAAAACTTTTCCATTGACCCAAACCAACATTTTGTTTGAATTTTCAGTCTGCAAAAATTTTCAAGATTTTGACCTTTTGTGCCAATTTGGGATGAGGGAACTTTTTGAAATCTCAATTTTTTTCACAGGTCGGACAAACCATTTCCTGCCCAGCTCTTAGCTCTTTGTTGCTGGTGGAATGAGAAATAGCACAGGTCCTAAGAGGGAAAAAAGTATCATATCTTCAGCCCCTTATGTGCTTGAAGAACCATACTGTATCTTTATCACAGAGAAATGCTTTTAATTCCCTGGTGATTACAAGATACTAATAAAATTACATGGTTTTACTAAATAATAGGAGCTGGATTATAATGTGTAATTATGGTGATGAATCACACCCTTCAAGCTGATGAGCCACGGATCTTTTAACCTATACCATACCCTAACCTGCCTACTTGTCTGTCTGTCCTTCCTTTGGAAGATCCCCAGAACCAGAACTCTCCTTCTTGAATGATTAGAAAGGACCTAGCACACAGTGCTAAATAAGTAATAAAAATGTGGTGTGAGATATTTTATTCCCCCTCTAAGCAAAATTATGGTTTCTGCTGTCTCTCAGTAGGTTTTTCAAGACAGTGAATCCAGCATCTCTCAGTGCAAGCCCCTTCAAGCAGAACCATCCACAAAGTGAAAGTGTGCCCAGCACAGTCAATGCACACCTTTGCAAAGAGCAAGGAGAAATACTTCTTCCAGTTACTTAACACTGCTGATAATACCTATCCAAAGAGGCCCATCAGAGCTGATCAAATGGCCATCTTCAATCCTATCATGCCACCTGCTTCTTTCATCTTTATCTCTTTGTGTGCCAATCACTGTTACTTGAGTTAATCTTTACCATAGTTGGTAATCTACCTTCTGAATAAAAATGTCTCTAATAAAACTTTACTTCTGTCTGATGCAACCAGAAACCTGTGTCCAGGAATTTCTTAATTCCCTTTAAAAAACTTTTTGTTGGAATCTAATTCAGGTGCAAATACTAAGCCATATATGCAGAATGTACAGTGATGGGTCAATAAGACTATTAAACACTCTCCCAGGTTTAGTGGTGGAAGTCCCATCATATGCACCATTTAAAACAGACTGGGCAAAACCCTGAAGAACATAGTACCAAGAAAAATTCTGTGAGGGTGCCTGGGGTGGGAAAGATGGCCAAAGTATTACAGCGCACAAGAGACTAAACTACTATGTATCACAGGCAAGGAAGGACCAAGGTGCACCAGTGCCCAAGGCTCCTGAAACGGCAGGGAATTGATTAAGCAAGATGGACCCAGATGATCCTGGAAAGCAACCTGTTCCTCCTTTCTAACATAGATGTATGCATATGTGTATCTGAGCCCCTCCAATAAAGAAGATTGGTTAGGACTGTTCACATTTAGCACTGTTCTGAGGAAAGAGGGGTTGCTGAGAAAAAATGCCCCGTGCCAGTTCCAGAGTCAGTCTGCCTGCAGCTCACACTGGAAGATAGATTTGCCTGGGAGGAGGGGGCAGCAGGAGCATGCTGAGGAACAGAGGTTAAATCTTGTTTTTTCAAGTTTATCCATTACCTCCCTCATCCAGGCTGCAGGCCAAAGGGAGTTCAAATCCTGGGATTGGGGGTGGGAGAGTTCCTTCTGACTGATCCCCAATCTTTGTGTGTTGACGACCTAGCCCTCCACTTTGATGGAATAAAAAGGATAACGTCTGGTCATGGTTTTCTAATGTACTTCTCTGTGAGAAACTAAACTGTACATGGGGCTCCACATGAAAATCATTCAAATTTCAGCTGGTGCAGAATACACATAATGGTATCTCTCACAGGGAGGCTATGACACTTCTGTCCTTGTAGTCAGCACAGTTCTCAGCCCTTGATACTGTGGGGGTGGTAGCTAAATAAAAAGCTAAAATCAAATTGAAAGTGATTTTAATCAGTAAAGTCTTTAATGATTTTGGCTCTTAGCCACCTGAAACTGCTTCTGTCCATGTGTTATTCCCTGATTTTGACAGCAAACAAGACACTTGGACTACTAAACTCCAGATTTCAGGTCAGGGGCCAGGGAAATTCCAGATGAAGGGGCCTTATCTTGAATTCATACCCCATGCTGGTCCAACCAATTCTGAGTTGTTAATCTCCATCTCCAGGATACATTGTCCAACTCACCGATTTACAGGGCTTTTCTTCAGGGTGATTCATTGAGGCCTATAAAATGGATGGATCTTTAACTGACCCTAGGTTTATTAATGACTGTATTGTTAATTTAGTGTGTTTTGTATGTGTGCTTAGAGTGAGGTGAAAAGGGTGCTTTTTACAAATCCAAATCATCTAATTAATGAATGAAAGTCCAAGTCCTCATCTGAACTAATCATAGTTTCCCTTGAGATATTTTCTTCCAAAATGTATTAATTGGGGAACAGAGAGAATAACCAAAAGATTGTTCATTGTGTTTGGAGGTTTCCATGTTTTTTGTTTTTGTAGTAGCCTATCTGCTGTAAATGGAAAATATAGGTTTAATAGCTGCAGGGTGATTCTGGGATGCATTTTAGAAAAATCCTAGCCAGAGTCGTCTTGATAGTTAAAGATTCCCAACCAGGGTCACGCAGCAGCTTTTAGAGCAGCAGCTTTTGACAGCACAAGTGTGAGAGGTCCAGAGAGAAACAGCTGGAGCATGGTTGTAGCAGTTGCTTCTCCTTACTTAGACACAGGCAGGCGGACTCTCTCAGTCCTAGCTCAGGCTTTTATCAAACGTGGCCATTTTCCTTTTCTCCCATCAGTCCCTGTTCTGCTCACAAGAACCCCTACCCCTGCCCAACATCAGTGAAAAACCAGATGTGACAGAGGTGGAAGATCTTTTTGTGAAGATCCTTCTCTGTGAAGTCTCATATTTGTATAGACAATTACAGACCTGGCTGATGTTGCTGAGTCTGCTAACCACATGCTACAGGCTCCATGTGTCCCTCCATCCTCCCTTTCCAGTTTTCCAATTTTCACCAAAATCAATAGGATTCTGCCCATTGGTGCCTAGAACATTCCCTGAAATTTTAGAATTGAGCAGATGTGGCATTCAAAAATTATTATGTTCCATCCAAACAGAGAAATGCCATCAAGCTAGGCGTAGGCTATTATTATGCTGACAACACCTATCACTAAATCCTTCAGCAGTCCCACCCTTGAGTCTATCTTCACCACTCTCAAATATCAACACCTGGCTCTTTCATAACTTTTTTCAATTGACTTGTTGACAAATGAATTTCTCTCAAGCTCTCTCAATTCTGGCCTCTCTTTTGCCTCTAATGTCTATAATCTTGGAAAAAGAAAAGGAGTACTTGTGGCACCTTAGAGACTAACAAATTTATTTGAGCATAAGCTTTTGTGAGCTACAAAGCTTATGCTCAAATAAATTTGTTAGTCTCTAAGGTGCCACAAGTACTCCTTTTCTTTTTGCGAATACAGACTAACACGGCTGCTACTCTGAAACCTATAATCTTAGAGGCATCCTTGCCCCATAGCTTTTCTTTGAACCTCATATTGTTAAAATCTGCAATTCCATCTACTATAACCCACACCTGGATCTATTACTTTCATGCATTCTCCATTCCTTCTTTGATTACTCCAATTCCCTCCTCTTTAGACTCTCTGGTACTCATAGACAAACTCCAGTCTGTTCAGAATGGGGTAGCACACCCAGTGAGGGAGCATTGTTTAGAGCCCTGTTTCTCAATCGGTGGGTTGCAAACCCCAGATTGATCTAAAAGGCAAAAGGGGGTTGTGAGGTGTTGAAAATTTAATTATGATTCTAAAGCAAAGAAAATAAAAATTCCAGAATAACTTTAGGGTGGCCACAACCTTTAAAGTTTGTGATGTCAAATGTATAAATAGCTCCACCCCTTTCAAGTTCACACATGTAATCCTCTCCCACTATCTTTCTCCCTTACTTCCTATGCACCTTCAAGGTCAAGTATTCTCTGTGAACCTCTCAAACCACGTGCACCATGTGCGCGCACACACACACACACCCCAATTATACAGGCTTATCACTGATAACATTTTTACTGTTACTTTTACAACAAATATAAAGAGGTAACACATTTTTTTGACTTCAGATAAGGGATCGCCAACCCCCAAAGTGGTTTGATCATGGAAATGGGAGCCTTGAACACCTGAGCTCCTCATCCATCTGTGCCAGTGACTCACTGTGTTGATTTATTTAAGCCACTCAGTTTTTGTGAGTCAATTTCCTCATCTTGAACAAGCATTTACTTGCCTACCCCATAGGGTTGCTGTCAGGATTTGGTAAATGTTTGTAAAATGTTTGCTATCTAAATGCTAAGCATTGTTAATATTCTCACCCTAAAATACAAACATGATTACATCAGCTGTTCAGTAAAACCTTCACTGTCTCCCTATCTACTACAAAATCATGCTCCTCATCTTTATGTCCCTTCTTAGGTATTCTCTAGTTTTAGATCTCCCTCTAGCCCTATATAGTCTCTTGGCTTTGTTAGTTCTGTCTTCCTCTCTGTTCCCAACTGCCTCCTTTTATTTCAGAGATATAAGCCAAAGGGCTAATGCACTTGCCTATAAACCAAGGAACACTCTCTAGTCATAGGATTCTAGTCCCTTTTCATCAGGGACTCAGTTTTATTTTAACACAAGTGAAATATATCAATCATGTCCTTTTCCCCTTGGCCAGGATATCCTACAGATGCCTGCCTGCCTTGCTGGTGGTGATCTTCAAGCTATCACCTGATCTCTCACATGATGGCATCATCTGGGAGGCAGCTGTTTAGTCACAGCTGAGGTGGGCCCAATTCCTCATTACAGACCAGCCATCCTGAGCCAGGGTGTACTGTTGCTTAAAGCAGAACCTCATTATAATAGAGTTGGAAGTGAGAACAGGCATAACACAACCTGCAGGGTTGGAAGCTGTTGGGAAGAGAACTCAGTAGATAGCTGAACACTAAACTGTCTGAGATCAGACGGTTATAAATATTACATGTGACAAACTCCTGAACTAGCACTAACTGAAATTTTATCAGTATTAATATATTGTATTTTGCAAAGTGTTATATAATCATAGAAACATAGGGCTGGAAGGGACCTTGAGATATTATCAAATCCAGACCCCTGTGCGAAGGCAAGACCAAGTAAATCTAGATCAACCCTGACAGGTGTTCACCCACCCTATTCTTAAAAACCTCCACAGATGGGGATTCCACAGCTCCTTTGAAAGCCTATTCCAGAGCTTAACTACCCTTATAATTAGAAAGTTTTTCCTGATAGCTAACCTAAATCTCCCTTGCTGCAGATTAAGCTCATTGCTTTCTGTTCTACCTTCAGTTGACATAGCAACTGATTGATCACCGTCCTCTTTATAACAGCCCTTAAGATATTTCAAGACTTATATCAGGTCCTCCTTCAGTTTTCTTTTCTTAAGACTAAACACGTCCAGTTTTTTTAACCTTTCCTCATTGGTCAAATAACTTTTCGAAACCATTTATCATTTTTGTTGCTCTCCTCTGGACTCTCTCCATTGTATCTAAATCTTTCTGAAAAGTGTGGCACCCAAAACTGGATATAGTACTTCAGGTGAGGCCTCACACGTGCCAAGTAGATTGGGACAATCACTTCCCATGATTTACAAATGCCATTTCTGTTACTATAGTCCAGAAATATTATCTTTTTTTTGCAGCTGCATCACATTGTTGACTCATATTTATTTAGTGATCCACTATAGCCCCCAGATCATTTTAGTAGTACTATCATCTGACCATTACTTCCCATTTTGTAGTTGCACATTTGATTTTTCCTTCCTAAGTGAAGTACTTTGCACTTGTCTTTACTGAATTTCATCTTGTTGATTTCAGACCAATTCTCCAATTTGTCATGGTTGTTTTTGAATTCTAATCCTGTTCTCCAAAATGCTTGCAATCCCTCCCAGTTTGGTGTCAACTGCAAACGGTATAAGCATATTCTCCACTCTATTATCCAAGTCATTAATGAAAATATTGACTAGTACTGGTCCCAGGAAAGACCCCTACAGAAAACCATTAGGTACACTCTCCAAATCTGACGGTGAACTAGTGATAGCTTCTCTTTGAGTATGGTCTTTCAACCAGTTGTGCCCCCCCTTTACAATAATTTTATCTAGATGACATTTTCCTAGTTTGCTTATGAGACTGTCATGTGGGACAGTGTCAAAAACCTTAATAAAAATCAAGATATATCAAGTCTACTAGTTCCCCCCATCCACTAGGTCAGTAACCCTGTCAAATAATGATGCTGACCCATTCGGAGTTATACTTGCAATTAGTATGATTATAATAATATACAGTTTGCAGAAGAATTTTGGTTCTTCAAGATGGAAGATGCTATGTGAATGTACTATAACAATACTTTTGGCAGTACTTTCCTCCTTATTTAATGTCCACACCTGTTCTCACACATCATGTAGAACTGCTGTGTCTTTGTATAGCAGTTGTAGTAAAGACATTATAAATTTAGAGTGCATCATTAAATAATGTATTTTATATCCTGAAAGTAAAACAATAAAATCTAATGAATACCCACTTAAATTACCTAGAGAGGGAATTTGAGGACTACTGAAGCATGAACAAAGCCAGAGCAAGCCAGGCAGGTTTAATATTTTATGCTCCCAGGAGCATAGCTTGCCAACCTCTCAAATTTTATTTCTGATTGTTTTTTTATGCCAGAATACCAAGGCCTGCTTTGGGTTATTACTGAGGTGCACTGGCCAAGTTGTGTGGGAAATCCAGATCTGGAAGAGCACAGACAGTACAGGCAAAGCTCTGCATAGACACAGGACTAGAAAAGCAGAAGTATTGAAGGCCAGGAATTAAGTACATTAGCAGAGCTGTGTGGGGTACCAGAGCTGGAAATAGAGGGACTGCTGTAGGTGAAGTTTGGGTAGTATTGACAGAGCTGTGTGGAGAACCTTGCACAGTATCTGCATTCATTATGATTAATCAGCATTATGAGCTCTAATCTTGTGAGCATCAAGTCTTGCAATTTGCAGAATGTATCTGATGTTTCTAGTAGTTACTCAATAAGCTTGCCGCAATACATGTTGGATAAAGATCTTCTGAACAGTCATAGGCAAAAATAAATTAGCACACACAGTCCTGCAAAAACCCTTCACTCTCAGAATAATTTGCTTTCTGCAGTTGAAAGAATCAATTTAATTTTGTTAACACATTTCAAATTGCCTAGAGAAGATTTAAATTAATCCCATTATTTCTTAGGCTGATCTAATTCGTCAGCACATGTGTAAGTGTACAGAAATACTTCCTGCTGAGAAAACTGCTCCCTTATTGGACTACAAGGGGGAAAAATGGAAGAAAAGGGGGAACATTCTTTAGTTTGATGGTAAACCGGCAAACTTTCTCCTTAGAAACCATCCATCTCCATCATGTATCTCCTGGTGCTTTCCCTACTCTTTTTATGAGCAGGGCATCTTGGTTGCTTAGGGACTTATTTACTTCAAATATTTATTTCCAATCATAATTTCCTATTTGGAATATCAGAGTAAGGTGCTTTGGAAATTATCATGATTTCACAGAGTATTATGAAATTAGCTGGACATGAACAGCAAGGGCAGATTCCTAAGCAAAATCAATAAAAAAAATCCTGTTTTCAAGCAGAAGTTTCTGGTAACAGTTGGGGGGAAGAGACTGTCAAATATAACAGCAGAAAGGTTTACAAAGTTTGCCACAAGATATTAGATGTGGTTGGATATCCTGGTACATATTTAACTTCCTGGGACAGACACACAAGCATCGGTGTATTTTTTTGCAAGTCCATTTTGTATACAACAGCCTCATGAACTGCCTAAATTAAGTGTCTCGGGGTTGTGGTGAAGTACACAATGGGGTTAACTGTTTGTGGACTTTGTCTTTGGTCTGATGCTCACCAGCTCTCTCATTGATATGTACTGTTGGGGCCTGGGATAGAGGCAAAGAGTGAGAGAGAGTCAAAGGAAATCAACATCATTTTAAATCCATCACATGCATGTAGATTTAACAGCTAGTTTCAGTGGTGGCAATAAACTAGTGGTAAAGCTATGTCATAAGATCTGAATCCTTTGCAGACTTCGGGCAACTCTACATTACTGCACTACATTGGCGCAGCTGCATGAGCATCTGGTGAAGATGACCTATGCTGATGGGAGAACACTCTGCTGTCGACATAGCTTCCATCTCTTGTGGAGGTGGAGTAATTATGTCAGTGGGAGACATAGTGCCAGTGTGGACAGTGCTTAGGTTGATGTAACTTACTTCGCTCAGGGGTGTGTGTCTTTTTCACACTCCTGAGTGACATAAGTTACATCGACTTAAGCAGTAGTGTAGAGTAATGCTGGCAGTAGTAATCATGAATTTGTATGCAGGCAATCCAGAACGTTGGTCTTTCTGCACTGGACTTGAAAATAGCAACAGCATTTAGTGCATCTTGGACGGGTAAAGAGCATAACTGTATCAGAATCATAGTGCTCCTCAAAGATAAAAAGAAAAAAAGGGACTAGAAAAGCTGCCCTAAAAATTGTCAGTTTCCTTTAGGCACCCCAGAAAACCACGGCTTTTAGGTCATCCATTTTGCAGTTACTTATGTGAACAAAAATGGATCAAAAATAATAATTATTGTTGTGTCTTGAAACATCAAAACAGCTCAGGATAGGAAAGATTGATTCTGCCAGAGAGAAAGTGTGCCCTATTTTTCAAACAATTAACCTATAACCATACAGATACTGCTGCATTAAGTGACTTCCCAAGAAGACTGAACTAACCAAAGTTTGTGTGCGATTGAGAGCTTACCTAGTGGAGGAAATCACAGGAACCCAAACCTGCTAGTACTGGATTTAAACTTTGAAATAACTTCACTTAATAACTTGATAGTTTAGAAATGGGAAAAGTAGGGCTGGCTGAAAATCTGCCATCAAAAGTTTTTTTCAATGGAAAAACGGGATTTTGACTACATTAAAATATTCATAGAAAGTGTCTGATTTCCACAGGTTTTTCATTGAAAAACTGAAAATATGTGACTGAAAACTGATTGTTTTTAATATGACAAAAAGTCAATTTTCAGTGGGGGAAAAATTCTGACCAGCTCTAGAAATAAGTGTGTGGTGTATGACACATAATTGCCACTTTAACAAAAAGGCCATGCTTCGTGCAGTGCACTGTACAATGCATGTACTTTGACTAATAGCAATGAGAAAAAAGGGAAATTTGTACAGCAAATTAGATGAAGCTATCAAAAGACCCCCAAATGCTGAGACATGTCTCCTTTTAAGTGACTTCAGTGACCAAGAAGGAGCTGACTGCCACTATTATGGGTTGACTGGATGAATAGCTAATGGAAACGGCAGCAGACCTTTGCTACACCAAAATAAACACTGCTGGATTAATGAAAAGAAAGCATTAGAATTCAAGTGATGATAATGAAATAATAGCAATATTGAAAGAAAAAAAGGAAAACCCCACAGGTATACCATTTAAAAGTTACTGAAGTTCAAGAAGCAAAAATTCATACTTTTGTTCCATCTTTCAATATAACTGATGAGAATTTTTAAGTATTAGAGTGGGACTAAAAGAGCCTCTGAGACTAAAGTACTGAAAGTAGGATGGAGTGTTATTAGGGATTTTAAAAAGAGTACTAGGGAAATCTCATTTCTGAAAATCTCATATTTTGGTCTCTTGCAATTATATTAAATACTTCATTGTGAAATTCTTAATTTTTTTTAGAATTATGTATCCACTTTATATTGTGGGAAAAGAATTTAAAACATTTTAAAATCTTTATAATTTATTATTATTTTACAGCCCCCAAAAATATGCTGGGCATTTATAGACAGACAAGACCTTGCCCTGAGGAGCTTTCAATCTAAAAAACATCATACAGGACAGGAGGAGGGGAAAGGATGCAGGTTCTTTAACTTGAGGAGACTGAAAGCCTTCATAAAAGTGACCAGGTTATATCAGAGAACTTGATGCAAATACTTTTGCTCTTGTTGCACACACTCCAGAGAACCTTCAGTTCATTACTAAGCCAATAAAATAGGTCTGATAAAATGAAAGTAATGTACTGCCTTGCATCTGGGAAAGCATATGTAAGACACAGCACTAGAATCAGTGGTGGGAAACTCAGTGTGATAATTGATTTTAGTTACCTTATGGAATTTTGTCAAAGAGGGCCCTCACTGACCAAAAATATGTTACCTGAATAAAAAAAGACACAGAAAAGAGATTTTGCATATGGCAAATTGCATTTTTCAGTCATGCACCAGTAGGGTATCACACATAAGACCAAAGTCTACATTTACTCTGTTGTAGGTTGCCACCTTGCTCTCCATCTGTGCAACAAGGACAAGTTATCATCTTACCAAGGAAAATAAAATATTTCATCACCATTAAGCTATTATGCATAACAAATGGCAAGACAAAATCATAAACAGTGAGCTTCTGCAAAGAGAATGCATAAAGAGCAATCAAGCAGACACAAAAGCACAGCTTTACTGGACAGGACATGTCCCAGATGGCACCCACTGAGCTCAGAAAGAAAATGTTGTATAATGATTTGTTAAATGAAGAACAGCCAGAAATGAAGACGCAGAAAGATATCTTGAAAAAGAACCTTGCACATTGTGACAGATGGCAATTTGTGAGAAGTGACTTGCAGCAAACCAAACAGGTTGCATAGTCAGGGTAACATTTGCAAATCCATGGAGAGCTTGCAAAATGGGCCATCAGAGATACAAGGACAAATGATGATGACACTCTAGGTGTGTCTCACTGTGGTCTTAGCAGGGGGAACATGGAGTGAAAATAGTGTGTCCATACCAATTGCTAAATCTCACAACAGCATCACAACTCACTAAACCAGCAATCACAAAATATCACAAAGGCAGGATAGTGTTAAAAATAATTCAGTAATATTCAACACTTGATACTGCAAAAACAGTCCAGTTTCCTCAAACCACACCTGCCAGAGGATTTGTGGTTTTCTGAGGTTTAATCCACGTGAGGAAGATCACAAGAAGTACTGATAGGTGAATCTTACAAGGTTTAGAGGCTGATTTCAGATAAGCAATCCAGGGTTTGGATGTTGACCTGAATTTACTAAACCTCGTATGTATACAAATAGAGCAAACAAAATGAAAGAATAAATAAATACCCAACCTAAATCGGAGGGAATTAGGATTAATTTTCTCTATTTCATATAGGGAAATGGAATTTGGAAAAGAACTTTATTGACCAATGATGCCCATTAGAGAGACACTATCCAGTAGTTGCCTTTTGCAGTTTATTGGACTACAGAAGCCTTCTTGCTATGATGAAAGAGGTACAAATGGGATGAGTGAGGTAAAGCTCTGCACTGCACTATCTAACACAGAAATCCACATTAATACATCCATCCCACTGAAATTACGTTTGTTTGTCTCAAACAAAGACACACTGAAAAAAATCAGCAATGTGTGCTTGATTGTCTTTATATTTAAAAAAATCCCTTTGGCAAACTATTCTTGGCATCAGCAATACGGTTGCCAAATGCCCTGGGAAGAGGAAACACCCTAATGGTGACACCCAATGTGTAAGGTATAAATAGAAATCGGAGGACATCAAAAATTTACAGTCTGAGTCTTTATCAGGCTGTGCAACTAAACTTGGGCTTTGGGTTGGACGCTTTACTGCTATCACTATGAGTCGTAGCACTAAGACTACGATTACCTCTTCTTCAGTTGTTGGAGGTGGAGGACGTAGCTCCAGTGGAGGTGGTGGTGGGCATTCTTCAAGCTCCTCTAGAAGGATAACCAGTGGTGGAAGCTTTTCTGGTAGAAGTTATGGTGGAGGAGGTTCCAGATGTGGTTACGGAGGGGGAATAAGCGGTGGTCGTTGTGGAGGGGGAATAAGCGGTGGTAGTTATGGAGGGGGAATAAGCGGTGGTAGTTATGGAGGGGGTTTTGGATCAGGTTGTGGTGGCTTCGGGGGATTTGATGGCAGTTATGGAGGTGGCAGCTTTGGTGGAGGTGTTGGCTGTGGTGGAGTCATCGGCTTTGGTGGAGGCGTTGGCTTTGGTGGCGATGATACTGGCATCCTCTCCAACAACGAAAAGATAACCATGCAGACTCTTAATAACCGCCTGGCTTCTTACCTGAATAGCGTGCGAGCTTTGGAAGAACAAAATGCTAATCTTGAGAATTTAATCAAAGAATGGTATCAGAAGCTAGGTCCAACTGGTACATTAAACGACTACAGTCACTATTATGGAGAAATTGAAGACCTTAACAATCAGGTAAGCTATTATTTTTCAGACAAGTTCTATTAATTATAAAGGCTTCTTTTTGAGACTATGCACAGCTACTTAGGCAGACAGCAGGTAAAATATTTCATGTAATATGAGATTACATACAAGCAAGCAAAAATTAGGATGTGCCAGCATTAAGGTTACCTGTGCAGATGGAAACTTCAGAGACTTTACTAAACTCTAAAAAGTATTTACTGAGCATGTGCAATCTCAGATTTTCACAGGCAAATAACTTGTCCAATTTGGGGCTGATTTTACAGAGTCAGCAAAAGGTATGTCTTATGCCAGGGTACACCCTCCTGCCAAATTTAAAGTCTCTATTCCAAAAGATGGAGGTGCTAAACTCAACAAAATGTTAGTAAGAGCTTTTTTTTTTTTTTTTACATAGACAAAACACTGTATTTTACCTAACCTTGTCTAGAGAAATAGCTGAACTGTTTCTGCTAAAATTATATATTTTAAAAAGGGGGCGGGACTCCGGCGTTCACAAGCAGGGGCAAGACCCCCCGTCCCCCCATCTCTGGGGCTGGATGTCATCTGTCACCTCTTTTTCAGATTGTTAATTCATCTGTGGATCTTAACAAGATCATTCTGAACATTGATAACACTAGGATGACTATTGAAGACTTTAAACTGAAGTGAGTATCTCTCTTCCTTCCTGCCTGACCCAGTCATTTCCACCTCTTCACATCAGTTCCATGAATCCACTATCCAAAGCAATTCATACAGGGGGTTATAGTATTTTAGTTCCAACTACATGACAGAAGATGTTATTGGAAAGAGAAGTACTCCAGGAACCACTGGCTTTTTAAGATTTACGTTATCATTTTTCTCTAGAGATGCTTTTGAAGAGGAGCATTCCAAGGACTTCAGTTCGTTGTCACCCAAAACTTTTCTTGAGTTTCTTAGGTATTACGAATTTAGAATCAGATCCTCAGCTGGTATAAATCAGTGTAGCGCCATTGACAACAATGGGGTTTTGCTGATTTTTACGCACTGAGGATCTGACCCTTAGTTTTACATGGTAACTGAACAAAAAATTGATGATTCCTCACTGATAACAGGATACACTGGTAGGTGATATCTGTACAATGCCTACAGTGAGTGGGAACATGGAAAAGACTGAGGAAGGAGTGCTTAATTGTACTAAAAATCCAGTCCATGACGTTGAACTAATAGGTCAGATGGTCAGCCTGTACTCACCTACACCAATGTTAATCAGGAGAGGCTCCATTGCAGTCAATGGGATTAAAACAGTGTAAAGTCAATAAAAATTGAAAGAGAATCAGGAATAAGCAAATAGATTAAAATAAGGTAGAAAAAGGCAACTAGGTGATGAGGACCTGTTCGCAAAGAAACCTGATTGTGCTAAGAATACTAACCTAGTATTCCTCTGGCTCCACGGTTACTGACTTTCCTTTCTGTGATTTAGATATGAGACTGAATTGGGTCTCCGCCAGACTGTGGAAGGTGATATTAGTGGCTTACGCCCTCTGTTGGACCAGCTGACCCTAACCAGGTCTGACCTGGAGTTAGAGTTTGAAACCCTGAAGGAGGAACTGATTTCTCTCAAGAAGAACCACGAGGAGGTAAAATCCCCCCATAAAAATAATAATTAATGAAAATTCAATATTCAAAGAGTTTCCTTGGCTACTAGTCACCAAATTTTGCCCACTGATTTTGAGTGTCTAACTTGAGACATCCTGGGCCTGATCTTCAGAGCTACTGATTGCCCACCACTCTCACTGACTTCAGCAGGTACATTCTTGTTCAGGAAAGGGATGGCCAGGTGAAGTCTACTTCGAATGTTAGACCAAACTAGATTAGGGAAATGAGCAGCTTTCATTCTCCAAATTCAATTCATTGGTGAAGCCATGGAAGAAAACAATAGATTTCATGTATGTAAAAGCCACAAGGAAATATTTAAACTTCTTGTGAAAATATTTTTCATGGAAGAAATGTGATGCATAAACTCACTACCATAATGAACACTCAACATGCAACGTCCACAACACACTGGAAATCAAACACCCCACAGGAGGCAGAGTTGGGGCTGAGCATACAAAACCGGCCCTTTCACAGAGTAAAACAGTGTTGGCCATTGTGTTGTTTAACTAGGGAGTTAAAAGTGTGGATCCTGCTCCTCTCCTGGCATATGACAGAGGAGGGTCTTGTGAAACATAAGGGGTGAATGTCAGAATCAGGCCACATGAGAAAGGGTTGTGTTGGCAGTGGGAAGGTTGTCTTCCAAACCTTCTTTGCTACAAATATGAGCTCAGAATGAGGTATTTGTTTGTTTCTGGGGGGCCTGGGTTTTCATTGCAGGAAATTAAGGGACTGCAACCACAGACCAGTGGTGATGTTAATGTGGAGGTCAATGCTACTCCAGGCTGCAATCTGACAGAAGTGCTAAATGACCTGAGAAACGAATACGAGCATATCATTGAGAACAACCGTAGAGAGGTGGAAACATGGTATGAAACCAAGGTAAGTTGCAGTATCTATAATTATATCTCTCACAAAAAGACTTGACATACTTTATTAGCACACACAGGAATAATAGTGGTAGGACAATTGTTCACATGTTACTTAATGCAGATCATCTTTAAATTACGCTGACAGTTTAGCATGAGAAGTTCAGAACTGGAGTGAAAGGGTTTGCTGCAAGCTAGAATTCATAGAATCATAGAAATGTGGGGCTGGAAGGGACCTTGAGAAGTCAGATGCAGCCCCCTGCACCTATGGCAGGACCAAGTGAACCTAAACTATCCCTGACAGGTGTTTGTCCAACCTGTTTTTAAAACCCTTCAATGATGGGGATTCTACAACTTCCCTTGGAAGCCTATTCCAGAGCTTAACTGCCCTTATAGTTAGAAAGTTTACCTAACATCTAACCTAAATCTCCCTTGCTGCAAATTAAGCCAATTACTCCTTGTCCTACTTTCAGTGGACAGGGAGAACAATTGATCAACTTTTACTGCAGCCCTTAACATATCTGAAGACTAATATCAGGTCCTCCCTCAAGACTCCTTTTCTTAAGACAAAGCACACCCAGTTTTTTTTAACCTTTCCTCAGAGGTCAGGTTTTCCAAACCTTTAACCATTTTTGATACTCTCCTTTGGATTCTTTCAAATTTGTCCATGTCTTTCCTAAAGTGGGGCATCCAAAATTGGACACAGTTCTCTAGCTGAGGCCTCAACAGTGCAGAGTAGAGGGAGACAATTACCTCCCGTGTCTAACATACAACACTCCTATGAATACACCCCAGAATATTAGCCTTTTACCACAGCTGCATCACATTGTTGACTCAGATCCAATTTGTGATCCACTAGAACCCCCAGGTATTTTTCACCACTATCACTATCTAAACAGTTATTCCCCATGCAACCCCTCCCAGCTTGGTGTCACCTGCAAATTTTATAAGCACTCTCTCCACTCCATTATCCAAGTCACTAATGAAAATATTGAATAGCACTGGATCCAGGATTGACCCCTGAAAAACCTACTACATAGACCCTTCAAATTTAACAGCGAACCATTGATAGCTACTCTCTAAGTACGGTCTTTCAACCAGCTGTGCATCCACCATTTAGTAATTTTATCTAGACCACATTTCCCTGAGGTGAACTGGTAAAGATATGTGGAATCTCTGTATTAAATAGCAAGGGGAATTCAAACCAGGCCTGGGGTGCATTGGCATTGCAGAACGGTGTGTGGAAAGTTTACACAGTCCCCAGTTTACATTACTCATAGACTCAGACTCATAGACTTTAAGGTCAGAAGGGACCATCATGATCAACCAATCTGACCTCCTGCACATTGCAGTCCACAGAACCTCACCAACTCATTCAGCCTCTAGCCAGATTTACTTTTTTTTTAAGATGCTTTCATGATGATAAATTCACCATATTCACCCTATAATTAAAGCTAAAACATCTTGATTCTGTATTTGCATTTTTCAGATAACAGAAGTTAATCGAGAAGTCCACTCGAGTGGTGAGGACATACAGTCAAGCAACAAACAGGTCACAGAGCTGAGACGTGACTATCAGAACGTGGAAATTGAGCTGCAGTCCTACATCAGCACGGTATGTAACAGCATTTGCTTCTGTATCTGACATATGGAACAGGACACATAGACTACAGGCATGACAGGAGACCAGCCATAGCTAGTGCTCCTTTAGTAAAGGGTGAGATGGCTGGTACATCTGTTGCTGTGAAGAATTTGCTTTGTACTTTTTGTCCTGGAGAATCCCAGTTTCCTGCATCAAAATAGGTTAAACTTGCCACATTCCTACAGACCCTGTTCTTCCTGTTCAATTCTCAGGTACAGTCTTTGCAGTCCTCCTTGGCTGACACAGAAGGTCGCTACAACATACAGCTGCAACAGATCCAGGGCCTTATTGTCTCTGTGGAAGAAGAACTGGCAAGTATCCGATGTGAAATAGATAATCAGAATCAAGAGTACAGGCTGCTCCTTGGCATCAAGAACCAGCTGGAACAGGAGATCGCTCAGTATCGGCATCTGCTTGATGAAGGACATCAGGACATTAGGTATGTAAACTAATGAGATATCAGGGCATTACATGAAACCTCAATGCTGGTAATTCCTGAGTGCAAATTATAGTACTTAGGAACAAAGAGAATCATGCAGGGTGAAGAACTGGTACAACAGATTCTGCAGCCACAAAACCTGCAAGGAATGGGGGCTAATTTCATGCCACTGAGTGATCCTGAAAATATTTGGAGATTTGTTTCATAAACCATAGGGTGCTCCAAAACTCATAGCATTCTTGGACTTTAGAATTGGAATAGACATCTTATGGGTAAAACCATAATTTAAAAATTATTCTTCTGCTGTACTACTTTGGGCTGGGCAGGAAATACCATGAAAAGAATCTTTTTTCCATTCTTTTGTTAGTTTTGATTCTAGAAAAAGCTGGGAAGTACAGAGGCAGCAGTGAAAATAGAGAAGAATTTTAGTTTGAAGTTCTGGTGAAAATTGAGGTTATTTTTTATTTTACCTGAAGCAGTTGGCCTGTGCCTAATTCTGACTGGTCTTAACCCATACCATGAAGCAAGCAAAAATTAGTTAGCTTTATGCATTTCAACTTTGGATATCAGTGACATAGTAGGCTTTCAGAACTGGTTGGCAGCAGAACCGAATCAGGCAAAAAATCTCTGAGCAGGGCCATGGGAAAATTCGGCCTGTGGACGTGAGGTTGGTGGGGAGATGGATTTGAGTGTCATTTTCTTGATGATCTGCACTGGCCCTGGGGGTTGAGGGTGCTGGGTAATGGACCGGAAGAAGAGTGCTGGCCAGGCTTCCATGCATCTTCAGTGTGTGGGTCTCCTTTTTTCATTCACTTTTCTCTTTTCCTTTTACAGTGTTCCACGAGAAGGAGGTGGCACTTCTTTAGGAGGAGGAAGAGTCATTGGAGGTGGAAGATCAGGAGTCAGAACTGGAGGAAGTAGCATTACTTATGGAGGTAGCACAGGAGGAGGAAGAGGAGGTGAAAGAGGAGGAAGTATCACTGTAGGTGGAGGATCAGGAGGCAGAACAGAAACAAGAGAAAGTGTCCATTATACTGGAGTTAGCACAGGAGGAGGAAGAGGAGGTGACATTTCCTCAGGGGACGGAACAGGAGGAAGATCATGTGGTATAACTGGAGGAGGAGAAAGAATTTCAGGAGTTAGTAGTAGTTCTTCCCACTCCTATTCATCTTCCTATGGCCACTCAGCTTCTCAGCCATGCCAGTCTGGTGAAAGCTATGGTAAGAAGGATAATTGTTTCCTTGTTCTTTACACTCTCATTCAAACAGTAGGCTAATTGCTCATTTGGCTCAAAGGATTCCTTGTGTGGGGCTCTGCAACATTTTATTAAGTCTCTTTTTTCTTCAAAATATATGTGAGGCTGTTGGGGAGACTGAGGTGAATTGGACTGCAGTATCATTGCCATGCAACTGGTACACTGCACTGCTCTGTACCTCATTTTTAATCAGGCCAAATACTCTTTCTTTTCCATTATCTGGGTGTCACAGAGCCCCAGTGAGAGTGAGCTGAATGAGGTTCAATTTGGACATGGCAATAATGATACTTGTTGGTTGGGGGTGGGACCTCAAAAGTACAGAGGCAAAGTTTCTGCACCCGCTACAGAGGAAGTTTGCAATTTGGGAGATGCAAGTTACAAGGAATAGCGTGGGAGTAAAAAGTAGGTAATATAAACAAACTGTGAACTAGAGGAGAATAGGAATGGTGGAACTTGGAGGAAGATCCTGTAACATGTATGTGTGTGCATGTGTGTGTGTCTGAAAGAGAAAGGAGGAAAAGACAGAAAGAGAGTGAGAAAAAGAGAGAGAGAAAGAGAGAGAATGATGCTTATAGAGCAGCATGGTGGGAAACAGAAAAACAGAGAGGGGGACCATAGGTAGAACAGAACTGCAGATAAAAGAGCATTTCTGAAAGATGCTTCAATTCATGGTGGATTACTGATGTATTTTTAAAAATACATTTTACCACGCTATGAAAACTAAAGACCAAATTCTCCCTTCATATGTGTGCTCAGTTCCTGTTTTTTTCAATAGAAGGTGTAAGTGCCCATCTGAAAGCAGAATTTTGCCCTAAACACACATTTAATTACAACCACAGCTGGTTTTCTTCATCTCATTTACTTTCTGCAGAACCCCATCAAAAATACACTTCTTAAATAAAGCTCTGGAGTACTTACAGCCATCCTAGCATTTGTCCCCAGCCTGTTTTCTGGGTGCTAAACAGTAGTGCAAAGAGATTCCCCCCACCCCACTAAACAAAGTAATGGTTCCCTCTCTCTCTCAACAGCATACTCAAGAAAATCCTTTGATTAACCAGACATGCCAATGATCCTCCTGCCGAACACCATCCATTTGAGCAAACTTCAGACAAAGCTAGAGCGAACTCACCACATTTCCTGCATGCCTAAACAAAGAGTAAGGAGAAATGCTCCTAAGAGTTATTCAACGCTGCTGCCATCAATCCATAGGGGGTCCATCAGAGCTGTTCAGATGGGCCACTTTCCCGCCTATTACTACTTGCTTTTTCCATTCTGTAATGTTCTGACAATCTGTACCAAGGTTGGTAATCTGCCTTCCAGTGAAAAGTGTCTCTAATAAAACTTTATTTCTGCCTGATGCAATCAGAAACCTGTGCTGGGAAGTATTTTCCTTTAACACACTTTTTGTTGCTATCCATTTCAGATGCAAATATCAACTCATCCTCACACAGAGTATATAGGAATGGGTCAGTTATACATTGCAGTAGTTGATGGCGTTATACTTAAAGCAACAGAATTAAATTAAGAGATAATACATCTGCATCTCTTACTGGTCATGTACTTCAATCCCAGATTATCCAGCCCATTTCACACTGGTATTGTTCTGATTGTTCAGTGTAGATTGTAAACTCCTTGGGGCTGGGACCATGTCTTCATCTTTTAGTAATGTACCAACTACTCTTGTGGCACTCAGCAAATAATAAATAAACAAGCATAAGGAAGTACTGCTTCACACAAGGCAGAGTCTCCCTGTGGAATTCACTACCAGGGGATGCTGTGAAGGCCAAAAATATAACTGGGTTCAAAAAAGAATTGAATAAATTCATGGAGGTTTAAAACAAACATATGGAAATGCTTCTTCACATGCACAGTCAAACTGCGGAACTTGTTGCCAGGGGTTATTGTGAAGACCAAAAGCATAACTGGGTTCAAAAAAGAATTAGATAAGTTCATGCAGGATCAGTACATCCATAGCTATTAGCAACCCCATGCTCTGGGTGTTCCTAAAACTCTAACTGCCAGAAGCTGGGAATGGATGACTCAGTCAGTATTGGATTACTCAACAATTGCCCTGTTCTGTTCATTCCCTCTGAAGTATCTGGCACAGGCCACTGCTGGAAGACAGGATACTAGGCTCAATAGACCATTGGTTTGACTCAGTATGGCCATTCTTATGTTCTTAGTGCCAATCTAGACCAGACTCTGTAAGATCACTCAACCAAGTGAATCAAGACTGTGAGAAATTAGTGCTGGTTCAGTCTGCAGAGATAACAGTGACCCAGGACAGTGTGATGGTCGGGGTGAATACAAGATGACTTATACAGACTCTTACTTCCTTACTATTTGCCCCTAGTGACCACCCTGAATAGTGGCTCTAAACATTCACAACTAACACCAACCAGTCGTGACTCAGTGAGATCTGAGTAATGATACAGCCCAGACATTGTGAGATTTAAGCACTGATCCAGTTTTAGCTTTGTGAGATCTTGAATGAATTAAACTGTACAGTGTAAACTTGAAAATGTGGAATCTAGTGATCAGTTTGTACAGAAACATTCAATTTAAAAGAAAAAGGAAGAAGACAAGAAAAATAATTCATAATTCCAAATGATTTAGCCAAATACAAACAGAAATACCATAATTGTAGATTTTAAAAGTGAAAAAAGCCACATAAAATGAATTTGTTTACCTAATTAGTAATTATCGCCACCCAATTAACCTGCTGCAGAACAAGATGGATCTATATAGAGCCAACAAGAACTGGGAACTTTTGCAGGGTATATGGGGGGTTTCCCTCTCATTGTTATTTTGTTTCTTCCCTAAAGAAAACCTTTTTGAATCTGAGGTTGTATCCCCCTTGGATCCTGCATGACTCGATAAAACTATGGGACCTGAAGAGAAAATACTGTTAAACTCAAAAGTGATAGCTACAGGAAGAGAATGGGGGAAGTCAAGGGAAGCCAATTTTATTGTAAATATGGCAAATTCCAAAGCACGTGTCTTGGTCCCTCAGACACAAAGAGATGGCTGCATGGGAATCCCCTTCTAAGAAAAGAGGATAGTTCTGTAATATAGAAACCAAGAACCCTCTCTTGAGGAAAAAAGAATTCTCACATTGGAAGAAAGCAGTTATCTGTTTTGTCCAGTGTCCTGTGTCTGACAGTACCCAGTGCTGGGTACATCAGAGGAAGAGATAAAACTTACACAGCATATCCCAATTTCCCTACCTATATTAGAACATGGAGAGAATGTCTTTTTTAACACATCTGGCTATTAGTTTCTTCCCTGAAATGTCAGTATTGACTGAGTACTCAGGGAAGGATAATATTCTGGCTTGTCATTTTATAGACCTTATTCTAGGGGCTTTGTAAATTTTCTTCTGAGATGTTAACATTGATAGTAATATTTCCACTGTCTGTATTAGCTAGTGTACATGTGAAAGCAGACAGAAAAGCTTATTTATACACATTTGTGAAAACCATTTGCACAGTATTTGTAATTTGATAATGAAGTAAAGAATCCTTTACCACCAGAAAGCAGGACCGGATTCACCTTTTGTGGGCCCGGCGCCAAACATATTTGTGGGCCCCTGTGACCGGAGTCCCAGGGGAGCCAACTGAGGTCACTCAGTTAGGGTGAACTGCAAAGAATGAGGCAGGCAATCCCCAAGCTGGTGGATATTCCAATACTTAGATTTACCAAGCCAGCACAAAACAACTTCTATAATACCTCACTGGTTACCCAGAAGCCAACAACACAGTTCCGTTAAAGCAACCCAGCCTCAGGCCTCCACCAAGACACCCAAGTCAAATATGATGAGGATTACTGAAAATCTTATTCATCATATAAAAAAGTTCTACCAATCCCAAAGGATCGGACACATTACCTCCCAGGTTAATGAATATTCCAGATCTTACCCAAATACACGCTTACAGCCAATTCTTATTAACTACACTAAAATCAGAGGTGAAAGTAAGTTGTACGGTACGGTACAGCGTACCGGCAGGGGCCGGTACACAGCTGACTGTACCGGCAGAGGACAGCTTCCCCAGGCTGGCAATTTAAAAGGGCCCTGGGCTTCGGGCAGCGGCTGGAGCCCCATGCCCTTTAAATCACGGCCAGATCCCCGCTTCCAGAGCCCTGGGGTAGCGGCCATGAGTCCCAAGGCTCTGGCGGCGATTTAAAGGGCCCGGGACTCTGCTGCGGTTGGGAGCCCTGGGCCCTTTAAATAGCCACCGGAGCCCCGCTGCCAGAGCCCCAGGGTAGTGGCGGTGGAGGCTGGGAGCCGCAGGGCTCCGGCAGTGATTTAAAGGGCCAGGGCTCCAAGCTGCCGCTACTGCAGCCCTGGGCCCTTTAAATTGCGATTGAAAGGGCCCATGGATGTAAAGGCCCAGCCCCTTCCAGTTGAGTCCCCGCCCCTTCTGGTTGAGGTACCCTCCCCGCCGCTCAGGACCCTGGCCCTGCGTACTGGTAAGTTCCTTAAGTTACTTTCACCCCCTGACTAAAATTTATTAAAAAGGAAAAGATAGAGAGCACTGGCTAAAAGATCAGTATACATAGACATGAGTACAATTCTTGAGATTCAGATTCATAACAGAGATGGTGAGCTTTGTAGCTGTAAAGAGTTCTTTCAGAATTAATCCATAGGTTATAGTCCAAATTATATTCAAGGTGGTCCAGTCAGAGCTGGGATCTCAATCTTGTGGTTTAAGCTTCCCCCGCACTGAAGCATCAAGCAGATCTGAGATAAAAAAAGAATTGGGACCCAAGGGTCTTTTATACAGTTTTCTAGCAGACACTTGACCATACAGTCCTGGGTAATCTTCTGTTTCCTAAACCTCATAGGTAATTAACTACATGGATTAACATAAGATAATTTATCCATTAAGCAGTTTGTCACAAACTTTTAAAGAGACAAATACACAATGACATTATTGCACCCAAGATTCATCTAAATGTTAATTTTCCCTTTTGATCTCTGAATTAACAGCTATAGTGACAGACAGGAACTGTCTGTTTACATGGTTCGCATCTAAGATATCAGTCTACACACACAATTAGTATCACCTCTAACTTCTAACAATATAGGTTTGTATTTCAAAGTTCTAGCCTATTTAACATGGAATGGCCCCAATTACCATTTGCATACTTTCTAACATGTCTCTAAAGGTTGGCTTTGGGTTAGTTAGCCTGCAAGCTGTTTAACCCTTTCTGGCCATGTGTTAAACTTTGTATAAGATTTGCTACAGTTATATAACAGTGGTAGGAACAATGGTTTGCATGGTTATATTTTAATCAGATAACATCACAGCCCCCATGGGGGCAATGGAGCATGGCGTGGGGGGGGTCAGTCCTCGGAGCCAGGGGCTGGTCAGGGGTATGGCATGGCAGGGGTGGCCCTACTCCGCCCAGCCCAGCATGAGGGTACTATTTACAAACCAGCAGTTGCCACATGCACAATGGCCCACCCGGCCCTGTGCTGCCAGCATGCCCCTTCCCCTCAGGGGTGGGCCTATGCCGTGCCACACAGCCCCTGCACCCAATCCTGGAACATCCCCCCAATTCCCTATGGTCAGAAACCCCCCGAACCTGCTATGCCCACTGTCCCCTCCCAGACCCTGCCATAAATGCACAGTGCCCTGCACAACACCACCCCTGCCCCAGCGCCCCCCTGCCGACAGCCATACCCCTGTCCTAGCACAACTGCCTAGCACCCCACACAGAACTCCCACTCCCTAGTGCCCCAACACACACAGATCTTCCCCTCCCCCTCACAGCCCAGCACCCCCCAGGCCCTCCAGAGACTCATTCCCCCATGCCCTGCCTCCCAGCCACACTCACCAGCCCTTCTGGGAGGTGACTGTGTTTGCCGTGCTGAGCTGGCAGGGCAGCCATGGCGGTCCCGGGGCGGGGAATCGCTCCAGCCCCTTGGGAGTGGCGTGATCAGCCAGGCCAGGGCGTGCCCCAGCCGGGCTTCCTCTGGATCCACTTGCCTGGAGGGGCCCAGCTAAGCCCCCCACACTGTCTCTTCCCCAGTTGGCCCAAACTTACCAGGCTTCTGCACCAGTCCCAGGCGGCTCAGCTCTGGGGAGACAGGTGGGGCCCCACAGGTGGTGGGAAGCAGAGACTGCCCGGTGCCGGAGGTGTACTGGGGTCCGGGCAGGAGGCAGAGAGAAGCTGCAGGTGGGGCCAAGGGGCAGAGAGAAGCCCTCGGCCAGCCGGCAACTAGGCCAAGAGGAGCAAGTGGTGGGCAGGGGGGTGCCAGCAGGTTGGTGGGGTCTCAGGGCACAGTGCAAGCGGAGCAGGCTGGGGCCCCTTCTGAGCATGGGCCTGGCTCCATGGCAAACCTGGCATTGCCAGAAAGAATCATAGTTTCAACTCATCATTATCTGGCTTTTTGGAAGTTGCATCTATCTCAGTCCAGTCAAATGTATTCACGTGTTCTGAAATTTATTGTAACACCTTATACCCCTTGCTTGGCATCTGGAAGAACCTTTCAGAAAAGCAAACATCAGTTTATAACTACCCACAATGCAATATTAACCCTCTTGCAATAAACTATTGAATGTCAAGAAAGAACTAAACAAAGAATGGAAAGATATTACCCTTAGTTAGAAATAGCTAGCAGAGACTTGGATGAAAAGATGAACCTTGCACTATACTCTGAAAACACAGCCCCTGGACAACTACTTTCAAACCAATATCATTAGACCTTTTAGTTACTTTCATCCTCATTAGTCACCATATTCACTCAACAGTTAACCCCTCACCCCATTTGTGTTTGTATTTTTCAGATTGAGGACGTGAATCAGCAGTCACTTCAAGTGGTCAGGAGGTCCAGATAAGCAACAAACAGGTCACTTAACTAAGACATAACATACAGGCCCTGGAGACTGAACTGCAGGCCCAGCTCAGCATGGTACCTGACGCCGATAGGATCTGCACTCCCATGCTGTATGACACACAGATATAGGGATTGAGAAGAAGGTGCCATGGCTTGCACTTCTTTTGCAAGTATCAGTGTAATGAGGTTAGCAAAGGGTTTGCATTACTTTGTACTAGAAAATCCTAATTTCTTGTAGGAAAAGGGATTAAATTTGCACCATTCCTAAAATTCTGGATTTTCTTTTTGCATTCCCAGAAAAGCACTTTGGAAAACTCCTTGGCAGGAATGGAATCTCATTATAACACACAGTGCAACACCTCCAGGCCCTGACTGACTCTGTAGAGGAGGAACTGGCCTGTTTGTGACGTGACATGGGCATTCAAAACCGAGAGTACAAAATGCTTCTTGGCATTAAGACCCAACTGAAACAGATCTGTCAATACTGGGAGCTGCTGCAGGAAGGACAGCAAGACCTTGTATATGTACGCTGTAGAGAAGTCAGGGCATAAAGTAAAATACCAGTGCAGTTGTCTGTTTAAAGTGACTTATAGTCATTTTAGCAACAATGGAAACTCTCTGGGTGGGAAGCTAGTACATGGGATTGTGCAGCCACAATATCTGCACTGAAATGGGATTATTCTTATTGTAATGAGCACACCTCAAAAGATTTGGAGATGTGGTTCAGATAAGCACCAAAAAGTTGATCCCAACCTCATCCTGTCCTCCTTGTTCTGCAGCACGGGGATGTAAATCTCATGAAAACAATTGCCATACAAAATTATATTGTATTGTACTTCCTTCTATCAGCTGATCAATAAAATAGGAAGAACTTTTCTGAATTTATTTATTGTTTCAGTCCCCAAAACTTCCACCTTTTCACAGTATCCCTCAAGTCGGGCTAAAAGGAGGAGGTGGAAGAGGTCAAAGATCCCCCGAGTCCTATTCATCATCTTCGCAGTCTCAGTGTCACTGAGTTTGGTACCTAGTATGGTAATATGATAGCTAAAAATTAGCTTTACAAGGGTATATGATTTATTAGCATTTTACTTCTGAATTGGACTCTGCTAGGTAACTTATAGTATTAGTGGTGCTATTACGAAGCGATGGGAATACAGAGGTAAGAAGATAAGTTACGCAGGGCTTCTGGATCAAATTTACATTCCTTATGATCATCTTCAAATTCAGGACAACTTAACTCCTACACAAAACTCCCATCTCTTTCCAATTCCTTTATTCATAGAATCATAGAATATCAGGGTTGGAAGGGACCTCAGGAGGTCATCTAGTCCAACCCCCTGCTCAAAGCAGGACCAACCCCAACTAAATCATCCCAGTCAGGGCTTTGTCAAGCCTGACCTTAAAAACTTCTAAGGAAGGAGATTCCACCACCTCCCTAGGTAAAGCATTCCAGTGTTTCACCACCCTCCTAGTGAAAAAGTTTTTCCTAATATCCAACCTAAATCTCCCCCACTGCAACTTGAGACCATTACTCCTTGTCCTGTCATCCACTACCACTGAGAATAGTCTAGATCCATCCTCTTTGGAACCACCTTTCAGGTAGTTGAAAGCAGCTATCAAATCCCCCCTCATTCTTCTCATCTGTAGACTAAACAATCCCAGTTCCCTCAGCCTCTCCTCATAAGTCATGTGTTCCAGTCCCCTAATCATTTTTGTTGCCCTCTGCTGGACTCTCTCCAATTTTTCCACATCCTTCTTGTAGTGTGGGGCCCAAAACTGGACACAGTACTCCAGATGAGGCCTTACCAATGTCGAATAGAGGGGAACGATCACGTCCCTCGATCTGCTGGCAATGCCCCTACTTATACATCCCAAAATGCCATTGGCCTTCTTGGCAACAAGGGCACACTGTTGACTCATATCCAGCTTCTCGTCCACTGTAACTCCTATGTCCTTTTCTACACAACTGCTGCCGAGCCATTCGGTCCCTAGTCTGTAGCGGTGCATTGGATTCTTCCGTCCTAAGTGCAGGACTCTGCACTTGTCCCTGTTGAACCTCATCAGATTCTTTTGGCCCAATCCTCCAATTTGTCTAGGTCCCTCTGTATCCTATCCCTACCCTCCAGCGTATCTACCACTCCTCCCAGTTTAGTGTTGTCTGCAAACTTGCTGAGGGTGCAATCCATACCATCCTCCAGATCATTTATGAAGATATTGAACAAAACCGGCCCCAGGACCGACCCTTGGGGCACTCCACTTGATACTGGCTGCCAACTAGACATGGAGCCATTGATCACTACCCGTTGAGCCCGACAATCTAGCCAACTTTCTACCCACCTTATAGTGCATTCATCCAGCCCATACTTCTTTAACTTGCTGACAAGAATACTGTGGGAGACAGTATCAAAAGCTTTGCTAAAGTCAAGGAACAACACGTCCACTGCTTTCCCTTCATCCACAGAACCAATTATCTCGTCATAGAAGGCAATTAGATTAGTCAGGCATGACTTGCCCTTGGTGAATCCATGCTGACTGTTCCTGATCACTTTCCTCTCCTCTAAGTGCTTCAGAATTGATTCCTTGAGGACCTGCTCCATGATTTTTCTGGGGACTGAGGTGAGGCTGACTGGCCTGTAGTTCCCAGGATCCTCCTTCTTCCCTTTTTTAAAGATGGGCACTACATTAGCCTTTTTCCAGTCGTCCGGGACTTCCCCAGATCGCCATGAGTTTTCAAAGATAATGGACAATGGCTCCGCAATCACATTCGCCAACTCCTTTAGCACTCTCGGATGCAACGCATCCGGCCCCATGACTTATGCACGTCAAGCTTTTCTAAATAGTCCCGAACCACTTCTTTCTCCACAGAGGGCTGGTCACCTCCTCCCCATGCTGTGCTGCCCAGTGCAGCAGTCTGGGAGCTGACCTTGTTCGTGAAGACAGAGGCAAAAAAAGCATTGAGTACATTAGCTTTTTCCACATCCTCTGTCACTAGGTTGCTTCCCTCATTCAGTAAGGGGCCCACACTTTCCTTGGCTTTCTTCTTGTTGCCAACATACCTGAAGAAACCCTTCTTGTTACTCTTAACATCTCTTGCTAGCTGCAACTCCAGATGTGATTTGGCCTTCCTGATTTCACTCCTGCATGCCCGAGCAATATTTTTATACTCATCCCTGGTCATTTGTCCAATCTTCCACTTCTTGTAAGCTTCTTTTTTGTGTTGAAGATCAGCAAGGATTTCACTGTTAAGCCAAGCTGGTTGCCTGCCATATTTACTATTCTTTCTACACATCGGGATGGTTTGTCCCTGTAACCTCAATAAGTGTAACCCTTCTGCCTGTCAGAGTTGGCAGCAACAAGGGCCGGGTTCAGTATCTAGGGGTTCCATTCCAATAACACAATGCAAAACCGGCTCGAGCCCCCACCCAGTGACCTGGGACAAATATATACCACCCCCGCTGGGCACCTCCAAGAGGCAATACTTCCCCTCTCGCAAGCACATAGTCTGAGTGTAACAAAAATCTTTTTAATAACAGAGAGAAACAATGTGGCATTATGTTGGGGAAACACCACGAACAGGATTCATAACACAACCCATGAGCAAAAAACCCACCCCAAGCAAATTGGGGCATGTCCTTTCCCTTTAGTTCTTGAGTCCAGCAACCCAAAATCACCCAAAGTCCCAAAAGTCCAACGACCCAAAGGTGTCTGTCCCTGGTCAGGGCAGCCCCAGAGTCCAAACGTTTATCTGCAGAGTTTTACTCCCCAGTCTGGGTAAAAATGTGCCTGGGGGGGGGGGGGGAAGAGGTAAGGGGCACCTTAAGTGACCTGAAGCTGACTGCCCCAGAGCTCCGCCGTCTCACGAACGGCTCCGCCCCGCTGTCTCACGAACGGCTCCGCCCCGCCAGCCGCTCTGCTCGCCGTCCCGCAAACTGCTCCACCATATATTTTCAGGCTCCCCCACTACTTAACACAACACTCAGTGATTTCAGTTCTTTTGTGATTTCAGCTTGTAGTAGGGGAGCCTCAGTGCTGGTGCACCATTAGCCCAAAGTTAATTCAGCTCAGCAGCCTGTAACTAGACTCCTAATGGAATCAAAATTAGCTCTGATATTCCACAGTGGAGAGAGGAGGAAGTGCAATTAGCATGTAAGGCCCTCACCAGGGGGCCCATACCACCAAGTATTAATACCTGTTCATAGATTCATAGATATTTAGGTCAGAAGGGACCATTATGATCATCTAGTCTGACCTCCTGCACAACGCAGGCCACAGAATTTCACCCACCACTCCTACAAAAAAAACCCTCACACCTATATCTGTGCTATTGAAGTCCTCAAATCGTAGTTTAAAGACTTCAAGGAGCAGAGAATCCTCCAGCAAGTGACCCGTGCCCCATGCTACAGAGGAAGGCGAAAAACCTCCAGGGCCTCTTCCAATCTGCCCTGGAGGAAAATTCCTTCCCGACCTCAAATATGGCAATCAGCTAAACCCTGAGCATATGGGCAAGATTCATCAGCCAGATACTACAGAAAATTCTTTCCTGGGTAACTCGGATCTCACCCCATCTAATAGCCCATCACAGGCCATTGGGCCTATTTACCATGAATATTTAATTACCAAAACCATGTTATCCCATCATACCATCTCCTCCATAAACTTATCGAGTTTAATCTTAAAGCCAGATAGATCTTTTGCCCCCACTGGTTCCCTCGGAAGGCTATTCCAAAACTTCACTCCTCTGATGGTTAAAAACCTTCGTCTAATTTCTAGTCTAAATTTCCTAGTGGCCAGTTTATATCCATTTGTTCTTGTGTCCACATTGGTACTGAGCTTAAATAATTCCTCTTCCTCTCCGGTATTTATCCCTCTGATATATTTATAGAGAGCAATCATATCTCCCCTCAACCTTCTTTTAGTTAGGCTAGACAAGCCAAGCTCCCTGAGTCTCCTTTCATAAGACAAGTTTTCCATTCCTCGGATCATCCTAGTAGCCCTTCTCTGTACCTGTTCCAGTTTGAATTCATCCTTCTTAAACATGGGAGACCAGAACTGCACACAGTATTCCAGGTGAGGTCTTACCAGTGCCTTGTATAACGGTACTAAAACCTCCTTATCCCTACTGGAAATACCTCTCCTGATGCATCCCAAGACCGCATTAGCTTTTTTCACAGCCATATCACATTGATGGCTCATAGTCATCCTATGATCAACCAATACTCCAAGGTCCTTTTCCTCCTCCGTTACTTCTAATTGATGCACCACTAGCTTATAACTAAAATTCTTGTTATTCATCCCTAAATGCATGACCTTACACTTCTCACTATTAAATTTTATCCTATTACTATTACTCCAGTTTACAAGGTCATCCAGATCCTCCTGTAGGGTATCCCTATCCTTCTCTAAATTGACAATACCTCCCAGCTTTGTATCATCCGCAAACTTTATTAGCACACTCCCACTTTTTGTGCCAAGGTCAGTAATAAAAAGATTAAATAAGATTGGTCCCAAAACCGATCCTTGAGGAACTCCACTGGTAACCTCCCTCCAGCCTGACAGTTCACCTTTCAGTAGGACCCGTTGTAGTCTCCCCTTTAACCAATTCCTTATTCACCTTTCAATTTTCCTATTGATCCCCATCTTATCCAATTTAACTAATAATTCCCCATGTGGCACGGTATCAAATGCCTTACTAAAATCTAGGTAAATTAGATCCACTGCGTTTCCTTTGTCTAAAAAATCTGTTACTTTCTCAAAAAAGGAGATCAGGTTGGTTTGGCACAATCTACCTTTTGTAAAACCATGTTGTATTTTGTCCCATTTACCATTGACTTCAATGTCCTTAACTACCTTCTCCTTCAAAATTTTTTTCCAAGACCTTGCATACTACAGATGTCAAACTAACAGGCCTATAATTACTCGGATCACTTTTTTTCCCCTTTCTTAAGAATAGGAACTATGTTAGCAATTCTCCAATCATACGGTACAACCCCTGAGTTTACAGATTCATTAAAAATTCTTGCTAATGGGCTTGCAATTTCCTGTGCCAATTCCTTTAATATTCTTGGATGAAGATTATCTGGGCCCCCCGATTTAGTCCCATTAAGCTGTTTGAGTTTCGCTTCTACCTCAAATATGGTAATGTCTACCTCCATATCCTCATTCCCATTTGTCATGCTACCATTATCCCTAAGACCTCTTTAGGTCCTTATTAAAGACTGAGGCAAAGTATTTGTTTAGATATTGGGCTATGCCTAGATTATCCTTGACCTCCACTCCGTCCCCAGTGTTTAGCAGTCCCACTTCTTCTTTCTTTGTTTTCTTCTTATTTATATGACTATAGAACCTTTTACTATTGGTTTTAATTCCCTTTGCAAGGTCCAGCTCTACTTGACTTTTAGCCTGTCTCACTTTATCCCTACATGTTCTGACCTCAATAAGGTAGCTTTCCTTGCTGATCCCTCCCTTCTTCCACTCCCTATATGCTTTCTGCTTTTTCTTAATCACCTCTCTGCGATGCTTGCTCATCCAGCTTGGTCTACAACTCCTGCCTATGAATTTTTTCCCCTTACTTGGGATGCAGGCTTCCGATAGCTTCTGCAGCTTTGATTTAAAATAATCCCAGGCCTCCTCTACCTTTAGATCCATAAATTCTTCAGTCCAATCCACTTCCCTAACTAATTTCCTTAATTTTTGAAAGTCAGCCCTTTTGAAGTAAAAAACCCTAGCTGCAGATTTATTTTTATTAATCCTTCCGTTCAGTTTGAACTGAATTAGCTCATGATCACTTGAGCCAAGATTATCCCCTACGACCATGTCTTCTATGAGGTCCTCACTACTCACCAAAACCAAATCTAAAATGGCATCCCCTCTAGTTGGTTCATCAACTACTTGATGAAGGAATCCATCAGCTATCACATCTAGGAAAATCTGAGCCCTATTACTAGCACTCGTCCTCCAGTCTATATCTGGGAAGTTAAAGTCTCCCATGATCACAGTTTCCATTAGTATTTACTTTATTAAAAATATTAAAAAGGGCTCTATCCATATCCAAATTAGATCCCGGTGGTCTGTAGCACACCCCAAGCACTATCCTAATAGTTTTCTTCCCCAATTTAATTTTTGCCCAGATGGACTCAGTCATATCGATTTCATCGCTTCTTATTTCTTTACATTCTATCTTATCATTGATATACAGTGCTACTCCACCACCTTTACCTTTATTTCGGTCTTTCCTAAATAGCACATACCCTTCAATACCTGTAGTCCAGTCATGACTACTATTCCACCATGTTTCTGTTATCCCTATAATATCTGGTTTCACTTCCTGCACCAGTAGCTCTAGTTCCTCCATTTTGTTTCCTAGGCTCCTCGCATTGGTGTACAAACATCTTCATTTTTGCTGTTTGGCCTCACTCACATTCTGTACCCTATTAGGCACAGTCATTTTACTACCAGTATAACCTATTAGACTTGTGTCTACACTGCCCTTCCTCCTACCCATGGCTGTATCCACTCTTACTTCATTTTCTTTCCTCTCAATGCTAAATTCTGGCATGGAGATTACCTGGACATCTCCCAACCATCTCCCCCTAATTCCTAGTTTAAAGCTCTCTTAATCAGTTGTGCCAACCTCCACCTAGAAGTCTATTTCCTTCCCTACTCAGATGAAGTCCATCCCGAGAGAACTGTCCTCTATCCATGAATGCCTCCCAGTGGCCATACATCCCAAAGCCCTCCTTATAGCACCACTGCCTAAGCCATCTGTTGATAGTCATAATCTTGTCACACCTTTGTTGCCCTTCTCTAGGAACAGGCAGAATCCCACTAAAGATCACCTGAGCCTCAATTTCCTTAAGCGTCTTCCCCAGCCTAGCATAGTCTCCCTTAATACTTTCCAGCAAGAATCTAGCCGTATCATTTGTTCCCACATGAAGGATAATTAGGGGATTCTTTCCCGCTCCCTTTAGAATCCTTTTCATCCTCAGGTCTACATCCCGTATCTTAGCACCTGGAAGACAGCACACCCTCCTATTCTCTGGATCAGCTCTGGTTACAGGCCTATCTATTCTTCTCAGTAAAGAGTCCCCAATCACATAGACCTGTCTTTTCCTAGTGACGGTGCTATTCTCCAGTCTATCCCCTGTTCCCTCTGGCTGCAAGTTCTTTCCATTCCTATTCTCCCTTGTAATCCTCTTTAACCCATCCTGCATCCTACTGGGGCTCATATTTGGTGTAATCTCCATTAACTCTTCCCCTTTTCCTATAGGACTAGCCGCTCTTCTCTTCTTCCTTGCCCTTCCACCTTCAGTGACTACCTGCTGAGCCCCTTCTTCATTTTCCAACTCTGCATACCTATTCTTTAGCTCTATTTCTCCTTCACTAGCCCGTCTTTTCCTCTGCCTGGTTCTTTTAGTCACATGCTTCCACTGACCACTTTCCTCACCCAGTCTCCCCTCAGAATTCCCCAGTCCTGCTTCCATCTGCAAGTCTGAGCTTTTCCCTTCAGATACCTCATGTCTTTGCTCCATAATCTGCTCAAACCCCTTCCTAAACTCTACCAGACTTTCCACCTGCATCTTCAAACCTCAGATCTTTTCCTCCATCAGCTCTATCAGATGGCACTTCCTACAGACAAAACTCTTACCAGGTGCCCCCTCCAGGATCATGTACATACCACAGCTTCCACATGCAGTCATCTTCATTGTGTCTTCTGCTACATGGGTCACTCCCACTGCTACCTCTGTATCTGTCATTGCCTTCCCACCTAAATCCTGTTAATCTGGGAAACAGAAACCACACCCAAAACACAAGCACCACAAGACAAACTCCTCTGTTTACAGCTCTGTTTGCTGGCTCCTGTGCCGCTGCAGCTGTCCCAGCCTCTTTCAATTCACAGAGTTTTGGAACCCATGTCCCTTGCCTAGCAAGTGCTACCTAGTTGATGGCGAGTCCCTCCATCATAACAAAAGGCCAAGTGCAGTTCCACTGTCCTTGATTCCCACAATCAGGGTAATAACAATTTATTCTTCCTGCCCCAATAACAGAGACACTGGGGATCCCACAGCAGCCAAAGTGACCATTTGGGTAGCTATGGCCTCATTCTAGGCGGGGTGGGTGTGCCTGTGCAAATGAGATCAGCCCCTGAAGTTCTTTTCCACAATTTGCCACACCTCACCACCAGATGTCAGGGTGGAGCTCATCCTGACTCTGCTTACATAAGGATTCTTTAAAATAAAGCCAGCTCTCCTGGACTCCTTTCCCCCTCATGTTATTCTCCCAGGGGATCTTGCCCATCAGTTCCCTGAGGGAATCAAAGTCTGTTTTTCTGAAGTCCAGGGTCCGTATTCTGCTGCTTTCCTTTCCTCCTTTCCCCTCACCCCTCCAGGCCACATAATTCTCCACCCCTTCATCTCCTTCCCTCCCTCATCTTTGTGCCCTCTTCCATGCATCCTCTTTACCTAGAACTGCCTTCCTGACTAAATCTGCCATGGTTCCACTTCCTCTTCCGCCGTACCCATTGCTGTGGGATTGCTGGGCCATGTAAGGGTCCCAAGCTCCCCATGATGAGCTAAATTAAGGGGAATGAGCCCATCTAGGCATAGCTGAATAACAAGCACCTGAGCCTCAGAAAAGGCCACCAGGGCTCAGTTGCAGGCGGTGCTCACAGACAGAGATGCTCTCCTCGGGGCCAGGAGCTCCCAGAGACCACTGGCCTCTAGAAGGGGGGCAGGATAAGGGGAGAGATTTTATTTCAAGTTTATTTGTATTGAATAAGTAGAGGAATTTTGTCTCACATGCTTTTGGACTGTGTGAAGTTCTTAAGGGATCCTTAGAGAAGGGAAACTGAGGCAGGGAGTTTATGCAGCACCACACTAGGTCAGCAGAGGATGCTACAGAGAAGACAACACCCTGCAACACTCATCCTCATACATTTCCACCAAGGAAGGGTTAGCAAAAATAACCCCCCAAAACAAACTACATACAAAAAATCTCAAATGGAACTAGCACAATGTTTTATAATCAGACTGTTCAATCACATTGCATTTTGTCTGTACTTTTATATAAATTCTTTGATGCAGGGATCTTATATTCCCACTGTTTATGAAACACCAAGCCAACCTTAGCTGCTATATAAATAATGAATAATAATAAAGCCAAAACTCCCACTCTTCTATATTCATTAAAACCAAAACAAACAATTCCCAGAGGGGAAGGAAGAGAAAAGTTTTATGAAGCAAGAAAGCACAGAGAGCACAGGGTTAAATGACAGAAGAGAAATGGTGGTGAGGTCTGAAGGAGAAACAGATAGGTGGCTTGGGGAGAATTGCAGACTGAAGGCCTGGAGTTAAGAAGGCGAAAGTTGCTGTGGGAGCTGATCCCAGGCCTTTAATGTCCAGACTCACTGACAAAGTGAGAGTGCACCCAGTACATTTGCTGCACACATAGGCAAAGAGAAAACGGTTGTACAGCATTCCTATGCTAATAGAACAGTTCAGATGGGACACTTCCCAGCCTATCACGCTACCCGCTTCTTCCATATCTATACACCCACACGCTTCCTTGTGTGACAGCTGCCATCTGGCCAACACACTCAGGATTATACTGGGGACCTCCAGACTTCAAAGCACAATTAGGTGCTATACTTGAGCTAGACTCTCTAGCTGAGGATTGTAACAACGCATATCGTCATAGAAGATCAGGGTTGGAAGAGACCTCAGGAGGTCATCTAGTCCAACCCCCTGCTCAAAGCAGGACCAACCCCAACTAAATCATCCCAGCGAGGGCTTTGTCAAGCTGGGCCTTAAAAACCTCTAAGGATGGAGATTCCACCACTTCCCTAGATGTATTCTGTGGATAGGGCACAGAGGGAAACCTTTAATACACACTCAGGCAATGGGTTACACTTTCTCTGAACACTAAAACACATTTAATTAGAACCAAAGGTGGGACATGAGGCTGGAAAGACTCCAGTTCTGAAAAGCTGAGAAAGGGTCGGGGGAAGGCCAGTCAAATGAAAGTTGGAGATTTAATATATGAAAAAACATTTATTTCCTTTCTAGGAAACCTGAAAGACATTTAACTAGACTTATAGATGGGATTTTCTCTTTCTTTTCAACTGGGTAAATAAAATTACAATTAAGTGAGAAAGTTCTAGAGCAGTGGTTCTCAAACTTTAGCAACCCAAGGACCCCCATTTTGTTAAAAATTTTTTGCGAACCCCCAAGCTCCCCATTCAGCTCCTTACCCCAATGCCCCACTCCACCGCTTCCCGCTCTACCCCTGCCCCTCCTCTTCCCCGCCTCTTTCTGCCCCTACCCCAAGCGCCCGGTCCCTGCTCCTCCCCCGCCCTCACAGCGCCTCCTGTATGTCGTGGAACAGCTGTTCCGTGGTGTGCAGGAAGCACTGGGAAGGAGGGGGAAGAGATGATCAGGGGGTCGGCGGCCCTGGACATGACTCGCGCACCCCCTGGAATACCCTTGCAGACCCCCAGGGGTCCACAGCTACATTCTTATGGCAGGGTGTGACTGGGTATAATTTTTTCTGCTGCTGTCTCAAGACACAATGTCGTGAACTCAGCTCAGACAGGAAATTAGCTTGAACTCTCAGCTTTCAGGCGTTTGTTTGTTTCAATTTGTTTTTTCCTGGCTTAACGTAGTTCTATGTACTTGGGTATCTCCTTTTTCCTGCTGGAAGATGCCTTTTTTAGCATAGCCAATCACATAGTATGCTCATGTGGCATCCTCTAGTGGCAAGCACAGAAAATGTGATAGAATTTACAACACAAACTCTTTAATATAGTCCCAAGCTTCACAGGCTGAGGGACCATCATTCAGGTATATGACTAGAGAAAGGGACAGCCTCATGAAAGTAACATACTTTATAACTTCGTAATAGCTACCATTAAAAGACTATGAAGTTTCTACCTGCTCCTTGTTTTGTATCCTCAAGATACAACAGTCTTTCACAAAACTTGTGACCTTTTTCTTCCATGAATACGTGCCCTTAAACTCCCAAAGAACATGCCCTCTAATTCCTGATGCTAACCAACCCACTCCCATCCTCTCCACACTTTGGCCAGTATTTGAACCATATAAGTTTTGAAACATTTAAAAAACCCAGCTCCTGCTGCTTCTTCCCCACATAAAGGCACAATTCTCTGTTAAGACATCACACTTATTTCCTGGGAAGTTGATGACATCACAAATAGATGATTCTGACTAAAGCTGCATGAAAACAGACCAGAGAAAAATTTTCTTAACAAGTTCCTCAAAACAAGAACTCTTGTGGTTTCTCTCTGAATTAACTGCCATTTTCCACAAAAAGTAGAGCTTATTTTTCATTAGCAAATGTGGTGAAAGTTGTCTATGAAAATACTTCATTCTAATCCCAAACAAGTGTGTAAACGTGCACTTGCTATTTCTTCCAGGGTGAAATTTCACTAATGTGTTTGATGAACAGAAATGGAGGGAAAAATTGCTCCTGAGAAAATTCACATGTAACTCATGAAAATGTCGGATTTTAATGCAAAAATATATTAATAAAATTGATACATTTTTCACAACTGCAGTGTTGTGATTTCAAATGGGGGAATAAACAGAAGGAGCAGATGGACATTCATAGAAAAAAGATAATGGAAATGTCACTGGTAATAAAGAGCAAGGGAGAGTGTTAGAGGACGTTCTGGTTATTTAGGCATGATTGTCTCTGAGTCTTTTCAAATCATTCCATAAGCAGCCAGCAGATCGAACTGAAGCCAGAGTTTGCCAGTGCTGTGCTTGTGTGCATATTTAGCATGCATATTTTTCTGTCCTTGTGGCCAACTCACCTACCTACTGACAGAGGTGCATAATCATAAAACGACACTTCTATTAAGAATGAGATTAATGGCTCGGTCGTGTGTTTATAACGTAGCCCTCAAGAGAGGACTGCATTTGTTACTGTTGCTTTGTGTTATGTTGTTACTGTCTCCAAGGGAGGAGAGCCTCTAAACTTCAACCTCCAAGTGTGTTTGGTTTTCTTAAATCTGGGAATTAATAATCTCTGCTTGTGTAACAGAAACATGCAGGAAAGCAGATGAGGCCATGTCTGTGGAATGTGATAATACATGATCCTGTGGGTAATGTGCTGACTGAAAACGAGAAAACTAAGATAAGAACCCAGTGCCTTACCCTGAGTACAGAAGGGTTCACCTTTTCATGAGTTGGCACAGATTATATTCCTATCTCTGTCCCTGTAGCAGCCAACCATCTTCTCCTCTGTGATACTGACAGCATTGCTGCTTCATGCAGCACAATACACCTTCAACCACTACAGTCTGCTGATCTCAGAGCATGAAAATCAGGCAAAACACTGAGGGACATATCCTCAGCTGGTGTAAATTAGCATAGCTCCACTGAATCTCATTTACACCACCTGAGGATCTCCCCCAAAGACTGAAATGAAATTTGTAACCCTAGATTTAGCTTACAGCACATAGACATTAGGGATAAACTTGCCAAGAACTTGGGAGACCTGATTTTCCCCTCCCCCCCTTTCTATTAGAAGGGCCAACACAAGTTGGTGGATGAAGATACATCCCAAGTATGGTCCCTGGACTATTAACTCCTGTATATTGCACTGAAAATTGCTATACATTGTATTGTAGGGAACGCTGCATTCACTCAAAAGAGTGCAATTTGTTTGAAGGGTCTGTGAGGGCACAAAGCACATACCTATAGAATATAAAGCATACTTCTGCAGCGACCTCAAATTTATGCTGGCTGTATATCCAACTTCTGTAGGAACTGAAGATGGGAGAGGGATACAAACACATTAATAGTTAGAAATTACTATTAAAACTGTTAAGGGAAAGTTTTAGAGAACCAATGAAACTTCAAACAGGATCACTATCTATCCTAATTTAATGGGATACCCCTGATTTTGACAGCTGACTTGCATCTTGCATTAAAAGCATCTCAAAATGCCATATCTTCAAGGCTGAGATAAAGTAATGATGCTATGCTGCTATATCACAAAGTGATGACTACAGCTGATGTAAAATTTTCCACTGAAGTATTTTTTGAGGAGAAAATGGCTTTTTGAAATTTTCATGCCATCTCTGGGATCTAGCTACGGACATGAAAATCTTATATGCAGAGGTCAGTTTTAGTTCAGAAAGAATGATAGAATAGTGATGTCTTGATTAGTGAAATTAAAGTAGTTTGTGTTCCTCACCAAGCCCCACCCCAGGCAGCAGAATTTAGGATAGGCTTTTTAGCAATCCCTTGGCTTGGCACAGTTGCCAGTGTGAATATAATAATGTCCAGCAGATGTGTGCAAGAAGGAAATCCCCTGTATTGCTCATGGAAAACTATGGCTGCAGACTGCCTTTTTGCAAGTCAGCATAAGAAGTTTGTATCAACAGAGATATCCTTCCACCCATAGATGATTGTGTAGTAATCTAGGGGTGTGTATTCAGATCCTTCATTGAAGTCTCTTTGGAAAATCTAACCTTAAATGCCTACATTGTCTCATACTCCCACTATCCAACTGTAACTCAAATTCTATTTTTTGCTGTTTGCATAGGAGAGAGAAATTTGCTATGAGTTGACAAACAGATCATTCCAGAATTTGTCTGCATTTCCAAATATATGACTAGACAATCGTGAGCTAATCTGGATAAAATCGTCGTCTGGTCTAATCTCCTCACAGAATGCCAGATAAGCCTTTTTTGAGGCAACTCCCCCTTCCAAACAACTTGGTTACTTAAAAAAGATCTTTGTGACTCTCCAGGCTTGTGACAAGAAACACTGGAAATAAAATACTGCAAGGAAAGCTGCTCATGTAGTATTTTAAATATGTATTATATCAACAGAAATAATAAACTTAATAATAATAGTCAAACTAAGGAAGTACAGGAATTCTTATATGAAAATCCATTTTCTCCCTGTGTCTACATGAAAATTGTTTTTGTTAAATTTCGAGATAAGCATCCACAATTTTGAGTAGAAATCCAAACAATTTGGAAACTTCTTGAAATTTTCCTGTCATTAAAACAAATCCCAAGAGACAATGCTCCTTTACAACTGGTGCACTGAATAGGCAATTTCAGGTCCACATAAGATGCCTTCTAAAAACTTGTTTGGTAGTGCCTAGAGAGAAGTTTATGCACTCTGTAATTAATTCTAATAGCCCATTATCTATGAACCTACACTCAGAGGTACTCAGAGGCTGGCTGCAGGGAATATCTTTTGACTGGAATGTAGTCTTGTGAGTGAATTGCCTGGTTGGAGTCTTGTGAGGTGCATAAGAGGCACTTTAAATCATGTAAATCTATTTGTTCCTACAGTATTTATGATCTCAGGTCAAACCTGTCCCACAGCCTGATGACAGAGAGCCTACCACACTGCCCCAGACACAAATCTACCAGGGGCCAGGAGGGGTCCATAAAGCCCATGATAATCTCGCACACAGAGAAAATTAAAATAAATGCTGCAAAAATTACTTTCAGGTGGAAATTTGACATTGAACCTAAAATTTGCATTTGCATTTTTGGTTAATCCCACAATAGCATGAGTCTGTCCTCGTCTTTAATGAGTGATGAACCACAGCTTTTTAAGGGCTTCCGGGGAGCTGCACATGGGGGCAGCAGCACCAAAAACAACTGAAGTTATTTGCTAAGCAGAAGGCAGATTTTAACAAACTATAAAGAGACTGTAAAGTGGATGATCTCTCCAGACGCTCCCAGATACATCCAAGTTTCCGCTACAGTTAATGTAGCCAGACCACTCAGGAAGGCATCTATATTGTGATCCAATTGGGTGTCTGACTTGCACCCAGTTGGCATATATAAATAAATGTTTCCAAGCTCTTCTGCATGCTTTTTTAAAAAATGGAACAATCTTCCAGATATGCAGAGAAGTATTTGAATGATTAGAAACGCCACCTCCCCTACCTTCTACTTGTGTTGCCAGATTGGTCAGGTGAATACCAGGGCTGCAGTATTCCTTGTCCCAGCACCTGACCAGCTGCTATGAGAACAAGGACCTGAAGAGACATCCTTGCTCTCTGGCATAGCTGCCTGTTCTCACCTACCTGTATATTTGTGTAATGTCTTGCACAATTTTGAACATGATCCTGAATGGTACTACCAGAATACAAATAAACAATAATAATAAATAATAATATAGCACTTACATGGCACGTTGAATCCCCAAAATATTTTACAACCATTAGATAATCAAATCTGTGCAAGATCTCCCCACATGCTGTTCTAGCAAGCATCCCTCCTTGCCTATTTCGTTTCCCTCTGTGTCCACATAAGTTTTTTTAGTTTCTGCTTATTTTAGTTGCCCAAACCCCAGGAATATTCAATGGGACATGGGTTCCCTACTCCCTTAGGCTCTTTTCAAAATCCCATCCGAAAAGTATTTTTCCAGACCTACATTTGTATGATTCTATGATTCTATATTGCACACAAAAATATATTAAAAGAACGTTATTGAGATTGCAAAATTGAAGATTTGGAAGATTGGAAGACTTGAAGATTTGGAAATTCCAGAATTCAGGCTTCCTGTGCACCTTAATTCAGCTCCCTCGTGTGTGTCATTCTGACACAATCTTCAATTGCATAGCCACATACTATTTTTTGCACAGGACCCCTGCTTCATTCAGTTAAGGGCAACCCCCCCACTGCCAAATTTCAAGTCCCTGCTCCAACCCATGGAAGCGCTAAAACTCTAGAACTCTCCAAAGAAATAGTTGCCATAATTTTTTACCATGGGCCATGTTTTTCCCTGGCCTCATTCTTGGAAACAGCTGAACTACTTAAGCTTGGCAAAATAATAAGCAGCTGTAAATGGGTCTTATAAAGGGAAGTATCAGGCAACCTTAATAATAGACAGTGCTACCAGCTTTGCCTACAATGTCTTAGAGATGTAGAGACGTCATCATCAAACCATTCTGGACATGAAAAGTTTGCAGCTGCTTCTGATCCTATGTGACTATGTATTTCTGCCCTCAGCACAGTGCCCAGATCCAGTGAGGTTGTGGTCTGTCTTCTACCTGATGAATGTACAATCAGGTTGCAATTAACAGAGATAGAAAAAGTTGTAAAATACAACTTATGGGGATGGTGGGAGAGTAGAAGGTAGAAGAGAACTACAGCCCCACAGGCCACTGCCCCTCTACTCAGATTTTTTTATTTTGGGCTTCTGCTCTAAAATGACTCACTACAGGGCTGTCATTGACATGTGAACCATGTGAAATGTTTGTTGAGTTCCCTGCAGACCTGGAAAGGTTTAATTCAGTTGGCTCTGGCAGCCTCCACCAAACACGTTATACTTCTTGATGCTTGCTGAAACCTGACTTCTGGGACAAATCAACATGTTTGTTTCAGAAGTTTGGCTCCTAACAATAGTCTCCAGCCTCAGCACATCCATGCTAGTATTTACGCAGCAGAGGACCGATTATACAAAATGTATAAGAAAAATTCAGGGACTTATTTTTCATTGATCAGAGCACAAGATCTTTTCTCTCCACATGATTTTTAATCATTTTGTATGGAAATCCATTTTAGAACAACATTAAATACATGAATGCAAACTAGGTACTTTTTAGAGTGCGCCAGCTAGGCCTACACCAAGCAGTTAGGGCACAGCACATTAGAACTCTTTACAAATCACACACCTCTAATGCACTTTGTTCCACCATGTAGATAACCCCTGCGCCGCGTTAACTTTCAGTGGGAGTTAGGCTCTTAATCTGTTTAGATGCTTTTGAAAATCCCACTAGCCACATCTTTAGGCACCTAAATACCTTTGAAAATCTGGCCATTCATGCCCAAACTGACCACTGATCAGTTTCTGGCCCTGGCCCTGTAAAGCACAGTGTGAAACTATATTGCATCGGTTTTAACCTGCCTTGAAATGTCCTGGTATAATACAGCCTGAAGCCCAATTCTCTCACTGCAGTTAATGAGAATTTCACATAGCTATCTATTCTAGGTACTTATATGGTCCCTATTATCAGTTTCTGAGTGTGTCACAATCTTTAATGTACTTCTCCGCACAACACCCCTGTGAAATAGGGAAGTACCATTATAACAAAGATAGGCTAAGTGACATGCCCCAAGGTCAAACAGGAAGTGTGTGGCGCAGCAGAGAATTCACCCCTCGTCTTGCAATTCTTAGGTGAGTGTCTTAACCACAGGATCATCTTTTGTTTTCTGAACTGGAAGAATTGAGTCCCTGGATAATAAGGGATGGTTGTCATAAAATGCTACTCTTGTAATTTTCTCTAAAGTAGACCTTTATACAGTATCTCTCTGTCTCTACTCTCATTCTATCTGTTCAGAGTATCTATGAATCAATTTGTATAGACTATTAAATCTACCAGCCCATCTATTTGAAGTATTTGTCTCTCTCACATTCTGTAAATCCTTCACCTAGTCACAATCCTCCTAATTTGTCAAAATGATCCTTTTCTACTTCTTTCTTACTGGCTGCATAGTAAGACTGGGAATTTTACAGTATTGCAGATTGTTGTCTAATCTAAAATATGCCTTTACTTACAATGGAAAAATGATATTTAGATCTGGAAGTTGTCCTTCTTAGTTAGGACAATGAAACAGTGCAGGAAGATAAAAAGAGCTTATTCTCTATGGGGACAGGGTTTATGTGCTTCATCCTCCACACCAGTGAGAGGTAACACATTCAAATCCAGCAGAGATAACGAGACAGTATCTTTTTCACCTAGAAAATCATGATCTTGAAAAATGTTTCTTCCCAGTTTATTAACGGTTGTGTGTGTATGTGTTAGAACCTGCCTTTGACACATATAAACATTCTTGTCTTTGAATTTGTTGGCACCTACATGAAGTAGGCAAACGCTGTGGGGATTTGCAAGTGAATGATTAATGATGGGATATGCTGAGATACGCACACAAGAAGCCCTAAGGATTGCATTTTATACAGTCATTTGCCACATGCCTAGTCATAAAGAGCCTTAGACTAGCTTCTTTTACTGTGTGTTATTTCCAACAAGAAACTGAAAGGGAAAAAAATGAAGGCGAATTTGAGCCTGAATCCTAGAGAATCAGTATGCCATGCCTCACCTCTGATCCTTAGTGTGTAGGCTACAGTTGACAGCACATGATGGGGGTAGGGAATTGCTCCTCTTTGGAGCAACAATAAGGTGGTCTGTGCAGCAGCATGGCTCACAAACCCTCTATGTGGCTGCTACAGTCACGGGCTCCATCCGCACTCATCTCTATTGTAATGACAGGGTTTATAATAAGATGCATTTGGAGATGAGATTAAACTGTTTTGTCTAATAACCAGTCTATAATGAACGAATTTCTCAGGGGAAAGGAAGCACCTGGTCTAACAGAGAGTGCTGACTGTTTGCTTCAGTAACACAGAAGTAACCTCAGATGAAAGAAGGAAAACTGATAAATCTAGATGACATTGCTCTGAATGGGAGCAAGCCCCCACTAACAGGTGTGGGCACGGAGTTAATGAACAGGAAGAAAGGTGAAGACACACAATACACAGAGAAAAGATTCAGAGGGCACATTTTCACTAAGTAAGATAGAATTGGATGGCAGAACTATCAGAAGGGACAGACATTGAAAAAGATTTTAAAGATAAAGCTAGGGTGTCAGATTTGATTGTCTTGATATTTCCCTCTGTGAAATTGCAGACAATGATGAATGTAGGTTAAAATGTTCACACAGCTCACTTATTTGTAAACTGTAAATTGAAATAGCTATTTGATGGATTACCTGAAAGCAAACCTGATGGAGATGCAGGAGGCTGGAGTATATAGTAGTGTAACTCTGGGTTGAGAAAAACATTGGTTTATGGAAATCATACATCACAAAAAAAGCAGCAGAGATCGGTGAGGCAGGGTAGGGACAGGGTAAAGTTTTGCTTACGTTCCCAAAGTTCAGTAGGTAACTGACTACAGTGAATAAGATGAATTAAAGTCACTGCAGTAGAAGAAAAGTCAAGGCAGAATGATGAAGCAGCTTCTACCTTGTGCTATGGACTCTCTTTGGTGCCTCTTTTGGTTTCTAACCTCTTTCATTTTTGTGATAGGAAAGTAGGAAGGCTCAGGCCTGGGAAGCATTTTTCCATGAATCTAGGTACATTAGATCAACTGAATAAACTGAGCTGCAGCTGTGAGCACAGCAGGCTTGGGGAGTGCTGGAAAAAGTGAATTCATGTGGCCATCACGGCAACAGAGATAAAATCTCAGAACCTAAATGGAATCTTAGACTCTCCTCTCACTGAGGCACCCAGAAGCTTTAAGGATGATCACAGTAAAGGTGCATCTACACTGAGAAATTTTAGAAGTATTTTCCTGCAGTGGTATAAACTGTAGTGTAGCCATGATGCAATGGTTAGTCCCTATGGCCTGAGCCAGATCTAATCTGACTACAGTACACTATTAATATTCTTTTGTTGTCTTATCTGGGCAATTAATGTCTGTATTTGAGATCTCAGTGAACCAAGAATCCCGGAGGGCTGCCAGAACTTGACCTTAATGATGATGATAAATTCATACTGCTCCATAAATATCTTTTACTTGACTGTAAAGCAACATACCCAATGTCCACTCCCAATAACTTAACATCTAAGATGTCAGAGGTGAGGGCTGGTTCCAAACCCTGAGGGGGAGATTCTTCACTGAATGAGGTTGGGTTCCTGACCCTGAGCTGCTGCCAGCTTTCCACTGGTAGAGAGTTCTCTTGCTCAGAGGGAATTCTCTCCTAGCCATCTCCTGCCATTTTAAGTTCACTTTGCACCACATATGCATAACTCTTTGCCAGAGGATGTTGTGAAGACCAAGACTATAACAGGGCTAAAAAAAAACCTAGATAAGTTCATGGAGCATAGGTCTATCAATGGCTATTAGCTAGGTTGGGCAGGGATGGTGTCCCTATCCTCTGTTTGCCAGAAGCTGGGAATGGGCGACGGGATGGATCACTTGATGATTACCTGTTCTGTTCAGTCTCTCTGAAGCACCTAGCATTGGCCAGTGTTGGAAGACAGGATACTAGGCTAGATGGACCACTGGTCTGACCCAGTATGGCTGTTCTGTTGTTCTTATGTAATTAACCAAAAGTGGATTTAACAGGTAAGAGAATCTAGCCTCAAGGGAGTACAGGGACAGGAGACAGAAGTTACAACAAGATCATGTGGTTGCTTTGGTTAGTGTATCTTGATATTATTTTGTTTTGTTTGTTTGTGTCTCATCATTTATAAAAGCTTTCATATTTTAAATCCTAAAATTATGGAAGGTCCTATTTGTCACTGGCTTGATTTCTCCTGAGGATGCGGTGTCTGGCATGATAGGAGATGAAAAGTGGCATGGCTGCCAAGTTGTTCCACTGAACATTTAGGTGGAAAAGGCAGAGAGTTGATGGAACTCCCTCATGAAGCTTCATCATTGGGCAATGACAGACCCAACATTTCTTTTATACCACTTTATGCTCTAACTACACACTTCAGCATTCACAATGACCATATAACACCGGAAAATCGCTGTAGCTACAAATGGCTTTCCTCTCTGTTCACGCAGACACTCTAACATGTTGAGAGGAATGTTTCACCTCCTGAGAAAATTTGGATCAGTTACCTGTTGGGCCGGTTGTTCCTGCCCTGGGTTGAGCAGGACACTCAGATCTTCTGCAGGCAAACCTGTCATCTGTGTTTCTTCCTAAACATTCTATATTTATATCACAAGCTTGGGAGAGCTGTGTGAACACAGCAGCCCATTTCGAGAGAAAGGAATTCGACTGTGCTGCCTCTAGAGCAGTGGCTCCCAAACTTATTACTATGGCGGCCCACCAACCGCTAGTTGTCTTTTTTTGCAACCCACCATTACATATACGCACTCTCCACCCCGGTATCGCAACTGTAATCCGGCCCAGTGTGGAGAGGAGGCCATGAGAGGTGGGGTTCTAGGGCAGCTCCTGTCCGATGGGGCTGCTCATAGAATCATAGAAGATTAGGGTTGGAAGAGATCTCAGGAGGTCATCTAGTCTAACCCCCAAACAGAACCAACCCCAACTAAATCATCCCAGCCAGGGCTTTGTAAAGCTGATCCTGGCTCACCAGTCTGAGTGTTGTGATGTGATGCACAGAATCACAGTGTCACTCAAGTTTGGTGCTGTTACCCCATGTGCCAGGTCACCACACCTGAAGCAGAAAGCCAGGCCTGCTGCTGGGGGATAAGTGCCTGGTGGACTCACACTCCAACCTATCCCACCCCACAGGGCTTCCTCTCCGCCCTGGGAGAATTGTATGTTTGCCCAGGCCAAGGCCAGTGACGGGTTAATCCAGCCCTGGATATGGTGACACACCTACAACTTTCCCACAACCCACTGGGGGGGTTGGGACCCACCTTTGGGAAATACTGCTCTAGAGTGACCATATCACTATCAGATGCCATGTAATGAACTGTCAGGTGATATGTAGATATTTGCTCTTTATGTATCATCACTAAGCCACTGCTGGTTCACTGGTGAAGTGAAAACAGCAATTAGAAATGAAAAAGCAATATATAGCAAATGGAAAAAAGGGGAAAGAAGACATCAATATAAATCAGAAATTATGAAGTATAGAAAATTGATAAGAGAAGCTAAAGACATTAGGGAAATATCCATGGCTAGCAGGCCTAGGGCCAATAAGAAGTTTTTTAATGTATATTAGGAACCAAAGAAATCCTAGCAATCGTAGCATTACTAAATGGAGACAGTAAAACTGTTTATAATGATGCAGAAAAAGCAGAAGTGTTCAACAAATATTTCAGTTCAATATTTTGAAAAAAGCATGATAATGTACTCGAATCACATGAGGATGACGTACTTTCCAGTCCATTAGTAACTGAGGAAGATGTTAAATAATATCTACATCAGCAGACCCATATATTTGCACCTAAGAGTCTATAGGAATTGGCTGAGGATATCTCTGGTTCACTGTTGTTAATTTTTAATAAATCTTGGAATACAGGGGAAATGCCAGAAGACTGGAAGAGTGCTGTTGTCATGCCGATATTCAAAAAGAGCAAGTGGGATGCCCTGGATAAGTATAGCTCTGTTATCCTGATATCAATCCTGAGCAAAATAATGGCAAACTTGATACAGGACTCAACTGATAAAAAATTAAAGGATAGGAATATAATTTATGCCAGTCAACCTGGCTTTATGGGAAATAGCTCTTGTCAAACAAGCCTGGTTTCCCTCTTTGGCAGATTGCAAGTTTGGTTCATAAAGGTAACTGTAGAGATGTAATATACTTAGGGCTTGTCTATATACCAAGTTAGTGTGTGGCTAGTCAGGGTGTCAATCTACGCTGCACCAGTGTGGTGTGCACTAACTCGTTGTGTGGACAATGCTACAGCACAGTGAAAGTCCCAGGCTGTGGCTTAGCAGTCAGTGCTTTCAACCCTTAGATTTTTATAAGGCATTTGATTTAGTCCTGCATGGCATTCTGATTAAATCGAGAGAACCATACAATATCGAGAGAGCACACATTCAATCAATTATGAACTGGCACATGGACGGATCACAAAAAGTAGGTGTCAGCAGGGAATCATCATTGAATGGGGGGTGTTTCTAGTGGCTTCCACAGGGATTGGTACTGAGCCTGATGCCATTCAACGTTTCCATAAACAATCTGGAAATAAATATAAAATCTCTGCCAGTGGAGTGGTTAGCAATGATGAGGCCAGGGCAATCATACAGAGCAATCTGCATCGCTTGGTAAACTGAAACATTCAAACAAAATGCATTTTACTACAGCCAAATGAAAAGTTATACATCTAGGAACAAAGCCCACAGGCCATGCCTACAGAATGGTGGACTGCATCCTGGAAAGCAGTCACTGAAAAGATTTCGGGGTCATAGTGGACAAGCAACTCAACATGAGCTCCCAATGGGATGCTGTGGCAAAAAGGGCCAATGCGACCCTTGGATGTATAAAGAGGCAAGTAGTGAGCAGAAGTGGAAGGATGACTGTACCTTTGTATACTGCATTGGGAAGACCAATAATGTAATACTGCATAGAGTTCTGCTTTCCACATTTTAAAAGGATGTTGCAAAACTGGAGTGTGTGCAGAAAAGAGCCACAAAAATAATTCAAGAGCTGGAGAACATGCCTTACAGTGGGAGACATAAAGAGCTCATCTGTGCAGCTTATCAGAAAGAAGATTAAGAGGAGAACTGATTACAGCCGTTACGTTTCTTCACAGGGAGAAAAGAGCAGGTATCAAAAGGTTCTTTAGTCTAGAGGAGAAAGGCAGAACAAAAGCCAACGGATGGAAGCTGAAGCAAGACAAATTCAAATGAGAAAATTACACTCACATTTTAACGATGAGGGTGATTAGCCACTGGAACAAACCACCAAGGGAAGTGGTGGAGTCTCCATCTCTTGATGTCTTCAAATCAAGATTGGATGCCTTTCTAGAAGATATGATTTGGCCAAATACAAGTTATGCTTTAATCAAACGTAAGTTACTGGGCTCAATACGAGGTAAGGGAGTGAAATTTAATGTCCTGTGTTATTCAGAAGATCATCACCGCTTTATAAGCACTAAATTCACTTAAAAAAAAAAATCCCAAGCAGAGGGTTGGAGCCTCTTTCTCACACCACTTACCAGCATAGTTTGCTGGAAGCCAGTTCTTACAAAGCACTCCAAGATTTGGCTTCTGCTTCATTACATCCACTTGTTTTATTTTAGACCCCTCCCTCCTTGTAGAAGATTTGCATAGAAGAGCTAAAGACCAACAGTGGTGATACCACTTCACTCCCCAATAACCATATGATACATTACAAGAGATTCTGATATGTCACTTTGCAACCTTCTTATATTTAATAATCTTTCCTGGGTGACTTCTCATGAGATCGATGTTCATTTCTGTCACCACTATGCTTCACGGCTGCAGAACTTAGATACTGAGGGGCAGATTTTCAAAGGAGAAAACCGTAGTTAGGCAATTAATTCCAATGGAAAGTCCACATTATTTGATATCATGGAGGTCTAAAATTACAGTTGCCAATTTCCAGGGCTGTTCATTTGGAGTAGGGGTTAAAACATCAATGATTAAAAGCAATTGTCCACCATGATGTGTGCAACAAATTGTGGTAATTTGTAATGAATGACAAGACGGTATGATAGCATGGTAGTAGACAACCTAGACTAGTAAAAAGTTCAAGAGGAAATGGAAATTATCAGATACCGTGCCATTTAAGTAGATAAATAGAGAGGGAGATTTGTAATGATGAAGGGGAGAAAGGTCATCCCTATGGTATTCTTCAGGGCTACTTACCTGCTAACAGAGTGAAGGAGACTTAGAAACAAAGAATCCATTGGGTTTGTGTCTATGTTTGTTATGTAAAGTACTGTGCTGCCATGTTGGCACAACACCATATTTTGGAGAGGAATAAATATTGCATTGCCTTTTTTTTATATTCTGGCTTTTTAAAACAAAGGAATTAGAGGCAGAGTGAGTGCCCACAATTAGGTTTAGAGGAGCTTGTCCTGGAAATACTGATCTCTCAAACAGACAGCATGGCAAAATATGGAAGTGCCTCAATTGTCTAATCAGCATATGTTAGAAATGGCCATTAACAGCCAGCCCTATGCAGGATATATTAGGCATTTTTAGGATGGGTGGTAGTCTGATGTTTGTCACACATTTGCCAACAGGACAAAACGAACCAGACTCTGAAGTGGATGTTTCTCATGTTAAATGTAAGTGCAAATCACAAACTTTCAAAACAACAATGCCTGAATACAATAGATTACACCCAGTGATTTATCTTGTGAGATGTTAAAAAAAAGACATATAAAAGGAAACAAGAAGGAAGAAAACAAGCCCAGCTAGCATGCAAGCCTTGTTAAGTTGGACTGTAGCTCCTAGCTACAATCTATTTATCAGTTCATTCAAATTTCTGTCCTCTGGAATCTGAATCCCAATACTTGGTGAAGAAATTGTGCGCAGAACTGCTGGTACCATTAAACAAGTCTAACTTGTTGCTCAATATAGTGAAACTTTGAGGAACCCAGCTCTTGAGACAGAAAGTTCTTTTTGCAAGAGTTTTTTAATGGTATAGATGACTCATGGGGCAATAATGGAGTATGGAGTTCTTCATCGATTGGTCATAGGTACTAACTGGTGACTAAAAATCATTACCATCTGACGTCTGATCATGGCCTTTGTTAAATGAATTGGTGGTCTCAGTGCAGTTCCTAGGTGGCATAACAAATACTATTAGAATTGGCTCTAATTGCACTGTAGTATCTTAGTGCTTCCTTGAGACCCAGAAGAGAGGCCAAGCACTGAGCAAGTGTGAAGCCTGGAAACTCTGGTCTCCCAGATGTGTTACTTTCATAGCAGGGTTGAAACAGCAACGTGAGGAAAGCTTGCACTGCCACTGCCTGTGCACAGAACTTTTTGGAAGAAAAAATAAACTTGTTGGTCCAGGCGACCTGCAATTTCTACTTTGCAACTTGGGTATTTACACTCTCTCTATGTAAATTTGGCCTGAAGTTTTCAGTCAGTGGAGTTATTTGAACAAGCTACATGTAACACTGCTGTGCACTTTTAAACACCTGCTGCATTTCACTATGTATGTGAGGATTATGCACAGGCACTGAATTGGAGTAGGTATTTTGTTTGACTTTTATCTTATTTTCTTATTTTTGTATTGTATGGCTTGTACCCAAGGAGCAGAGGCACCATATTTCTTAGTTGCTGGGGGCTGTTCGACTCCTGTTCCACCCCAGGTCCCACCCCCACTCCAGCCCTTCCCCCAAGCCCCTGCCCTGCCTCTTCCCGCCCCTGCTCAACCCCCACCCCGCTTCTTCTCACCCCCTTCCCCTGCCTCTTCCTGCCCATGCTCCTCCTCCTCCTCCCCAGCACCTCCTGCATGCTGCTGAACAGCTGATCTGCAGAGGGCAGGAGGGGCAGGAGCTGATCGGTGGGGTCCGCCGGTGAGCAGGAGGCGTTGGGGGAAAGGGGAGGCGCTGATCCGCGGGGCTGTTGGTGGGTGCTCAGCCCATGCAGTCGGCGCCTATCCCAAGGAGTGCCCCAGCCTGGCACCCTTTGTTCCCCATAGTGGAAGCATTTCCAAATGGTGCAATGCTCCTCTGTTCTTGGAAGGGCTTCTCCCATCCCGCAGTGGTACTAATGGGATTGTTCCACAGCAATGCAAAATGCTGGTGGGCTGCATTGCTCCTGCCATTCTATAAGTAACATTTCTTGACGGGGCTGAGGGGAAGCAACTGAAGAAAGAGAAGCAAACAAAGGACAAACACAGGCCCAGCTGTAAGGGGTGCCTGTAGATAAGTCAGAAGCACCAACAGCAAGACTTTTCTGGCCAATTTCATCTTGGATAATAAAGGATTTTTACACATTCATTAATGTCAGAGACTACAGGAGTAAGGGATTCTGCTCCACCTGCTCCTATTCCCCTGCTTTCAGTGGTCGTCATACCCTTTGCTAAGTGAAAGGACCAGTTTATAATCATGCACCTGTCACTGTGCTGCTCACCACAGAAATGCTGTGACAGTAAAGGTTAAAGGATTATCTGAAAAACATTAGGAAAAACTTCCTAACTCTCAGGGTGATTAAGCATTGGAATAAATTGCCTAGGGAGATTGTAGAACAGGGGTGGCAAACTTTTTGGCCCGAGGGCCACATAAGGGTGCGAAACAGTATGGAGGGCTGGGTAGGGAAGGCTGTGCCCCTCAAACAGCCTGGCCCCTGCCCCCTATGCACCCCCTCCCACTTCCCACCCCTGACTGCCTGCCTCAGAGTCCCTGACCCATCCAACTCCCCCTGCTCCTTGCCCCTGACTGCCCCCTCCCAGGACCCCCCACCCCAAACCGCCCTCCCGGATCCCACCCCCTATCCACCCCCCCCCCGCTCCCTGTCCCCTGACTGCCCCCCCAACCCCTATCCATCCCCCCCCCCCCCCCCCGACAGGCCCCCCGGGACTCCCATGCCCTATCCAACCCCCGCTGTTCCCCGACCCCTGACTGCCCCAGAACCTCAGCCCCATCCAGCTACTCCCTGTCCCCTGACTGCCCCCGGGACCCCCCACCCAACCCCCCCACAGCCGCGTGCGTGCAGCCTGCCGCCGCCCCCTACCATGCCACTCAGAGTGGCAGGAGCTCGCAGCCACCGCTGCCCGTGCGGCGGCATCACTGCAAGGGAGGGGGGACAGAGGGAGAGGGGCCGGGGGCTAGCCTCCCCAGCTGGGAGCTCAGGGGCCGGGCAGGATGGTCCCGCGGGCCAGAGGTGGCCCACAGGCCATAGTTTGACCACCTCTGTTGTAGAATCTCCATCATTGGAGATTTTTAAGAGCAGGTTGACAAACACCTGTCAAGGATGGTTCTAGATAATACTGACTTCCTGCCATGAGTGCGGGGGACTGGACTAGAGACCTCTTGAGGCCTCTTCCAGTCTTACGATTCTATGAATTAGGGCTAGGGAAAAAAATCAAACCATGGCCCACTGAAAGAGACTGTCATATTATGAAAAGAAACAGATATTTTCATGTAATTTCTACCATCAAACCCTTTGTCCTGCTGTACTCCTAGAAGGAACTGAGAGCAAAGAACCAGTGTTTGAGAAATTTTTCTTTTGAAAGAAGAATTTTATGGGAGAAGTAATGAAAAAAGTTGGGGTAAGTTGGGAATTTATTTTTCCAAAGGTCTCTCCTCACAGTGCTGTTTGTCATCTGGGTTCCCTCTATACAAGGCTCTATTAACAGCCTAACAGCTACTCGCTGCATTACTGTGTGTTATAAACCTTCTTTTGAAATTACCTAAAGAAAGTCTTCACAATGGAGGCACTGTACAGTGCAGAAGGGGTGTGTGCTTAAGGGTCTTTTGTTTCAGTATAAGTAAATTATAATTCTAGAGTCACAAATGTCTCTTTGAGCAGAGAGCCACATACTATGAATCACACCTTTTGTCTGAAGAGGAAGAGAAGGGAGAAAAAAAAGAAATCTGGTATGTCTGAAAGTATTTGGCAAAGAAACACAGCCCACTTTATATCGACTGACCAATAAGAAGAATTTCAGTGTTGGCAAAAGGCTTACGGCTGGTGAATTCCACAGGGCTTACATATCATGTTCTATGGACAACTCCCATTGTCACAGGCATAAAAGACGCCAGGTGGGAGAAAGAATCTTTCACTCCTGCTTCAAGAGCACAAACTGTGTGAACTGGTGCTTAGAGTTCAATCCTTGCTATCTACTCACCATGTCCACTTACAGCTTGAAGCAAATAACTTCTTCTGGGTTAGGTAATATTAGTGGTTCCTCAGGCGGTCGGGCTGTTGGTTCCTTCAGGGCTTCAAGTATACATGGAGGATTTGGTGACAGGGGTATTTCTGTCTCTACTGCTCGGTTTGTCTCTTCTGGGGTAGGAGGTGGCCTTGGGGGTGGATATGGTGGTAGTTTGTACGGTGGCTTTGGTGGTGGTGATGGCCTCCTTTCTGGAAATGAAAAGACAACTATGCAGAACCTGAATGACCGCCTGGCATCCTACCTGGACAAAGTACGTGCTCTAGAGGAGGCAAATTCTGAGCTAGAAATTAAAATCCGAGACTGGTACCAGAGACAAGGACCAGGGCCAGCCTCTGATTACAGCCCATATTACAAGACTATTGAAGATCTTCGAGACAAGGTAGGTGTTAAAGTTTGTTAAAAAGCATCTAAGGATAGACCCAAATGTTTGTTAAAACAGCATTTATATCATGTGACTATTATTAGCAGATGGAAGGAAAATGTTATTATCTGTAAATAATTATAACTGTTTTATTATGTGGTGTCCACTAACAATGAAAGACAAATTCAGCCTCAATTCTGAAATTTAATAAGAAATGAAAAGAAAAGCCTCAATAGAAAACCAGCCAAAAGAAATGGTGGATTATGGGAGAGTAGAAGGGTGATATGAGTATGTAGTGAATCAGAAGGGATGGACAATGACAATGCCCAGTATGAAATGTATCTGTTATAAAACTGTTAGCTAAGAAAATGTGCACAAGTGACACCTTTAATTGTCAATGGTGAAATGATTTGAGGGCCCCACTAACTCCCAGAATCCCACAAATACTCGATGCCCCTGAAAACAGTAGTAAAGTCGTTACATTTTTCTCAATTAATTCTGCACAATTACTGTACCAAATTTAGCCTTGGAAGTGGATGCAACTGCTACTGTAGTCAATGAGAGTCGTATCAATTTGGTTTTGGAATGAATTTGGCATCCCAAAAAACAGTCACCCATTCAGTTTTAAATCTTGTCAGACTACTGCAGGTATCTGTCTATCTCTGCCGTCATCTACCAATCAGACACTTTTGTTTAAGCCTCTGGACAGCCAGTATGTCCACTGCTTTAGCAGTTGTCAGAGAAGATGACTAATGTCTGAGTTGATATTAACAGGTAAAATAAGAACTGATCAAATACAGGGGTTTGCAAATGTGAACTGAAGCACTTCAGAATTTTACCACATGAAACTGAGATTTTTTAAACCTTTTTTATTTCACCTTCTGAACTTGAACTTTGAAGAAGAAAGTGTTTAAATATGTTTCTTAAAGAAAAAAGAAACAGCCAACATTAACTAAATTAAGTGCATACAAATTGTGTATAAATACAGGATTTATTGTGCCTCAGCAAATCCATTAGTGCACAATAAGTTTGTTTAAGGGTGGTACACACCTTAGAAGACATACATGATTGCTGACTGAACTATGTAAACACAGCCTCATGAGAAAACCTAAAGCTTATTTTTCAGATCTTAGTGTGGTTCATGACCCCACCCACACAGTTTCCTTTCCCTTGGGCTTACCTCGCTCACACTGTACTGATTTCAGAAATGAACCTCCGAAAAAGAAGAGCTGGAATTAGATTCCCTCATTTGAAATCTCCTGGGCTCTTGCTCTTTATTCCCAACTCATGAGAGTGAGCAGCTCCCACTGCGTTTTCCAGATGACCTATTGATTTCTGATAGTCATAGAATTTTAGGCCACAAGAGACTACCAGATCATCTAGTCTGACCTTCCGTAAACCACAGGCCACCAACCCCACCCAAAATCCACACACTAAACTCAACCATCGAAATTAGAGCAAAGTATTACAGCCCACAAGAGACCAGACTATTGTGTGCTACAGGCAGAGAACTGGAGAGACCAATGCCCAAGGCCCTGCAATAGCAGGGAAATGATGAAGTGAGATATATCCAGATAATCCTGGCAAGTGACCTGCATCCACACACTGCAGAGAAAGGTGAAACCCCGCCAAGGTCCCCACCAATCTGACCTGGGGGGAAATTCTTTCCTGGCTCCACATAAGGTGGCTCATAAAAGTAAATTTGTCAGGTAAGGTACACAGGGAAGAAGTTTTAAGTAAACAAAACTCTCTGTGTGGCTGTTCATGGTGTGTTACAGGAATCACTCAGCATTCTGGAGCTGGGGAACCTGTTGTATGATTAGGCTAGGAGATAAAATACATTCAGACTCTATACAAATGTGATATAGAATTGTCATATATTATTATATTGTATTCCATTACAGAGTTATATACAAAGGCATAATTTGTTTTTATTTATATAAAAGTAATATGAACCCCCAAATCTCTGGTCAGGGCTAACACAGATAAAAGCCTCCTGAGCAGAATTTCTGGCCAGAAAGACTCAGCAGACTTCCTTTGCTCAGCACCTCTGTCTCCTTGTGGTTCTTTAATATGGTGGTAGGAATTCAGTCAGTGGAATTCAGTGAGCCTGCCCAGAGAAGGAGTCATTTCCTGATCTACATGCTACATCTCAGAAGCTGATGGGTAGATCCTTAATGGCAGGTCACACAAAGAAAGGGGCAAATCCATTCCTGATGTAGCTCCACAGCCTTGAGTGAAGTTACGTCAGAGATTAATTTTGTCCAGTATGTTAACTGAAGACCCTACTGCCCTTGATCAAAGAGAGACAGGCCTACTTTAGGACTAAAACAAAAGAGCCTGAAATGTCAGTTACTCAACTTTAAGGCCCCGCACAGTTTCATTAGAATTTCACCAGAATTTGTTATGTCTTTTATCCCGGATTGTAATGAATGGAGGCATACGGTTATTTCAGCCCAGACTGTGATTCACTCTGTGCCACTTGGCTTTTTCCAGATTCTTGCTGCCACCATTGACAACTCCAAGATTGTTCTGCAAATTGATAATGCCAGGCTGGCTGCTGATGACTTCAAAACCAAGTGAGTACATTCTTCTAAGGCAAGGAGATACTGACAGTCAGGTTGTCAGGCATCTGATTTTTGACTGGAACGCCCGGTCAAAAAGGGACCCTGGTGGTTCTGGTCAGCACTGCAACTGGGCCATTAAAAGTCCAGTCGGTGGCACAGCAGGGGCCCGGGGCTAAGGCAGGCTCCCTGCCTGCCCTAGCTCCCCGCATCTCCCAGAAGCGGCCACCTAGGCTCATGGATGGCCAGGAAGGCTCCACATGCTGTTCCCGCCCCAAGGGCCGGCTCTGCAGCTCCCATTGGCCAGGAACTGTGACCAATGGGAGCTGCAGGGGTGATGCCTGCAGGCCTGAGGGCAGCGCTTGGAGCCTCCCTGGCCACCCATGCATTTAGGGGCTGCAGGGACCTGGCAGCTGATTCTTGGGAGCCGTGATAAGTGCCGCGGGGACCCTGCACCCCGAGCCCTCTGCCCCAGCCTGGAGTCCCCTCTCACACCCAAACTCCCTCCTGGAATCCGCACCTCCCCAACATCCTGCCCCGCACCCTCCTGCACCCCAAACCCTTCATCCCCGGCCCCACCCCACAGCCCACACCTGCAGCCGGAGCCCTCACCCCAACTCCCCATACCCCAGCCCCCTGCCCCAGCCCAGAGCCCTCTCCCACACCCTGAACCCCTAATTTCTGGCCCCACTCAGAGCCCACACCCCCAGCCCAGAACCCATACCCCCACACCCCAAACCCCTCATCCCCAGCCCCACCCAGAGCCCACACCCCCAGATGGAGCCGTCACCCCCCTCCTGCACCTCAATCCCCTGCCCAAGCCCAGTAAAAGTGAGTGATGGTGGGGGAGATCAAGTGATAAAGGGAGGGGGGATGGAGCAAATGGGGGTGGGGCCTCGGAGAAGGGGCGGAGCTGGCGTGTTTGGTTTTGTGTGATTAGAAAGCCGGCAACCCTAACTGAAAGGCAGGCAGATATTCATGTCATTATCATTTGAAAAAGCAAAAGGAATGTCACTTGAGCCATGCATTAAAACTAGACAATAAAAATATGGTCTGAAAATGGATATAGCCAGTATATAATATGGGTTTCACAATGTACCTGGCTTAATCAACCAACCGTAATGGGTTGAGTGGACCTCCTCCTCTATGTTAGCAGACCTTCTATAAAGATCATGACACAATTCAGCAAAGTTAATAACGGCCACAATAACGAGGGTGCCGAGAACGATTCTGCAGAGCCATATAAGGGTGAGAAAAATTGTAGTATAGCATCCTACAATGTAAATTTATAGAGTGTAGCGGGAAGATCACACAACACCTTCCTGCACAGCGTCTTGCTCTGTTAAAGTAATATCATTAAATTCCACACATTAAATTCGACTCGTGCAGTACATGTCACGTAAGTTATACTGCTCATATAAACCTATGTGCAAAATATTGGGATAGATTCATTATTACAAATATAGGGCTTTTTTATATGATGAAGAAAACTAAAGTCAAAGTCAAATGGTAATAAATACTATATGCCCCTTGTTCTAGATTTAAATAACTCTTGGTTTTGTTCTGCTTTTGTCTGCTTTTTTTGAAGGTATGAAACAGAGCAGGCCCTGCGCATGAGTGTTGAGGCTGACATCAATGGCCTGAAGAGAGTCCTGGATGAGCTGACCCTAGCCAGAACTGACCTGGAGATCCAGATAGAAAGCCTGAAGGAGGAGCTGGCTTACCTAAAGAAGAACCATGAGGAGGTATAAAACCCAAAGCATACATGTGAAAATAGCAGTAGGAAAAAGATGACTGATATGTAGGAGGGAATCTGGAATTTCTCAGTTATGCTGGGCTTTCTAGTAGAATATAAAAAGCCTCTTTATAGATTGGGTAAATAAAGCCTCCCACCTGCAAATATTTGAGAATGGTCAATCAGAGGTTAGCCCTTGAGGAGAGTGGGTGAACTCAAGAGAGAACAGTAGTGTCTTTAACTCATGCTTGTGTCTTCTTGTGTCTTTCTCTGCAATGTTACTGTAGGAAATGAAAGCCCTGGGTGGTCAAACAGGAGGGCAAGTCAGTGTTGAGGTTGACTCTGCTCCAGGTATTGATCTGACCAAGATCCTGGCTGACATGAGAGACCAGTATGAAGTCATGGCTGAGAAGAACAGGAAGGATGCTGAAACTTGGTTCAACAGCAAGGTAAAAAAATAAAACAATACAATACAGAAGAAAATAACTTCAAACCTCTTGTAGGAAAGGGCTCCTACAGCCTTTCATGATCTTCAGAAAACTGCACTCCATTTTTCAAATGTTTTCTCCACTTCAGATTGAAGAGCTGAACCAAGAAGTAGCCATCAATACTGAACAGCTGCAGACCAGCAAGACTGAAATCACAGATCTGAGACGCACCCTCCAAGGCCTGGAGATAGAACTTCAGTCCCAGCTTAGCATGGTATGTGGCAATTTCTCCCAAGATTTGCACTTTACAAATCTGTGCTAGGACAGGTATAGTGATAAGTGACCCCTAATCGAGGGTGTTTCCTTTCTGAAGAACAATCCTGTATTTGGTGACAGACTTTGAATTATTTTTCTTCCAACTTCTTTATTCTCAGAAAGCTGCCTTGGAAGGCACCTTGGCAGACACTGAGAATCGCTATGGTGCCCAGCTGGCACAGATCCAGCACCTGATTGGAAACATCGAGGCACAGCTGACCGACCTTCGAGCTGATATGGAGCGGCAGAATAGTGACTACAAGATACTCATGGACATCAAGACCCGGCTGGAGCAGGAGATTGCCACTTACCGCCAGCTGCTGGAAGGCCATGACTCCTAGTATGTAACTATACTCACTGCAAAAGACATCTGAGGGTTGTTAGACTATCATGATATTCCTGTGGTAACTCTGCACCACAGTACATTCAATTTAAAATACACTTGGAGACTCTAAAATGTCCAGTGAACGATGTTTGCAGGATACATGACAAATCTGCAAATGTCAGTGATCCTACCTATGTTGTGCAGATGGGAATTATTATTTTGCATCATATATATCTACATCAGGGGTTCTCAGACTGGGGGTGGGGACACCTCAGGGGGTCACAAGGTTATTCCATGGGGGGGTCGCGAGCTGTCAGCCTCCACCCCCAAACCCTGCTTTGCCTCCAGCATTTATAATGGTGTTAAATATATAAAAAGTGTTTTTAATTTATAAGGGGGGGGGGTCACACGCAAAGGCGTGCTATGTAAAAGGGGTCACCAGTACAAAAGTTTGAGAACCACTGATCTACATTAATTATTATTTTTATAATTTATTAATTATTACTAGTTAATTTATTGTTTCCAGTAATGCCTACACTGTGCTAGTTGCTTTCTAAAAATAAAAGAAGGCACAGTCTCTGCCCCAAAGAGTTTCAAAACTAAATGACAAACAGACAAAGGGTAGAGGAAAAAAGTAGAACATATAACTAAAGTAATCAAGGTGATTATTAGTTACACAATGTCTTAATAACACAATGTTGTTAGTGTTGTTTTATAAAACAAATAGATTATCTCCAAATATCCACAGCTGGTTCTTTTCTTGTAGGCATCATGGTAGAAGTGAATCTTGAGGAGGGATTTGAATGCAGACTCAGTTATATAGCTAATTTCAAACAGCAGTATAACTTCACCCCAGACTTGGTGCCATAGCTTTTTCTCAGTTCATGTGTGGCACCAAAGGGAAAACACTCCTCATATTCTGGAACATGAAAAACCATTTGGGGTTGGACAGATTCTTAAATTTCTCATATTTAATTTATTTCCTTAGTTTCAGAATCCTCTTTGCCACTTCTGTCCTTTTCTGATACATCTTCTATAGTTTCCTCTTCCCTGAGCGAAGGAGCAGAAGAGTCAGTACAGGAGCCAGCAAGGAGCTAACCCTTTCTTTCCTGATGCTGAAAAGGGCGCCTGATAGAGAGACTTTACTTTTTCATATCTTCCTCTCATCCAGCGCTTGATATTTGTTATCGTTCTTTGCTATAATTATTTTCTCTTTGTGCCACAGGATGTTTTGGACCCTTTATGGAACTGCTGGTAAGGATTCTCTTTCTTTATGGGAACCTATAAAAGGCAGAGTATTTTTATTTTAATAAAAGAAGAATCTGTTGATGACTGGTATCCATCTTGCTGTCTATGCCACGCATCCGGTCTTCAACCAGAACGCCCAGTCGAAAAGGGACCCTGGCAGCTCCAATCAGTATTGCTGACCAGGCCGTTAAAGGTCCGGTCAGCGGTGCAGCAGGACTAAGGCAGACTCCTTGCCAGCCCTGGTTCTGTGTGGCTCCCAGAATCGTCCACCACCATCCCTGTGGCCCCTAGGCACAGGAGCGGCCAAGGAGGCTCCGTGCCCTGCCCCTGCCCTGAGAGCCAGCTCCGCAGTTCCCATTGGCCTGGAACCATTGGCCAATGGGAGCTGCGGGGGCGGCACCTGCAGGCAAGGGCTGCACGCAAAGTTTCCCTGGCCACCCCTGTGCGTAGGGGCCACAGGGACATGCTGGCCACTTCAGGGAGCAGCTTGAGGTAAGTGTTGCCTATAGCCCGCACCCCCTCCCACACCCCAACCCCCTGCCCCAGCCTTGAGCCCCCTCCTGCATCCAAACTCCCTCCTAGAGCCTGCACCCCACACCACCTCTAGGGTTGCCAACTTTCTAATAGCACAAAACCGAACACCCCTGCCATGCCCCTGCCCCACCCTCATCCCCAGCCTCATCCCAGTGCCCGCACCCCCAGCCAGAGCCCTCACCCCTCCTGCACTCCAACCCCCTGCCCCAGCCCAGAGCCCCCTCCCACACTCTGAACCCCTCAGCCCCACACCCCAGCCCGGAGCCCCCTCCTACACCCCAAATCCCTCATTTCTGGCCCCACCACAGAGCCTGCAACTCCAGCTGGAACCCCCACCCTCTCCACCACCCCAAACCCCTGCCCCAGCCCAGTGAAAATGAGCGAGTGAATGAGGGTGGGGGAGAGTGAGTGACGGAGGGAGGGGCAATGGAGTGAGTGGGGAGGGGGGCCTCAGAGAAGGGGCGGGGCAGGGGTGGGGTCTCAGGGAAGGGGCATGGCAGGGGGCAGGGCAAGGGTGTTTGGTTTTCTGCAATCAGAAAGTTGGCAACCCTACATTGCTCCCTGTCATTGATAGAATTCAAACAAAGAATGCCATTCAGTCTAGTTAGAAATTTTTAACAGATTACAGCTCCTTGCTAGGGATCTTTATATAGTCACAGCAAGATACTAAAGGCGGGGAAAAGTATCTAAGACTATAGCACAATAAATGGCTATATAAACAGCCAATCACATAGTCATTCCTATGGGTGAGAGAACTATGAAGAAATTCAAGACTGAGCAGTTCAGAACTATTATGCACACATTTAAGGAGAATTTGCTGTGAATGTTCTTGGGTCCGCAGTATCTTGCAAAATACTGTAGAAGTGACACAGGCTTCTACTTTAATGTTATTTCAAAGAAAAGTTCTGAGAGGGAGGATTGAGAGTTGAGGTTGGAGCTAAACTTTTCTCTCCACCTGCTGAAGCTGTTTTCACATGTGTAACATGCTAGAATAATCATTGTTCTTTACCTCCTTATTTACTGCAGGCTCTCAAAGCAGCAGCAAAAGAGACAAGGTGGCTGATGGAAAGAACTACTGAAGAGACTCAGACTATCTTACTCTCCAAGAATAAAAGCACTAGACAACCAGGAATCAGTACCGAAGGGTGCCATCACAAACAGACAGTAGTGCTTTGAGATATTCACTTATAAGAAATTCTAGACCACACAATGTTCAAGGTAGAATAGGCCATTTATTAGTGATACATTTATGAACTGGGTTAGCTGTTCTTGCATTTCCAGTTCTCTTTTACTACTATTTTTGCTGTTTCTACTGTCTAATAAAATCATCTGATTTATGCAAACATCACTTCTGTCTGGTTATTGTGATATACCAAACAGATATTATTATGAATAGCAATGGCTGCGGCCAACTGAAAAGGACTATTCATGAATTCCAAAGTACTCTTGGTAAAAACATGCTGAGTGGGAACCAGTGTTCATGGGTGGAAGAATAAAGCATCTCAAAATGGAGTGAGATCCAATAGAAACTTATAGGATCCCTCAAGATGGAAAGTTATGTAAGGTTTTTTCATGCAATATATATTTGAACACATTTATCCTCAAACTAAAAGATAAACCTCTACTCCATACCCCGTTAAGTGGCAAATGCATACCCAATCCACATCCAATCGCAACAAACCTTTGGTCTCTGAATACTTACAACAACATAACTGTGCCAATGTAAAAGGCCTGACCCTATCCTACAACATACTGAGCATCTTCTGCAAGATATGAGCACCCTCAGCTTCCATTGACTTCAACAGGAATTGAGCAGACTCAGCACATTAGAGACAGTGCTAATATCTTGCAAGATCAGAGCCAAAGTCAATTATAGTGAATGATAGTAGTCTCCCATGCCTGACTGCAAAGCTTTCCAGCTTCCCAGACAGGAGCACAAGACTGGTTCATTATTTGCTATACTGTATGCTTGCTGAGTTGGCACTGATACTTCGTTGTTCTACAACATTAGCAACCATCAAATAGTGATGTGGTAGCCTTATTGAGATTATTAGGGCTCACTGATTTCTGCAAATAGCAACCAATATAAGCCATGATATGTTCTAATCAAGCTTGCTTTGTAGTCTAGAATTTTGGAGCTTTTAAACTGGGATCTAGCTTTAGTTTTTAAGGCTATTCCATCCCATAAAGTTTTTCACTGCTAAAGTATTATGAGTGCAACAGGATACAGAGATCTGAGAAATTTCAGTCAGTGACCCACATGGAATTAAGTCAGATTTCTGCAATCTTCCCCAATGTTAACCCTCTGCATTCCTGCATTTCCTTCACCCAGACCCCCTAAAAGGCAGGAATTAACCAGCGTTATAGATTCACAGAAAAAAACAATAACTTAAAAAACAAAACAAAGTAGTTAAAAGTAGCAGAAGAGCTGATGTCTTTAAGATTCAAAGGGAACAATTTTCATTCCAGTCTCTTGAAGATTTATCATAGTTGAGGCACTGATGATGTTTAACTGAATTGTTCAGTCCCCCGAGTATCAAATTTCATTCCCAGCCATTGCTTTGGAAACTGTATGTTGTGACCGGGGTTGGGACATAAACCAGTGGCATCCTTATAGGCTTCATGTTAAAAGGCAGCTCAACATGCAAAATACCCACAGTAATAGCCTACCTGTAGCAAAAGACATCCACACCTCCAAGTATCATAATGGCCATGTTATTGATTAGTCACTGAGGGCTAGATAGTTGTCTTACAATCGGCCCTGAGTAAGGGGCAATGCATAGCTGTATCCCCTAGGAACAGACCAAATTGCAAATTGTGTCTCAGAGGGTAACAATGTTTCCCCTCCTTCCACTTACTCTGGGGAAGGAGTACATTATTTCTCAATTTTTTATGAAACAAAGAATTCTTCTCTGAGCACCCACCCAGATACTCTGGACAGCAAGTAAGCCAGGGCTCCGCTCCTCTCCCTCCCCACCTCCTCCCTGCCCACTTGCTCATGGTGGGGGTAGCCCGAGTAGCCCCTGCTCTCTTGTCCAGGGCTTGAGTCACAGTCCAAGCAGAGCTTAGCAGAGGAGTAAGAGCAGGTAACCCTCTTGCAATTAATAGCACTTTTATGTACATTTTTCTGAAAACTGTTTCTAGCCATGCTGCAGAAGACTGAAGCCAGCTAGGGAAGGTACGCAGTTTAGAAGTTACAATTAGACAAACAGGATGTTAGCAAACTAGCTTTTCCACAGCTGGAGAGTGAGACCTATCTTCAAATCTCTAAAAAGAGACTCAGTTGGTTGTGAAATGAATTTGGTGTTCTTAATCTCATCTCTAAAAGAGGCTTTTTTTAAAAAACATTGAAATTATGCATTTTTAATGGTAACTGAAGTAAAATAAAGATATAAATCTACTAGGAAGTAATATTGTACATTATATTCTGCTTTCATTTTGAAGTTTCCCAGAGCATTTTACAAACTTAACAGAGTGCTGAAAATATTATATACAGAGTTAATTTAATTAATTACAGATATGTATCAGCTGGTTAACAGCACAGAGCAACAGTATCCAACGGTTTTGGCAAGAAAGTGAAGAATGCTTTTTCTAAGTTTCCCGTTTGCTTATTTTTTAAAATGTGCCAATCACCTTCTTTTCAGTCACATGTGCAGAGACCATTTGAGGCAGACACGGTCACTTGTTATGTGGTTGTACAGCACCTGGGTTCTAGTACAATGTAAATGTTAGATAAATAACAAGAACAACAATAATAATTTTATTAAAAACCCAAATAAATTTGTTAGTCTCTAAGGTGCCACAAGTACTCCTTGTTGTTTTTGCTGATACAGACTAACACGGCTACCACTCTGAAACCATTAAAAACCTTACGATCAGTTGACCAATGTCAGCCAAAACCTATTAACTCAACCTCATATATAGCTCTAAATAAAAATACACCCCATCTTACCCATGCAGACAAAAGCTCAAGCAAACACATAGATTTAGATGTGCCCTGAAAATGGATACATTTGCGGTTTGTTAGAGCAAAGTGGGAAGTGAATTCCATAGTTGAGGGATCACTATTTAAAACAATCTGCCACCAGTACTGACACTTACCTCTAATAAGGACTCTGAATAAAACCACAGATGCAGATCTCAACTTTGTAGTAGGACATGGTGAGAAAGGAGAGCTCTCAGGTCCCAAAGTATGCAGAGATTTAAAGGTCATTATCAGCACTTTTAATTGTATTGGGAAGTGACCAGGAGGCCAGTTCAACCTCTGCAGTATTGATGTAACACATGCCCTGTAATTAGCACTGATAAGTAAACAAACCAAAGTATTTTGCATCAATGTTAGTTTCAGAATGGTCCTCAAGTGTAGCGTGGCAGTAATTCTAATCTGTAGGTGGCAAAGACATGGAGCACTGTGACAACTTCCACATTAGAGAGAACAGCTGCATTCTCTGTGCCAAGCACAAACAAGAAAAGGCACATCTGGCTAATGCAGTACCTCAGATTGCAAGAGCATCTGGGTATCCAGAAGTATCCCAAGACCATGAATCTCATCCACAAAGTGTGAGCAAACCCTTTTAATCATGGGGGCGAACACCATACTGGTGCATTCATTTGGTAATGATTCATGGGAATTGCCAACACCATTTCCTGCAAAACCCTGGGTATTCCTTGGAGATTTCTTTCCAAGTACTGACACAGCCTATCCATGCTTAATTTGTTGGAATCTGGTAAATTCACATTAGAAAGCTGTCTGACTGAAAAATAACCAAAGGGGAAAAATAATTAAAATACCTCTTATCCCCACCACAGAATCCTACCCATGCAGATCAGGATGGAGGTGCATTGACAAAGGCAGGGTAGTGAGAGGGAAACTAAGACAGGAACAGAAGTTGCATTGAGGTGCCTTGGCAGAGCTGGAGGTGAGCACAGAATCAGAAGAGCTGGGAGTATTGCAGGTTATCAATAAAAGCATTAGCTTTGGTAGAGATGAAGCTTGTTCTAAAACAGTATACCTTTATATTTTACATCTGCCTGTGGGAGCAGCGGGAGAAGTCTGTAACGCATCAAACACAAAGAGGCTTCTGTATCTCTCCTTCAAAGTTGCTGACTCACTTGCTAAGAAATGTTTCATATCAAATTGCAAATCCTTTGTCTCCTAAACTTAGTGGTTACACCTGGAATCCATTCCAGATCAGCAAAGATCTCCAGTTCTGTCTTTATTTTCCAAAGGCTATACATAGGAGCCCATTCCCTGTGGGTTTGTAATTTTTGTCAGAGTTCTCTTTATTCCAAGTGTCTGAACAGAGTCCCAATAGAGTACCAACATTAGTTAGCTTACAGCATGTTACATGCTCACGCAGTAAGTCAGGTTCTTCAGCACTGCAACAGTTAAAACAATATGTGAAAAATGCTTAACCCTCAAAGTGCTTTGCATTATGTGGACTCATGAAGCTGAGTATTTCTATCATGCATCGTTTGCGTAATTAAATGCTACAGGGTAGAAAGTAAGATATACGGGGACACTTTCCTGCATGGACATCCTACAGCCAATATTTTCAAATTTCAGTATTTAAAGCTAGGTACTAAATGGACATTTAACCATGTAAAGGAATGTCCTGATTTTTAGAGGTGCTAAACATTCACAAATTTTATTGAAGCCCTACCTGCAGATGCTCAGCAGCCCTGAAAATGAGGCCACCTTTATTTAGGCACCAAAATATGGATTTTAGTGTCTAATTTTAGGCACCAAAGTTTGAAAATGTTGGCACATACTCTTACTGTACTGGAAGGTTTCAGGTGAAATATTCAAAGTAAAATCATTCAGATAGTGTCACATAGTGTTAAATCTGAAGTCTGGCTCTCTCAGTTCATTCAGAAATAGACAGCCTGCAGGGTATGTGATGAATCGTTATGGTTTGACCACACAAAGGCTGGGTATGTCATGGTGACAAACAGGCCTCTTTCTGAATGGAACTCTTTGTCTGCATGAGCTGACAGGATATTATTTTTTAGAAATCTAGTAAAAAAACGATGACAATAACAGAGTTTGCAGAGTGCAGACATGCCAGAGGACGTCTGCCAACAAAGCTCTGCCAAGGCAGAACAAACGAAGTAGTTTATACATAGCTTAGTTTGGAATTCCTCATTTACAGAGGCACAGTACTGAGTACCATGCAAAGGACTAAACTGAGTGTAAGCGTCAAGACATGAGGTATCAAATCTTAGGGAAAGGTTAGTGTGAAGTGTGCAAAGACCACAAGTGGCAAGCTCAATACAGCTCCTACCACCTCAGTGGGTGGGTGACTCTGCTGTGACTTTCTCGGTAGAGTCATTTTCACTTCATACCCAGCTGCTGAAAAGTGCTGGATGAACAAGACAGTGAACTAGATCTCAGCTGGTGTAAAACGGCATCGCTCCACTGACCTCAAAGAAAGGTTCATTTGAACACAGGAGGGTGGTGAGACTGGGAAAAGTCAATGTTTGGGGAAATGTTAAGAATTTTTAGGCAGTTCATACAACAAGAGTAACATACAGAAATAGTCTCCAGAAAAAGAAACCCACATTTGTTCATATCAGGATTCACACCTAGATCTAGAGCTGAGCTAATATTGGGGAAAAATTCAGTGAATATTTAATCAAATTCAAAAATGAACTTTGATTAGCCAAAGTTTTAATCTCAAGTTTTACTAATGTGAATACTCAAGAAAAGCAACATCTTAGCTCAATTATTTGACAAAAGCCAATTAATTTCACACTGTCTATTTGACTATAAAATGATATATTGGCTAGTTAGAGAAGTAATCCAAACAAGAGCCAGTAATAATATTATGAGGCTTATGTAAATAACCAACAGAATGTGAATTGTGAACTAGAGATACACACAAATTGTTTACCAGCAATCTGCACTCGTGGATAATTTGATAATTTTTCTTTCATAAGAAGAAGCAACACTCAGACTAGAACTCACTGAAATGAACCTTATTGTGAATGATTTAGTTGGGGATTAGGATGATTTAGTTGGGGATTGGTCCTGCTTTGAGCAGGGGGTTGGACTAGATGACCTCCTGAGGTCCCTTCCAACCCTGATATTCTACGATTCCATGAAAGCATCTGTAAGAAACAGCAATTGGTTCATGCGGTAAAGACTTGGTCCAGAACTGAACAACTCCAAACTTCACAGGTGGTTGGCACCTTTGGTAAGAAAATATTACAAACAATATAGAGAAAAAATATTGTAAACTATTGGAACAAAGCTGGCCTTGTCATTTAAAATGAAAGACAAATCAAGAATAAGAAGATGGAAAGATGGAAAGGGCTGAGATCTGCAACTGCTGTGCCCTTCTTGGATTGCAGGATCTTGATCACGTGAAATATGCCCTGAGAATTCAGGCTCGATGTTACAGAAGGAGGAATAAAAACATCACACTCTCTGTCAGGCTGCTCTTCTGAGTTATGTTATAGGAGAATAAATTAAGCTGTTCTATTGTTTTTATTTTTTCGGCTGTATCTGCTACCTACCATTCATGAGATCCTGTCCAATAACAATCCAGTGTGTGCATGGAGTAAAATAAAATCAGCAAAGCATATTTCACCCTCAAGCTTCCAAAGGGGTTATTATGAACAGTAAGTGCAAAAAAGGTTCAAAATTATGAAAAATCTGTTCAGTGTCCCTATAAAATCTATGACATTTTCCACAAGGGCTTCTGTTGAAACCCAGGATTTTAGTGAAACAGAACGTGATCTTGCTTATTAGAGGATCATTAGGAGTTAAACTGAGCCTAGTAGCATGTAAGTTTCAGCATGCTTACATTACAGGGGTTTTATGGAACATTCTTCACTGTTAGAAGAGTTTGTTGAAACTTGTTCTTTAAGATACTAAAGACTTGGTGATATATAGATTTGGCAAGCTACTAAGAACTATCAATCAACCCATGGCAAGACTAAGCCTCCATGGCTTAATTCCAAACTCAGTTTGAAACATGCTATCAAAATTTGGAAATATACTGCTTTTCTCTAGAATTGGAAAGGTGAGAAAACAGATTGTGAGAGGGCAGTATCATAAGCAGATTGTTAAGGTGTGGATCAAAGAGGGGCCGTTGATATAGCTCTTGGTTCCCAGTGCCATGTCTTTCTGGTGATGTATCTCTAGCACTCCATTCAATTGTCAACTATGCAACCTCAAAAAAACCCTTGATACTGAGGACTGTTAATCTGAAACCTCCCATCCCATTTTCCACTTTATTTATCTATATCCAATTTGGCAACTGTGATAGATAGAAACCTCTTTTATTGATGTTGCCAGCAAACACATAACATTTGTTGTTCTTTTTTAAATGTTTGATTTTAATGTACATTTGGTGTTTCTGAAGTGAAGGGCAGGAAAAGTTTCTCCCATTCACCCTAGCTCTGTCAATACACATCAGGTCCTACAGTACAACCTCCTCTTCCAGTACTTGGCTCCCTATACATCACTGCCAATGCCAGTCAGTCCTGACCGGCAGCATTCCCAGCTCCCTAAACCTACAAGTCTGACTTGTAGCATGCCCTACTACTCCTCATGCTAACCCCCAGCCCCCAGTAAAAAACACTGCTTTCATCTAAAGAACAATCTCCTTGGAAACTGTCATTCAAGCACCACAAAAGGGATGCAGGGGCAGGGGGCACAGGGGTTTTAAGAGCAATGCTACTTTGTTTCCAGTCTCTCTTTCTCTCTCTCTCTCTCACACGCACACATACTACTCTAGCAGGACAGAACAAATAAGACTTGCATCGGAAATCTCACAAGTTCAGTCTCATCCTGTCCACAGAGGATGAAAAGATGTTTCTTAACAGCATCCAGTTCATGTTGCACAATTACACTAACAGATGACCGATCTGTGTTGTGGAATTTCATCAGAGAATTGTTATGACTGAAAGGGACACATAGTTCACTCCCCTGCTTTTAATGCCAGACTAATACCTTTAGATAATTTCTGATAGGTACTCCTCAAGTTGTGATTTTTAAGATATCAATTTGATATTGATTGCACCTTTATTTTCAGAAATTTGTTCAATTTCCAAGTGGATATCACCATTAAAACGTTAACTTCTATCTGACTGAAACTTTTCTGTTTAATGTTATATCCAGTATGTTTAGCCTTTGCAATAGTTAGCAGTGGGAAGCTTTGCCACCTCTTCTTTGCAGCAGCCTTTTAATTACTTTTCGCTCATCTCGTATCATCCCCGTTCTTCTGTTTTCTCTTGACTGTTACCTCCCAATAATTATTCAGTTATTTTAATAACTATGAATACTGTCCCCTGTTCATTTGAGATTCACACACCAGCAGGAGTATGTGTTTTATGCCTTAAACATTGAGGTTCCAAACCCTGAAGGATGATTCTGAGCAAAGAATAGAAATAAAAAAGTAGCTGATTCCAAAGTCTTGATGGAAACAAACCATGACTTTTTTTTTTTAAGGGGGTGGGGGGACAAGCAGCAGCACTGGATAAGCTGCTAAAGATGCATTTTAAATGAATGTGGAAGTTCATATAAAACAAACTTCACTTTTGTGGAAGACTTTTTCTTAAAGTGACTACAGTGGTTTTTGTTAATGCATAAATTGGGTGTGGTCAAACTCACTTGGTTTTTCTTTTCTTGAATGTAAAAAAAAAGTAAAACATAATCCAAGTGGTAGAACTGTAGCCTCAAGAAAAAAACAAACATGCATTCATCCTGAATCATACCTTTTGTTTAATTGAAGAAAAAAAGTCCAACTCCTCAGGATGTACAGCCAGCTGTGTTAGTAAGCAAAATTATTATAACTTGGCATCACCCTTAAGGGTGGAGATCTTTTGGGGGAGGTTTGGAGAGTGGGTTTGTCATATAACACCCACTGTGGTTGGTATAAATTGAGCTCCACTACAGTGCAGAGACTTACTCTCTTATACTAGGCCAAGCTGAGTAACTGACACCAGATCCTTCAGTGCTGCTGTCATGGCTACTTCCTTTATGCAGAGCACCTCTTCTAACTATGGTGGTGGTCTGGGGGGTGGGGGCAGTAGCTCCTCTCGTGTTTCTTCAGTCCGAATGGGAGGATCCTACAGACCCCCAAGTATCCATGGAGGATCTGGTGGCAGGGGCATTTCTGTCTCTTCCACTAGGTATGTCTCCTCTGGAAGTGGATATGGTGGTGGCTTGGGCAGTAGCTATGGGGCTGGATATAGTTCTGGCTTGGGTGGGGGCTATGGAGGAAGTAGTGGCTTTTATTCTGGCTTTGGAGGAGATGCTGGTGGTTGCTTTGGAGGAGGTGCTGGTGGTGGCTTCGGTGGTATTTATGACTTTGGTGGTGGTGATGGAGGAATCCTATCTGGAAATGAAAAGATAACTATGCAGAACCTGAACGATCGTCTGGCAACCTATCTGGACAAGGTGCGAGCTCTGGAGCAAGCAAATACTGATCTAGAGATCAAAATCCGAGACTGGTATCAGAAGCAAGGTCCCACTAGTCCAGAACGTGACTACAGTCCTTATTACAAGATAATTGATGAGCTTCGAGACAAGGTATGACATTCATATTTAGAAGGGATTGTTATAACAATTTATTATTAGTGAATTGCACATTCCAACTTTTTTAACCAATTAGAAAGAATTACAAAGTCATAATTTCTTGCCAAAAAAGTGAATGCATTGTGGATAAAAACACTCCAGCAGGAAAGAAGGGAACAGCTACTGCTGTTTTATTTTATTAAAATAAAAGTCTCACACCGAAAATGTAGGCTTTTTTTAATGTTAATTGAAAGCTCTAAGACGGTAACAAAATGTGACACAATACATTAAAGTTTATCCATAAGTTGTAAAGCAATCAAATATTAAACAATGTGACAAAGTACAAACCATGGCCTTCAAAAGTAAGGAAGTCTCCGGGGCAAAGATAAGGTGAAATATTGTATGGTGTAAGTTTATTTTCCATTTACCCTGGGTGTGAATTGAATGTACTGTTTAACTTCCCACTGTAATTAATTTTTAAGGATTATAAAATTTGTACAAAAGTACCATAGAATACATTTAGAACGAGAGGAACATGCTTATGAAAAGTTAGATTTATATTTTGAGTTCATTATTTCAAACACATTTTGGCAAGGAGAATGTTTCAATATTCTATTGCCATCAGAACTGTACTGGGTAATAATGTGCAGTCAGTTTTAATTCTTATTTCATCTTTTATCTTAAGAACATTAGCACAGAGAATGAAAGGGTTGGATTTTGTTGCCATTAATTGCATGAACTGAGAGATTACACAAATAGGAAAGAGAGGGAAAATCAAGCTGTCTAATTTCAGTCTGACACACCCACACTTGCTTCGGATAAACCTCAAGATCTCTATTTTACACTCAGCTCCCGGGTCCACATTTAGAATACGAATAATGTTTAGCTTCTTTTGTTTTTCCCATGTATAAGCTATGAATAGTATGGTGTGGGGTAAGGGCGATATAATGAAATGTGTTTTTTAGAATTCATAAATCGTGCTTTGATTAATGATTTATCACCCCAGATCCAATCCTTCTCTCTTCTTCACTGCTTTACATGTCTGAGTAACTATCTACACCTATCTAACCCCCACCCAAACCCCAACCCCGACTCAGCCCAGAGCCTACTCTCATACTCCGAACCCCTCTGCTCCACCCCCAGCCCGCAGCCCCCTCCTGCATCCCAAACCCCTCATCTCTGGCCCCACCCCAGAGCCCACACCTTCAGCCGGAGCCCTCATCCTCTCCCGCATCCCAACCCCCCGCCTCAGCCCGGAACCCCCTCCCACACGCTGAACTCCTCATTTTTGGCCCCACCCCAGAGCCCGCACCCCCAACTGGAGCCCTCACTCCCTCCTGCATCCCAACCCCCAATTTCGTGAACATTCATGGCCCACGATACAATTTCCATACCCAGATGTGGCTCTCAGGTCAAAAAGTTTGCCCACCCCTGTACAGTGATTTTTCACCATTATTCACAGGAATCTTTTTTCTGTCTCCCAATTGCCAGATTCTTGCAGCTACTATTGACAATTCCAGAGTCATTTTGGAGATTGACAATGCTAGACTGGCTGCAGATGATTTCAGACTGAAGTAAGTTAATTTTGCTCTAGCTGTTTCAAATTAATATTTCGGAAGCTGAACATCTCATCATAGTAGCAGAGAGTATGGATTCCCAACCACAGCTCACAAGTTTAGGGATGGAATTTTCTCCCTTATAATTTACAAGAGAAAATCCTGGCAAAAGAATAGATATGCTAAAGGAAGAAATGGGAGAAGAAACTTTCTCGGCAATGACACCAAGCCAATCAAGATGTCTTCCTGTTTTGTTATACCTCATGTCTTAACTTCCTATACTGTTATTAACTTTTTGTATAGTTCATTCTCACTGAAAAAATTTTCACTTAAAGATTTTAAAATGAGAAAGGGTCTGAATTTGCTTTCAGCTTGAAGTGGCATGATGGGATGGAGGGATAATCTCTTTCTTGTACTCATTCTCTCTCATAGGATGTAGGCATTAGGAGAGGAAAGATAGATAGGAAAGCCAAAGAGTGACCTACAGAAATTCAGGTACGCTGTTGAAATGAGCTTGTCTTCAGGGCACTGCTGTCAAGATGCCACCAAGTACTTTCCCTTACAATGATGTAGCTCCAGGATTATATTTTCTCCTCTAGTGCCCTGGGCAAAGCTTACAACGTATGCCTTTCTTCATCACTGAGAGGTCACAAAAACTGGATTGTCCATTATCTTTTTTATAGATGTTAATAACCCCATCTAGGTATACAAACCCATAAAGCTCATATTTAGCTATGCTTCAGAAATGTAGTTCAAGTCCAAATACATTTGTTATTTTCAAGTTTTCCTCTTTAAATATAGTGATTTTCTTACTGCATATGAGCACCAGCCTGATAACCCAGTAGGTGGGCTTTTTGTAAGTTCCCACATACAATTCTGGCATTGCACCTAAATCCTGATCTGTCTGTCAGTCTGTCTTATAGTACTAATCACTGTTGTAACTAGGTGCTGGTATCTTGGGATTGCCAAAAATGCCAACTTATTTGGTGATATGATGTTGTCAAATGTCCACAAAGGACCAAGATGGCTATCTCACACATTTTTGCATAGCATACTTTAAAATTGGAACAAACATTCTAGCCTACTATTTTTGGTCTGTCTTCTGACTTTACATTTCTGTTGTCCTGTTCCTCTCTGACACAACAGGCATAAGATTCCCTGTTTTTACAATTACATAGGATACAAAGCCATGTGTTTTCAAATGTCTGTTTCTTTTATTTAAATTGCAGATATGAGAACGAGTTGTTCCTTCGCCAGAGTGTTGAGGCTGATATCAATGGCCTGCGTAGAGTCTTGGATGAGCTGACTCTGTCCAGAGCTGATCTGGAGATGCAGATTGAAAACCTGAAGGAAGAGTTGGCTTTCCTCAAGAAGAATCATGAGGAAGTGAGTGCTCTAAACATGGAGTGGGGAGAAACATCCACATTTAGAATTCAGTTTGGGATTAAAAAATACCCCAAGGAATGACAGCTTCACAACTGGATGATTTATAAAAAAATCTTTAACCTTAAAACAAATCCAAAGGGCTCCCCAGGCTAATATCCCTCTGATTCTAAACTGTGTTAAAGATGTGAGTTGTGTACCTGCTTTGACGTGCATGAGCATGCGGTCAGAAATTTTGAAATTATTCCATAGACAACAATATTTCTTACATGAAATGTTCCATTCATTTAGAAACAAAAATATGATTGTTCCAGACATTTTATTTTGAAAAAGATCACATACATAGATAAACATCAATCCACAGTAATCAAGATATTTCATTTAAAAATTTCAGCTCCAACCACAACATGCGAACAAAAATTCAGTGTCTGAATAAACTTCTTTATGAAAAGGAACTGATAAAGAACTCATGTGTTAAGATATTAAAGTTATAATACATGCAACAGAAATTGTATATAATAAAGTTAAATTATATATAAGGAAAGAAAATAAAAACTTCTAATTTAGCAGAGGATGTTGCAACCTGTATCAAGGTAATGTCTTTGATTGGATCAAATTCTGTTGGAGAAAGGCACAAGCTTTCGAGCTTCTCAGAGCTCATCTTCAAGTCTGGGGAAGGAAATTACAGTGTCTGAGCTAATTACAAATTGGGACAGATTGTTAAGCGTAAGGGATTTACGCATGGTGTAGGAGCCCATTTTAAATGAAATGGGGAATTACGGGCTAGCAGGCAGTGAGGTGTGTAATAACCATAACTCAAACCACATGTTTCCCAGTTAAGCTATATGGATTGCTGAGGGCAGAAAGTGTACAAGGGAAGAATGTATAACCTCTTTTGTGTCCTTCTGTCTCTGTAGGAAATGAAGGAATACAGCAATCAGCTGGGTGGACAGGTCAGCGTAGAGATTGATGCTGCTCCTGGAGTTGATCTCACCAGTATCCTGGCTGAGATGAGAGAGCAGTATGAAATACTGGCTGATAAGAACCGTCGAGATGCTGAGGCCTGGTTCTATAAACAGGTATGGCTATCCCAATGAACAAATAAATTGATGCACTATCATCTCATCATGGTCCCAATTTCTGTGCAACACTCCTGCATTTGCTGATCAGTTTCTGCATTCGGTAAGAAGCTAAGAGTCCTGATACACCTACCAAGATTTTAAACATTCATCCTCTTTTCACCATTGGACCATTGCTTAGAATCAGATCCAAAGCAAGCAGCACCACGACAGTGATTAGGGTGGTACTTTCCTTTTGGGAAATAAAACATTTTGGTAATCCAATTTGCATTTGATTTTTATTGTTTTTGTTTTTCTTCCAGACTGAGGAGCTGAACCGTGAAGTAGCCACCAGTACTGAACAGATACATACCAGCAAGAGCGAGATTACAGAACTGAGACACACACTGCAGGGCCTGGAGATAGAACTCCAATCTCAGCTCAGCATGGTATGTGGCTGTTCCATGCACACAATAAGTCACTATAAGCACATGCCTCCCTTTGATCTCTTGCTCTACTATGGAATGAATCTGCATGATAACCCACTTTAACTTTGTTTTATATTAGAAAGCTGGGCTGGAAGCCAACTTGGCAGAAACAGAAGGAAGATACTGTGCACAGCTAGCACAACTTCAGGCCATGATCACCAGCATTGAGGAGCAACTGGCTGAGCTTCGATGTGACATGGAGCGGCAGAACCAAGAGTATAAGATGCTCCTGGATGTCAAAACCAGATTAGAGCAGGAGATTGCCACTTACCGCCGTCTGTTGGAAGGCCAGGACTCCCAGTATGTAACTATGTCCAAAATAAAACCCCTAATGGCAATTTATAATCTTATTAACATGACATATGTTATAACAGTAATGTATGGAATCTGCCCTGAAATTAGGTGAACTTGAGCCTCATTACAACCAGGACTACTGCAGATTTCTGAATTGTACTGACTGGGTACTGGGCCTATTGTGGGCTGCTAATAGGTGTCCAGGAAAACCCCAAAGGCTGCCAAAATGCAAGTCCATCTTCAAAGGCAAATGAGCTGATAATGAAAACTTTAATTATGAAAGTGGGAATGCACTCATATTAACTAAGATGAGCTACAAGATGAGCAATAGATAAAGGTCCTGCATGTTTCTTGCTGCATGGGAATCATGGCCATTAGCGTAGAACCATCTATTAAAGTCTCTTCTCACTACTCATGTAAATGTCACACCCCTGTTCCTCCATAGAAAGATGAAAATATCCACTGTTATACGGTGTAATTCTAAGCTATTTCCTCATGTTTCCAGTGTGTAGAACACTTCTTAAATAAACTTTTCACTTGTTGGGGACTATTCCCATCTCTGATCCGCAAACAGAACTTGCATTAATGCTAGTAGGACATTTGTGTGTGCACTGAAGCACTACTTTTGAGGGGGAAATCAGCTCTTAGTTTTTATTTTTTTTTAAATAATGAAATTTTAAGAGACGTAAAAATGTAGAAATGTCAAGAATGGGAATAGGAATCTAAAGCGCTACAACTGTACTGACTGCTGTTCATGTTCTTTACTGTTATAGGACTGAGCAAAAATACGTGACCTTCAGAATATGCAAAAGAGGATAAGCAATAACAACCAAAACACTATAACTACTGAATGGTCATTTAAGGGCCACATTTTCAAAAGGGCCTCCATTTCGCATCTGCAGTTTTTCACAGTCGATCTTTTGTACACAAAATTTGCATGTTCCAACTTAGAGGCCGTTCAGTGGTCAGACTACATCAGTAGGATTGAATCTGCTGCACAGTGCACAATTGCAGTGGAACTCATTAGTTTAATCCTGTATCTCTTCTCTTCCACAGGCTGTCGGGATGGAGCCCTAAGGATGGTAAGGTGGATTTTGAAATAAAAAGGGGAAATAAAATACATTTAGTAGTGCGGCTGGTGGATACAACCACCATCCTTATGGTAAAATAGAACTGAACAAGCCCATCCTCTATTGACTAGAGGGATTACAGACAGTATCTCCATTTCTCCTCCCAAAGATTGATCATACTGTCTCCATAGCCCCCATAGTTTTTTTAGGACCAAAATTATTTTATCCCTGGTCTAGCAAACTGGTAGGCAGGCATCTGATCATTTGTACTCATATCTCTGAAATCGAAATAATTATGGAGATCTGGGGGTCCCTTGATCGGCTTCTGCTGAGTCATACCAACAGTAAGGTACTGCCAATTTTGATATGTAATTTTCATATGGAAATTACATAAGCTTTACTTAGATCTCATGATCCTCATATTTCAAGACTGTGACAATCTAGTGTCGTGAGAAGAGGCAGGGCTGTGTGTATGATAAGTGAAGGAAGCTTCTAGTGGGAGAAAAACAGGATTCTTCAGTGTTCTACGGATGTATATTTATTTCCCCAGTTATAATTACAGTTTCCCTTTCTCTTTATCACAGCATCCCTTAGCAGCAGCAGCAGCAGCAGCAGAGTTCGCATTAGTGTGGAAGATTCAGTAGATGGAAAAGTAATTTCTTCCCAGGAAAGGAAATACTGATTCCCCTCACCCACATGAGACCACCTGTGTTGTACCAGTTCTAACGACAGCAAGCATCTGAGAGGGGAATCATGAAATACCTGCCAACAGAGTAACAAGGAATCTGTTCAGTATGCACACTAGAAAATGCTAACTGAAATGATAATGATATAGTCACAAGAGCGTAATCCAATAGTGCACAACAGCTTGGTGTCTTTCTTATAATTTCCTCTCTGTCTTTTCCACTGACTATCTGTTCTTAAATCCTGAGGCGAATGGCTCATTTTACTGCATACCAGCAGCTTTACTGTATTGTATAAGTCTGGATAATAAAATTTCTTTCCTGGCTTGAAATAAATGTATGTTGAGTTTTTGTTTAAATTTTTTTCATAATCAGCAACATAGTTTTGTGTGTTAGATGTGGCACCCATGTCACGTATCCAGCACAATCCAAACCAAATTACTATCGTCATACATCTGCCTTCAACTGTCTAATTCTGAACAGCTTTTGGAGTAACTGAGATATGAATAAATTTATATACTATTAAGTTCCCAACACTACTCCTACTAATAATACATGGGCAGAAATAAAACAAAATTAGGCTACAGTTAATACATCTGGGGAAAATCATCTAAAATACAGATAGTGAAGGCGGGGGAGAAAACTGGAAAGCAATAATGCTGAAAGAGACGGGTGATAGAGGAGAGCAAGCTAGACGTGAATTTATAATGTGATTTGGAATCAAAATATCAGTATGGTTTGGGGCTGCATACATACAGGCTCTAGGTCATGGTGCAAGAAGGCAATAGTCCCTTGATATTCAGTGCTTACACCTGTAATATTGAGATTGCACCTGGTACCTTTAGGCACCAGGTCAGTGGAGGAAAGATATCCATAAACTGGAAGAATATAGGAAAGAATAAGAAAAAAATGATCAAGGAACTGGACAGACTGATTTATGAGGAAAGATTTAAAGAACTAAACATTTATGGCATTGCTCACTAGGGACACAATAGGACAATATAATAACCACCTCCAAACAGCTGAAGCCCTGCTCAGCTCCTTTTCATATGGAGTCTTCATTACTTCCTGAAAAGGAGAAACAGACATGCCCTTTTAGATCAGGAAGTTCCTTTTCCTATAATGTCATTCGGAGAGTTGAAATAGGAAAGTAGGACTCTGAGGTAGTGGAGAAAGGCAGGTGGGCTCTGTGACTATGCAGAGTCTACCCTGAAGAACCTCGGTTACAGGTAAGTAACCTCCATTTCTCCTTTGATTGTCCTCTGCATATTCCCATTTATGGGATAGATTGATAAACAGTACTCTGACCCAGAATAGTGGGATGATGGAGTCCTAATTATACAAGGACTGAAGGACTGTGTAGCAGGGCTGGCTGTTCAGTCAGCAGGCCTAGTAGTGAGAGCCTGCTGCTCCAGTCTCCCTTTTAGTTCAATGTGTTCTGAGCTCCCTGAATGGCGTTCAGCTGGGTCAGCTTCTTTGTCGATAACCCCCTAATCCTGCCCATCCTAGGGGCTAGGTGTAGGGGAATTTGGGATTGGTAGGGGGACCCAGGCCCTCCTGCTCTTCTGGATCCCAGCCCAAGGCCCTGAAAGTGTGATAGCGTGGCATGGCATATGTTAGACCTATCCCCTGCACATCTTGCCTTGGGCCATGTCCTACCACATCCGATGGACTAGTTTGGGGCATGGCTGCTGTTAAGTTATAGTCCATTGTTTCAGGTGACTCTCTTGGGTGATGTCTAAAAGGAGGGAGGGAAAGACTCACTGCTGGACCGCCTCAGTAAGGGCTCCTTTTCTTACTGTTGCAGGGCAGTGGTCCTCCTGGAAGTGGCTTCTCTCCTTCCCCTTGCCTACGCTGCTAGAGCTCTCCATATACTGCTCCTTTCCCCAGTACCATGCTCAGCAGTAGTGCCTAAGGTGCAGCGCTTTCCTGGCCCAGTACTGCTCCAGCCTTTTCCTTGACTCAGCCTCAGTGTAGAGTTTGTAAACTACATCAGAGACTGTCTTGCCAAATTTTGCATCAGATCTAGATTCCAAATCTAAGGAATAAGGTTTAGTAAAGGTCTGCACAGAACTCCACTGTGTTGCTCTACATATCTTTATTAGAGGAAACTGTCAAGCTCTACAGACGGCCTTTTCTGTAATCGAATGCTTTCTAATCCCTTCAGGAATGGGTACCTCCTTCCAGTTATAAACTTCGTAAATACTTGATCTAACCCATTGAGAAAGTGTTTGTACACAAATAGCTTCCCCCTTGTTCTTCATTTCATAAGCAATCAACAATTTTAGGGACTGTCCAAATTGTTTAGTCCTGTCTAAATAAAATGATAGAGCTCTTCTAACATCTAGTGCGTGTAATTTAGGCTCTCCATCATGAGTATGGGGTTTGGGAAAGAAAACTGGTAAAATAATAGACTGATTTATATGAAAATCAGAAACCCACATTTGGTAAAAACTTAGGGTGAGTAAAAAGAAACACTGTCTTTATGAAAAACAGTGAATTGCAGATCAGCCATTAACACATGTAATTTACTTGTATGCCTTGCAGAAGAGACTGCTATCAAAAACACTGTTTTTATAGACAGATGGAATAATGAACAACTCCCCAAAGGTTCAAAAGAAATTTTAATAAAATGTAACAGTACTAAATTCAGATCCCAAGATGGCATAGGGTAACCTGATGTCTCAACAAGATATTTTATGGTGAGTCAGCCAGTACTAAAAGGTTTAGATAAGTCAGGACTCATCACAGTAAGTTTTGCCACTGTAATGTTCTTTTTATTGCATCATCAAAGGGACCTGTCATCAGACCTAAACAATAACTCTCATTAATTGGGCATGGGTACGTTAAGTGGCATTTGGACCACCCAGTTTGGGTTTGATACTGTACTGTGATAATATTGTCCCCACCATCTGTCCATCACTGTTTCTATGGTATTCTGCAGAGATTCTGATGGATTTAGCAATCAAAATACTCTCCTGGTTGCCAGCACCATTAGCTTAGCTGAAAAATATTTTCCCATTTGTCTCCTTGTTTACAACTCCTTCAAAGTGTCAACGGTACACCCCTCAACACTCTCTCTCAATCAACCAGAAGGATTGATATAAAGTAACAGCATTCCCTCCCACAGGACCTGATCACATGGCAATCAAAATGCTATTAGCCCCTGCCAGCCCACGGTGAGGGACCAGTCCCAGCAATCATACAGAAGGTACATCATTAACTCCTGGACACTCAGAAGCATATACAATTTTTCAAGTTAATATATTTCAACAGCACAATACGTCTCCCTCCTCTTTGCTCTCTCCCCATCCCCTTTCCATCATTTAACTTGTGTAGTATTCTCAGTGTTCTCACCTATTATTGGGCTGGCCATGCACTTGTGTATAGATTTGATGTCCCACCACTAGAGGACTGTAGCTTTCCTTTTATTTTCTAGGTATTTTCCAACAAAACACAAGATAGTAAAGGAATCAAATCTAATTTTGACCTCTAACCATGGTATTTGCTTTGCTTTGTAAAAGCAGACTCAATTTAATTTTTTCTGAGACAAGATGTCTTGCACTATTCGGACCTCAGTGGCCTTTATTCTAGCTGCTTTTAGAACACAATGTATCTTTTTAATAATATTTATTTTCTCTAGGAAATCTGAGTGTGCTTCTGCAGTTCTCAATATTTTCAGCAACATTCATTTTCCATTGCCAAGGCAAGCACCATACTAATTTTATCTGTTTTGGTGCAATTCATTGATGTTCTTCCATTGATCTCATTCAACTTTTAGGTTTAGCTTTGTATTTTTGCAAGACTGGTTTGTTCCAAGTCTTTTTCTTTGCATCCACCTGGCTGACATACCCCTATATTTATTTGTCAGTTCTTTTTCATGGTTCTTTGAGAATATATTTATGGTTCTCACTTTCTCTCATAAGGCATATCAATGACATTTCATTTTTGCTTCTCAGCTATCTTTGCCCTTTCAATATTCCAGGACTTCTGTACAGCTTTCTCCATCTTAGTCAACAGCTATGAGAAATCTGTCTCCATCTTCTTCTGGTGAGTAAGACTGCAGTAGTGAAGCAGTATTAATTGTTAAATGGGTTTGATCAACTAGCGTGTACCCAGCTTGTTGTCATTCCCTATCTGTTTTACCATGACCAAGTCACATAAGCTCAGTTTTCAACTGAGTATGCTGCCTCACTACTCTGGTGATGGTTTCCTTCATGTCATCGTTGGCTCAAACATTATATAGTTGAACTAGGGTAATCCTTCAAAATGCAAAGCCTTCATTTGTGTATGAGTCTCAACCCACGTCCCTGTTAGTGTGACTGAGCAACATTTCCATATCACTGAAGTTGTCCAGCATCTTTTGTTGCAGCTTCAGGGCCTTATTCCATCTTCTGGCTCCCTCAAGATTTGCAAGGAATCATAGAATCATAGAACTCGAAGGGACCTCGAGAGGTCATCTAGTCCAGTCCCCTGCACTCATGGCAGGACTAATTATCTAGACCATTCCTGACAGGTGTTTGTCTAACCTACTCTTAAAAATCTCCAATGATGGAGATTCCACAACCTCCCTAGGCAATGTATTCCAGTGCTTTACCACCCTGACAGTTAGGAATTTTTTCCTAATGTTCACCCTAAACCTCCCTTGCTGCAATTTAACCCCATTGCTTCTTGTCCTATCCTCAGAGGTTAAGAAAAATATTTTTTCTTCCTCCTTGTAACGACCTCTTATGTACTTGAAAACTGTTATGTCCCCTCTCAGTCTTCTCTTTTCCGGACTAAACAAATTCAGTTTTTTCAATCTTCCCTCATACGTCACGTTTTCTAGACCTTTAATCATTTTTGTTGCTCTTCTCTGGAGTCTCTCCACTTTGTCCACATCCTTCCGGAAATGTGGTGCCTAGAACTGGACACAATACATCAGTTGAGGCCTAATCAGAGCAGAGTAGAGCGGAAGAATTACTTTTCATGTCTTGCTTACAACACTCCTGCTAATACATTCCAGAATAATGTTCGGTTTTTTTGCAACAGCATTACACTTTTGACTCATATTTAGCTTGTGGTCCACTATGACCCCCAGATACTTTTCCACAGTACTCTTTCCTAGGCAGTCGTTTCCCATTTCCTTCCTAAGTGGAGTACTTTGCATTTGTCCTTATTGAATTTCATCCTATTTACTTCAGATAATTTCTCAAATTTGTCCAGATTATTTTGAATTTTAATGCTATCCTCCAAAGCACTTGCAACAGACTAGGATATGAGAACTGATAGGTATTTATTAAATACAAAGGAGATAAAGGAATGTTATATCTCTAGAGAGAGAAGCATAGAAAATGCAGAGGTGATTCACCTACTCTCAGCCATTATTTGAATAATGTTCTTCAATACCTCAGTGGTTGAGTTCCCTTCTAACCTCTTTCTATTAGTTGCTCCTCATACTTCCTTTGAATAGTTTTTTTCATACACATTTCACTATTATTTGTCTACATTGTTCCAAACTTGAGCAAATCTTGTCCTTGACATAGACCCAAATACATTTATAATCTCCATAGTTTCTCTATAAAAAGAAAAGGAGTACTAGTGGCACCTTAGAGACTAACCAATTTATTTGAGCATAAGCTTTCGTGAGCTCACTTCATTGGATGCATTCAGTGTGTATGATAACACCCATTTTTTCATGTTCTGTGTGTATATAAATCTCCTCACTGTACTTTCCACTGAATGCATCCAATGAAGTGAGCTGTAGCTCACGAAAGCTTATGCTCAAATAAATTGGTTAAAATGTTTAGGGCATTCACTTCTATTTCTGTACTGGCATTCATAAAAAACTGGGTTCAGTACATCTGAAAATGGGGGTCATTTCTGATAGAAAAGTGAGAGCAGAGAGAGACCACGAAGAGGGTCAGGAAAATTTCAGAGGGTGCTTGGTGACCAATAAGAGGAAAGGATCCTTTCTGCATTGTTCAATCTCTTACTCTTTGATCTCCTCAGGAAGCCAAACCACTTCGCAGTCAGCTTGGTGACCGAATCAATGTAGAGGTGGATGCAGCTCCAACATATGACCTAAACAAGGTCCTGGGAGAGACGTCAGTGTGAGACCTTAGTTGAAAAGAACCAGTGTGAAGTTGAGGATTGGTACTGTGCCCACATGGGTATTTTATGGTAGACAAATCAAAATCAAATTCCAAACCCAAATGGAGCCACCATTGTCTGATTGTTTCCTTTCACCTTATTTGTATTTCAGACAGAGGAACTGAATAAGGAGGTGATCTCTAGTGGAGAACAGCTGCAAAGCGGCCAGACACGGGTCATTGAGCTAAGACACACAGTTCAGGCTCTGGAAATTGACCTGCAGGCCCAAACCAGTACAGTGTGTAACACTCAAAGCATTCACAACATCTCTGGAATGTCTGAAAATGAATTAACAGGCATATATGACACAGCACTGTAGTGGAAGCCCGAAATAACTGGTGGCTGTATATTTATTGGTATATCTGAGAGTTTTGCTACACTGCAGTTGCAACCATCCTTTCGACATATATGTGACAAGTGGCTTTGGGGCACTGCCATTTCATCTCTGATGGCATGGGATTTGAAATTAGACAGAAAAGTTCACCTTTCTCAGCCTAGTCTTTAGTGGATGTTTATTCCATTCTCAGAATAAGGCATATTTTAAGAGCGGCAGTCTCCCAGTTAAGTGCATCTTCATAAGATGTAGTTAGAAACAGGGCATGTGACAGGTCATCTGTTTTTATCATTCCAGACACTGAGACTTGAACAGGAGTATGTGGGTTTGTCTCTAAACTGCAGGCAAACACCGGGTAATCATACAGTATTTGCAAGCCCTGGTTTGCATGAATAACAATATTCCTTATTTCCATTTTTTTCCATCTCAGAACACTGCTCTGCAAGACACCTTGGCAGAAACTTGCTATAGTAACCAACTACCAGAGCTCCAGTGCCTGATCAGCAGTGGGGAGGCACAAATAGCTGAACTTCGATCTGACATAGAACACCAAAACTGCGAGTAAAAGGTCCTCCTGGATGCCAAGTGCCAGCTGGACTGTGAAATCAGTGCTTACTGCAGGCTGCTGGATGGAGAGGACTGCAAGTATGTATTAGGAAGTCTTGTCCTGGATGCTAAGGTTATGCCTCTAAGGATATGTCTGCCCTGTTGCAGGAAGGTGTAATTCCCGGCTTGAGTACAAATACTCACTCTAGGTCTGATCTTGCTATCACAATAAAAATAGAAATGTAGCTGCAGCAATACAAGCAGCAGGAAGAGCTAGCTGCCCCAAGTATGTATATAGGGTCCCATATGGGATCATACTCAAGGCAGTTAGTCTCGCATGCCTTCACTTCTATTTTTAGCCTCCATGGGTATCTACCTTCCAGCTGTAGTGTAGACATACCCTAAAATGAATTATTTCAAAAGAAAATCCTCTTGCACTCCAAAACAGCCCAGCTTCCCCTTTTTTAAACTTCAGAAATATAAAGGAAAGGATCCAAATTGCTCAAAGTTGAGTTCTCTAGATTTAGATTTACTCTATAGCATTTTATTGTAAATTTTTCATATTGCTTATTTTTTGTTTCACGCTGATTTCTGTAAAGTCCATTACCTCACATTAAATCTATCCAAAATGATTTTGTTTTACCAGGCTGCCTCACTACCCCTGTAAATCAGAGAGTACAACCTCCATCTGCTCATCAATTTGCGAACCAGACTGTGCACCAGAACCAATCTGTGCATGAGCTTTTCCTCCTGACTGCAGCCACTGTGTTCCAATGATTGAATCAAACCTGGCTCTGGCCTGCTGCAATCCCTGTGCACCAGCCTGTGCGTCAGGCTGCAGTCCCTGTTCATCAGTAACCCGGGTCACTACTAAAATCTGTCGTATTTGAAAATCCTCAGAGCAGAAACACTGATCTGTGGCATCAAGACAAAGATACAGAACAGTGATAGAAAAAATACACTATACTCAAGACTTACCAAGAAGAGCCTAGGCTAAGATTTTCATAGCCACCTTATGGATTTGGATGCACACGTCCAAGGGAAGTTAATGGGAATGGGTGTCTAAATCCCCTAGCTGGCTTTACAAATCTCAGTCCTATTCTCTTGAACGTGCTAAACTTTTTACCATTTCAACATACTTTTCTGCTTTTTTGTTGCCACTTGTATTGCATTCCCTGTCTCCGATTCTGTTTCAGTGCCTAAGGCAGACTAAAGCTGCCTTGTTAATTTTCTAATAAACCTAATTTCTTTGGCAAAGCAAAACTTAGTTATCATTGCTATTCATTCCTTTCTGTGTGCTTGTGTTGTTCATTAAATACACACAAATTAGAAAATAGTTTATTTGATTTCACATAGGGCCTCTAGACAGTACCGTAATGTGAACACCAATAAAAATTAAAACCAACATCAACATTCCAAAGCAAAATAAACTCTAAATTTAGCCATTAAATTTATATGATTCCCTTTGCAAAGTATGATACAAGAAATATTTTTTCTCATTGCAAGATAAATAAACATCTGATAAACATCAGTAAGATATATTTCAGTAACAAGAAATGTTTCTTAAACGGTTGTATTGGTTCATTATTGTTTGGCATTTTGGTCAATCTGTGACAGACTCTAGATCAGAACGTGAGAATCGCATTGCCCAATACGGGTGGCAGTGTGTCACTGCACCATCTATTACACCTTAAGAAGGGTACTGCATGAACTCACCTTCCAGACCAACCAGCTCTGCTGGCCAGCTTGGGGACAAGGAGGAATGATTCTGCCTTTTCCCTGCCATTTTTGAATTAGATCATCAGATCCAAGGAACACTAGCAGGAAGCAATCCCCTCCTTCAAGAGAGCGCAGGGACTGCAGATGTGGCTGTTCCCTCCATGAGACATATAAATGTACTTGTACTTTTCCATTCTGATTCTTCAGCCGTAACACAAGAGCCAGTGGCCATCTGGTCCTCTGTGCACCCAAGGGACTGTATCAAGATAAAATTATGAAGATTTACACATATCAAAGAAATACACAAGGGCACAGAGATAGCTGCTCCCAGAAAAAGAGAGTGCATTTCAGCAACTGCCTTTTCAATTGACCCACACCAGGGCTGGACTCATAACAAATACTGACCATGCAGTACAACATTACGGGGTACTGTTCTGTTAGAGGAGTAGTCCTTTAGATAAGGGTGAACTGAAGTCCCATATACTCATCTGATGTGGATTGTCTATGTGGAAGATAATGATCACCAGGTAGTTTTCAAAAAGAGTAAGAGAGAAATCTGGTGTCTTGCATAACTTTCCCTCAATACAGTAAGTTCTAACATCTATGGCTGTGCTCACTCTGAATGTTTCATTTGTCTCTAGAACCACTGCACACTAAAGATGGTGGAAAAACAGGATTTCTCCTCACAAGAACATTTTGAAGGAAAAGTTTTTGTTCAAAAATTGTAATTTTTATGGGAAATTCAAAAGATAAAACTGATATGTTCATTTCATTTTAAATTTTAATTTGAACAACAAAATCAAATTTTAACAACATTAAAAAATGTTGTTCTTTAAAAGAAATGTTTCAACTTTTGATTTTGGGGGTTTCCCACTTCTCTCCCCCTCCCTCTTTTAAATTCTTTCCTTTTTTTCCCCACTGGAAGTACTACTTTTTCTCTTTCTTCCTGCCCTTCCCTCACCTCCAACCCACATACACATTTTTCCAGTTGAAAAAAAAAGTTTTAAAAAGTGTGAAAATACGTTCCCCTTCAAGGTTTCCTCTCACTTTTTTAAACGTATCTAACCAGTTTCTCTTTCATTCTTTCAACATTTCTTAAGTGTACCTAGTACATAAAAGGTCCTATGCCAGTCCAAATTCTAAATCACATACAAGAGGATCAATTAATATTAATTAATATTATTACTTTTTTATTTATATAGTACAAACAGCATGCAAAGGTGTTTCACACAGGCATAAAATAAGGTCCCTGCCAAGTATCAGCTGGATTGTGAGACCAGTGCTTACCGGAGGCTGCTGGAAGGAGGGGGACTGCAAGTTATGTATACCACAAATGATTGCTAGTTAAGCCAGCTACATCGATATGAACCTGTTGGTAGTAAGTACCCATCCGCAGTGCCTGAAACTCACAGGACATGAAAGTATATTTTAAAAGTGGAAAGTCTTGAATAATACTTCATTAAGAAGCTTTCTACTCCAGTGCTTATCTTCTGTACCTATTAGGAAATCTTTCAGGCTTTCTCAAAATTGTTTTATGGTTGCGTGAAGGATCAACTGAAAGGGACATTTAATTCTCTAAACCACATACCCTTCTGATGAAGTTGCTGTCTCCAGTTGCTGATTGTTTCATAGTGTTTCACACTCTATCTGCCCCAGTTGCATAATTCCATCTCTGATTCTCCCATATATTTTCCCCCTCCTTTCTTTGCCCCTTCCACTAACAGGGGGGTCCAGTTGTGTGCTGCTGGGGATGCTCAATGACCATTTGTAACTGGGCTCAGCAAAAAGAAAACTATTTATCCTGAATGCTGAGGTGTACTATTCCAAGGGAAAATCCCCTTGCCTTCCAAGACTTCCCACAATGACATTGTCTGATTTCCCTATATTATTTTTTACTTTACACATACAAAAGAAAAAAGATCTAACATGTCAAAATTGAGATTTTTCTGGATTTAATATTTTACTATATATTCTTTGTTGCTTACTTTTCGTGGTTCACATTAACTTCTGTAAAGTTTATTCACCTCATGTTAAATCTATCCAAAAATATTTTGTTTTACCAGGCTGCCGAAATACCCCTGTAACCCAGAGAGTACAACTCCATGTACTCAACAATCTGCAAACCAGCCTGTGCATCAGAATCAATCTGTGCATCAGTTTTTCTCCCTGACTATAGACCCTATCTGCCAATGATTGAACCAAACCCAGGTGCAGCCTACTGTAATCCCTGTGCACCAATGTGTGCTCCAGCCTGTCTACCCTGTGTATCAATAACTTGGATTTCCACTAATATTTGCCGCATTTGAATATCCCCAGCACAAGACATACTGATTGAAAGCATCCAGACAAGGACAGGGCCTGGCAACTGAGAAAAGAAACATACTCTCTACCCTTTGCTTAGGAATCTAATCAAGGCTTATAACTGAACTTCTGGACACTGGAATTTGCTGAAGATCTTTTCACTTTAGCATGTTTTCCTTTCAAGGCTTCTCTCGTATTGTGTTTCCTACCTTTTATTCTGCGCACTTTTATATCTTCTTTGATGCAATGAAATTTTTTTGCTTATATTCTAATAAACCTTATTTCTCTTGCACAGCAAATTAGGTTCCCATTGTTACCAATTCCTTTCAGTATGTTTCTGGTATGGATTTGATAGTCATTTGACACTGTATGTATGGTTTAAATGATTTCAGTGGGCAAAATGGTTCCACAGCAGATTCCTCAACAAAATAACGGTAGCATGAGAAGCCCAAATATTCAACATGGCAAAGCAGAACAAATTGTTTACTCAGTATTTAAGGGTCCTATCCTGCTTCTACTGGGTAAAATTTTCAAAAGTGCCTAAGCAATTTAGAAACGTAAGTCACATTTTCAAAAGTGACACAGGTGCCTAAGACCCATTTACTTTAAATGAGATTAAGGGTAACATTTTCAAAAGCACCTAGGGCTAGATTTTAAAGGTATTTAGGTGCTTAAGAGAGCAGATAGGAACCCAGTGGGATTCTGAAAAGCACCTAGATACCTAACTCCTATTATGGAATTTATGCATCTTAAATGCTTTGGAAAATCTCACTAAGCACCTATCTGCATTTTTAGGTGCCTAAATACCTTTGAAAATATGGTCCTAAGTAGTTAAATCTCTTCTGAAATGGGACTTAGAAACCAAAGTCACTTAGGTGCTTTTGCAAACTGTACCCCTGGATTGGAGTGGGAGATGAATAGGGCCCAAAAGATACATGATTTTCCCTTTTCCAAAATATGCTCTAGGGAATACAATATTTTACACTTTAACGTTAAGAAACACTAAATGAAGTTGCTTTGACTCATAGGATGGGGTTTATAATTTTGAAGATCATAAAGATGTACAAGAATTTAAAACGGTAAATTAATATAGAATTTCCATACATCAGAAGCAAAATTGTTCTTGGTCTCAAGTCTACTGCAGAAGGTTTGAACTCTTTGCTCAGTGATTTACTGAAGAAAAGGATGTGGGAGTCATTGTTGTTCACAAATTGAACATGAGCCAACTATGTGATACAGTTGCAAAAAGCTAATATTATTCTGGGGTGTATCAACAGGAGTGTTGCATGTAAAACAAAGGCGGTAACTGTTTTGGGCACCACACTTTAAGAAGAATATGGACAAACTGGAAAGAGTACAGAGGAGAGCAATAAAAATGATAAGAGGGTTAGAAAACCTAACTAGTTGCATTTTTAAGAGTCTCTGAAACTTGTCTTTTATAGATCTGGGGGTTTTTTTAAAGATGAATTCAAATTCTACGGCCTGTGTTACACAGGTCAGACTAACTGATCATAATGGTCCCACCTGGCCATTAAATATATGAATTCCTGGTGGGAGATAAAGATGGCTGCCTCATCCAGTTTAAGCACTAGAAAATGGATTTTGTGGAATGCTCTAAACAGATGAGATATTGACTATTTGTTTTTTATTCATAATGAACTGAATAGAGCTGAATGTAAGGTTCATTTCCGATAGAAATGTGAGAACACAGAAGAGACTCTGTGAGGCTTGGACACTCACTCTCTTACTTTTCCAGCTGTCCTGGAAGCTAATCCACTTTGCTGTCAGGTCAGTGACAGAACCAGGATGGAAGTGGATGCAACCTCCTCATGAAATCTGAATGAGGGGGAGATAAGATATCAGTACAACACTTAGCTGAGAAGAAGTGGGATTGAGTTTAGAACTGGTACTGCATCCAGGTGAGTATTTTGTGGCAGACAAGTCACCACAAAATTCAAAACCCAAAGGATGCCCAACTGTCATGTAAAGTGGAGCCACCATTGTCTGACTGTTTCCTTTTGCCTTATTTGTATTTCAGATGGAGGAACTGAATACAGAGGTGATTACCAGTGGACAACAGATGCAGTGCAGCCCGACCAAAATCACGTAACTAGGACACTGTTCCTGCTCTAAAGATTGACTTGCAGACCCATCTCAGCATGGTATGTAATACTCAGACCACTGACAATATCTTTGACATTTCTGAAAATGAATTAACAGGCATGTCTGACATAGTACTCCAGCAGAAGACCTAAATAACTGGTGGCTGTATATTTATCTATATATCTGAAGATTCTCTTACACTTAAATGGCAATCAGCCTGTAAGCAGACAAGTTGCTTTGTAGCATAGGAAGAATAAGGGACTTGCCATTCATCTCTGATGGCATGGATTTTAAATCAGACACTGGACACAGGTAAGGATAGTTCACCTGTCTCAGCCTAGTCCTTAGTAGATGTTTATCCCATTCTCAAAATAAGCCACATTTTGAGAGGGAGGGCCTCCCAATTAAGTGCAGCAGGGCAGGCCAACTTCATAAAAAGTAGTTAGAAGCAAAGTACATCACAGTCATCTGGAATTTTCTAATCTATAAAACTAGACATTTAGAATTGAACAGAACTGACTGCATCTGTCTGTAAACTTCAGAAAAAGCCCAGGCAATATTGGTTGCTTGGGACCTGTCCTGTGTAAATAATAATATTCTTTACAGTCATGTTCCTTTTTCATCTCAGAACGCTGCTCTCCAAAGCACCTTGGCAGAAACAGTAACTCATTCTAGCTACCAGAGCTCCTGTGCCTGTTGAGCAATGTAGAGGAAGAAGCTATCTGAACTTTGATCTAGCATAGAGCACCAAAATTGTGAGTAACTGGTCCTCTTGGATGCCAAATTGTGAGATTCAACCTGCTGGATGAAGAGAACTGCAGTCATGGGTATCAGTATAATGCTCAGTATCGCTATCATGGAGTAAAATGGAGTATATTCTGTCTCGTGAACCATCAGCATCACTGCTAGCCACATTCTGACTCCACAGTGAGTATGAAGCAGAAAGGCTGCAGTTTAACTTTCATACACTAGGCTGAACCCACAAAACTGTCAGTCTCAAAAGTCCCATTTGGACTTGAAAATTGAGCAGACTTGATATGAGTGTTATCAGTGACAAGTTATACTGGATACCAAGAAGTCATGTTTTCCCTTACCATATCCCCATTTGATTAGATTAAGCTGAATAGCTTTAATTTCTGGCCAGGTTTCAGAGTAGCAGCCGTGTTAGTCTGTAGTCGCAAAAAGAAAAAGAGGACTTGTGGCACCTTAGAGACTAACCAATTTATTTAAGCATAAGCTTTCGTGAGCTACAGCTCACTTCATCGGATGCATTCAGTGAGCTCTCCTCACTTTTACCAATCACTAATTTCGTGCAGCAAACAGAAAACAAACCTTAGCTGTTAGTGCCATCTTCTGTCAGAATAGTTTAATTCAGAAAGATAACAATAATTTTGTAGGATTCAGAGTAGCAGCCGTGTTAGTCTGTATCCACAAAAAGAAAAGGAGGACTTGTGGCACCTTAGAGACTAACATATTTATCTGAGCATAAGCTTTCATGAGCTACAGCTCACTTCATCGGATGCATTCAGCGGAAAATACAGTGGGGAGATTTATATACACAGAGAACATGAAACAATGGGTGTTACCATACACACTGTAACGAGAGTGATCAGGTAAGGTGAGCTATTACCAGCAGGAGAGCCAGGGGGAGGTGTGTGTGTGCGGGGGGAACTTTTTGTAGTGATAATCAAGGTGGGCCATTTCCAGCAGTTGACAAGAACATGTGAGGAACAGCCGGGGTGGGTGGGGAGAATAAACATGGGGAAATAGTTTTACTTTGTGTAATAACACATCCACTCCCAGTCTTTATTCAAGCCTAAGTTAATTGTATCTAGTTTGCAAATTAATTCCAATTCAGCAGTCTCTTGTTGGAGTCTGTTTTTGAAGATTTTTTGTCGAAGAATTGCCACTTCTAGGTCTGTAATCGAGTGACCAGAGAGATTGAAGTGTTCTCTGACTGGTTTTTGAATGTTATAATTCTTGACGTCTGATTTGTGTCCATTTATTCTTTTACGTAGAGACTGTCCAGTCTGGCCAATGTACATGGCAGAGGGGCATTGCTGGCACATGATGACATATATCACATGGGTAGATGTGCAGGTGAACGAGCCTCTGACAGTGTGGCTGATGTGATTAGGCCCTATGATGGTGTCCCCTGAATAGATATGCTGACACAGTTGGCAATGGGCTTTGTTGCAAGGATAGGTTCCTGGGTTAGTGGTTTTGTTGTGTGGCTGCTGGTGAGTATATGCTTCAGGTTGGGGGGCTGTCTGTAAGCAAGGACTGGCCTGTCTCCCAAGATCTGTGAGAGTGATGGGTCATCCTTCAGGATAGGTGATCCTTGATGATGCGCTGGAGAGGTTTTAGTTGGGGGCTGAAGGTGATGGCTAGTGGCGTTCTGTTATTTTCTTTGTTGGGCCTGTCCTGTAGTAAGTAACTTCTGGGTACTCTTCTGGCTCTGTCCATCTGTTTCTTCACTTCAGCAGGTGGGTACTGTAGTTGTAAGAACGCTTGATAGAGGGCTTGTAGGTGTTTGTCTTTGTCTGAGGGGTTGGAGCAAATGCGGTTGTATCGTAGAGCTTGGCTGTAGACAATGGATCGTGTGGTGTGGTCTGGGTGAAAGCTGGAGGCAGTAGGTAAGCATAGCGGTCAGTAGGTTTCTAGTATAGAGTGGTGTTTATGTGACCATCGCTTCTTAGCACTGTAGTGTCCAGGAGTGGATCTCTTGTGTGGACTGGTCCAGGCTGAGGTTGATGGTGGGATGGAAATTGTTGAAATAATGGTGGAATTCCTCAAGGGCTTCTTTTCCATGGGTCCAGATGATGAAGATGTCATCAATGTAGCGCAAGCAGAGTAGGGGCATTAGGGAACGAGAGCTGAGAAAGCGTTGTTCTAAGTCAGCCATAAAAATGTTGGCATACTGTGGGGCCATGCGGGTACCCATAGCAGTGCCGCTGATTTGAAGGTATACATTGTCCCCAAATGTGAAATAGTTATGGGTGAGGACAAAGTCACAAAGTTCACCCACCAGGTTTGCTGTGACATTATCGGGGATACTGTTCCTGACGGCTTGTAGTCCATCTTTGTGTGGAATGTTGGTGTACAGGGCTTCTACATCCATAGTGGCTAGGATGGTGTTTTCAGGAAGATCACTGATGGATTGTAGTTTCCTCAGGAAGTCAGTGGTGTCTCGAAGATTGCTGGGAGTGCTGGTGGTGTAGGACCTGAGGAGGGAGTCTACATAGTCAGACAATCCTGCTGTCAGGGTGCCAATGCCTGAGATGATGGGGTGTCCAGGATTTCCAGGTTTATGGATCTTGGGTAGCAGATAGAATAGGGGTGTGTCTGTGCGGATTTGTTCTTGTGCTTTTTCAGGGACTTTCTTGAGCAGATGGTGTAGTTTCTTTTGGTAACCCTCAGTGGGATCAGAGAGTAATGGCTTGTAGAAAGTGGTGTTGGAGAGCTGCCTAGCAGCCTCTTGTTCATATTCCGACCTATTCATGATGACGACAACACCTCCTTTGTCAGCCCCTTTGATTATGATGTCAGAGTTGTTTCTGAGGCTGTGGATGGCATTGTGTTCTGCACAGCTGAGGTTATGGGGCAAGTGATGCTGCTTTTCCACAATTTTAGCCCGTTGACGTCGGCGGAAGCACTCTATGTAGAAGTCCAGTCTGTTGTTTCGACCTTCAGGAGGAGTCCACCCAGAATCCTTCTTTTTGTAGTCTTGGTAGGAAGGGCTCTGTGGGTTAGTATGTTGTTCAGAGGTGTGTTGGAAATATTCCTTGAGTCGGAGACGTCGAAAATAGGATTCTGGGTCACCACAGAACTGTATCATGTTCATGCGGGTGGAGGGGCAGAAGGAGAGGCGCCGAGATAGGACAGATTCTTCTGCTGGGCTAAGAGTATAGTTGGATAGATTAACAATATTGCTGGGTGGGTTAAGGGAACCATTGTGGCCCCTTGTGGCATGTAGTAATTTAGATAATTTAGTGTCCTTTTTTTTTTTGTAGAGAAGCAAAGTGTGTGTTGTAAATGGCATGTCTAGTTTTTGTAAAGTCCAGCCACAAGGAAGTTTGTGTGGCAGGTTGGTTTTTTATGAGAGTATCCAGTTTTGAGAGCTCATTCTTAATCTTTCCCTGTTTGCTGTAGAGGATGTTGATCAGGTGGTTCCGCAGTTTCTTTGAGAGTGTGTGGCACAAGCTGTCAGCATAGTCTGTGTGGTATGTAGATTGTAATGGATTTCTTACCTTCAGTCCTTTTGATATGATGTCCATCTGTTTACTAGATAATAGTAAAAAGAAAAGGAGTACTTGTGGCACCTTAGAGACTAACAAATTTCTTAGAGCATAAGCTTTCGTGAGCTAATAAATTTGTTAGTCTCTAAGGTGCCACAAGTACTCCTTTTCTTTCTACGGATACAGACTAACATGGCTGCTACTCGGAAACCTGTCATTAGATAATAGTATTTTTAATTTAAGTGTGCTGAAGTTCTTTATAGAAGTGGATAAATTGCCCTCAGCAATTTAAAACGTTATGTGCCCAACACAGCTTGTACACATGCAATGATGTATAAACACAAAAGAAGGAAGATGTACTTTGAACGGGAATATGACCTGGGAAGAATTTTAAAAAGAAAATTCAAAGCTCTTTGCTAGTTCTGAGAAACCTCTATAAAGGGGAGTTTAAATCCTGTGCAACTCAGCAAAACCTGGATGAGAGTGTATTATATAATGTTCCTGTGTTTGTCTCTTTGGTAAGCATGCCTCATCAAGAATGGGTAAAGGTGGCAGCAATATCTACTGCTAGTAATATTATTGGAAACTTCAACAAACAGAATAAAAATATAAAAAGCTATCTGTAGCCCAGTTGTAAGAGGGTGTAATTGTATTACAGCCAATCATGTTATAAAATAGCAGAATTTGATCAATCTTCTAATATGAAGCAACAGCATACTGCACTTTTTTGTACCTGTCCCACTGTCCTGAACATTTCAGTTCAGCTTTAGATAGTCTACAAGCTAAGGATGATGCTGAGAATTGCAGACCACTGACTGTTGCTTCAGGACCAATAAACGTAAGTACTGATTAAAGTATTTTAATTGTATGTAGCAGGATTTAGAACTACTGGCCAAATCTGGCAGTCCTTATTGAAGACTTACTTAGGTGAATCTCGGATTCATTTCAATAAGAGTTATTTTGGAGTAAGTTTTGGCCTTAAAAGAACTGACTCTGTATTAATTCAAGTTTATCCTGCTCCATAAATATTTTGGCCATCCTTTATACCTCCGAATTCCATGTACCTGTTTTCTTGGGTCCCACAGACCTGAATACAAAACGAACTCTTCTATAAATTGCCATCAATTGTCCTTTTTCAAACTAATAAATGTTTCCAAAATATAATATAAAATGAAAAGACCATATATAAAATAAGTTGTTTGCAGTGTTGTAGTAACCTTGTTGGTCTCAGGATATTAGAGAGTCAAGATGGGTGAGGAAGTATGTTTTACTTCTGAAGAAGAGCTCTGTGTAGCTTGAAAGCTTGATTCTTTCACCAACAGAAGTTGGTCCAGTAAAGATATTGCCTCACTCACCTTGTCTCATATATAAAATAACATATTTACAAACATATCAACTGTAAAAAATTCAAATGAATAGAAAACTTCCTTATCCAGGACAAATATAGTGTCTTCCCACACTATTCCCCGCATTCGGAAATAGCAACTGAGGAAGAATCATTTCAGTTCTACATTTTTCACCAGTAGGTGGTGCTACCAATACTTTTTAATGTAAACCAAAATCCCCTGAAGACAGTTGTTTCAGTTTAGTCTGTAAAGATGTTTTTATTTGTTTATGTTGAGACAAAAACATTGGACATGTAAGATTGTTAGAATTAATATAATACTAATGTGGATACAGGGACCCCAAGTGGTACAATGGGTAGGACAGAATTTTTGATGAACCAGTTTTCAGATCCCCAAGTCAGAAGACAGTTTGAGTTGCTCTCTCAAGATAGCACCTTTGCAAGATACTAGAAAGGAAAGACAACCTCATCATTCTGATTGAGAGTAGCAGCTCTGAATATGAGCAATCACATGCAGATACATAGACTTGCACTCGCTGAGAGAAAGAAATGCTGGACTGTTTCTAGAAAGAACGGTCCCGTCTCTCGTCATCCTCTGGGAACCTGAGAATGTTCAGGCTGTCATAAAAAATCATGGGTAACCAGATTCTGAAAACTGGACGTCACTCTTGGAAGTGAGGATGCTTTTTGAGGGAAACTTGTTCTAGGTATGGTACTTGGGAGCATTTTACAGCTGATGGGAAAATAATGTGGGGGGGGGCACTGGCTGGGAGGTAGGTGCTTCATGGGGGATGATCATTTCTCTCTATTCCCACAGGTGAATTTCTTCTTCCTATCTTCTCTACTTGCCTCTTCTGCTCTTAACTTAATGCTGATTAGGTGCACAGATGTGCCAATTCCTCCCTCTCTACCAGTCTTTTCAATTCAACCATGCTATTTTAAAATGGTGAACGTAACGCATATGAATTTGAAGCGACTGGCAGAGAGTTGAGAGGCAGTGTTTGTTCACTTAGTATACATTCAGTTGGGTCAATAGTTAGTGCAGTATTAGCACAGGAATGGTGAAGGAATATCATAGGAGGAGAGAAGACAGAAAAGGGCAGAAGAAAGCCACAAGAGGAGGAGGCAGTAAGTGAAAAGTGCCCCAACCCAGACTCCTCTGTGTCTGTTCCTGGGACCTAGTGCCAAAAAACACATAGTTAATTCCAAATTGCAGAGCCGATCTCTTAATCAAGAACTGGCCCAATATAAAAGCAACACAAAGCATATATTGTGAGGGCTTCATTCCACCAGGATGAACATACTCCACTGAGGACAGTATGTACAGTACAAACGTGCACATTTCTTCTTCAATTGCTTTGTCATACCTGGCATGCTACAGCAATTTCACTAATAAAGGGTTTTCCAGATATCTGTTGAAGAGTTTTGTTTGTTTTGATTAATGTCCACATCTGCTTTACTGTCTGAAAATGAGAATTCTATTATCTACATTATTTAATACTTCCTGCCTAATGGTAACCCTTGCCCCTCCTATCTTTTCTGCTAGCTATCAGAATTCATTGGCTGGCTTTTTATCCTCTCCTATTTATCCTCAGCTCTTTAGTCCCAATACCAGTGCTATTGAGTATCTGTTTGTTTACAGTGCTACTAAATTTTTATATGTACTGTGTAAGTGCTTGTGTGTATGAGAGAGAGGAAGAGGAGTTAAACAGCGTAAGATTATGGTTCTGTGTCAAGTTCAATACTAGTTTTAGCTGTGCCATGCCAAGGCCTAGTCAGTACCCAAATTATTGTCATTGTGCTTGCTTACAGAAGCAAATAATTTGGCTGTATTTGTAGTGTCTTCACAACTGATCTGTTTGAAAGTGATCTGTTTGAATAGTCTGCTTGAAAGCGTGCATGCTAATGATTTTACTGCTGTAAAATGTGAAAACCTGGCCACTTATTTTGGTGTCTAAATGGGAGTTAGGCTCTTTTGAAAATCTAGTTCTCAGGGTAGATTTTTTAAGAAAGCACCCAACATTGGTCTAATTCTGCTCCCATTTAAATCAATTCATTATCCTCAATGGTTTCAGAAATATGCTAACACTGAGCACTTTTAAAAATCTTACCCCAAGTCTCTAAAGTTACAAAAACAAATTTAGAAGCCACTTTTGAAAACCTGGTCTTTAAGCTGTTTGGGGCATATTCTCCACTCTAAATCTGCTTGGGTATGATCAATGGGGCGGGGGGCAATCAGGGAGTTGTTTACAGTGCTCTGATCCTGAGCAGTCTAGCCCCAGCACAATTTAGAGCTGCAGGGAAGCAGCTTTAACTTATGTGACTAGTGTAAGGTCCCTCAAGGGCCTTATGCTGGTGGAGAAACAGCTGTAGCTAAAAATATAAAAGTGCTAATTGCTAGTATTTATTATTATTGTTATTATTATTCTCAACAGCATCAAAATAATATGTTGTCTTCCTTTAAGGAATATGCAGACAATTTAAGATAGATTTTCCTGTGACGATCTCAGATTTAAAGGACTGATTAACAAATTCTTAACTAGAGTATCACTCCAAGAGTTGACTCTCAGTAATAGTTATTAATTTAGAATAATTTAATTCATTAACAAATATATTTCACCAGACAACATTTCTAGCTGTAAAAGAGGGCTCAGGGCTCATTAGGGAAAACAATTTGGAAGCAACCGCTCTGAGAAATTGTATTTGGGATTTAGTCTAATTTATGTTCTTATATAGTCCCATTCACAATATCATTTTAGCACCTCATAAGTATTTTAAAATAGAAATAAATCTCTCCTTTCCTTCTAAGCCTCAATAAATAACTTAATTAGTTTATAATTTTTTTTATATATATATATGTATCCATACACACTTGTGTGTGTGTGTAGGTTTAAGAAGAATTTATTGTGGGAAAACTAAGTAGAATAAATGAGTTTTGTATTAAATTCCAAAGGCTTTGAGCCCTGATCATTCCTATCTCTTGCAGAGCTGAATTCCATAATCTAGGTCTCTTTCCTGTGAAATCTATGTCTTCTGTACTCACACCCATTCTGCTATCGGTTGACAATTCCAAGATTCTGGGTAGGCATTGAGATTGCTGGGAGTCAGCGCCATTTCTGTTTGATATAAAGCAGATGTAAGACAGGTGTAAATTGAGTTTGTGCTGCTTCACCAGCTCTCCCAACAGCTTCCTATAAATGTTAAATAATGTGAGTAAAAGGATCGAGCCTTGTGGGACACTGCATTGGAGGCTTTGGAGGTCATTAAACAGTTTCCCATAATGATCCTCTGCGTTCATTCTGATGGAAAAGACCTAAGCAATTTCAGGGTATTTCTATTCACCTCTGAAGCTACTTGGAGGCAAGACACAAGTATCTGGTGAATGCTGACAACTACCAAGTGGTATTGGAGACTCTTTTTTGCTACATTCTCAATTAGCTGCAATAGATAAGGGAGGTGAGACAATGGGCTCCACACCTCAGGAAGGAGGCTGATAGCAGCTTTAGCTGGTATTTAGTCAGTAAAAGGTCTAAGACCTTTACTCCGGGTATTCAGGGTTAGGGTTAGGGTTAGGTGAAAATTCCCAGTTTTATTAATCTCTCCTCATATGGCAGACACTCCATACCCCTAATCATCTTTGTTGCCTTTTTCTGAACCTTTTCAAATTCCTATATATCTTTTTTGAGATGGGGCGACCACATCTGCACGCAGTATTCAAGATGTGAGTACCATGGATTTATATAGAGGCAATAGGATATTTTCTGTCTTATTATCTATCCCTTTCTTAATTATTCCCAACGTTCTGTTCGCTTTTTGGAGTGTCGCTGCACACTGAGTGGATGTTTTCAGAGAACTATCCACAGTGACTTCAAGATCTCTTTCTTGAGTGATAACAGCTAATTTAGACCCCATCATTGTATAGGTATAGTTGGGATTATGTTTTCCAATGTGTATTACTTTGCATTTATCAACACTGAATTTCATCTGCCATTTTGTTGCCCAGTCACCCAGTTCTGAGAGATCCTTTTGTATCTCTTCACAGTCTGCCACTGAGAATGCACTTGCTGTTAAACATGTCTTGTTGAAAAACATTTTTAACAGGGAAACAGTTTACATTGGTCCAACAAACACAGACAGTATAGCTGAAGCTATCAGAATGAAGCCCAGTAGGTCTACCACTGGTGTGGAGCAGATCAGCATACTGGTGCCTTTCTCTTGTTATTGCAAGAACCCTATTTTACCTGCATTTAATCTGTTAGAATACTGTGCAGAGGTGCAGGTACTGTTTGCTGGGACTTATGATTTGACCAAGTTCACCAGCTGACACCTTTGAAAAATACTCAGAATACCCAGTGACATAGGATACCATTGCCAGAAGTACCACAGCTGGAAGATGGTCATTCCACAGGTATTGCAACAAAGTCTGTATTTCCATTTAGCTTGTGCACTGACCAACAAAAACAGGGAGGATTCTTGTGTCTGGGTATTTTGGCACATAAGGTACTTAAGATCACACAGTTTTCCAAGATATTAAGATGTCTGTGCACAGTCTTAAAGATGAATTTTTAATTTCTATGTTTTGGATTTTGATGACTTTAAATGACCTTACCACCTCCTCCCCATCCCACCATGAGAGAAGTACTCTGAACCACATGTTCCAAGGTTGCAACTTGTATTATGGCAGCTTATGACCTTGTTACAGAGGGCTTCATACGGTTGCCTCTGGAACCTGACTGACACTATGAAAGCAATGAGAGGGAAGGTCAATGCTCAGCTGTTTACAAAAGATGTTTTTTTCTCACCCCAGCAGCCCCTTTAATGCTGTGCACACTTTTCTCCTCCCTGTCCTTTACAGCTCATGTATAAAGATTGACCATTAGTTTGTAATTGTGATCCAACATATGATAACATATTGTATTACTGGGGGAATTTGAGCACCTGGGATTGAATCCTGGCTCCATTAAAGTCAATGAGAGTTTTGCCATTGACTTGAGTGGAGCCTGGATTTCACGGTTGGTATTCTTATCCTAATCCAATTTTTCTGTATAGGCTCCATATCAAAGCAAACAAGAAGTTAATATGCCTCATAGAAAAAGCTCAGTTTTCAAATCTGTGTTCCTTTCTTTAATAAACAATCTAAATCTTGGATTCAGATACTTGAATTAATGCATAAAAATAATATAGGTATTAAGTGCTTATTTTAGCATCCAAATGCAGGATTTGGCCATCGTATTAAGATGTCCATGTTACCTGTGTTATTAATACATATATTTATAATCTGACATGTACATAGTATCCATCTGATTCACAACCACGAACGTCAAGCTGGAGCAGAGGGAAACAATCCCATATTTGAGACCTTCCTTCCAGATGATGTCACAGTATTCGCACTGAGGATTCCTCTCTGTGGGAGGGGACCCCCATGAGCAGGAAGAAACAGATAACAGTAACAGAGGATTTGATTATTAGAAATATATTAGAAATTAGAAATAAATATAGAAATAGAAATAAAATTATTAGAAATTATTAGAAATATAGATAACCAGGAAAACTGCATGGTGAATTGCCTGCCGGGTGCAAAAGTTGCAGATCTCTCAAGACATCTAGACAGACTTATGTGTGCTGCTAGAAAGGAGTCGGTAGTCACGGTACATGTAGATAACAATGACATAGGGAAAGGTAGGAGAGAGGTCCCTGAGGCCCAATTTAGATTGCCAGGTCAGAGATTAAAGTGCAGGACCTCCATGCTACCGTTCTCTGAAATGCTTCCAGTTCCACATGCAGGGTCACTTAGAAAAGCAGAACTGCAGGGTCTCAATGCATGGATGAGATTATGGTGTTTGGTGGAGGGATTTAGGTTTATTTAGGAAATCATACCTCACCAATCTATTTAAATTCTCTGAGGATGCCAACAAACATATGGACAAAAGAGTATCAGTTGATATAGTGTACTTGGACTTTCAGAAAGCCTTTGATAAGGTCTCCCACCAAGGCTCTTAAGAAAAGTATTGTGTCAGACCAATGGTTCAGCTAGACCAGTATCCTATCTTCCAACAGTGGCCAGTGCCAGATGCTTCAGAAGGAAAGAACAGAATAGGCCAATTATCAAGTGATCCATCCCCTGTGGTCCAGTTCCAGCTTCTGGCAGTCAGTGATTTAGGGAAACCCGGAGCATGGGGTTGCATACCTGACCATCTTGGCTAATAGCCATTAATGGACTGATCCTGCATGAATTTATCTAATTCTTTTTTTATCCCAGTTATGCTTTTGGTCTTCACAATAGCCCCTGGCAACAAGTTCCGCAGTTTGACTGTGCCTGTGAAGAAGTACTTCCATATGTTTGTTTTAAACCTGTTGCCTATTAATTTCATTGGGTAATCCTTGGTTCTTCTGTAATGTGAAGGGGTAGATAACACTTCCCTATTCACTTTCTCCACACTGTTCATGATTTTGTAGACTTCTATCAGATCCCCCCTTAGTTGTCTCTTTTCTAATCTGAACAGTCCCAATCTTTTTAATCCCTTCGCATATAAAAACTGTTCCTTGCCCCAATCATTTTTGTTACCCTTCTCTGTATCGTAATATATCTTTTCCAGTTGTAATATATCTTTTTTTGAAATGGGGAGACCAGAGCTGCATGCGGTGTTCAAGGTGTGGGCATAGCATGGATTTATGTAGGGGCATTATAATATTTTCTGTCTTATTATCTACCCCTTTCCTCATGGTTTGTAAAATTCTGTTAGCTTTCTTGACTGACCAGATGTTTTCAGAGAACTATCCACGATGATTCCAAGATCTCATTCTTAAGTAGTAAAAGCTAATTTAGACACCATCATTTGGTATGTATAGTTGGGATATTTTTACCAATGTGCAGTACTTTGCTCTTATCAACATTGAATTTCGTCTGCCATTTTGTTGCCCAATCACCCGGTTTTGTGTGATCCCTTTGTAACTCTTTGCAGTCAGTTTTGGAGTTAACTATCATGACTAATTTAGTATCTGAAAACATTGTCACCTCACTATTCACTCCCTTTTTCAGATTATTTATGAATATGTTGAACAGCACAAGTCTCAGTACAGATCCTTAGGGAACCAACCCCTCCCCCCCCCCCCACCCATTTGCCTCTTTCTATTGTGAAAACTGATCATTTATTCCTACTCTTTGTTTCCAATCTTTGAACTAGTTACTGATCCATGAGAGGACCTTCTCTCTTACCCCATGACTGCTTACTTTGCTTAAGAGTTTTTGGTGTGGACCAAATACAGTTGTATTTGGTCTTTCAGTTTTCTGAAAGACCAAATACAACTGTATCAACTGGTGCACCCTTGTCCACATGCTTGTTGACACCCTCAAAGAATTCTAATAGATTGATGAGGCATGATTTCCCTTTACAAATGCTGTGTTGACTCTTTCCCAACATATTGTGTATATCAATGTGTCTGCTAAATCTGTTCTTTATTATAGTTTCACTCAGTTTACCTGGTACTGCAATTTGGCTCAGCAGCCTCAAATTGCCTGGATTGCCTCTGGTGCCTTTTTAAAAAATTGGCATTACTTTGCTATCCTCCATTTATCTGGTACAGAGGCTGATTTAAGAGACAGGTTGCATACCATAGTTTCACTTTGTGTTTCTTAGTAGCATCATTTCATACCTTTCTTTCTTGATGGCCCTACACTCACATATTTGTCTTTTTTCCCCTCCAATGTTGTTAATCTTTTGTGTGTCATTTTTTCTTTGCTCTGCCTTCATGAGATCAGCATGATCTTTCTCTCCATGTCACTGTCTCTATTGCCTCTGAACTGATGGATTAAGACACTGCATGTAATGTTGATTGTCCTTGGGAGGGTTGGATTAGATCAATCAACACGTTTAATCAATCATCATTTCACTTGCTGATGCTTTTATAACAAAGTGAGGGAGCTGAACTATCTGAGCCACAGACTGGTTACACTATTTAACAGCTAATATTTGGTGAGAAGAATTACCAGAGTACCTAGTACAGCCAGCCTTTTCCATCAACTTTCTTGTTTCTGTGTTATTACATTTGCAAGAAGCACCAGGTCCATGGAGAATGAGGAGTACATTTTCAAAGAGCCTTGTGAGGGGGTGTACTTCCCACACTGGCCCTGCAAGAGCTGCATTAGACCAAGTGGGTCCAATAAACCAGTTAGTATGCAAACAGGAGAGATTTAGGCTGGATGAAGCTAATTAGAAGGTGAGGGAACAGCCAGAACTTTTATAAAGTGAGGAGGCTGGAAATAGCGTGGGGAAGTAGCAGCGAGGAAGCCTGCAGTTCCTCTCCCTGTGGTAAGGGAGAAGCACAGTAGGAAGGAGTCCAGGGGTGAGAGCAGTAAGGTGGTGCAGATGCAGACCTTAACTGTTCACTACAGGGCCCTGAACTGGAATCTAAAGTACAAGGTGGGCCTGGGTTCCCCTACCAATCACTGCAGAGTGGTATTGCTAAGAGCTGTGGATATGAAGACTGCTGGAATCACTGTGAGAGTGACATAATCAGGGCAGCAGATGTGAGGAATGCCTGATGCCACTTATGGAAAGAGACTTTGAAAGACTAGCCCTGGAAGTGGAAACCACGTAGCAAAATGGCCAACAGGCTGAGCCATGATGAGGCGGCAGCAGCTCCCGGAGCAAGAAAGGGGCTGCAGACTGGGCGAGAGAGACAGAGGGCAACCGCAGGAAGGAGCGTCAGCTTCGTAGAGTCAATCCCTAGAACCACCACAGGGCAGTGTCATCCCGTGGTGTGAGTACAGCACCCCATCACAATGTCTTCGCTTAGCACCCAAGGGATAAAGAATAATAGGGAGGTGTTTAGGAGGGTCAGAAATGTTAGGAAAATATCACAGAGGGCTCAGAAACCAGAACAAAAGCCACAAATCAAGTAGGGCCTCTGCTCTCTGTTATAAATACCTTTTATCTTTCTTTGTATTAACCTCTGACTTTAAGGCTGGGAGAACATTGTGTGTCTTCTACTGCACTCTACTGAAATAAAGAACAAAAAAGCAACCAGAAATAAATATATTTGGACAGATTAAACCAGCTCATCCTGTCTTTTCTCAGAGGTGAATGGGAAGACTATGTGAGGGAGATACCAAGTAAGATATGTGTCCAAAGCCCATGGGATCCCAGCTAGGCTATCATAGCTCCAAAGGAGCAATTTGCATTTACAACACATGGCTTAGGTACAGATGAGTTCTTCCACCATCTATGTAATCATTGACAATCCATATGATCATTTAATAGATGGTGGTAGAGGAGGAGTTTTCAGACTTTTCAATGTCTATCAGCTTATTTTAATGAGATTTAGCAGCTGAAAATAAAGAGGAGAACCAGAACTATGTGATCAACCAGTGGCAGTTTGGGACCCTCTGGAGAAGAGGAAGCTGACAAAAGCACAAGCAGAGCAGTGAAGTTCTGTAAGTAAAATTATGTACAGAGACATGGAGAGAAAGAGGAAAGACACATATTTAAACTTGTAGTGATGGCAAGAAAGGAGACTCATAAGGGGAAATGAAAAATCCTTAAGTGATTCTAGCCTTTCAACAAGAACACATGAATTTTTTACAAGCCTATTAAGGATCTATTGAGAAGTGAGGCTTATTTTCCTTTAGGCTAGATTAGAAATTTCCAAGCAAGATAAATTTAGGTAAACTGAAATGAAATTTTAATCCTCCTGAGTATGTCTAAACAGTAAAGACATGATAGATTAATGGAGATAAACTGATAATTACATCCAAAATAATGATGTAATGATAGTTTCTTAAGGATAAATGTGTGAAGTACAAAGCTGAGAATGAAGTAGAAGAGAGGCATTTCTAGGTGCTGATAGGCAGAGATGTAATTAAGTGAAGAGTGCCCACCATGACAAGTAGGAGTATTGTATTTAAATCTTCTCTCTCACTCATAGTTCTACAATGAGGGTGATTATTAACATAGAGATGATAAAGGGGAAGGCTTTAGGAAGTAATTTGAAGGTAGATTTCAACTATATATATTTTTATGGCCACACAACATTGTTATTCTCTCTAGTATCAATACACCTGTGAAAAGACAGAAAAGCTAGCTGATAAAACATTTAGTTATATAATAGACACTCTTCTTGCAGCAGATGCATAAATACAGATGACCAAATGCTTTGGTATGTCAGAGGAACGTGATGCATGTTCATAGTTTCTTTCCATTAATGCAAAACTGGAAAAGCTTGTTGTTGTGAAAGAACTCACCATAAGATCATTCAGAAATCAATTGGCCGAGGTTTCAAAAGTAAATTGTGATTTGGGGCAACTCAAATTTTGAGTGCTCAACTTGTGACACCTCAGAGGGGCTTGACATTCAGAAAGTGCTGAGCATCCACAGTCTGAAAATCAGACCCCTTAAAATAGGGCACTCAAAAACTGAGGCTATCAAAACCACTGGTTTCTTCTGAAAATCTTGGCCAGTGTTGTTGTTTTGGTTTCATCAATGAGTTTGTCTGCAGTTTTAAGGAAAAAAACAAACTTCTGTGGTAGCTTTGATGTATGGGATAATGCCAAAGTAAAAGCAAAATAACACAGGAATCTGTTAAAACATAGCTCAATGCCAATTATTTTCTCAGGCATTACTATTCAAAAGAAGCTGCCCAAAGAGGAGCTGGTCTCATGCATTCGGAGATTCCAAGGCCAGAAAGGACCACTGTGATCATCTAGTCTGACCTCCTGTGTAATGCAGGCAACAGAATTTCCCCATACACACATACACACAAACACATACACATAAAGCAGTGTACAAACAATACAAACTACATTCTCAAATTACCCACCTGAGATAAGCAAGTATTATTCTACAGATGCAGAAGCTGACACAAAAAGAAGGAATGTGATTTGCCCAATATCAGGCAGTAAGCCAATGGCAGAGATTAATATGGAAGACAAGAGTTTCCGTCTTCCCATGTTTTGTTGAGTCTACCATACCATGATGCCACCTTATTCATAAATGTTGAAATAAAAGCAGCAGAAACTGCCAGTGTATTGTTCACATCCCATTCTGTAGACAAGATAAAGATTATCTTTCAGCTAAAATAAATCATGCATCAGAGCAGCCACCATATGGTCCCAGGTCTGGAGTAGAACTGGATAGCTTTTAAAAAGATGGATTTCTCTATTTCCTGGCTATCCAATTTAATATATTATCTAAACTGTACTAACAAATGGGTCAGTTGTGTGTCCTGGTTGAAGTTTAATAGTTGGTTGTTTTATATATTTCTCGGTGCAAGGCATCAAAACTAATGTGTAGTAAACGGGAACATTTAGAGTAATTTGGGAACAAATGAACCCGATATATGATTTATTTTAAAACAGTAATAACTAGGAAACACTTGTAATAATTGTAAAAATTTTCTTTGAAATGTTTGGATATATTGAAAGAGCATAATTTATCAGAAAGCATTCAGCATTCTTGAATCTTTGGGTGTTTGTGGGAACAGAATGCTTCGTGCTAAGAGGGATGGTGGGTAAAAGAAAAGGGAAAGATGAAGAAAACTGGGAAATCTGTTATGGTTCCAGCTGACACACAGCAACAGCTAGAACAGAAAGCATGTTGAGGGACTAACACCTCCGAATAAACGTTTATTTTTGAAGGAAAAGCAAACATCCCAAAATGTTTTAACTAAGTTAATTACTGGCTCCAAAACCAATTCCACATAGAACTTAATATCACTCCAAATCACACAAATAATTAGTGACATACATCCAAAACAAACAGTATGCTTCCAAAATGTTACAAGGGGAATTTATTTTTTAATCCTAGAGTATTTATGAAGCCATTTCTACTGAAACTGGAGCTAGTATATATTCTGTAACCATGTTACTGCTGCTTAACATACAAATTCAATAAGAAAAATGTACTTCCAGTCCTGACCAATGTACCAGTTTGGAAAAAGTAAGATCTTCTGCCCCTGGAACATTTGCCCATTTCTAGAAATGGATCCAAACTAAAACAAACCCCTTTGAATGTCAAATGATCAGTCATCTTCCCTTCAATGCCACTCCCAAACCCCACTATTTTGTATTTTCATGCTGCCTTTGCAATTCTGGGTTCAGCTCAGGACTAACAGTGGACGAGCTGATATTATGGGAAAACTGTTATCACACTATTTCTAGCCTATCCAGACTTTGGGAAATAACTGGAATGTCTTAGGAGCCCATTCTGACAAGATTTCCAGGCAAATTTTTGAGTAGGTTCAGAGAAGCATCTGATGTTTTGGGTGTCTCTTCTACAAACTCAAACTCCAAACTTTTTACATTTTCCCATCACTACCTGCTATACTAAGTTCCTATTTAAGTGGAAATTAGGTCTTTCTCCTTTGGTCCCGCACAACATGAAAGAACAAGTGGAATGTAGCAGCAAAGCAGTTAGTAACACCGGGCCAGATCTCCCGTTAATATCAACTGGCCTAGCTTCATTCATTTATACTACTTGAGTATCTATCCCTTTTTTGTTCTTAGAAGCATTCATAACAGCTTCATAGGAAGTGGTGTTTAACATGCAGTTAAAATTCTAAAGCTTGTTATAAAAATACTGACATTTAAAAAGTCTGTTTATTAAAAAGACATGTGGGAAACCCAACCCTGTTCGGGCCTTTAGTACTCTGTGTAATTCAAGACGCTCTTCCCACCGTAGACAGGAACACACAACATATTTACTGAGAGATTAGACTGAGGCAGAGCTGGTCCAGCTCCACACCTCCTGCTGCTGGCCACACCTCACTGTTATAATAAGAAGAAGAAGGGGGGAAAAAGAAGACAAATAACTGAACATTGTATGCAGTTGTTGTTCCAAACAACAACAGTGTGTGCAGACACATAAATAGTTCAGAATTGACCAAGAGGAAACACATATTTAATGATGACACAATCCTGTTGCTACAGTCATTCACGTAAGGGAACTCCCACAAGGAAAGGCATAAAAAAAGCTTAGGGAAGGTTGAGAAACAGCTCAGTCGGTGCTAGTAAGTCAAACGTTGTGTTAGATCCCTAATAGATGTGGTCATGAACTCCAGTCAAGGCCGTTTCCAGTTCTCTTCTGGATCCCACAGGGGTAGTGCAGGGTGTGATTTGTCCCTGCTAGGAAGCTCCTACAGACCTTCAAGTGCACATGGAGGGGCCACTGGCACATCGGACTCCATTTCCTCCACCAGGCCCCTCTGGCTGGCCTCTGGAGTGGGAGTATCTTGGGGAGCTTTTGGCAAGAGCCATGGGGATAGCATCTTTCTGAGTGGGAATGAGAAACAGACTATGCAAAACCTGAATGACCGTTTGGCTGCTTATCTGGAAAAGGTACGTTCTCTGGAAGCAGCTAATGCTCAGCTGGAGAGCTGTATCCTGGAGCGGCACAAGAAGGGGTTTCATGAAAAGAAACGTGACTTCAACCAATATGAGCAAAATATCACTGACATGCAAGGACAGGTAAGTCAGAGCTGCATTTGGCTATGCCATTCTGCATTCCCCCTCTGTAGAATCCGGGTACTCCTTCAGGCTGGCAGCCCTCCTTTACAGAAGCATAAATAAAATATTAGAAACATTAATGAAAATAGTTACCAGAGCTATGCATAAAAGTTCACTGTGCACTCAAGGACGCAGGAGGGGGATAGGAAAGGGTGGAGGGAAAGAAAAGAGAGGTACGTCAGTCTGTAGATGTCTGTGATATAAAGAAATTAAAACGCTGTCAAATGTTCTTTTGTTTTTAACCTGAAGTTGCAGACAGATCTGCAATTTCTTGCATAACATGTTCTCATTGAATGCCCAGTGTGGTAAATCACACAAAGACAAATTGTAAAGCAGGAAAATGAAGAGACTGCCTGGCTTATTTCAAAGGGGGAGAAAAGCAGGTTGGACTGCCTAGGACTATTGGAGCAAGGGGAAGAGCTGGCCTATTGTAGAAAATAGAAGGATGTGGGGGTTAGAAGTTCAGAAAATCTGCAAAAAGTCATTCATGAATGCCCCTTAAGAGCACTGACAATGGTGTTACAAATCTTCCAAATAATCCAAATCTTGTAGGTTTTATATCGAAAAACCATAAATGTCTAGTGTGTAGTCTAGAAATATGAGTCAGTCAGCAGATGCCATATAGAAACCATTACCTACAACTGTTCGTCCTCCTATCTAGAAGTTCCTTGCAGCAGGCTTTGGCTATACCAAAGATACCCATAGCCAAGTAATGAAATCATTCCTGAAATCACATGCAAAAATGATGTCACCAACATTCCCAATATAGCACTTTTGAAGGGAATAGATTTTGCAATGCCTCAGGAAATAACAAACATAGAAGAGCTCACAATATGTTTGTAATGGAATGAGCAGAAATACACATTCACACAGGCTATGTATTTCATTCACTGATTTCTGTGGTGGTGGAGCAGGAATTATAATGAGCATATCCAAATAAAACAGAAAAATGAAATGTCCATTCTAATTATGAAAACAGCAAATACTGACAAATATGAAAACTGACAAATACTCTTTGGCATGTTTTCACTGTAACTAAAAAGTGAATTTATGGTTCCCACCACTATTGCATATTAGCGTTCAACAATATGTCTTTCAAACTCATGTATCTAAAAATGTAAGAATAATATTAATCTGCATACATAATAAAACCTAATTAACTCAGTAATCATCCTGTGACTAATCAAAATAATTAACTTTACGTGACCATATAAGGCAAGAAGCAAAGCTACTCAACAATGCTGTGTGTTTAGTTTTTAAATGGCACTTTTTGTTTGGAATGGGTTAGGATTTCTTATGATCTTGAGAACTTTTTTCCAGAGATACCTGGACATTGGCATTAACTGGCACCTTTGCTGATTTACGGTAGGGAGGCCTGGGATTGAATAAACATAGATAAAACTTCCTTCTCACTGCTAAAGGTGTTCCCTTCAGGCAGAAGATGAGGGACACTGGCCCCAGGCAATGCATAAGGAAAGCTAGTTCTACTGCTGCCTTGGCCTGTTCTTAGGATAAAAACAGGTCATCAGTCTCCAGGCCTGTCAGTTCAGCAGTGAATTCATTTTAAAAGAAAAAAATCTCTAAACCAGAGATAAATACTTGGTCTCCAACTAAACAGATTTTCTCATGTCTTGTATGAGAGCCCAGAGAAGTTCTGATTCAGGGGGAAAATCCAGACCTACAGAATTCACCCATGCCAGAACCTTTCTTTAGAAAGGAAAAGAGAAATTTAGAAAGATGAAAAGACGCAAATCATAGGATTGATCAGGATAAATCTCTAAGTGAGGGAAGCACTGTACCACCAAAATAACTCTTGTATCTACCATTCACAGTTAAGGTGGGTTATCCAGTAGTTACTAGCATCAAGCCTCTTAGACCAAGTATGTATTATTTTATTAGTATATATTTTATATACCATTCAGAGAGGAGGTGGGATATCAGATGGCTATTTACAGTGGGAACCTCAGACAGCTTTAAACCAGAATTTTCGTTTACTCTGGAAGGAACACCAGCTAACCTCATGATTGCCACCATTGTGAAGGACAATGAAATAAATATTTATTAATCATAATGAATTAATCATGTATTAGTCAAAGTGCCCATGTTTTCTGATTGAATGTGGAATATGTCCAAAAAGAACTTTTCTGAATATCTATCATACATCCATAGAGCAGTAAAATGGTTATGGTATTAGACTACTGCTTGCAGATATTTACTGCCTGACGATGCCTCTCTGTTGAGGACTTTACTGCTATTTTAGCTGTATGCTCTTCATAATCAAGATCCCTCCTTACAATAAAACCTGGCATTTTCAGTTTCCTAAGCTAACAGCTCCCACCTCCCACCTCAGTGCGTATGGTACAAATGATACAGGCCTTTCAGCATATTATCTAGTGCTTTGTCAAATCTATCTTTGCAGCCTCAAACAATAGGGTTTAGTGTTGACATTAGAGATGGAAAGTTGTTAAATTATGGCTGTTTCATGCTCACTGTAACACAAATTGAAAGGCTCAGTCTACTTCTAAGCAGATAGATGTCCACATTTCAAAATCAGCAGCAACTAGCCTTTTAGATGCCACGGACAGAGTCTCTTTTACACTACGCCCTTACAATGTCATTATTTTTATTGTTGATTTGCTATATTATAAAATGGTTACATAACTCAAGACACTAATGGAGCTTTCTGATCGGCTCTCAATTATGCTCCTCCACAGTATAATCCATAATGCTCGGGAAATGGGTTCAATTATTTTCTTTATTTCTTTTCCTTGCCAGCAATAACAAACCCCAGACTGCCCAACATTTAGGATATTATTGTACTTCTCAGCTGGCCTTCATTATGCCTTAGGGCAAAACCTGAAATGTGCTGTAATTGATCAGGAATGTACTGCGTATTCTGTATTATTGATTGATTAATGCATTCCAAGGACACCTTGATTTTTCCATTCAAAAGTCAACCTGGAGCACTTCAAGATATTTTTGTCATGTTTTATTTTTCCTGGTTTCTTGCTGACTAGGTGCAGAAAGTTTTATTTGAAAAACTACTGGGAATTCTTTCACTGGATAAAGCTATTTCTGATTTTAGGAATATTTTCACCTTTTATTGCCATCTAAATGTTTAGTAAAGGCTGAAGTGAGAAATTTCCCTGTGATTACCTCTTTTCTCCTCCTCCCCCTTAATTAATAAAAGACTTGATATGTCACAGTTCTTAGTTCATGCTAATTATATATTAAATTAATGGGTTTAAGTGAACTGGATTGCTTTTAAGGATTTGGAATGGAATATTGAGCCTTTCACATTCACATCAGTGTTCAAACCTATCCCAGGTTGGTGGTGACTGAAAGCCATTACCCTTTGATGGCCCAGTATCTTCTGTAAAATGAGCTAGTGCTCTTACTTCTGTTCCTTCAGAGCAGGCTTCCACATCACACAAGCCACCACTGGAATTGTCACTAACTAATTTCACTTTGTGGGTAGTCTTAACATGGGCAAGAGATGACATTCAGTGAGACTTAGGTTCCTAAACACCTAAGTCACTTTTGAGAGTGGGGCTTAGGCTCCTAAGGAGTTACATACACCTAAAAATCTTTGAGGATCTGGGCCCAAGTCACTAAGGGGCATTTGAAAATTTTACTCTAAATCCATTCACACGTCAAACAATAGGAACGGCAGAATAGCGAAAGACATCCACTATATGGCATATCTATGGGAACTTAACTCAGTGTCTGTGGTTTACAGATTGAGGATGGCAAGATCACCAATGCCAGTATTCTTCTGAATATTGATAATGCTAAAATAGCATCTGAAGATTTGAGTCTCAAGTAAGTTCTTTCTTGGCTTCTTCATATTTGTAAGGAGGGTGAAAGGAAATAAATCCAGGCTTTGTCCCTGATAATATAATAAAACTTGTTTCTGGTGAAGTTCTTTGGAGACATCTGATCAATAAAATGAATGTACAGCAAAAATAATAGAGAGATGAGAACTTAATGTTAAAATTACAAATGATTGCTGAACAATCACGAGTCACTCTGTTTATGAATCGTAGATCAGGGCCTGAAGAGCAGGTTTTACTGCAGGTGTTTAATTCCTATCACAAAAAGTATGTATAGACGGTAAGGCTGAATACAAATTAACTCTGGTCTGCACCTCATCCTCTCCCCGAATTCAACCAAATTATTCTGTCTCCTGTGGTCTTCAGTTCATTCTTCCTGACCCCTAGCATGCCCCTCTCCCTCACTACCTTCTGCTGGTCTCCACAGTGGGGTTGCCACAATAATTGAATCAGTTCCTGATGAACCACTCGTGTACCATCTCAATGGGCAATAAATAGTATTAAGAGACTTTTTTCAGGAAAATCTAAGAAACCTGAATAGTTTAATTTGAACTGCAAACTTCCAGGCAAATATACGCACATGAGGGAATTTACATTATTGTAGGCTAGTTTCTGATGGACCTTGAACAGAATCCTCCATTCAGCAAAAGAAGCTCAGTCACTTAAGTGGCCTAGCACTATAAGGCAATATTTTTTAAAAATGACTTTTTTCTTTTAAGACTCAAAAGCCCAAGTCACTATCCCATACATTCTCTGTGCTTCCTTTCACTTCATTACTAGTTACCAAAATATTTCACTGAGCGGCGCCACTAAAAATTGGAACTGTGAAGCTTCTTAAATGGAAGGGAATGATGTGCAGAATAGGAATTCTGTGTGATTATCGCATTCTGAAGAGAGTCTGGTGAATTAGTTGGAGGAAACATTAGTTGACCCCATGAAAATTAGAGGGAGAAAGAGATTTTGGTTTCTCTTATATCTGAGCTTGGGGAGCAATCAGAGAATCAAAGGCTGTTCCAGAACTGAAAGTAACCGCAGTACCAGTTTCAAGTGTTGTTTTTGCCTTTTTGTTTTTGCCTTGGAGGTGCAACTTCCTAAATGTGGCTAACTTGAAGAGTTTTAAAGGATATTACTAGCTAGTTTTTAAGCAATTTTTACACACAGTGATTTCACCTGGACTGTATGGCAATCACTCTGGGGCAAACTGCAGGAGACATTAAATTATAGATGCTGTTTTAAGATCCCTAATAGCAATTTTTTTCTGAGTTTTGAAACCCCTATTTCTAGAGCTGTGCTAGTCACAAACAAGAAAATTAAGAAAATGCTATCTTGGTCATTTCCATTTATCATATAAGGGAATGGTATGGGGACATTTCATTTTAAAGGATTTCTAAGAAATAGCAAAGAATATGTTTTCAAAGAGCCTACTTTCTTGTGATTTGCCCGAGCATTTGCTTCTCTTTGATGCTATTCATAGAGAACTCATGAATTCACACTGTTCTCAGCATGCATGTTTTGCCTCCTTTTTCCTGGTAAAGGTATGAGGCGGAGCAGTCTCTCAGGCAGGGAATGCAAATCAGTGTTGAGAACCTGCGTAAGGAACTTGACAACCTGACCATTGTCACGACAGATCTGGAACTGGAGATTGAAGCCATCCAGGAAGAGCAGATCCTCAGGAAGAAAGACCATGAGAAGGTAGGAGAAATCTAGACTCTAAAATCCTAACTAATACAGTTTTTCTAATGAATGGAGAAGTTTGTGTAATATCTACATCCTAAAAATGAGGCAGATAATTCAAGGCCCACTTGTGTTCCCACTGAAGTCAATGGGAGTCTTTCCATGGACTTCAATGAGAGTTGGGTCCAACCCAGAGTTTGCATTATACATGATCTAGTGGATTGGGATTGGACTTCTTTAATTCTAATCCTAGATAGGACAATGACTCACTGTATGTCCTTGGAAAGTTCATTTTGCCTGTTTGCCTCTCATTTACCCCACCTGTAAAACGAAGATAATAAAACTTGCCTATCTTACAGGAATAGTGTGAGAAATTATATAATATTTGTACAGTGATTGCAGATGAAAACCACTGAGATTATTATTATCATTAGCTGATACAGCACCATTCATGTTTAGGGTTAGCAAAGCAGATACTAGCAATGTGGTGAAATTATTCAGATTATATATTGTGATTCCTAATGTATGAAATGATTGTTACTGGTGTGTTCGCCCCCAGATTTACCCTCATACTCTGGATATGTCAGTTCTACAAAGGAGGTTTGCTTTGAGATTTTGGTTTCATCTGAACCCAAAGTTCACAATGAAAGTTTGAAAGAGATTTGGGCAAGAATGAATACAGACAGATCAAAATTGAAGAAAATGTTTGCACAAATCCCTCCCAAGTGAAAATTAATTACTTTTCCAAAGCTCTAAACACAGCTAAATAGATAGTACTTAATGTACTTAAGCCTTGACAATTAAACTTTACCACTCTTAATTCTCGCTTTGTTGTTGTGCTGTATATGTTGCTACCTCCACACAGCACTGTGCCACTGCTTGACAACATGACATTTTCATGCTGACTGCTGTACTGTTGTCCTTAGGTACCAAGTATCCTGCTCAGTGATCATCGTTTTTTTAAAAAGTGGAACAGAAATCCAAAGGGTAAATAGTAAAAGATCAGACTTCGATTGGCTGACTCACTTGTGTACCCAGAAATATTAATGGGCTATATACTAACAGTTTTTGGAAGCAGGACAACCAAGAAGGATGTTACTGTGTCCAGTCAGTCTGCATTTCAAATGCTGTAGTATCATATCTTGGAGTGTTACCATTTTCAAAAGCTCCCCAGAAAAAGTATTTAAAACATGAGATTATGCTACACTGAAGAGAATTTTACCAAACCTGTTTGACTTGTGCTATAATTATGGTGTTTACAGAGTAATTATATGTTTTAATTTGACTGCTCCTCTAGTAATTACACGGAATTTTTGTAGTCTTCTCTTGTAAACTTGGCTATAGTTTCATAAATACTATGTATTCTCTGAAAGGTGAAATTATAATTAGAGCTGAATGAATCTGGATGGTTTCAAGTTCCATTCAGATAAACATCCAAATGTGGCAATACTTCTTTCAAGTGTCTTAATTCTAGAAATATTATGAGAACAAGTTTTTTGTTGAGTTCTCTGACCCAGTCCTACATGCACTGAAGTCATCAGGAGCAGAAGCAGGCTGCTGGGTTTGGCCATGTCAGATACACCATGACATTACCTATCCACAATATTTAATTAAACTTTACTGAACCTCCCAAAAAAGTTTTGAGCTCTGGTTTGAGTCACATTTTAGATAAAGATATACTGGCTCTTATTGAGGCCAGACTAGTTTGCAGACCCATAAGAACAACTGAATTTATCTAGAAAATCATCCATCTCAAGTGGAGAACAAACTATTTTATCACCCAAGAGGTGGTCTTTCCATGGAGTCATGTTAGTGGATGACCTGGGGGAAGTTTGCACTGCTCTTGTCCATGCTGTACCTGTTTTGTGGATATAGAGGACTTCAGTCTCCAGGATTCTCAGTAGAACATCTTTCACCAACAGAATATTAATTTTTAAAAAAGCAATCAATAGGTCTTGCAGATTGTCTGCACCAGTCTCTGGTGAACAGAAGCCCCAGCAACCAGCGAGGTGGGGATAGCCACATCTCAAAAGTATTGGTATAAAGATATCAGAATGAACAGCTTGTCTATGGAGGCATACTTCCAGCACTAGGTTCTCTGTTAAGTATGCCAACAAAGCAAGAAAGTGGGGGAGGGGTTTGTAGGTTGTAATGAGGCAACCTTTATAAGAGTTTAATATTTTGACTGATATGGGTGTGAGACTAGTGAAGTAAAACTGATTGGATCTGGCATCTACACTGTAAAAAAACCCCAAAGCATTCTTATTACATGGAGGGCTCCACATCTGCCTTGATGGCTTGTCATATATTTTGCAGATTAAATATATATTGTGCTGCTGACAAACAAAAATCACGTACATTTTTTAGGAAATGAACTCTTCCATTATGGAATTTTGCAACAGGAATAAAATCAACTTCCTTTCCAGCCAATTGGAATTCCCTAATGGTTTGGGAGCTTCCATGATTGTCTTTGTTTCAGCTGATTCTGCACAATAATTTACTCACATTGTCATATGATAAAATAGTGTTCCAAAAGGTGGGTCTGGAATCAGTCAGACGAGTAGATGCGAAAACCCAGATGTGTGTGTTCCCTTATTATACATGAAGAGTCTGTGCAGGCAGTGCACTTTCCTGGCTGACCAGAGAAATGGTATGAAAATACAAGCTTTTAGTAAGAAGTTAAGAGACCACAAAGCATAGGTAGGTGAGAGTCTTTCTGCTGGAAGTCTAAAGTAATAATCTTTTTAAAAAAATAATTTAAGTAGATTGCTCTTTTTAAATTAAATCACTGTGTGTTTTAGGATTATCCAGGTCAAACTAGTATGATATAAGCAGTTGTTAACTGTGTGTATAACAATTAATTCACTATAAGGAGACTAATCTTTTAGTGCTACTTACTGAAAATAGGAATGAAGGGGACAAGGTGAGAATGGGGAATTCTTTGTCATCATTTTCATAAATGTGTCTTATTTTCTCTTCTCTGCTAATATGAACAGGATATGGGGGCGCATCATTCATCACAGGATTTCAAGGTCAATGTGCAAGTGAATGCAGTGCTGCAAGAAGATTTGGCCAAGATTTTAGCAGGGATAAGAGAGGATTATGAAGCCATTATTGAAAAGAACCGCCAAGACCTTGAGGTCTGGTACAAAGAGCAGGTAACAAAGGAATAATCAAACTTCCTTCTGCTGGTTTCACAGAGTCCTATTTTCATAAAAGATTGACCAGTATCAATTACTTTTGCTCCACAGACTGCAACTGTGTCCCCAGTGGCAAACATCAGCCCAGAAGAAATACAGAGCAAGGAGGGTGAAATCAAGAACCTGAGGCGAACTTTTCAGGCCTTGGAGATTGAGTTGCAGGCACAATTTAGCAAGGTATCTTCTGGGGAAATCAATGGCAGGTCACTTTTTATCCAATAAGTTTTCCAGGAACGCATACCTACATCCAGATTCTGCCCTCATTCACACCCATGCAACGACATTGACTTCTGTGGAGTTATATATAAATGAAAGTAGAATTTGACCCCTTTTGCCTATATTTAAACCCATGGACACTTGCAAAGAAGACTGTTATACCGTCACCACATAGAAAATTCATTAGATACTTCCCTTCTTGTGACTGCACATGGAGGAAACAGGAGGAAATGGGTGAGATGACCTGGAAGCCAGCCAGCAAGGTGCTCCAGTCGGGGGGAAGGGGAAGGCTGAGGAGTTTGCCTATTGGTCCAAATGTCAGGTCTGGAAGATCATATGATATGTGAAATCCTGCTACCAACAGTCACACACAGTAGGAAGAATATTGGCTGAAAATCTTAAGAATTCCTCAGACTTCCCAGAGATTAAAGCTTCTGTGTCCATGACATGGCAAGCTTGGAGTAATACTGTATAATAAGAGGAAAACTGACAAAATGGTCCAAGAAATGTCTCATTTACAAAATATAAAAGTGTATTTTACAACTCCAGAGAGAGGAAATCCGTAACTTCCAAAGTCAGTAATCTAAGGTTAGAAAAATTCTATGTGCCATTGTATAAATGTATACATGTACAATGTACATTTATACATTGTATAAATGTATGTATATGTACATTGTATATGTGCCATTTGCCTCCCTTTTTTAAACTAATCAAAAATTATCCTTTGTGATTTGCTAACACCTCAGATATAATCTTTCCATTTAGAAAATTACATCATAAAATGCACATTTGGTGTCAACCTATTGTTTTCCTTTTCATTTTAGACCATTGTAAAAACAAAGAGTCAGAGGAATTCTCATAATTGAGCTGAAAATATAACCTTAACATTTCACCTTTCTAAAAAAAGAATTCTGGATATGTCAATGTTATGTTAATAACTTTTGCAGAGGTTAAGAAAAAAATAAATGACCTGTGAAGATCATATTAAAAAGTTATATCCAGAAAGAGGAAATATTTCTAAGATTTAACTTGAGATTTATTTATGTTTACTTAGTCCTTGTGGACACCAATTTCAGATTGATTATGATAGTTAATGTCTGAGAAGGGCCTGACTGATCCCAGTATGAATGCAGTTTTATGCCAGTGTAATTCTGTTTAAAACAGGAGCTACATTGTTGTAAAAGTGAAGCAACACGGTGGTGAATCAGGCCAGAAAAGTGCTAAGTATTATTATTACATTACTGCTGTTGATAAATTGTATAATCAATTGTTTGACCACACTGATTCATTATGAAATATACTCTAGACACCAAATAACCAATGTCAGTCAGGTTTATTAATATGGTACAGGGAAAGGTTCTATATGATACCAGGCTACAAAGAGCCGTCCTGTGTAGCAATGTCACATTCATCGTACATAGATGGTGTGCTCTCCGTGCTACACTTTTCAGCTGGTATTATTTATAGGATGATTTTACAAGTTACACATCTCTTTACACATCACTAAAAATCTAATCCATCAATTTGTCTCAGTTCTCTAACTTGTTGTTCTGTCCCTTCCTTATTTTTTTTTGTGGGGGGAGGGGGGGGGATACTATCATTCCAGGTACTGGTCAATGAAGGTACTTCCCTAGCATGTACTAAGACATGGAACAAATTGTACCTTGATTTTGCAAGTTTCCTTTCTGTTTGTGCCAACTGCCTACCTAATCAAATGCAAAGAGTTATGGTATACTTAGAATACGGTAACAGGATTATTGTATAGGCCAGTTTAATGTGTATCACTGTTACAATATTTGTGCTTAATGTTATTATTGCTTAATGCATAGATAGATAAATACATATGCTAGCCAGCATATATTAGTCAACAATGCAAAAATTAATTTTTATACCTTTTTGTGAGGATTGTGCATAATTATGGAGATTGTCAGAGTGCAAGTCAGGTGGGATCAAAAGGCCATTCCAAGATTTCCTTAAAGACCGACTCAGTTATCCTTTGAGCATGGAGAACAGAGATGGGATGATTTAGGCTCCACTCCCGCAATTATGCACATGCAACACTTTATTCATGTGAGTAATCCTACTGATTTCAATGGAATTACTTACATGAGTAGTCATGCATGTAACTTAAATGTTTGAAGGACTAGAGCCTTAAGTTTGGAAGCTCTTCTGGTTAGGGACCATGCCGTCTGGTATTTTTGTACAGGACACACTGTAGCCACCTCATAAATAATTATACTAGTATTGTTATTTTCTGCTCTTCCAGAAATATGCCCTCGAAGGTACCTTGGCCGAGACCCAGGCTCACTACACATTTCAGCTCCAGAATATACAACAATTCATCTCCAACTGCGAGGAAGAGCTGAGTCAACTCCGCCAAGATATCAAGTGCCAGAACAATCAGTATAAGATCCTCCTTGGGATCAAAACCCGCCTGGAAAAGGAGATTTCCACTTATCGTCAGCTCCTGGAGAGAAATGTTGATGGGTAAGACAAAGCTAGCCTAATTTGGGTAGAGGAGAGGGGAGTCCTTATGTTTATATAATTTATTTATTTGTTTACTCAGTACCTGTGGGCACCATGAAGATGGTAGTAAACATTGGTATTTTTATGTGTATGGACCATAATAAAATCCACATGAGACACTTACTGCACAGTGAAACTTGCATCAATATTATTTTGATTAACTAAATTTATTTAACAAATATCTGCATGTATTGCTCTTGTGTCTAGTAATTGGGATACTTTAATTATAATAATATTTTGTATTTGTATAGTAACTTCCATCCCAGACTCTGAGTACTTTAGAAATATATAAAAAAATAAATTCACAATATCCATGTAAGGTAAATACATTTAATTAACTCGATTTTATAGGTAAGGCAACCAAGGCGCAGACAAGAGAAATGCATTACACAAAGCTAGAATCCACCCTGCAGTAACTGAAGCATCTCAAAGTCTTGTAACAGAATGTGCTGCGTACTGTCTAACACCCAGGCTAGATTCTTCAGGGCTGTGATAATTTAGTTATTTTGTTAAATACTCTCTCACACACACACACACACAAAATGTAACTAAAACAAAATTGTTACTATGTTCTTACACTGTGTATGATTCAGTTGGACTCAGAAAAATGCATAGTCTTTTTTTTTTTATTTTCAGCTCTATTTGTTGTCTAAAAAGAAGAATGGAGATATGTTTGGATAATCATCCAAATTCACAGTTGCCTCCATAGCACATCTCTGAAGTTTTGCCCCTCACTAATGAATTATCTATTCTATCCATTCTTTGACTTCTATGAATCTCTGCATTCAGAAACCTCTTAGCTCACAGTTCTTTGTTCTGTCAATTAAAATACACAACTTGCTTCAAACACATGAAACCTGGCCATTAACAAACCAGATGGAGGAAGGTTATTAGTAGTAATTTACAGCTCTGCTGCTGAACCTCCCAGAGAGCACTCTCCCTCCAAATATTGAACTCCTTATCAGAAACCACAATGGGCCCAACACTAACCATTTATAGGACATGATGAAAGATGTTGCTTTTGAGGAAAAGTAACAGTAAAAAACAAAGGGGGGCATTCAAAGTAAAAGTGGCTGGACCTAAGAGTAATGAAGAGCAAAATCCCTCATGGTAAAAAATGTATGTGGTCAGTTTTTGTTTTTGCCCTTTAGATATTGGTATGATGGTCACATTAGAAATACCATTGATGGATATATGAATGGATACTTGAACTGAGAACATTCATTTATTTTACCTTCATTATATTATCTTTACAGAACAAAAAACTTTGAATCAAGCACTAAAGGTAAAAACTCCTTATTTTGTTTTCTATAGTAAATACCAATCACATTCGCTTTCAGTGAAATTTATTCCTGTGTGGAGCGTCTATGCAAAGCTTATGCACCACTTAAGTCCCACTTAAGCCACATTTTGATATGGTTTAACTGGTGCATATATGTCTCATGCAGGGGTGAATTTCAGTCAGTTTGTCTACACTGCAACAGAAGGTGTGATTAGAGAGCAGGTAGGCATACCTGTACTACCTTTAATCTAACTACTCCAGCTAAAAGTAACAGTGAAGCTAGATGTGGGCTAGGAATATGAACACATACAAGTGCACCCAATCCACTTGGGTAAGAGCTTGCAATGAAACCAGTCCTGCTGCAGCGTCACTGATATTTTTAGCTGTTCTAGCTAGATTAAAGTTAGCATGGGTATGTCTACCTGAGCTGCAATCACACCTTTTTATTGCAGCACAGACATATCCTCAGTGTATGCTGCTGTGTCCACCAGCTTGTAGCCATTTCTTGGTACAGACTTCGCCAGTTACTGAAATACTTCATCCACAGCTGAAACTCTAGCTCAGGCCCTCATGGTCCATAACAGGAACAGCAGCTCCACAAGGCAAGCTAAAAAGTAGCAACCCCTTTGGTTTTAGCCAGTAAGTTCTGGGCTGTTTGTGCCAGGTGCAAGTCAATGCTGTCTCCATATCTATAGACAACATTTTCTTTTTCACATTTCTTTTAGACACATTAAGACACTTTGGCTAGAGATGTGGGCAAGTATCTCTATTTATGTGATAACCTAAAGGTGAACTATCATCACTCCATTCTGCGTATGGGAAAAAATCTGCCTTTGTGAATTGGTGCCTAAATACTCAGTATGCAAGCACCGAGTGGTTGTGTTTGTTTTGCATAAAAGGTGCATACTAATTTTTGCAAGAGCAAATAGCTGTGTCCACAAAGTGACAGTGAAAAACCTGAAGCTACGGCTGACTATTTAGTCCTAGCAGGGTCAGAAACCAGCATTAGAGACTGGAAATCAGTTTGTACCCTGCTTCAATACCAATTTAAAAACATAGAGCATAAGAATCTTGCCATGTCAAGCCAAAGGTGAAACATACACAACTTTTGAATAGCCGCTCAAACAGAAAAATTTCACCATTCACATCACATACCAGAAACCTATTTATGAACTATACTACCCCAGAAAATCTCTTCATGGCTAGGCCAGGTCAGGGCCAACGAACATATAGGATTAAATTGTCAGCTGGTATAAATCAGAATAGCTCCAATTACTTCAAGAGAACTATGACAATTTACCATATCTGTGGATCTGGCCCATAAACTATGTACAAAAGCAAATTTTCCCCTGCTTAGTTTCTTTTCAGTACTCCTCTTGCCTAATAAATCTCTTATTTACTTCCATTCAGAATACGCTGGAACGACCAGTCGAAAGATCAAAACAATCACACAGGACAGCGTGAATGGGCAGGTGGTGTCCTCCACCATAAATGAAATTGACCAGCAGATGTGAAGCAAGGGGCATACTAGGCCCTGGCTCTACCAATGGCCTAATATGTGGCCTTGGTGCAAATCTTTCATGCTCTGTGCTTCAGTTTCTCCTTGTGGAAAATCAGCATAATACTGACCTTCTTTGTAAAGCACTTTGAGATCCACAGATGAAAAGTGTTATATAAGAGCTAGATGGGTTTTTTGTGTTTTTTTTTTTTAAAGAAAAATTCTTTTATCCACCAAGACATGGAAGAAAAGATAATGAAATATCTTTTTCATAGATAATGAAAATGACTTGGGAATGTTGGTACTGAATGTGGTATACATTTCTCACCAGCGCCAGGAATCTGCTGACCTTCTATAATTGACATATTGTTTTCCAAACTGACTAACTTAATGTGAATTTAATAATTTTCCACCTTCTCTGTCAGTCTCAATTACGTTTTATCTTTAACAATAAACCTCATGACCTGTAATAAACTCTATTCAAATACTTTCGCTGGTAGTTGTTTTTTTATATTAAAAAATTAGAGGGAGGCAGATCCAAGAGGCCTGAAAACCTTGTGTGTCTTGGGCAAGCGTGAGGCTGGATGGTAACATCATCATCAATCATCAAAATAATCAAAGAAAAGGGTTGACATTGTGCACAAAATCCTACACTTGCCATGTACAGTAACTCCTCGCTTAACGTTGTAGTTATGTTCCTGAAAAATACGACTAAGTAAAACAATGTTAAGTGAATCCAATTTCCCCATAAAAATTAATGTAAATAGGGGGGGTTAGGTTCCAGGGAAATTTTTTTCAGACAAAAAAGTGTGTGTGTGTGTATATATATATGTATATACATGCATATATATACATATATATATACACACACACAGAGCACACATTTTAAACAAAATTTAATACTGTACACAGCTATGAGGATTGTGAAGCTTGGATGAGGTGGTGAAGTTAGAGGGTGGGATATTTCCCAGGGAATGCCTTACTGCTAAACGATTAACTTGCTTTTGGCTGAGACCTCAAGGTTTAACACGTTGTTAATGTAGCCTCACACTCTATAAGGCAGCATGAATGGAGGGAGGGGAGACAGCATGGGAGACAGAGACACACACCCTGTGTGTGGGAGAGAGAGAGGGAGAGAGAGATGCGCATTGACCCGTTTAGTACGCTGACCCCACTCTTAAGTACATTGTCTTATTAAGTCGATCAGGAAGTTGAGACAGCAGCTGCTGCCCCAAGCTCTCTGTCTCTCTCCGTCTGTGTCCCCACCCTGCTCTATATGGAGAAGGGGTAAGCGGGGTGCAAGAGCAGGGGAACATGCTGACATTAGCCCCTCCCCTCCACCCCCCCGCACAGCAAGCAGGAGGCTCCTGGGAGCAGCTCCAAGGCAGAGGACAGGAGCAGCACATGGCAGTGGGGGGAGGGAAAGCTGAACTTCGAGCAATTGATAGCCTGCTGGGCAGCTGCTGCACAGGGAACTTAGCGGAGTGGGGAGCTGATGGGGGGGCTCCGCTCCACCCTGGTTCCAAGCCCCCACCAGCTAGATCCCCCACCAGCTAGATCCAGCAGTGGACAAAGCAGGTGGCTGCCAAACGATGTCATAAGGGAGCATTGCACAACTTTAAACGAGCATGTTCCCTAATTGATCAGAAACGAAACAACGTTAACTGGGATGACTTTAAATGAGGAGTTACTGTATATAAACAAGGTCAATTAGGCATTTGCTGTGTACAACTTTTTAAATGTCAGATTTTAAATATATTACTTTTAGCATTATTTTAAAGTATATTTTAATGAAATGCCCATTCTGGAAATAGAAAGGCAGTACTTGTGGCACCTTAGAGATAACAACTTTATCTGAGCATAAGCCTTCGTGAGCTACAGCTCACTTCATCGGATGCATGCAGTGGAAAATACAGTGGGGAGATTTATATACACAGAGAACATGAAACAATGGGTGTTACCATACACACTGTAACAAGAGTGATCAGGTAACGTGAGCTATTACCAGCAGGAGTGCGGGGGAAAAAAACCTTTCGGAGTGATAATCAAGGTGGGCCATTTCTAGCAGTTGACAAGAACGTGTGAGGAACAGTAGGGGGGGAAATAAACAAGGGGAAATAGTTTTACTTTGTGTAATGACACATCCACTCCCACTCTCTTTATTCAAGCCTAAGTTAATGGTGTCCAGTTTGCAAATTAATTCCAATTCAGCAGTCTCTTGTTGGAGTCTGTTTTTGACGTTTTTTTGTTGAAGAATTGCCACTTTTAGGTCTGTAATTGAGTGACCAAAGAGACTGAAGTGTTCTCCGACTGGTTTTTGAATGTTATAATTCTTGACGTCTGATTTGTGTCCATTTATTCTTTTACGCAGAGACTGTCCAGTTTGGCCAATGTACATGGCAGAGGGGCATTGCGGGCACATGATGACATACATCACATTGGTAGATGTGCAGGTGAATGAGCCTCTGATAGCGTGGCTGATGTGATTAGGCCCTATGATGCTGTCCCCTGAATAGATATGTGGACACAGTTGGCGACGGGCTTTGTTGCAAGGACAGGTTCCTGTGTTAGTGGTTTTGTTGTGTGGTGTGGGGTTGCTGGTGAGTATTTGCTTCAGGTTGGGGGGCTGTCTGTAAGCAAGGACTGGCCTGTCTCCCAAGATCTGTGAGAGTGATGGGTCGTCCTTCAGGATAGGTTGTAGATCCTTGATGATGCGCTGGAGAGGTTTTAGTTGGGGGCTGAAGGTGATGGCTAGTGGCGTTCTGTTATTTTCTTTGTTGGGCCTGTCCTGTAGTAAGTAACTTCTGGGTACTCTTCTGGCTCTGTTCATCTGTTTCTTCACTTCAGCAGGTGGGTATTGTAGTTGTAAGAACGCTTGATAGAGAGCTTGTAGGTGTTTGTCTTTGTCTGAGGGGTTGGAGCAAATGCGGTTGTATCGTAGAGCTTGGCTGTAGACGATGGATCGTGTGGTGTGGTCTGGGTGAAAGCTGGAGGCATGTAGGTAGGCATAGCGGTCAGTAGGTTTCCGGTATAGGGTGGTGTTTATGTGACCATCGCTTCTTAGCACCGTAGTGTCCAGGAAGTGGATCTCTTGTGTGGACTGGTCCAGGCTGAGGTTGATGGTGGGATGGAAATTGTTGAAATCATGGTGGAATTCCTCAAGGGCTTCTTTTCCATGGGTCCAGATGATGAAGATGTCATCAGTGTAGTGCAAGTAGAGTAGGGGCATTAGGGGACGAGAGCTGAGAAAGCGTTGTTCTAAGTCAGCCATAAAAATGTTGGCATACTGTGGGGCCATGCGGGTACCCATAGCAGTGCCGCTGATTTGAAGGTATACATTGTCCCCAAATGTGAAATAGTTATGGGTGAGGACAAAGTCACAAAGTTCACCCACCAGGTTTGCTGTGACATTATCGGGGATACTGTTCCTGACGGCCTGTAGTCCATCTTTGTGTGGAATGTTGGTGTAGAGGGCTTCTACATCCACAGTGGCTAGGATGATGTTTTCAGGAAGTTCACCAATGGATTGTAGTTTCCTCAGGAAGTCAGTGGTGTCTCGAAGATAGTTGGGAGTGCTGGTGGCGTAGGGCCTGAGAGTCTACATAGCCAGACAATCCTGCTCTCAGGGTGCCAAGGCCTGAGATGATGGGGTGTCTAGGATTTCCAGGTTTATGGATCTTGGCTAGCAGATAGAATACCCCTGGTCGGGGTTCTAGGGGTGTGTCTGTGTGGATTTGTTCTTGTGCTTTTTCAGGGACTTTCTTGAGCAGATGGTGTAGTTTCTTTTGGTAACCCTCAGTGGGATCAGAGGGTAATGGCTTGTAGAAAGTGGTGTTGGAGAGCTGCTTAGCAGCCTCTTGTTCATATTCCGATGACAACAGCACCTCCTTTGTCAGCCTTTTTGATTATGATGTCAGAGTTATTTCTGAGGCTGTAGATGGCATTGTGTTCTGCACGGCGAAGTCCAACTGTAGAGAAATCTGCCTGTAAAACCCTCCTTCCATCAGTCAATATAATTAAATTCCTCTTTTTCATCTATAGTTCAGGCAGTTTGTCCAGATACCTCCTTCAGCCTCCATCTTTGAATTCCCAAGTTTTCTCTGTAATCTGATTAATCTAACTGTAACCCCGCTCCGGCGCTGAAGGGGTTAAAGCAGCCCTGGAGGGGGCTGTGACTGCAGGAAGAGGAGTGAGAACAGCTGTGGGAAGCTGAGTGAGTAGCTGACCACAGCTGTGGCCAGCTCAATCAGGGCCCAGCTGGCCCTTATAAGAGGGCTGTGGGCCAGCAGCAAAGGAGTCTTACTCTAGCCCTGGAGTAAGAAGGCTGCCTGCCTGAGAGTGAGGTACCCAGAGCAGAGCAGAGCAGAGCAGAGCAGAGCAGAGCAGTGCTGGGAAAGGGCAAAGGGAGCTGGGGCGCTCCAGCCTGGTAAATCCCCAGGCTGCAGGCCTTGGTAAAGGCCCAGAAAGGTACTGGGGCTGCAAAGGGGCAGCCTGGGAACAGGCAGAGGCAGTTGGTCCTAACCCCTTGCCAATGATTAGTGGCCATTACACTGCAGTCTGCCCCAGGGAAAGGGGGCTGGATGATGACTGGCAGTAGCCACTGAGGCGAGGTGGGTTTAGAGGGTTGGGGGTTCCCCTGGGAGGGGAGACCCAGAGCGAGGGGGTACTGCTGGGGCAGAACCCCATGGTAAAGGGCACTGGGGTCTGGGAGGGACACGGGGGGCCAAGGGAAGTGGGACACCGGCCTGCAGAGGGTGCTCTGGAGAGCTAATTCCCAGGACGATCAGCGGGAGATGCTGCACCGGTGAGTCTCGATCTTGCTACACCAACCCATCACTTGACTGTTTGCCTTCCTAACAGAAGCTCATATCCCATGTTCTTGACTGCTGTATAAGAACATAGAAAGATAAATAGGTGTCTATTGAGGTATCAAAGAATAGAACCAAGGTCAATCTGATTATTTTAGGAGTTCATGAACAAGTGAGCTGAACTGGTGAAAAATTTTTAATTTGAAAATTTTTAAAATGGCTTTTTTAATCAAAACAGAAATTTACATGGGACATGTTTGATTTCAATAAAAATTTGTGGAGGTCATAAAAAAAATTTCAACTGAGAACTGAACATTTTGGGTGTTTGGTTGCCAAAAACTGAAACATTTTCAGTTTTGAGGTTTTCAACATTTATGATTTTTGTTCAGGGGGAAAAAGAAAAATTTCAATGAAAACAAATTCATTCCCATAAAAAATGTTGCAGGAAAAAATTAATTCTCAGCAAACTCTGGTAACAAGGAGAGACTGATTTTCAGATACAATGAACAATCTGAATTGCAGTAGAAGCCAATAGCAGTTCTGGACGCTCAGCTTGTCTGAAATTCAGGCCAACAATCTCTGTGGTCAAGGCCTGTGGTTCCTCCCTACATTTCACATCAGCACATTCACCAAATCAGGAGAAAATCCTGACTATGATGGGACAAATGACAGTGAAGTATAATAAATAGAGACTCTGGCAAACAGAATCAACACAAGTGGATATTCAGCCAGGGAGGACTGGAAAATGAAGCAACGGAAGAGAGACAGCATGGAGGAGCATGAGCAACTGCATGTGATTTGTACTCCCCAGCAAACATGCACACAAGACAAAACAGTTCTGGTCTGACCAGTCTTATGTCAATGGGAGAAAATGACATTGTGTTCCTTCATATGTGCTCATCCTTAGCTTTAATGGGTTTGCACATATATTCTGTTGCTTAGTCTGCACTGAAACAAGGATCACAAAAGAGGGTGAAAGTCTCAAAGACTCAGGAAAAATGTACTTCTAAAATGCACAAAATCCAACCCCATGACCTAACCCTTTCTTACTGGCATGTTAGGACAAGTTAGTGATCACCCACCCCTGGTTGCAGAAAGAAGATTCCCAAGGGCCTTGAATGAATTACTTAATGTTTTGTCTAAATTGGGTAAGACTGGTAATACTGGATTGGTGGCTCTAGGCTAATTGAAGTTGTATTCCTTAGTGCGCAGCAGCTCCAACCAGCCAGACCTGTTACTTAAAGCACCTGGGCTGGAATGTACCTGGCTGACTGTAAACAAAAATTTTGGATTCTTCTAAACTACCTTTCCACTCCCCCAATCCTATGGTCTGCTCTAAATGATACTGGCTGGACTGGTCCCATAGGTACCCTCCCAATCTTTATGTCAAGGATGGGTGAGTAGGTGGCTATGCCAGCTCTGTGCTATCAAAGGATTCCCTTGCACTGGGGGAATACTTAGATACCTGCCTGAGGAGGCTTTAAGCACCCCTTGCACCACTGGAATCTCCAACAAGAGCCAAGGAATCACAAGCTTTAGACTACGAAACTTGTAGACATATATTAAAAAAAAATCTAAATAGTGATTTTCATCCATATCTCTCAAGCTGAGACAAACAGAGGAACAACAAAATATCTTCATTTTACAGATGGGTAAAGTGAGGCACAGAGAGGTGAAATGACTTGTCCAATGCCATATAATAGGCCAGTGGCAGAGCTAGGAATGGAACCCAGATCTCTTGCTGCTACTTAAGGGGCCCATCCAATGGCTCATATTAGCACTCACAGAAAAGATTAGGTCTCACAGATACATTACTATTGACTATGCATTATTTCTGACTATATGACAAATAGAACAGGAGTGTAACCATTTAATACAAAGCTACAGTTCTATTGGCTAAACCTGGTGGTAACACAAAGCACAAGAGCAGAGCTCAAATTAGCAATATCCCAATGCATTTGTTTTGTTTTTTTGATCTAAGATTAGAATAATTTTATGTGACTGTATGTATATATGCTTATTTCTAAAACTTCTAACTAACATTTCTTATCCACATTTTAATATTCAGCACTACATGATTTCAGAGTAATATTAATATGGATGTTTCAAATAGTCCATAACAGAAACCATAAATATTTTTTTTCCACAGGATGTATTTCACTGACAAATGTTTGTTTGATTTTGAAAAGATTATAATCAAAGTGAAACACAGATACTATAAAAAGAAAAGGAGTACTTGTGGCACCTTAGACTAACCAATTTATTTGAGCATAAGCTTTCGTGAGCTGTAGTTCACGAAAGCTTATGCTCAAATAAATTCGTTAGTCTCTAAGGTGCCACAAGTACTCCTTTTCTTTTTGCAAATACAGACTAACACGGCTGTTACTCTGAAACAGGTACTATATTAACTGGAACATAATTACTGATATGTTCATATATGATGTGTGTTATGTTTTGTGTTTTCTTTTAACTGTGAAATGATAGCATTCATGATTCTGAGGAATGACTGGAGGGAAAACGGCACAATAAAGATAATGGATTTCAAGATGGCAGACTTTACCAAACTCAGGGAGTTGGTGGGTAAGATCCCATGAGAAGCAAGTCTAAGGGGAAAAAACAGTTGGCAGTTTTTCAAAGAGATGATGTTTACTCATGTGCCCTTAAACTATCCCACTGCCTAGGAAAGAGAGGAAGTATGGCAAGTGACCACACTAGTTTACCCAGGAGATCTTCAGTCATCTGAAACTTAAAAAAAAAAAGAGCACTACAAAAAGCAGAAACTAGGTCAAATTACAAAGGATGAACATAAACACAAGCATGTAGGGACAAAATTAAAAAGGCCAAGACACAAAATGAGATTAAACTAGCTAGAGACAAAGGGTAACAAGAAAACCTTCTACAAATACATTAGATTCAAGAGGAAGATCAAGGATAGGGTAGGCCTATAACTCAATGAGGGAAAGACAATAACAGAAAATGTAGAAATGGCAAATGTGTTAACTGACTTCTTTGTTTCAGTTTCCACCAAAAAGTTCAGTAGCAATTAGATGTCTAACATAGTGAACGCCAGCGAAAATGAGGTAGGATCTGAGACCAAAATAGAGAAAGAACAAGTTAAAAATTACTTAGACAAATTAGATGTCTTCAAGTCGCCAGGCCTGATGAAATACATCCTAGAAGCTGACTAAGGAGATATCTGAGCCATTAGCAATTATCAAAAACTCATGGAAGACAGGAAAGATTCCAGAGGACTGAAAGAGGGCAAATATAGTGCCAATCTATAAAATGGGGGAAAAAGGACCACCCGGTGAATTACAGACCAGTCAGTTTAACTTCAGTCAGTTTTCCCATGGAAAGTATGGGAAATATGAAAGTGGAACTACTTGTGTGAGTAAAGATACAAGGAAAGTAGTGAAAACAACTAGGCAAAAAATCAGTACCTGATTTTCATAGGTACTGACTAAAGAAAAGCGTCACATCTGCTCTTGAGATGGGTTTATTTAATGTTCTCTTACTAGAAAGTAATTCTGATAGTGTAATCTATCTGAGATGGAGAATGGCAATTTCAACCACCTGCAGAACATAATGGGGGATTTTCAAAAGCTAGCATCCCTCAAACTTAATTCCTCTTAAATCCCCGAGAGGCTTTTGAAAATCTTCCTATCAAGTCCTTCTGTAATATGGAAGGCAAATTGGCAAAGATAAGGATTAGAATGCACAAGGAACTTCAATGCACTGGATGATGCTGTACCTCAAGAGCCACCTGGAAAATGGAAATCACTACTGACTTTAGCTGCTGGAGGCAGAGAAGAGCAAACAGGAAAATAGAATCACTTCGACTTTGAAACTGAAGATTCAAGATAGACCAGAACTTCCTGTAAATAAAATTCTTCATGATTAGCTCAGACTTCCTCCCACCCAGGATAGCCCAAATTCAGTTAATAGAGACATGAGACCTTTATAACATTAGGAAATAGGAACCATTATTATAATAGAATTGGAACACTGAAACTCAGTGATGTCCACACCCTCAATCTACAAAAGTCCCTGAAGGTTTGTTGGGAGATGCCCATTCCTGTGAATGAATCATTTGGAAAAGGGAAGGATCTATCAACAGGAAAACAAGGAGAGGAACAAAAATGGGAGGCCTATACACCCCAGCACAGCTAAGAACCTGTACTTTCTGAATTATACAGCAGAATCGTTTAAATTATTGGCTTCATTTGTAAACTTGGTTTAGTGGTATCCTAAATAATTTAGGATCTGACTTGTTTTTCACTGCTTCCTCACATTTTTTTCCTCAGTGTAAAATTTAGCAATTTTTAAAAAAGTTTATTGCTAAATTGACATGATCTACATACACAAGCTATGCTTCTCTCTCATGGCTGCTGATCTCAACTAGTTGTTTGTAAAATGCCACATCAGATGCCAGTGTTTTATAATTGAGGTTCAAGGTCCTTTTAATGGAAAACCCAGTGTATGGCTGACAAAGTAATAAGGCATGCCATGTTAAGACAGGTATATGCTCTTTTATACATAATGAAAAAAGCCTCTTAAAATACTTTGAATGTGCATCATAAGATCAAAGGCATATAAGCAGTAAAAACAATTAAAGTAAAAGCAGTTCCAACAATTGTCTGGAATTTGTGGGTAATTTATCTGAATTTTCTATGAAGATACAGTATATTAGGTAAATGCCACATCACATAGGATACATTTCATTTATGTTCATGGATGACTTGTATGATCAATGCACCATTTTGTAAATATTTGTTTTCATTTAGCTTTTTACCATTCTCATGATATTAGACTTACCAGATTAGATTAGACAAGAATCAGAAGAGGTCCCTGACCTGGACTGGAATGCTCTGAGCTATGACTAGGGAGCAAGAGATGCAAATAAAATTCAGTTTACAGAACTATCTAGTTTTCCTATGAAAGTTTTCTATTTGGATGGGAGAACATTAGGAAGCAAGCTAAAGCTTTCGGCAAAAGAGACACAGTAATGGTACTTCTTTCTTGATAGGTTATATAGGAGATAAATATTCTTCAATGCTATTGAAGATAGAGTGGGCCTCAAATCTGTTTCCTGCTTGATGGGAGCAACAGAAAGAAAGCCCTTCTGACCACATTTCTGGAGGAAAGGGAGCAATTTTAATCAGTGAAATTTCATCTTGATGTCCCCATTGCTTGTAGCAGAGAAGCCATCTTCTCAGGCCAATGTTGCACCAGCCCTGGTGAAATTTTGAGAAGCATGAAGGTTGCTCTCAACTCCACCTGCTCAAAGGATTGTCCACCAGGTGATTATAGCCAGAGCACAGCACACTCTGGCTATACTACTCATATACCTCCTCTTTGCCCCTTACATGGCCCCATAGGTAGGAAGGGAAGGAGGTGCAGATGTCAGCTATAGTGGAGCTACATCTACTGAGGATTCCCTTTTGCACTGCTTGAGTGGCACAAAGGGTGTGGGGCTGGGGGTTCAGAGAGCATCTGGACCATAAACTGACCAGTGTCTAGAAACAAAATATTTCTCACTCCATCTCTGAAAATGTTACTGAAGTGAGTAACTAGTTTCTGGAAGTCTGCATGGCCTAAGAGAAGAACATCACAGACTTCCAGAAGGTTTTAAAATAAAAGTTTTTGGGGGTAGCACAAGAAAGCTTTAAGACACAATGACATTTTATTTGAGGGGGAGGAATGTCACCCACATTTGCCCAATGGTTAAGAACATAAGAATGGCCATACGGGGTCAGACCAAAGGTCCATCCACCCAGTATCCTGTCTGCTGACAGTGGCCAATGCCAGGTGCCCCAGAGGGAATGAACCTAACAGGTAATGATCAAGTGATCTCTCTCCTGCCATCCATCTCCACCCTCTGACAAACAGAGGCTAGGAACACTATTCCTTACCCTTCCTGGCTAATAGCCATTAATGGACTTAACTAGATAAATTCATGGAGGTTCTCTTTTAAACCCTGTTATAGACCTAGCCTTCACAACCTCCTCAGGCAAGGAGTTCCACAGGTTGACTGTGCTATTTGTTTTAAACCTGCTGCCCATTAATTTCATTTGGTGGCCCCTAGTTCTTATATTATGGGAACAAGTAAATAACTTTTCTTTATTCACTTTCTCCACACCACTCATGATTTTATATACCACTATCATATCCCCCCTTAGTCTCCTCTTTTCCAAGATGAAAAGAGCTAGTCTCTTTAATCTCTCCTCATACGAGACCCATTCCAAACCCCTAATCATTTTAGTTGCCCTTCTCTTAACCTTTTCTAATGCCAGTATATCTTTTTTTGAGATGAGACCACAACTGTACACAGTATTCAAGATGTGGGCGTACCATGGATTTGTATAAGGGCAATAAGATATTCTCCATCTTATTCTCTATCCTTTTTTTAATGATTCCTAACATCCTATTCACTTTTTTGACTGTCGCTGCATGCTGCGTGGACGTCTTCAGAGAACTATCCACGATGATTAGTTGTAGCTAATGTCTATATAGTCAGTGTCCAGACCTTATTTCTCCATTTCACAGTAAGCAGAAATATTTAGAACAATCTCAGAGATGCATGATCTTTAGTCCCACAAGCTGCACAGTGCAATACTGGGGTGAGTCTGCTGCTCTGTTGGAGGTGCCTTTAAATAAGGTATTAACAAGGTCTCTTCTTTTGATCTGTAGAGGTTTTGCTATCTGGGAGTTAAAGGCTATGATGGCACTTATCACAAAGAGTAAGAAATGACTAATCCAATGGTAAACATTCACTTTCTCAGAAATTCATCTTCTAATGTGCACAGTGATACGTAAGCAATTGCAGACTACATAATAGCTGTTCCTGCTGCTTATAAAATCATTGCAATATATTTGTACTTTAACTCAACACTTTTTATGTAATGTTTGAGATTATGAAGGTAAATCCTCACAGCACTTTAAACATTTAGATGCAAGAGTCCTTAATCCTTTTGTCTACTGGATAGTGTGAACAGATGTTTTAGGGGGTAAAAAATAGGAGATATATAAAAGACTACTGTGACAAAGTACATTTGCTTCAACTGGAAGCAGCTGCTTTGTTAGCCATGCTCAAGTCCCAGCATGGGTTTCTTCCTGTAAAATAACGTCCTAATTACACTACAAGTGGCTGATTTAAGAAGGCATGTGGAGGCCTCTAGTGATGAATGGATGAATGAATGAATGAAAAAAAATATATAGTGGGTTAGAGTGATTTGGACAAGTCCCCAAAGCGTTTTGATACCCACACCTTATGTGGCATGCAGAAACCAATAGATGTTAAAAGAAACAACAAAAAACTAATTAAAATGTTTGTGAACCTCCTTCATTCCAAGGGTCCTTTCCCTTTAGCTTCATAGTCTTTTACAGAGAAAAACCACTGCTTGACATTCTTTTAGATGGTATTAAAAATGGTATTTACCGTCCTTTTTTGGAAGACAAAGAGAAAAGGTTAATTAAGATGGCCTAAGCTGTTATTGTTGTCACTGAAGTCCGATCCTGTCTCAAAAGAGCAGCAAAGGTAGAAGAGGCAGCCTCTTCTGTCTGTGGTGCAGACTTTCACTTGCAGCACTGCATTTGGTGATTTCAACCACAAATATTTCCTCCCATTTCTAGAAACTTTCAGCTCATTATTATGCCATCCCATGACTTTACCAGGGGCTCTGAAGACCTCTCACAGTTCTTTTAACTTAAACGTTCAATTTATACAGATCTTTGTCTCTAACTTCTGCTTACTTTTACAAACAAGCAATTTTATGCAACTGATTTGGACTTTTATCTACATCTAGTCTATATGTTCAGAAGAAGAGCTGCTCCTATAAACTACATCGATTATTGCTTCCTGCAGTTGTCACAGAGCAGGGGACTTGCTTTGTTCTTAATTTACTTCCGTATACTGTACTTCTTGGTCACACCTGGCATGAGTAGTAATCATTCTGACCATTAGCTAGAGACAGGGGCATTTTGAGGATGCAGTATTTGGAGTAATGTAGGATGTGGGAAATAATTTGCTTACAGGGTGGAGAAGTGTCCAAAGTTCTCTTCTCACAGTAAAAATATTTAATTTAAAGCAGATGAAAATTATATAACTTGGTGAAGATTAGAACTGATCATTATCTTTGTATTACATCCTAGCTTGCTATAAAATGTATAGGAAACTGCTACAGAGCTGGTATTGTTACATATCTCAACTGCCTCACTCCATGCCACATCAGTGTATGAAGTGTCATTATTATTGTAAGAATAATTTTTTAGGGTTTCAGGTGACTCGGCACCATGGTATGTCAGATATAGTGTTACAGCAAAGAGCAGATAAAGAAGGATAAAACATAGCACAATAAAATAGCCATTTTCTTGTTGCATGTCAGCTACACTCCATATTTGACATATTAATCGATATGAAACACATAGTGCTGGATTCCCAATTCAGAGGAAAAACAAATAGTCACCATGTTTGCTGTTTCTGCTCAAAGGGTTCCCTATCCATATTTGTGATTTGGTCTTAACTACACTATAAATAGCCTCTTATTTCCCCTAAAGCTTTGTCCTGCACCATTTCTCATTGTGCAAGAACCACCTTAGCATATATTTAGAGAGAAAAAAACCTTCTCCCACACTGAGATTTTGAAAAGTGGAAGGGGAACTGCCAAGAGATATGTTGCAATATTGAACAAGGAACCCCTTCTCCCCTGAATGCATATTTACATAGGGAGTCTATTCAAGACTGCATCAGTGCAGTTCTGCAGTATACAAAAGTCCAACCTAAGAACTGGACTGAGATCAGCAACTCATTTCACACAGGCCACTACAGGCAGCAGAGAGCCATGACTTTTGTACACTATCAAGCTGGGCAACTATCAACGGCTGAGATGAAAGGTTCTATACCCCATTATCAATTCCGGAAGTCAGCCAGTTTTTGTTTTCTCTCTTTACAATAAAAGAAAAGCCTACTTTACACACACAGATTTGCAAGCATACAGGACTGTGGAGAGGTGTGGCCCCTTTCTTGAACTTCAGCGGGTCGGTTAGTAAATAGATGAGTAATACTAATGGCATGCACATATTAGCACACTCCTGCATGAGTCATCCTCATTGCCTCCTAAAATATATTTAACTTCAGTCACACAGGTGAAACTTCTTCAGGAAATTAAATAATCTCTGAATGTTTCTGTGAACACCTTATTTCACTAGACACAAACCACTCAGCCCGTGCAGCTCCTTTCCCTGAAAGTAGTTGTTGTATATGAATCTGTAGCCTGTTTTAACAGAATATTCAGGAATGAAACTTACTGGGAGGGAAGGAAGGTAACAGCCAGTGGGTGGGAGAGAAAGAGATGGAAGACATGTAGCATATTAACACCCACAAAAGGTTTAATTGTAACCTTTCAGAAGTTGCTAGGAAACAATGTTCCACCTTCAGGATCACCAATCACCCAATGAGTTATTCTAATGAAGTAATACATCTAACTTGAATTTTCATTGATTGGTTGATTTATCCTCAATCCCTTTTGGTGGTTGAACTGTAGTTCGCCTGCTTCTGCAGTTAAATTTCTCCTAATAAACACTATTATTAACGTTTCCATTTGCCTTTAGACTCAGAAATAACTTACTACAAATGCACCAGGATGAGAGAGAAATGGTCAGGGGAGAAAGAAGAGAATAGTGGGAAAGAAAAGAGGAGTAGTAAAGAGAAAGAAATGAAGTGGGCAGAGATAGGAAGAGAAAGGCAATTAATAAAGGAGAGTGCATGTTTTAATTGCAGGAGGTAGGACTGCTGTTTTTATGGCCCTAAGCCTCAGCTGCTGTGACGCTACTTTGAGCTGCTAGCTACTAATCTAAAGCCAACATATCTGGCCATGGAAGGATCCCCCAGTTAAGGGGGGGGGCGGTGTCCTTTGGTGGTGCAAACCCTAGCCTGATAGAAATCTATGACAAAACTCCAACTGATTTCAGTGGAGTCAGGATTTCACCACTGGTATAGCACCCCATCATGGCTGCTGATATCGGGACTGTAGCAGAAGAAAAGGGGCATAACCAGAACTTTCCTACACTCCAGTGATCTCCAGCTGACAGTGGGCAGCCTTCAGATCTTTCATCAGGGGAGTAACTGCTAATTTCTACAGTTGTGAGAATCAGGCTCCCCTATTTTTATAATTTCATAGAATCATGGAATATCAGGGTTGGAAGGGACCTCAGGAGGTCATCTAGTCCAACCCCCTGCTCAAAGCAGGACCAATCCCCAATCAAATCATCCCTGCCAGAACCAAAATAAGGATAAAAAGTATCAATATTACTTAAATATAATTCTCCAGTTTTTTCATATCATCTTAAAGTACTGTTAGGCTGTAAGGTGTTAATGACTGCCGTCAGTCACAACCTGGTTCAAGCTGATGGGTGTACTAAGTCCCCTTCATTCAGGCTAAATGGAAGGAGCAATTAAATGCCCCTTTGTATAGTGTAGTGGGTTCCACTTGGGGGCCAGCAGGCCTACTGCACAGACCATGGGTAGGTAGCCCTTCCACCAGTTTGTAGCAGAGTCCATTCAGAGGCCTGCAGGCCGGCCATGGCTTGACAGTCTTTCCACCCCCTCAAAGTCCTGGGATAGGCTTCCCTGATGGTCAGTGGGCTAGCAGCAGGGGTGAAAGTAAAATGTAGATCTTACCGGAACAGGGCTGCTGTGCCCACCTCCCTGCCCCCCCCCTCCCCCGGCCAGTCCACCTGTGCTCCCTAGCCGCGCCACCTGGGGCTCCAATGGTGATTTAAAGGGCCCAGGGCTCCGGCTGGCGCTGCCACGGTAGCAGTGGCCGGAGCCCCAGGCCCTTTAAATCATGGCCCCAGGGCAGCTACTTCTTTTGGCCCCCCCCCCACTGTCAGCGGCTTGGGGGTGCAAAAGGGGCAGTGATATTAAAGCGCTGCCATGCTTTAACATCGCTGCCCCTTTTGCGCCCCCCCATTGGCGGCCCTGCTGATAGGGGCCTGGCAGGGCCGCCAACTGGGGGTGCAAAAGGGGCAGCGACGTTAAAGCTCTGCCGCGGCAGCACTTTAAGCAGAGTTCTTAAAGCGCTGCCCTGGCAGCCCTTTAAAGTCAGCAGTGCGGGCCAGTATTGGTACTGCTGACTTTAAAGGGTTGCTGGGGCAGCGCTTTAAGTATTGGTACTTTTACCGGTACACCATACCGGCCCATACCCCCTTACTTTCACCCCTGGCTAGCAGTCAAGCTGTGGGTCCATCACTCCCCTGACAGGAAGGGCAGGAGGGAAGAAAGTAGGGGGACCCAGGCTCTTCCTCTCTACTGGGTCCCAGCCCAGCGCCCAAGGGAGAGAGGCACAGAAACCTCTTCCTCGTGCACCTGATCAGCCTTCCCTGGGCTGCTCCCTACCTCCCCACTCTCTTTTCAGTTTGGGGCATAGTGACAGCCCCCACCTCCACCTTAGCAGGGAATTCCTAATCAATTTCAGCAGCTCAGTTGGTCAAATAAGTATTCCCCAGTTCTCTTCCCAAAGTTCAGCAGGAAGTGACAGGGGAAGGGTCAAGGCCTACCCTCCGACCTGGGCTGTTACCAACAGTGAGAGACCCCCTCCTGTGAATCACTGTCCCCAGAAGCGGCAAACTGGCTTTCTCCCTTCAGGCAGGCTTTCCTTCACTCTCCTCATTGCTAGACTGTCAGAATCCCCTTTTGACTTTGAGTAGATCCTCCAACTGGAGCATGCTCTGCAGCTGCTGATGGGCAGGGCCTTCTTGGTCTAGTGCTGCTCTTTCACTTCCTTAGCCCTGGTCTACAATGGGGGCTGGGGGGGGGGGGGGGAGAAACGACCTAAGATACACAACTTCAGCTACGAGAATAGCGTAGCTGAAGTCGACGTATCTTAGGTTGACTTCCCGCGCTGTGAGGACACGAGGTGTCGACTGCCGCCGCTCCCCCATCAACTCCGCTTCTGCCTCTCGCCACAGTGGAATACAGGAGTCAACGGCAGAACGATCAGGGATTGGTTTTATTGCATCTACACTAGACGCAATAAATCGATCCCCAATAGATCGATCACTACCCGCTGATCTGGTGGGTAGTGTAGACGTACCCTTAGTCTCTACGTGGGGTCTGTAAACCCCATCACATGTAGTAAGAGATGAAACAATAGAAGCCAAAGCCCAAGGCCTTGGAAACACAGCAAGGCCTGAGCAGAAGCTAAGCCATGTGGGCCAAGGGTTTCCCTGGGGTCAGACTGTAAATGCAGGGGCTGGAAGACTGATTGGTTGCAGCTGTGTGTGTGAGTGTGAGTGCTTGTTTACATGAACATTTAGTTTGAAGCAAGCTGAGGTGTAAATCTACCCTGTAGTAGACTGCTGTGAACTAAGTGTCTGTGTGGACCCTGCTGCTGGGCACTAACAGTTCCCTAGTGTGCTTTGAACTACTCTCGTTTCAAAGCAAGAGAAGCAGTGGAGAACACGGTATTGAAAGGAAGCAGAGAAAGAGTTCTTTAGGGCACAGGACTCGCTGGAAAGGCAGACTGGGAAATTGTGAACAAGGAAACTATCTCCTGTTGATTATAACTGTGATCATGAAAACAGGACTTTATGAACATTCTCTGCAAATAAATAAAATTGCAACCAAAAAAATTCCAGACTCATATAATCAGTTTCTCCTCCTAATGGAAACAACATGGCAAGGTCCCACATATTGGCTAACCACTCTGGCCAAAAAGAAGCTACAGTATCTTTTCAGAATTTGTCATTTAGTGGTAAAATTGGCTGAGGTTGGCTTTTAGAAAGAAAACAGCAACAATCTTGGGGAGGGTTGGGGTTAATCACACCATTTAGTTTAAAGCCTGTTGTGCTGATGAAAGATCTTCAACAAAATGTGGAATAGGGAAATACACAATCTTAAGTAATTTTCAATCAATAGATGATTATGATACTTTGCTTTTATCATCACCATCTAAGAGAAACTTCATTCACAGCAATGCAAACATGAAAATGGTATAAGAACTTTCCAGGCTTCTGCAACTAACATTAATTAATTTCTCTCTCTGAGACAATCAACATCTGCTGAGTTTCTGACTAGAGAAATTTAGTTCCAATGTTGTATCACAGGGAGCTCTGTAAACTGGTTTTGCAAAGGCCCAGTCAGTGCTGCCAAATCAATAACATCTTGGATAAATAGTTTGGCCAATCCACTTCACCACCTTTTGTGGGTCATCAGGAAAATAGCTCACACAGCTACTTAAGCCCATTACTTCTTATCCTGTCCTCAGTGGATAAGGGGAACAATTTATCACCATTATTGAAAATTTGCATAATCAATTGTTTGACCACATTTTGGTTATTAACTATACTTAAGAGACCAATTAACCAATGTCCGGTTTAGTGCTATAAGCCAATAACAATATAGTACAGGGAAAAGGTTCTCTACAATACCAGCTTCCAGGAAACTGTCTTGTCCAGTTTTATTACGTTCACCGTATGCAGAAGGTGTGCTCCCAAACGTATCCATTGCAGCTGATAGTATTTATAGGATGATTTTACAAGTTACACATCTCTTTACAGGTCACTAAAATTCAAACCATCAGTTTGTCACAGTTCCTTAACTTATTGTTCTGTTACTTTCCTTATCTTTGTTTCGGATATGACCATTCCAGGTACTGGTCTGTGAAGGCAACTTCCAGGTTTGTATGAGGGTAGAACAATCATATATCCTGTCATCTTCTTTTGCGATATTCCAGTATTGGCTTGTGATAATAGCCTCTTGCTGTGGTAAAATATTCATATGTCCTGATCCTGACAGCTTTCCTATCTACTGAAATCAAAGCTTATTTCTGCTAATGCAAGGTGCTGTGGAATATTTAGCGTAAGTGAACAGGATGATAGTAAAGGTATAGGCCAATTTAGGCTATATAACTGCTACAATGTGCTTAATGCTATTTGTGCTTCATGCCTGCTAATATGCATACGGTACGGATAATACATATTATTGACATATATAAATATATGCTAGCCAGCATATACTGCTGAACTCTTCTTTATAACAACCTTTTATGTACTTGAAGACTGTCATCATATCCCATTCAGTCTTCTGTTCTCTAAACTGAACAAACCCAATTTTTTCAGCCTTTCCTCAGGGATCGTGTTTTCTAGACTTTTAATCATTTTAGTTGCTCTCCTCTGGATTTTCTCAAAGCTTGGTGCCCAGAACTAGACACAGTACTCTAGTTGAGGCCTCATTAATGTTGAGTAGAATGGAAGAATTACTTCTAGTATCTTGCTTTCAACACTCCCACTAATAAAACCTGCTGCAGGAGTTCAACCTGAGTTGTAATGTAAGAAGCAAAATAAGGTTACTATGTTGTGCTCTATGACCTTGCAGGACTGGAATAAGAGTTGATGCCCTAAGAAAGATTTTATGTTGGGATCTGTAGAAAAGTTATCTTTCTTGAACACACTGAGAACATTATACTACAGAGACTTGACTTTTTTGGTTGGACACTCCCACTCAAATAAAACCCTCCTGAAGGAACTCAGTTCTGTGTTTCACTTGTTTAACATGGTACTTAAACTCTGGACTTTGCACCAGCTATTAGAACAAGTGTTTGTTGACTTATTTTTGGGGGAGGAGCGGTGGGAAGTGTCTATTAAAGCAATAATCATTTCATCCAGCTATTCATTTTAAACCTGTCTGGTCTGAGATGGAGGATTGATCTTGCAGTAGCAGACTTCTTCTGTGAGACAGAGACATCCAAAGATCCTACACTAGGTTAATCCTCAGAGCCATACCCTCTTCAGCCCGCAAAGATGAAAAGTATCTCTGCCACTCTCTCCTTCCCATCTTTTGCACTGTCCTGAGGAGAAGTGGAAAAGATGGAAAGACATATACTAGAGACTTTGCCCAGCTTGGCAAAAGGCCATTCACAATCTCACATCCCAGGTCCCAAAACACAGAAGGGCTGCAGGTCACTTGTTTTTTTTTTTTTTTTTTTACTCTTTCCAGATGCAAAGAGGTCAATCATTAGACCACCAAATAAATTCTCAATGAGTAAAGGTATTTCTGGATGTAGGAGCTACTCTGCTAATCCAACTTTTGCGATACAAACATAAGAATGGCCCTACTGGGTCAGACCAAAGGTCCATCTAGCCCAGTATCCTGTCTTCCGACAGTGGCCAGTGCCAGGTGCCCCAGAAGGAAAGAACAGAACAGGTAATCATCACGTGATCCATCCCCTGTCACTCACTCCCAGCTTCTGGCAAACAGAGGCTTGGGACACCATTCCTGCCCATCCTGGCTAATAGCCATTGATGGACCTATCCTCCATGAATTTATCTAGTTCTTTTTTGAACCCTGTTATGGTCTTGGCCTTCACAACATCCTCTGGCAAGGAGTTCCACAGGTTGACTGTGCGTTGTGTGAAGAAATATTTCCTTTTATTTGTTTTAAACCTGCTGCATATTAATTTCATTTGGTGACCCCTAGTTCTTGTGTTATGAGAAGTAGTAAACAACACTTCCTTATCTACTTTCTCTACACCAGTCATGATTTTATAGACTTCAATCACATCTTCCCTTAGCCATCTCTTTTCCAAGCTGAAAAGTCCCAGTCTTATTAATCTCTCCTCATATGCAAGCCGTTCCATAACCCTAATCATTTTTGTTGCCCTTTTCTGAACCTTTTCCGATTCCAATATATCTTTTCTGAGATGGGGCGACCACATCTGCACACAGTATTCAAGATGTGGGCATACCATGGATTTATATAGAGACAACATGATATTTTCTGTCCTATTATCTATCCCTTTCTTAATTTTTCCCAGCTTTCTGTTCGTGTTTTTGACTGCCACTGCACGTTGAGTGGATGTTTTCAGAGAAGTATCCACAATGACTCCAAGATCTCTTTCTTGAGTAGTAACAGCTAATTTAGACCCCTTCATTTTATATGTATAGTTGGGATTATGCTTTCCGACGTGTATTACTTTGCATTTATAACATTAAATTTCATCTGCCATTTTGTTGCCCAGTCACCCAGTTTGAGAGATCCTTTTGTAGCTCTTTGCAGTCTGCCTGGGTCTTAACTATCTTTAGTAATTTTGTATCATCTGCAAATTTTGCCACCTCACTGTTTACCCTTGGTGTTCATTTCCTCCTTGGTAGGGAGAGCACATAGAGACAGAAAATTTTGCTCTGAACAGGACAGGAAAATTTCTCACTGGGGTAGGTCTGATTGTGTTCTTCCTAAAACCCCTATCAGACACATTGACTGTCACAACCCTAACAACTCTGTTATCCATGAAAGGAGCAGTGCTCTGGCACTTCAATGAATCATTGTGTCCAGATGGTGGATGCTGTACTCTGTTAGTGGAACAACTGCATGAGGAGAGACTCTGAAAGACCCACATCAGAATATCTTATAGCCCAGTGGTTAGGGCTCTCTCCTGAGAGGTGTGGGAGACCTCTCTTCAAATCTGTTCTTCTCTCAGGCAGAGGGGGAAATTAATCCTGGGTCTCCCATAACACAGGTAAATGTTTAGGGCACATCTCTTCCCTCAGCATCTCCAATTGGCTAGCTTTGGTGACTCCCTGCTTAGTGTGCAGGCTTTTGTGGATAACATTCTGAGATACCAATCTCTCCCTATTCATTGTACAGGGAGCCTTGGCACTGTGGATCACAGTACCGTTCCAGTGATTTTCTAAGTGCCTAAGTCCGTTTGTGGATCTGGGCCTGTGTAACTTGCAAAGTTAGTTACTGCTATAAATATGCAGGAACACTTGATGCATTCTGTTTCACTAACCAAGCAAACCTAAGAACCAGCCTTCATTTTTAAGATCTTTTTTACAGTCTTATTCTTGCTTCTCTACACAGGATCATAGTCCTATAATTTGCAGATTCACCACACTGCTACCTAGTTTTATAGTCTATGCATGGTATTTGCTCTTTGAATACAGGGAACACCTAGCCGTAGATTGATCTGGATAGAGGATGTTTATGGATGTTTATGGATTTCCAGGCGGAGAATTTGGCCTATGAAAGCTGATCTTAATATGCTGACATCATCAGTGATGTTTTTAGTTTAACACAGAAGTTACAAACTTGAATGCTGGCTTTTGCTCAATGTTGAATAGAGAGGGAAAATGCAGTGTTTGACAAATGAGTAATTACAAAAAAAATAAAATTAAAGAGCAAGAAAGATACCTTTAATCTGGATATTACAAGCCACTGCCAGACAATCAGGTAGTGGAATAATTAGCCAAGTTAAGTTATTATGACTCAAACACCTGCTGCACTCAAAATAAGGTCTCGTAAGTATGAACTCTATTATAGTAGCTTCTCCACTCCTCTCAGATGTTTTTAATAAACAGATAAAGACCTATTGCAGGTTTCCATAGTTACTGCCTAAGAGATTTGGTTAGTGTACCTTGACTTCAACTCATAAATATTCTTCAGTCATTTACAGATACCAGTCACACACACAGAGGGCTGAAGTCCAAAGACAATTCACATTGACGAGGGCAGGGCATCCTTGTATAAAAAGTTAACATGAGATAATATTTTAAAGGTTGTTCGTATTGGTTTGGAAAACTTTCATACTTTGAAAATTGCACTTTATATAATGATCAAAAAGTATGAGGGAAGTGCAGATTCTCAAAATTTACTTAAAATGTTTACATTTAGGGCCAATCTGTATTGCACGAAACTGGAAAGAAGCCATCAGAGAGCTACCTATTACTTCCTGATTCTCTGCCTGGCCCCAGGTGCAGGTTAGAGTAACCTAAGAACTGCCAGAGCACAACAGTCCATTAAGGACAGTCTGCCAGCTAAACATAGCTAGAGCACAGGGCACTCTGGCCACACTTCCTCCCTCTTGTTCACCATCTAATATCTGTCCTCTACTATGAAATTGACTTATTACTACTTGGGCTTTAGACGTCCCCAGGTCACCTCCTCCCCACCCAGGGGAATAAAGAGTGGAGCAGGTGCATCCATCCCTCATTTCATTCACCAATTGTGATAAAGTCCCGAGCCTGTATTGGTGGGTCATAGAATCATAGAATATCAGAGTTGGAAGGGACCTCTGGAGGTCATCTAGTCCAACCCCCTGCCCAGAGCAGGACCAATCCCAACTAAATCATCCCAGCCACGGCTTGGTCAAGCCTGACCTTAAAAACTTCCAAGGAAGGGGATTCCACCACCTCCCTAGGTAACGCATTCCAGTGTTTCACCACCCTCCTGGTGAAAAAGTTTTTCCTAATATACAACCTAAATTTCCCCCACTGCAACTTGAGACCATTACTCCTTGTCTTGTCATCTGCTATCACTGAGAATAGTCTAGATCCATCCTCTTTGGATCCACCTTTCAGGTAGTTAAAAGCAGCTATCAAATCCCCCCTCATTCTTCTCTTCCGTAGACTAAACAATCCCAGTTCCCTCAGCCTCTCCTCATAAGTCATGTGTTCCAGACCCCTAATCATTTTTGTTGCCCTTCGCTGGACTCTTTCCAATTTCTCCACATCCTTCTTGTAGTGTGGGGCCCAAAACTGGACACAGTACTCCAGATGAGGCCTCACCAATGTCGAATAGAGGGGAACGATCACGTCCCTCGATCTTCTGGCAATACCCCTACTTATACACCCCAAAATGCCATTGGCCTTCTTGGCAACAAGGGCACACTGTTGACTCATATCCAGCTTCTCGTCCACTGTAACCCCTAGGTCCTTCTCTGCAGAACTGCTGCCTACCCATTCGGTCCCTAGTCTGTAGCGGTGCATTGGATTCTTCCGTCCTAAGTGCAGGACTCTGCACTTGTCCTTGTTGAACCTCATCAGATTTCTTTTGGCCCAATCCTCCAATTTGTCTAGGTCCTTCTGTATCCTATCCCTACCCTCCAGCGTATCTACCACTCCTCCCAGTTTAGTGTCATCCGCAAACTTGCTGAGGGTGCAATCCACATCATCCTCCAGATCATTAATGAAGATATTGAACAAAACCGGCCCCAGGACCGACCCTTGGGGCACTCCGCTAGATACCAGCTGCCAACTAGACATGGAGCCATTGATCACTACCCGTTGGGCCCGACAATCTAGCCAACTTTCTACCCACCTTGTAGTGCATCCATCCAGCCCATACTTCTTTAACTTGCTGACAAGAATACTGTGGGAGACCGTGTCAAAAGCTTTGCTAAAGTCGAGGAATAACGCGTCCACTGCTTTCCCTTCAACCACAGAACCAGTTATCTCATCATAGAAGGCAATTAGATTAGTCAGGCATGACTTGCCCTTGGTGAATCCATGCTGACTGTTCCTGGTCACTTTCCTCTCGTCTAAGTGCTTCAGAATTGATTCCTTGAGGACATGCTCCATGATTTTTCCGGGGACTGAGGTGAGGCTGACCGGCCTGTAGTTCCCAGGATCCTCCTTCTTCCCTTTTTTAAAGATTGGCACTACATTAGCCTTTTTCCAATCGTCCGGGACTTCCCCAGATCGCCATGAGTTTTCAAAGATAATGGCCAATGGCTCTGCAATCACATCCGCCAATTCCTTTAGCACTCTCGGATGCAACACATCTGGCCCCATGGACTTGTGCACGTCAAGCTTTTCTAAATAGTCCCGAACCACTTCTTCCTTTACAGAGGGCTGGCCACCTCCTCCCCATGCTGTGCTGCCCAGTGCAGCAGTCTGGGAGCTGACCTTGTTCGTGAAGACAGAGACAAAAAAAGCATTGAGTACATTAGCTTTTTCCACATCCTCTGTCACTAGCTTGCCTCCCTCATTCAGTAAGGGGCCCACACTTTCCTTGGCTTTCTTCTTGTTGCCAACATACCTGAAGAAACCCTTCTTGTTACTCTTAACATCCCTCGCTAGCTGCAACTCCAAGTGTGATTTAGCTTTCCTGATTTCATTCCTACATGCCCGAGCAATATTTATATACTCATCCCTGGTCATTTGTCCAATCTTCCACTTCTTGTAAGCCTCTTTTTTGTGTTGAAGATCAGCAAGGATTTCACAGTTAAGCCAAGCTGGTCGCCTGCCATATTTACTATTCTTTCTACACATCGGGATGGTTTGTCCCTGTAACCACAATAAGGATTCTTTAAAATACAGCCAGCTCTCCTGGACTCCTTTCCCCCTCATGTTATTCTCCCAGGGGATCCTGCCCATCAGTTCCCGGAGGGAGTCAAAGTCTGCTTTTCTGAAGTCCAGGGTCCGTATTCTGCTGCTTTCCTTTCTTCCTTGTGTCAGCTGAGCGGCGGGGAACCAGCTGAGCAGCGGGGGACAGCAGAGCAGCAAACAGCAGGAGTTTGCCTGGGAGTTCGCCTGGGGTGAGCCCACTGAGGCTTACATCTTGCCGGCTTCTCTGAGTAATTACTGCATACTGCACTTCTGGGAAGTTTCAGTGGCCTCAGAAACTTGATAAGGCCCCAGTGTGACCTACCTTTCTCAGTGTAGAGGCAAGAGTCACAGCCTATTGAGTAGGGGTAGCTGTGTTAGTCTGGATCTGTAAAAGCAGCAAAGAGTCCTGTGGCACCTTATAGACTAATAGACATATTGGAGCACAAGCTTTCGTGGCTTACTTTCATCACCGACCAGTATGGGAAATGGGAAGGGGGAATACCCCACAGTCTCTGTTGCTCCATTGAGCCCAGTAAGCACAGTTTGGCATCCTGCCTGGACCAAGTCCTGCTTTCCTTCTCCAGGGAAGAGTATGGGTGGGGTGGGGACTCAGGACCGCCCTCTACTCCAGGTTCCAGCCCAGGGACCCTAATCGTAGCAGCTATTGGTGGCTTTCCCTTCACCACTGACACCGCTTTGATTCCCCGGGCCACTTCCCCCATGGTCCCCTTTTCCTAGCTTCACCCTCACCTCAGGATTCAGCAATGCTTCCTCTCCTCCAGCTCCTTTCACCTCAGCCCCCTGGAGGGCACTGGAAGGAGAGCTTTTAAACAGTATAAGTGGGACCTTGATTGGTTTCAGCTGTCTCCATTAGCCTAACGGCCTTAACTGGTTAATTGGCGTCAGGTGTCTTAATTGGCCTACAGTAGCCTTTGTTTGGCTATCCAGGCTGATATACCTGCCTTCCAGCACTCCCTTATATTCTTCTGTTCTGAATCTGTCACACAATACAGAATCCCAGAGGAGTAGGTCTCTGTAGTAGAAGGGAAGAAGGGCAGGTTGTGGAATCCATGTGGACAACACATCTCAAAAAACCACAGTTACTGTACTGTAAGTAACTGTTCTTTCCTCTTCTAGTGATTGTCCACATGGATTCCATTCTTTGTGACTAACAACCAGTTATCTGTTTGCTTGGAGGTGGACAGTAGGAGACCTACTTAAACAATGATTGCAAGGTAGTCCTACCAAAGCAGGTATCTGATCTGAGAATCTCTGCAAAACAGAAGTGTCCTGTAACGGTGTGGACTGAGCTTCACATAGCTAACTTACAGTTTCATAAAGAGCGATATTCTTCAAACAGGCAGCAGCAAAGGGTGCCTGAGCTCTAGAGGAATGAACCCTAATACGGCTAGGTGGATCTTACCTGGCTAATTTATAACATGTTCTTAAAAATGAGGAGACCCATTCTGAAATTGTCTGTGAAGATATGGCCTGACCCTCAACCCTTTCAACAAAGGCCACAAACTGGGGGTAGATGTGTTCCTGAATGATTTTTTTCCTGTTGGTGGTATAATAATTCCCTTACTGTATCAAGTGTCTGAAATTTAGCTTCTGCCAAGGCTGATTGAGGTTTGGGGAAGAAAACTGGGAGATGAATGAACTGGTTCATATGAAACTCTGAAACAACTCTGGCCAGAAACTTAAGATAAAGCCTAACAGTAACCCTGTCCTTATGAAGCACTGTAGAAGAGGGACCTCCCTTGAAGACCTGAATCTCCCCTACCCTTCCAGCTTATGTAATAGCTATAAAAAGGCAGTCTTCACTGACAGAAACCTGCTCCCTATGCCACCTAAGTGCTCAAATTAGGGACCCATCAACCCAGTTATTACAATGTTGAGGTCCCAAGGGGGAGGGAGCTCCCGAACTGGGGGAAAACATGAATAAAGAGGGTGAGAAAATACAGTATGGCCCTGGATAGCAGAGCAATGTGCAGATATTGCTGCTAAATGGCCCCTTATAGAACTGATAAGAAAGTCCCAATTGTTTCTGGGCTAGCACATGGTCCAATATTGGTGAAATGGGTCATGTCAAAGGAGAGAGATGCTGCTGAGACAGACAAATAGAAAACCTCTTCCACTTAGGTTTATAAGTCTGGTTGAGGCTTTCCTGCTTTGGAGTAGAATGTTCCAAACTTCATCTGAACTTCTTCTTTCAGTGGATGTCATCCAGCCAGCATCCTGGCTGCCAGATGTAATAATATTGGGTCTGGGTGTATGATCTGACCATGGTTCTGTGAGACTATGTCAGACAGAACAGGCAAAGTGATCGGGGATTGCAGTGAGAGAGTCACCAAATCCAAACACCAGAACTGCTTTGCCTATGCAGGGACGGTCATAATAATCAATCCTAGATCTTGCCTCAGGTTCCTCAGGACTGTCAGTATCACAGGGACCAAGGGGAAGGCCTACAGCAGTCCCAGTGCCCAAAGGATAAGAAAGACATCTGACAGGTAACCCTGACTGGACCCCCGTCTGAGGCAGAACACTTCACACTTCTTGTTGTGGTCTGCAGCAAATAAGTCTTTGGTTGTAGTTATTGTTTTACTTTCCAACTAGTTTATCAAAGTTAATTTAAAAAGACAGAAAATGGTGATTCCTTTGCTTTTTTCTTTTTTGATGCTAAATTTGCCATTTGACAGAAGAAAAGTTTCTCTTCCCTTCCTCAAACAAATTAATGATGACTTCATCCATCTTAGGCTTCACTCTTGTGGTTTATGTTGTCACCAGAACCAATTGATAGAATAATGTCCTTGTAACTCACTAAAACCTATATAGCATTCTCTAGGTATTAGCTAATTTTTCACATGACACTTTCTTGATATATGCACAACTGCACAAAGGTGTGGTGTTAACCCTTGTCATCCTGAACTGTTAGTCACGATTAATGCATGACCATGTAATTATTGCAAAATTAATTCCACCACAATTTATTGCATGATTATCTCAATTTCCTAAACCTTTCTACAAACTCCAAGAAGCTGCCATACCCATTTTCCCCCACACCAGGGAACCAAAGGAAAACAAGGAGACTGCTTTTGAATAACAAGCTCCAACAATTTCTCTGACCCAAACTTTGAACACCAGCATCTGGTATAGCTACTTTAAACTATGAAAGCCCTGTGCGCTTTTTTGACTGTTCTGCTGTTCTACTTAATAATGTAAATTAACTGCAATGCCCTGAGGTTCTAGAGCTATTGTCTGTTCTGTGAACACCTATGCCATTCATGTTCTGAAAAATTCATTCAATAACCCATTTCTTCCCTAGCTTTATCTCCCTGTATTTGGCACATAAACACCTGTGCCCAATGTTCAGCTTACAGAATAGTTTACCTAGTAAGATCATTGAGCCCCACTGATTTTGGTAATTGGTTAATCATGGGATGTAAAAGACAGTCAGCCTCCTGCTATAGAAACCTGATAGTTCTGTGTACACATTGCAGAGAAAGCAGAAAACAGACCTGTGATAAAGTTCCTGCTCTACCTTGGTGGGTCTTGCGCTTATTGGCGGATTTGCTCGCCTTGGAGCTTCACGGCAGCCCTCAGATTGGCCGTTTTTCTGAACCCAGAGTCCAGGTTGACTCCTTCTGTGTCTGACCAGGAGTTGGGAGGATCTGGGGGGGAACCCGGGCCCGCCCTCTACTCCGGGTTCCAGCCCAGGGCCCTGTGGAATGCAGCTGTCTAGAGTGCCTCCTGGAACAGCTGTGCGACAGCTACAACTCCCTGGGCTACTTCCCCATGGCGTCCTCCCAACACCTTCTTTATCCTCACCACAGGACCTTCCTCCTGATGTCTGATAATGCTTGTACACCTCAGTCCTCCAACAGTCCGCGTTCTCACTCTCAGCTCCTAGTGCCTCTTGCTCCCAGCTCCTCACACGCACACCACAAACTGAAGTGAGCTCCTTTTTAAAAGCCAGGTGCCCTGATTAGCCTTCCTTAATTGATTCTAGCAGCTTCTTGATTGGCTGCAGGTGTTCTAATCAGCCTGCCTTAATTGTGTCCAGAAGCTTCCTGATTTTTCTGGAACCTTCCCTGTTACCTTACCCAGGGAAAAGGGTCCTACTTAGCCTGGGGCTAATATATCTGCCTTCTATTACTCTCCTATAGCCATCTGGCCCGACCCTGTCACAGACCCTATAACCTCATTGCGGAATCACTCACCTATGAGTGTAAGTGGGACACTTAAGCAGAAATCCTGGTGTGAAATCCTGGCCTCACTGAAGTTCATGAGAGTTTTGCCATTAACTTCAATGAGCCAGCATTTCATCCCTGTTCCTAGCACAGCACCAGAGAAAACAGGCCTTACAAAGGGGAACTCCATCAGGACTGGGGCAAAAGAATCTTTCTTCCCTCCTAAGCCATGACCACAGCAGCAATTTCTACACAGCTTCTATTACAGCATTGCTACTGTCTCCATACTTGCCCTAAATGAGGTTGTCAGTGGATCCGAATAATCCTGAACCTACTAGCCACATTCCTTTCTTCCCCTCCTTCCTTTATCAACAGCAACAGCATTAGTAGGTCTTCTAGTTCAAATAAACAAAAATGGAACTGTGCAAGTAAAAATACATTTTTCAAATTAGAAAATATTTGTCACTGGCACACAACCCTTTTGTTTTTATCATATATCTATAACAAAGAAAGTAAAAGTGTGCATATGATGCCAGATACCTAAGTAATCTGCGAACTCTAACCTACCTTTTTATTGGTCCTGAATGATACAAAGATATATTATCTTTCTTTAAGGGTTAATTGTTTCTTTGAGATATAACAATTCTGTGTAGAGGAGAACTGTAGTATCACCAACATTTGGAAACTAAACCCTTCTGTCAGATGACAGGGAACAGTCTAAAATCTTCAAATTTCTTTAGAAAATAGCCAAGTGGACACAGTGTGTGTGTACGTGTGCATGGGTGGGTTGGAGGAAAGAAATGTTGTGTTTTTTAAGCAAAATTGTTTCCTCTATTAAAAATTAAAAAAAAAATAGTGTACTGGAAAAGTAGAATGGTTTTTTACTAACATGCCAACATAATCAGTTAATGTTAATCATTAATACACAGAGTACAACCTATTTGTAGTTGCCAAAATACAGCTCAAATTAATACATATACTTTTATCTGTTGAGCATATAAAACAAGAAAAGAATATATAATGAAAGCTTGTTTGTTTCACTTTAACTTCAGCCACACGAGAGTGCAAAAAGTGCTCGAGACCAGCTACACTGGGCAGGTAAGTATGTCTACGATAAATTAACTTGGCTAAACTTAATCCCTGGTATAGCTCCATTGATGCAGTTGCTGCTATGGAAATGAAGGTGAGCAATGAGATTTCAAATGCTCTTGTCCTGTTGTTTAAGTTGCATTTACTTACATCATATGACAAAGTAATATTCTTTTTATTTTCAAGTGTATTGAAAGTCTGTTCATTTTAAATTATAGTAAGGATTTCTTGTTTAAAACCCATATTATATTTATATGTAACATACCTTACCTTTGCTAATGTCACAAATGCTTAATGTCTGTTTTAAATGTTAATGCTGTTTTCCATTTACCATAAAATAAATGACCATGGTAAATACAAAAGTAATCTTTCTAATCATCTGCCTAATTAGATTATACAAACATACTACTATTATTCTAAATAGTCTCTCGGGCAGTGACTATTGTCTTGTCAGTAGAAATATATTATTGACTCTAACCAAGTTTTATGCCCCTGGTTACCTACACACACCTCTGCTTTTTTTATACCATAATCTACAAATAGGGAGTAAAATATTTCCTTTGTTTTTTTCAAAAGGGATATCGAGACTGTGGCCTCAGATAAAATGCAATACATTTTTCAATAGTGTTTTACCTTTTCTCTAAAAAAATCACAAAGATGCCCCCACTACCTGGGGACTTTTCCTGGCGCACACATGAACAAATTAAAGTTCTGTTACATTACTCTGAGCAAGATGCTGAGAGTTGGTGGTGCCGACCCCAATTAAACTGTGTGTCAGCAGAGGTGGAGTTTACAACTGTCATGCCTCTTTTTCAGATAAAGTATAAAAGATCAAGAAGCATACAGTGCTCTCCACTCTAGCTGCTCTCAATCTTGTGGTGCTTTAGCTATTTTTTAAAAACAAAAACACCACCAATGTCACTCTCCAGCCGAAGCTACCTTACTGGTACAAGCTCCACTTTCCAGCCTACTGGACCCAGTCTAAGTGGTTCAACCTACCGGAAAACAGCTATCCGAAAGTATCAGGCACCGAGTGTCTATGGGGGAGCTGGTGGCTATGGCACCCGCATTTCCACCAGCACTAACTATGGAGGAGGCTTTGGTAGTGGCTTTGGCAGTGGATTTCAACTCAACACCAGCAGTAGTGACATCCTGCTTGCTGGAAATGAGAAACTGACCATGCAAAATCTGAATGACCGTTTGGCTTCCTATCTGGAGAAAGTGCATTTTCTAGAAAAAGCCAACTCCCAGCTTGAAAAGCAGATCAGGGAGTACTATGGGAATAGATCCTCAACTACAACGCATGACCACAGTCAATATTTTAAAACCATTGAAGACCTCCAAAACAAGGTAAGAAATCATAAAAGTATCCATTATTTTGTAACTTTATATGCTTCTGTACTCCAATTATTAGAGAATGAAGAGAGTCAGCTAGCTGTGAATATTTTTTTTTCAATTCACTGTGGCCTCACTGTAGGTACATTAACCATTTAACTTTGGCAAGATGCAGGTTAAATTGTGCAAAGTCAGTTTATCACATCACATTTTATACTGCTATAAAAATGTCTATGGATATGTGTAACCTAACAGTTCAAAATCTATCATAAAGGCTGAATTAATTCTTCTATAATTACATAATATAGGGTTTTTCAACTGTAGATTTCAAAGTGGGGCTTTGCAGAGAAGATATAATTATCCCTATTTTACAGCTGAGGAAGCTGAGGCACAAAGAAGTGAAGTCACTTGCCCAAGGTAATACACCAGATCAAGAGCAGGGGTGAGGACAGAACTAATGTTTCCTGCCTCTCGTTATATTGCCCTGTCCAATTAACCACACTCACAACTGGAGTGTGAGAATATAAAACTTTAATTCTTTCCTCAATGTTGTAGAAGGTCACACACTCTAAGTTTAGACACTTACCTTCATATTAATGTAAATTATTTCAGAAGTTCTAAGTTCATAGAAGGCTTTAAAGGCTTTGAAAGTGCTGTTACAGTTAGTCATAATCAACGTATGAATGGATCACCAAACACTCAATGACAAGTAACATATTTCTTAATATCATGGAATAAAAAAAACCCAAGATAAAGTGACATTAAAGATCAGATTTATACCTACAAAAGGCAGGAAATTTAGAGTAAATGGTAAAATTCCTTTCTTAGCTCATCTTAAATTGTTTATTAAAAAGGTCTCTCAGCATCCATTAATTTTATTTATCTATGTATAATAGTGAGTATTAAAGACAGCATTTTGGTTATCTCTGTGGATTGCTGTGTATTTGTGGGCTTCACATCAGACTTTTAGACTTTGTTTTTCTTCTTTTGTGTGTGTGTGTTTAATCTAATCTCTTACACCTGGACAACAGTAAATAAACAGATTGTTACCTGGGAGGTGCTGTTTATTGAGGAAATCTAAAAATCCAAAGTTCTCTTTGCAGTTTCATAATTAACTAATTTCCCCAAGTAATTTCAGTTGTCATTTTTTATTATTTATTTAAACATTCTGTTGACTATTTACACAAAAACATTAATACTTAATCTTTTTTCAACTGTTCAAGTAGCAGTAAAGGAAAATGTCTCATCATTTTACATATCGGCCCCCGTGTTGCCAGTGTCACAAATATTACATTCCAAAGAGAAGGTCTCTAACAGCAAGATATTCAGCAATGTGGATTAAGGTTTTAAACTTTATTTTAAAATCCAGTTCATTGTAGATCTAGAGGGAAGTCACTTTCTGACTACTATGCTGAGCAAACTAGGTGCAGCTTTCATTTACAGGAAACCCGTGTCTTTCCAATATCTGACCTATGGGCATTATTCATGAGCATCCATCTTTATACCTGCAAAAAAATCTCCCTTGTCAAAATATCATGACTGACAAAATGCGTGGCTCCTAAGATTATGACATGATGAGGGAGGAAACTGTGGAAAGAATCAGTTCACATATATGACACCATACTTAATGTAACATTTACATCATGGTTTTTGATGTTCCTGAAGCTTTTTCAAAAGCTTCTTCAAAAAGTGGCCTCCCCTGTTAAACACTCTTCTTAATTTTAATAAAAATGGGCTCCCCAGCCCATTTCATTTTTTTTTTTCCTGCTGGAGATGTGAGCCTTGAGATTTTGATAGGCCTCTCTTCAACATTGCCCAGTTTGTGTTTTAATTTTTCTATGGACTTGAGATTTTTTCTTGTTTACAGCATCAAGTGGTCTGGACCATACCTTTTGGCCAGCCTATAAAATATATTTTACAAATTACCCTAAATTCTTTGTGACAGAGTCCAAGCATATTCTGCTCCAGGAATTTTTACAAAAAACACCCACTCTGTGGTGCAATCTGGTGCATTCCAAAGGCAAAAAAAATTAATTGGTCTTCAGACATAGCTAAGATCTAGAATAAAAATAAACCATGGCAGGAACACTTTAGTCGTATCTAGAGATGGGAATGAAATCCATCAGAAGCAGGGAAATATGCATGCATGTGCGTGCACACACACACAAACTGAAACATAATGCATGTGTGGGTACATGCACTAACATTATTTACATTTTTCCTTCTATTTTATGTCTCATATCTCTTCCCTTGTCTTTCAAAGTCTGTAGTTTTCTTTCCTTCTTCCTCCGGTTCTGGAAATGAGAAGCTTGAAACAATGGCAAAATGTCAACAATATCACTTACCATTCTTTGTAGAGACAGGGTTATAGTCTGTAATAACACAAATCAATCTTTAAGTTAAGATTGGGACACAAATCACAAACAACTAGAAGTTCAATGTATAGGACATCTCTTTTTCCATAACTTAATCTGTGCTTCAATGTTTTATTTAATCTTCATTTGCTTTGTCCCTAAGGGACTATGCTGACAGCATATAGTGTAGTCTCTGGAGAGTACAGGTAACCTTAGATTTGCCTTCCCTTAACACTATAAATTAGAGAGGAATGTATCTGCCTATATATCAAGATTTTCTGAAAACAGAACAATCTGATTGCTGGCACAGATTCCATATTTTAAAACGTCATCCAAAGTTATTTTTATAACTTGTAAATATTGGTTTGATTTGCTGACTCTAGATTACTTTACAATCTATCATCTTCTTTTCCAGATTGGTGCTGCACATCTGGAAAATGCCCGGCTCATCCTGCAGATCGACAATGCCAAGCTGGCTTCTGATGACTTTAGAATGAAGTAAGTTTCTATGATGAATTAATGTGATGTTCTCCCCAAATGTCAGTCAAGTGATCTCTTTAAAAGCCAGTGGGATCTTCTGGCAAATGTGTGTTTTTAGGAGAGAACTGAACGCCTTCAGATCACTGAAATTGAATAGTAATACAAAATGGATACATTACATCAATCCCACCTGCCCTATTCCCATAGAGAAACCCTACATATACACTTGTATATCTTGTCTTGGTAATAAAGTTATTGGAGTTAAAATTGAGAATTAAACTGTTTGTCCCTAAAGAGTCAGTAAAAAGGCAATTTGCAGAGTGAGACAGTAATAGTTTGTGATTCTCTGAGACAGAACTACAGTCCTAGCTTATCATGGTAAAGCATATCAGTAATTAATTACATATTAATTGCACATTAGTAATTATATATTAATGATGCTGGAATGAACATTTATTTTCTAGGTATGAGAATGAGCTAGCAATCAAACAGAATGTGGAAAATGATCTTGCTGGACTACTCAGAGTCCTTGATGACTTGACCTTGTCAAAGGCAGACTTAGAGCTACAGATTGAAGGTCTGAATGAAGAGCTGACTTTCCTTAAGAAAAACCATGAAGAGGTGAGAGCAGCAGAGAAACTCATTCAGAATTCACACATTTTCTCAATGACACACAGAAAACATTTGACACATGCAAATCTTGTTAAGAATACTGAAAATTCCATGGTTAATCTGAAAAAACATAAACTTTATAATTGGAGACATAAAGTGAAAAGATAAAACTAAGAATGTTAACCAATCTTGGTTCTCCCGTTCTTTTCAAGAAGTAGGGTCACATAACTGAAATCTGGAATTAACCTGCTACTCTATTAGTTGCTAACAGAAAGCCTGAATTGTGTCATAGGTTAGGCTTCCTTTGTTAAAATCCGTAACACAAAATGATTCCTCTTAGCAATCATAAGTCATAGTATTAACTTTTTCATACCTACTTTCTTTCTAACTGTGTAGAAAAATATGACATTTTAGAGGCTCTGAAAATTAAGGTGTGATGGTCTTCCTGTAGTTTAAAGAATATCCTTTGGTTCTATGGGCCACCACTAAATGCAAAACCAGATAACTGAGAGCCAAGACTCCTGCACTCTAGTCACAGTTCTGACACTGCTCACTATGACCTTGGGGAAATCAGAACACTTCAATCTCTCTGGTCACTCGATTACAGACCTAAAAGTTGCAATTCTTCAACAAAAAAACTTCAAAAACAGACTCCAACGAGAGACTGCTGAATTGGAATTAATTTGCAAACTGGATACAATTAATTTAGGCATCAATAGAGACTGGGAGTGGATGTGTCATTACACAAAGTAAAACTATTTCCCCATGTTTATTCCCCCCACGCCACCCCGCACTGTTCCTCAGACGTTCTTGGCAACTGCTGGAAATGGCCCACCTTGATTATCACTACAAAAGCTCCCCGCCCCCCCCCACTCTCCTGCTGGTAATAGCTCACCTTAAGTGATCACTCTTATTACAGTGTATATGGTAACACCCATTGTTTCATGTTCTCTATGTATATAAATCTCCCCACTGTATTTTCCACTGCATGCAGCCAATGAAGTGAGCTGTAGCTCACAAAAGCTTACGCTTAAATAAATTTGTTAGTCTCTACGGTGCCACAAGTACTCCTTTTCTTTTTGCGAATACAGACTAACACAGCTGCTACTCTGAAACATTTCACCTCAGTATCTCAGTTTTCCTTGCCATAAAATGGGGAAAACAGTACATCAGAGGGGGTGGGTTGTAAGGCTTTAATTAATATTTGTAAAGTGACTGAGAGTCTCTGAAGAAAGGTGCTAACTCAGGCCTAGGAATTACTTTTTATAGCTCTATTTCTATGCATTTTGAATTTGTTTCTGTCTTTCTGTCTTAAGATGACTGCACGTTTCTCTTCCTATTTAAAAGCTTAACTAATGTTCATAAATATAGAATTATCTATAATCATTATTGTTTGTAGGAAGTTGGTGAACTGCGTAAACAGCTGGGGGGCACAGTTAATGTAGAGGTGGATGCTGCTCCGAGCACTGATCTTGCCAAGATTATGGAAAACATGAGACAGCAATATGATAGCATGGCAGAAAAGAATCGTCAAGAGGCCAAAGACCACTTTGATAAACAGGTAAAGTCTCACTGATCATATAGCAGCAGCACCTCACAAAGAGTTCAGTCAAGATTTAAAATTGAACTTCACTGACTTTACACCTTCTTTTCCATTCTTTGTATTTCAGACAGAAGAAGTGAACCAGGAAGTCGCTATTAACATTGAACAACTGCAAACCAAAAAAACTGAGATCACAGATCTGAGACGCACTTTCCAGGGCCTGGAGATAGAGCTGCAGTCCCAGCTTATTACAGTAAAGCATATCTAAAATTTAACATAGGGAATATCTTTAACAGATAGTTGTTTGGATAAACAAGGAACTACAAGGCCTTTCAATGTAAACATAATTTAAAAACACAAATAAGTAAGTCCTCTATTATTTCACCTTCTGTAGAAAAAGGCGTTAGAAGACACACTGGCTGAGACTGAAGCACTTTATGGTTCACGACTTGCCCAAATACAGGCTGCAATTGGCAATGTAGAGGCACAGCTGATGCAGCTTCGAGCTGACATGGAGAGCCAGAGTTCTGAGTACAGTTCTCTGCTGAACATAAAGATACGGTTGGAAATGGAGATTGCCACTTACCGACGCCTACTGGAGGGAGAGGATAGTAGGTAAGGAACTGAGTATCAGTGAAGTCTGCTGTTTAGTTCAGTTTTCTATCATAGAATCATAGAATATCAGGGTTTGAAGGGACCTCAGGAGGTCATCTAGTCCAACCCCCTGCTCAAAGCAGGACCAATCCCCAATTTTTGCCCCAGATCCCTAAATGGCCCCCTCAAGGATTGAACTCAAAACCCTGGGTTTAACAGGCCAATGCTCAAACCACTGAACTATCCCTCCCCCCCAAAGTCAGCAATTATTCTAAATACTCTTTATAAAGGCTGCCTAGGGGTAAAAAGAGGACAGATGTTGAATTACACTTGCATTCAATAAAATGAATGGATAAAGGATACTTCTGCATATTAAAATTTGTTCCTGCCAACACTGGTTACTCTACTGGTGGTGTCCAGTCTGGCTGAAACTAAAGAGAATGAAAGTCAAAGACAAACAAGCAAAGTGAGAAGGTAATTATGCTCTAAAATAGAAAAATATTTGTATTTTAAAAAATGAGTACAAATGCTTCCCCCACAAAAAGTAACAGTGAAATGACCAATTACAAGTACCCTTGTTGCATATGGTAATGTCTTTTCTAAACTATGGCACTGAACTGTTCAGCTTCTGGGGCAACCTGATTGGTAGCACAAGGGCGCTCTTCATTATCCTTTGCACCATGGATATCTCTGCAAAGCAGCATGGGGAGAGAAGATGTGGACAATCTGGGACTTGGCCAGTGGGTCTGAAAACAATGTGGCACTCTTTAGTAAAGCAGGCTGCAGGCATTACTGCATTGTCACACCTCCTTGCAGAAACTATTGCTGATCAGTGACTGAAAGACAGAGAGAGTGTGTGTTCTGGAATGTACAGGTTAAAAATACCCTCCCCTTCCCCCTGGTGCACATGGTGGGTCAGTGCCCCCAACTGGTCTTGCTACTTCCTGTTGACTCGTTGGCTACTCTCAGGTAAGTCTGTCCTCCTTTCCCATTCCATATAACCCAAATGTGGTAGGGACTTTTCAAGGAGCTCTGCTCTCTTTTTCCTGCTGACAGTCAGTCACCACATTCAGCTGCAGAGAGGACATTCTAGAGGCTGCTAAAGAAGTTGGTTGGTTCAGTATCCACCAAGCCTCCTCATAGTACCTGACACAAAGTTCATTTACTTAGGCTTTGTTCCATTCCCCCCAGAGATAACTGTTTGTAGAACTGAGTGAGATTAATCCAAGGAATTTAACAAGAAAAACAATGTTTAGCACATGTTTAAGTACCTTGCTGTATTGGGGTTTAAGTGAACAAATTAAATGTACAAAGATCAGTGATCTCAACATTTCTTAAATTTAATAAGCACCTTTATTTACAAAGTATGTTTTATTCATATATTTAACAGACCTTTACAGTCAGAGATATCTACTATTGAAGAGTCTGAGAGAGGTATGTCACTTAAATTTTTGTTTTCACATTTTTATATTTGGTTGCTACTAATTTGGCTGCATTAAAATTAATTAAGCTGATATAAAACAAATTGAGGTGCTATAAGTCTTTCAGATGCAAATATTAAATCAGTGAAATCTTATGGCAAAATTGCCAATTCAATTGTCTGACTAAATCCAGGTTTTCTCACTCCCCCACCCCCATACACACACAAACTCACTCTCCTGCTGGTAATAGCTCATCCGAAGTGACCACTCCCCCTACAATGTGCATGAAAACCTGGATTTGTGCTGGAAATGGCCCACTTTGATTTTCATGCAGGTTGTAAGGAGAGTGGTCACTTTGGATAGGCTATTACCAGCAGGAGAGTGAGTTTGTGTGTGTGGTTTTTGGAGGGGGGTGAGGGGGTGAGAGAACCTGGATTTCTGCAGGAAATGGCCCACCTTGATTATCATACACATTGTGAAGAGAGTGGTCACTTTGGATGGGCTATTACCAGCAAGAGAGTGAGTTTGTCTGTGGGGGGGGCGGAGGGTGAGAAAACCTGGATTTGTGCTGGAAATGGCCCTTTTTGATGATCACTTTAGATAAGCTATTACCAGCAGGAGAGTGGGGTGGGAGGAGGTATTGTTTCATGGTGTCTGTGTATATAATGTCTTCTGCAATTTCCACAGTATGCATCCGATGAAGTGAGCTGTAGCTCACGAAAGCTCATGCTCAAATAAATTGGTTAGTCTCTAAGGTGCCACAAGTCCTCCTTTTAGAACTATTCAGTTTGTACAAAACCCAACCACCAAAATGCTCAGGAGGAATAAAAGATTCACTCAAAACAATGGTCTGTAAAAAGTTCAGGGTGATGTACAGGATGTTCAGTAATTGGAGAAACCATATTCTGTACACCAAGAAAGAAAGTTTACTTACTATCACAAAACAGCTACTAGTGTCACCTTTGCATATTCACACTTACGGGACTGGCGCCTCCTTGTGTTCAGCTGTATATTCTTCAAAAGATGACATGCATTGTCCTTGATGCTTCCCTTTTACATAGGTATTCCCCCACGTCCACCCTAGAACTGGCCTCAGCCCACACATGAATTGGACAGTACTATTTTGTTTATTCTTTTCCATAATGAGGGATTTTTTCCGAACACTTGGAAGTGTATCCTTCCATTTGCCCCAGCTATGACCAGCAGGCACTCTACTAATATGACACCTGAAAACCCAGAATTTTGACTTCAGACTGAAATTAGCATATCATTTACACTTAAGAAGAAGCTCAATATCTATTTTACAATAAATGGCACTTTCATTCTCAAACCCACTGTTAAACTGAAGAGCAAAATTATACATGATCAGTAATTTAACTTTTATTTTTCATATGTGTTTCAAATTTTCTGATGTTCCACTTGATTATGCCAATGTGGGATTAAGGCAGTGCTTCCAAATATGACAGGTTTCAGGAAAGCTTATGCTCAAATAAACTGGTTAGTCTCTAAGGTGCCACAAGTACTCCTTTTCTTCCAAATATGTTTGCTCAACAGGCTGGAAAACTAAAAGTATAGAGCTAGTTACTGAAGTAAACATTAAAAACGTATTACTCTTTTAATATAAATGTTTTAATTAACACTCTGTGCAATTTTATTTCCAGAAATAAATAAAATTAGGAAGATCAAGACAGTTGTTGAGGAGCTGATTGATGGCAAAGTTGTCTCCTCCCAGACCAAAGAGATTGAAGAGACAATATAAGCAGCATCAGCAGGGAGATGTCTCTCAACTTTTTAGAGTTAATAGCAAAAATTACTTGATTAAACTTCAATGGGAGTTGGATTGGACTGTTTTGTCGCCAAAAGTTATGCTGCTTTAATTAAAGTGCTTTGATTAAACTGCTGTTGCATTTCCACAGTATGCTCCTTGTGTCTGCAGAGTGCATCCACATTAGCAGCTCTTGCATCGACACAAAGAGCAGTGCACTGTGGGTAGCTATCCACTGTGCAACTGGCCATAGGGTGCTTTGGGAAGGGTTTGCAATGCCTCATGGGGCAGATACAGTGTCATATGTTGCAGGTTTCTCAATCCCATCGTTCCGTGGGCCCGTGGACATCCTACTAGACTGCCAGCTGCTTTTCAACTAAAGTGTGTGAGGGGAGGGGGGAGTATGTGTGACAGGGAGCGTGTGTGTGTGTGGGGAGACAGAGACAATGTGTGTTGCGGGAGTGTGTGCGTTGGGGGAGAGTGAACAAAACTCCCCCAACTTCTAAATTCAGACAGCCACCAGAAGGAACCAGTCCTGAGGCAGGGGGAGAGGGACATCCCTGACATCCGCCCCCACCCTGGCGCTGCATAGCACAGCAGTCTCTCTCTCACACAGACACACACACACACATGCCTCTGCCTGCCTGCCTCTGTATTTGTGGTGCTGTCAGAACTTCCCGGAGCTTTGAAAGGGGAGAGGGTGCATGCCTGCAGGGCAGCTGAGTTCAAAACGGTGAGTAGAGTGGTCACAGCAGGCATTGTGGGATACTGGGAGAGGCCAGTAAGGCAATATAACAAATGGCAGCAGCTGCACTGACGCTTTGTCGCTTTAAGTTTGCCACAAAAAGCTTTATGCCTCTCGTTGAAGTGGTTTCCTTTTGTTGTCGAAACTGAAGAGTTTTGCTGAAAAAAGTGGCATTGCAGTGCGTACATCTCCTCTGTTTCGTCACCAAAAGCTGCTTTTTGGCAACAAAATTCTGCAGTTTAGACACAGCCACATAAGTACAGTGGGAGGCTATTTACTGCAATGGTATTTGGATCAAGCTGAAAGAAAACTGCCAATGTTATCTACTGAGAAACAACATGCTATATCCTCATTTTTTGTCCATTAATCAAAAATTGCTTTGCATCACTAAGTTACAAGGCACAAATATCCTTTAAAAGCTCCTTACTTACATGGTGACTGGCAAGTTGATTACAAAATGAGGGCCATTCAGTGCGAGAATATTGTGTGAATGCCGTGCTGTTATAAATCCATTATTATTTCAGTTTATCTTAACCATGGTACATATGATTATAGCAATTACTATGGATCTTCTAAGAGTAATTAACAACAAATTTTCAGCAACATGCAATTACTATGTAGCTATATATTTATGAAAAAGCTTAATAAAACTGTAGTGATCATACAAGTACAAAAGACTTAGCATGATGCGTGCGCCATGTAGTTTAATGTTATTGAATCTTTCTTAAACTATCAAAATTGTTTCCTTTGTACTTCTGGCAATAAACTTTACATGTAACATATGGTATCTGTGTATCTGGTGTTATACTATACAGCACATCAGTGCCTGCTTTTGTTGAGTGTGAAGATTAATGTGGTCCTTGTAGTTCCAACAATTCACCATACTCTAGTCAAAATATGTTAAGCCAAGTTTAAAAGAACATCTCTTTTCACCTCTAATTAACCTTCCCTGCATCAAATTTATGCTACTTATGTTCATCCCTCAATCATACTCAACAATACTCAAATGTACATGTAAACAAATAGATGCATAGACAGTTCAAACATTCTGTCAAAATCTGGACTGGTCAGGACAGGATTTTCTTTACCTCACTGAAATCTTTCTGACAGGCTGCCATCTATATTACTTTGTTGAGTCTTGTCTTTTTGCACAACTCTGTGATAAGCAGACACGTCACTGAAACCATTTTCAAATCAGCAGTAGTAGTTAGCCAAGCCTATGAAAGATTGGTCTTGTTTTTTAGTCTTGGCTATAGGCCAGTTAACTATGGATTCTGCTTTCAAAGGATCTGGGGAAACTTGGCCACCTCCTTCCCAGTGTCCTAAATAAGGGTCTTTGATTGCTCCTATTTTGCATTTTGACACTTTCACAGTGGGATGTACATCTCTGAATTTTGTCAGCACAATTCCCAAGATATTTTTATAATCTGACAAAGAATTGCTAAATATTGCAATGTCATCCATATAAACTTATGCAAAGTCTTGTAACCTAACACTTGACTATCAAGCCTCTGAAAGATGGCTCCTGCATTAATTAACCCAAAAGGTAACACTTTAAACTCAAAAAGTCCTAAATCAGTAATGAAGGTGGATTTTGTCAGTGCTTTGATGTTTAATGGGATTTACCAATAGCCCTTTGTTAGGTCTAGAGTGCTTAGTGTCATTGACCAGGACATAGGCGGTCTGACCTAGTGGTCAAAGCAGCAATTGGGAGCCAGGAGGCAGGCCAGATCTGGATACCTGTGGACCAGAATGTGCGATAGGCCCAAGGGCAGACCGAGAGGCAAGTTGACAGGAGATCAGAGTCCATGACAAGCCAGAGGGCAGACGAAGCCATGTGTCAGGAAGCAGGCAGACTCAGGTTATCAGAGTCTGAGACAGGTCATGGGGCAGATCAGGGGCAAGATGAGGGGCAAAGTCGGGATACCAGGAAGTCAGAGTCAGGCAGCAGCAGCAGGGTTACAAATCACTCTAGTATTTGAATGCAGGAGTAATGAAATGTTGTTATCCTTATTGTACAAATAAAGGGCAGCAGAACTATGCTTAACATGCCCTGATTGAGGGGGTCACCCTAAACTGAACCTCGCTTGCTAAGTAGGGGTAGGGATGCCAAATCCCAGTGAAGATGAGACTGAGTGGGAACAGTTGTTCCTAGTGGTGGTGTGGCTGTTGCCTAGAGAGTCCTAGATACCATTTGGCCTATCCTTCTGTAGCATTTAATGACAGAGCTGATTAGACTCAATTAAGAGCCCTTGTTTCCAGCTGGTGATTCCTAGAGCTGCCCTGATTGCTGAGCAAGTCTAAGCCTTAGACTTCGTGTAGGGACAGAGAAAGGCAACCCAGAAACTGCACTGGCAGTGAGATTCCCCACTATCTGCTGAAATCACTGAGAGCTGGGTTAGTGGTGGAACCTCACAATATGATGTCACAGCAGAAAGAGGCAGCCAGTGGCAGCAGAGGGACAGCAGCAGCAGAGGCATTGTCCAAGGCCCCTCCCCCTGCGCACGAACAGACCTCTGAACTCTGGGTCTTCACTAACCAAGAAGTGAGTGTGGTGCCATGGCGGGAAAGGGGAGTGGTGTGTTAAGGGACACTCGTTTGTTGGCCTTTCATGCTGCAAGATGAATAACTGAGGCAAAGGACACTGCCCAACCTACTGTGGGGGGTGGGTGTTTGCCTATGGTCATGTGCTTTTGATTATGGTTGTAGTGTTTTCCCAAATTAATGTTCTGTCCTCTTTTCCCTTTTAATAAAAGTTTGATTTTGTTTTACACACACTTGGTGCTTGAGAGAGGGGAAGCATTGCCTCTTAGAGGCACTCACGGGTAGTGTTTCATTTTCCCAGATTACTATGGGGGGGCTCAGGCCAGTTCTGTTTTCTGTTGTTAAGAGAAACCCCTAAACATTGAACCAAGCCCTTGCTGTTGCCGACTCAACCTGGCAGAAGGGTTACACATGAATTCTGCATTTTGTGCCTTTTTACAGGAGTACACCAGCACCAAGTCCCCCTGTATCAAGCGATTGCTCACAGGCATTGCGGTCATACCAGAGTTTCCATGCAGATGGCTTTTAGTGAGGTTTTGCTAAACAATTTCCATCATAGTTTATAAATCTTTCCTAAATTTCTGTACATATTCAGCCAGTGGTTCCCCTTCTGCCTCAGTGCCATCGTCCCAGGAGTTCCTGATGAGGTCCAATGGCCCATCGCATGGGGTATACTCTGTGGACCCTTGAGGTACATCCCTGTAAGTGAATAATTTCTCTTCTTCTTCCGCATGGCTGGTGTAGAGCAGCAATTATAATTTCACCTGAAGTTGATCAAGCCAAATGGCTACGACAGGAGTAGCAGAATTTATTGCAGTAATGCCTCCTTCATATTTATAAATTGGGCAGTAGGTACTGATATGTTCAATGGCCTGTTGTGAGGCACCAAATCGGGGAGTCCTTGATTTTCCATTTGTGCATTAGATGTCCACATCTACCATGGTTGGTTTGGATTCAGTTCAAAGTTGACCAAGATGACGGTGGAAGGTCAAACCCAAGAACCTTCTGCACGGGATCTGGCACAAGGTGCTTATTTTTTAAGCCTTGTTTAGCCCAATCTGCCTTCCAAGCCTCCTCCTGATCGTAGCCTGATTGCATGAGGCTAAATGAATGTGCACAGAAAGGCTTCCGGGTTTAAGACATTGCAGTGTGGGGGCGCTGTCAAGGTCTTGGTGGATAGGAAGACATCTGTTTTCCTGGATTTGCTTAGCTTTGTGGAATGTCGCAGCAGTTTGGCTTATCGGCAGAGGAGCGATGTTAGACAAAACAGGTATCCATGGTGTTGGAGTCGACTTAAGGGTTACCGTGATGCAACGCATCACTGTATTCAGCTGGGTATCCACAAGGGGCATGTGGCTACTTCTGCTCCATACCAGTGCACAGTATTCAGCTACTGAATATACAAGTGCTACTGCAGATGTTTGCAACAATGATGCACCCCAGGTTGTACCAGCTAGTTTCTGGATTATGTTGGCTCTCATTTTTATCTTTGCAAATAAAAACGAGCGAATAATTTATAGGGTAACATTACATGCCTGTCATTTGACCTCTTGGTTGCATACATTCTCAGCATAAATTTTAGAGTCCCATTGACCCTTTCAACTAAATCGTTTGTCTCCCCACACGTTTTACGCCACATATCTGCTATAATTCACCACATAACTGTGACATGAAATTTGACTCACAATCTGAGCTCTCCTCTGGAAAACCTAATCACCTGAACACAGTGAACAGAGCCCTACCCACTGTTTCAGCCTCTATATTAGAATAGGCAACTGTCTCTGAGTATCTAGTGGCAAAGTACACTACTACTAATATACATGTCTTTCCTATTTGAGTTGGCCAGGTCATTGGCCCAACTACATCCATGAGAGAGCATAAGCATGAGAATGACTCTATAGCCTGGTGATTAGAATACTCACCCAGGATGTGAGAGACCCACTAGCCAGTCCCCCTGCTTGAATGGCTTTTTAATTATTTGTATTATCCACAGTGCCACAGCTTCCATGGGAGAGCCTGAAGGATTTCCCCCATCGGAATATCCTATATACCAATGGTTACAGCACTCTCCTGAGAGATAGCAGATTACTGTTCAAATTCCTTTTACCATCATGTCAAGAGGGGACTTGAACTGGGGGTCACTAACATCCTAGGTGAGTACCTGAATCACTGGGGTAAAAGTTATTAAATGTTTTACTAATACCTTTTTCCAGCAGTAAATGCGTACTATCTTTCCACAGAGTACCAGTTTAGTAAGTACATATTGTCCTCTTGACAAAACAAACACAAAAATTTTCCTTTCGAAAAGTCACCTGCCCATTCTATTATGAACGGCATACACACAGCTGTCAAAGAAAATACTTTTTATCTTTCACAACCATGAATGAGACACCATCAGACTGATTCTATTCTAAACAAAAAATGCTTTTAATGGAACCTACCTTTTCCTTTGTTCTCTGGGAACAATACAGCTCATATCATATTTCTGTCAAATGTATACCCATGCTCCAGGGTGTGGATAAATTAAAAAGTGATAAACTTGAGATGACATATCTAACTATATAATTAAATCATTACAAAGAAAAGTAAGTTTTCTGTTTACTGAAATAACTTTAAAAGGAAAGTGTGTTGACTTCAAGTATTCCCATGTTTAAACCTGTAACAAGAACATATATATGATCTTTAGATACAAGTCAGAAAAAAATATTGTACTAAGAGCTTTCAGTCCCAATAACTATTTTTAAAGATTTACACACATCTACACCTAAAAATGAGATTTTATGGCCAATAAATGTAGAATATTGTCTGCCCTCTCCCTTTTTCCTTGAGGATTATTACAGATGCAATCACTTTGTCTGTCTCACATTGTATGTACCTCCAATTATTCAAATTAGTGTTTGTGTAAAGTATCCTGCTAGTTGCATATCACAATATAGTTCTGTAGGTGTAGCATAAGGTGTTTCCAGACTGTGCTTCCTGCCCTCCCACATCTACAAAACACACTGACTGGAGGGCACTCCAATCTATTTCATGTTCCACAGTTTAATAAGGAATAAATAGCATGATAATGAGTGCAATTATGAGAACCTATATAGAAAATTGGCATTTTCTGAGTCTCATGAACATTGGTACAATTCATACCAAAGGTGATACAGTTTTTGAAAATGGCAGAAAGAGAAAAAATATGTACTGATAGGGGATTCAGAGTAGCAGCCGTGTTAGTCTGTATCCGCAAAAAGAAAAGGAGGACTTGTGGCACCTTAGAGACTACCAAATTTATTTGAGCATAAGCTTTCGCGAGCTGTAGCTTATGTACACTACTTATGTACACTACTAGCTGTAGCTCATGAAAGCTTATGCTCAAATAAATTTGTTAGACTCTAAGGTGCCACAAGTACTCCTTTTCTTTTTTCTTGATAGGAGATTGTAAATCATCTTCTAAAATGCTACAGTGCTAGTACTTCACACAAAAACTATATTAAAAGCACATTAGGATTGCATGGTTAAACACCCAGACATCAAAAATTGCCAACATTAAAAATGAATGTGCAATCTACCACTCTGTGCATTTATATTATGATACAATTTTACTTAAGGTTCTCTGTGAACCTTATGAGCTGCGTAGCAGGAAAAGAGGTATTTTTCAGATAACCCACTAGGCTTTGTGATTTCTGCAGGCAATCTCACAGGGAACAGGAGTGGCTAAGAAAGAGACAGTGCTACCTAATAACTGCCCCCATGACAAATGGGCTGATAATGTCATTACTAATGAAGTTTGAAAGTCCCCAAGGCCCCCCAAACAGCAGTTCCTAGGGTGTCCCCTCCCCTTTTAAGTCCACTGTCATAAGTAGAGCTGGGAAAATAATGGATTTTAGTTCAGCGGCAATTAAAAAAATATATTTAATAAAATAAACAATATTAAATTATTATTATTTTCAGGTCAAACAAAAAAGTAAATTTGATGAAATTTTCAGTGAATTGTTTTGATTTTTTGAAAATTTTTAATGGAAACAATTAGGCAAAATTAACATTAATTCACAAAATGTTTTGGTGTCACTGAATCTGCATTTTCTGTCAGAAAGTTTCTGCCTAAAATTTTCACCAAGCTCTAGTCATAACAGAAGACAACCATCAGCCACCCCAGAGATTAGAGCCCTGACTTTGAGATATTAACAAATTATATAAAAGAAACAAAGGTGATTTCAGTTTGACAATAGAAAGTCTTTGTGTATGTCAACTGTAATACCTCTTATTGAACTTTCTGTATGATTTTTTTTATATATCCTTTTTTCCTAATTTTAAATGCTGGTTGGAGAAGGCTGCAATTTTTTATTCCAGATTTAAAAACACATGCATGACAGAAATTTTCAAGAACTATATTCCTTTTAAAACATAAAATTGATATAGTAATGTATTATATTTCCAATTACAGATACAGTAACTCCTCACTTAACGTTGTAGTTATGTTCCTGAAAAATGCGACTACGCAAAACCATGTTAAGCGAATCCAATTTCCCCATAAGAATTAATGTGGGGGGGGGGGGGAAGGGAAGGAGTTAGGTTCCAGGGAAATTTTTTTTGCCAGACAAAAGACATTATATACATATACAGTATAAGTTTTAAACAATTTTAAACAAACAGCTTAATATTGTACACAGCAATGAATGATTGTAAAGCTTGGTTGAGGTGGTGGAGTAGGAGGGTGGAATATTTCCCAGGGAATGCCCTGCTGCTAAATGATGGAACTAGCATTCGGCTGACCCCTCAAGGGTTAATATGCTGTTGCTAATGTAGCCTCACACTCTACAAGGCAGCATGGACTGAGGCAGGAGTGAGGAAACACAACAGATGCAGGGCAGTGGCTGCAAAAACTGCAAAAACTGAACACGATGATGAGCCCACGCTATCCAGCTGGAGCGCATCACTCCCTCCTCCTGACAGCACATGCACGACTGCACAGGTGCTGACTTTCCAAAGTGCTGTGGGGTGTGCGCATCAGTGAGAAAGAGAGACATGCATTACTCCTTTAAGTACACTGACACCACTTCTCGTATGTTGCCGTTTTAAGCAGATCAGCCAGTTCAGACAGGAAGCAACAGCTTCCAGCAAGCTCCCTCCTTTCTGTTCCCAGCCCTGTTCCCCTCCTCCACTTTGTGGCACCCCTTTCCCCACCTCCCCCAGCGAGCAGGAAGCTCCTGGGAGCAGCTCCAAGGCAGAGAGGGCAGGGGCAGCACAGCAGTTGGCGGAGGGACAGCTGAACTGCTGCTGGGCAGCTGTCCAGCCACATACCTTATAGGGAATTTAGGGGAGCTGATGGGGGCAGGGTTTGCCGTCCCCCCCACCCAGTTCTAATCCCCACAAGGAGGAGCTGCTCTTCCAGAGAATCCTGCAAGCAATGGACAAAGCAGGCAGCTGCCAAATGACCTTATGAGGGAGCATCATGCAACTTTAAACAGGCTTGTTCCCTAATAGATCAGCAATGTAACAACGTTAACTGGGACAAGATTAAGTGAGGAGTTATTGCATATTAAAAAGGCTCAGGTATACCAACTCAACCACTCTCCCTCCCATCACTACAGAGATTTACTACATAAGATGTCTGTTTATTGTGAAGGAAACACGGTTTAAAGAAAAACAAAACAAAAAGGATATACCAGTCTATGCACAGTCTATTTACGAATTCATTAGGAAAGACAGTATTAATGTAGGTGAATAATACAATTAGTGCTCCTAAAAAGTGACTCTTGGACCTAATAAAATATTTCCTTCTTTATTCATAAATACATAACTTTGGAATGGTAGTACAAGGGAGACTCAAATACAAAGCCTGTTAGATACCCAAGAAAACATGTATGCTGTAGATCCCTTTCTCATTGGGACAAAGTACAAACACAGTACAGTCTTGAATAATTTTCAAACAACTTAGAGAAACAAGGAAAAACCTTTAAAGAGTCCAATATAAAATTATGGTATGATATGTCACAAATATTTCTCTTCCCCATCCATACTTATTATTGGTGTCTAAGTGCTGGTATTACTTTCTGCTCAATCATTACTGATCTATAGAAAATAATGTTCTTTTCTTTCTTTTTCTTTCATGACAAGTGACAGAAAGAGAAATATAATGAGATTAAAGGAACTTTTCTACTGGTTCTCTCAGGTGTATTCCTACAAGAACAGCCACAAATAATAAAGGAGTTTAATATAAGAATGAGAAAAAAAATATGTATGAGCGATTAAAAGGAAAGATGACTTTTCTGTGCTCAGTTGCACATGATGAAACATTATAATGAAAGCTTAGCTCTACTCCACCCATATCTCCTATTAGTAGAACAAATATCTGGAGGGTGATATATTTTCACATGAATGGACAATATGGATTTCCACATATCATTTAGTCCGGTCAGGAGATGTTAAGCTGGGAAAAAAAGAAAAGGATTGAAGTGCTTTGCTTGAGGAGGTGTGGACTGTACAACTGAAACACCCATTCCTTTCTGTATATAAAGGCTAAAAGTGCTCTCTGAGCTACGCTGCTCTGTTTCATCTACTTGTTACACTACATCAGGGCACCTTGAACATCATGGCTCTTTCTGTGCGTACAGGGAGAGGATCTCGGCAATTTTCGTCCCGGAGTGCTCTTAGTGGGGGATCTGTAAGAATATCTAGTTCCAGTGGTGGAGGAGGCTTTGGTGGGGGATCTGGTGGAGGCTTTGGTGTTGCTTCTCTGCTTAGCTCTAGTTCTGGCTTTGGTGGAGGTTTTGGTAGTAGCTTTGGGGGAGGCTTGGGTGGTGGCTTTGGAGGTAGCTTTGGTGGAGGTTTAGGAGGTGGCTTTGGTAGTGGCTCAGGCGCTGGTTTTGGAGGTGGCTTTGGTGCTGGCAGTGGTGGTGATGGTGGCCTTCTCTCTGGCACGGAAAAGGAAACTATGCAGAACCTGAATGACCGTCTGGCTGCCTACTTAAACAAAGTACATTCTCTGGAGGAGAGTAATACTGACCTGGAGCATAAAATCCGTGAATGGTATGAGAAAAATGGTCCTGGTGCTGGTGGCCCTGGAGCTGGCCATGATTATAGTAAATATTACCCAATAATTGAAGACCTTAGGAATAAGGTAAAAAAAATCACCTGTTACATCTTTTTACAATCTAAATTCACCTAATATTTTCCAAGGTGAAAATTACAATAATTCTTTTGAGAAACTAACAGCAAATTTTCTCTATGATATTATTATTTGTAATGATCATCTATCATATTATGCTGACACTAAGAACATTTTTGTTGTAGTACAGATAAAGCAAATTTATTGAAATTGTGTGGCTAAATCCTTTTTGATGATGTGAACTAACCTGGCCTCATTTGAATTAAAGAGAAGGTAGAGATAAAATTAACTAATACTAACTCAGATTATTACTTTTCTTCTTGATAGTTAAAAAAAAGTTTTCATGTTAATACCCTTCCTACTTTTTGCACCCCAAATTCAATTTCTGAAAAGCTACTTTAGAGCCCATGAGCCAGATAGTCACTGGCATAAATTGGTGTTGCTTATTTACATTAGCCGAGAATCTGGTCCTAAATATTTTAGATATACTTGTACAACAGTCTAATGAATGTCCCTTGCATTATTATATTACTAAATACATTGAACAGTAAGTCTATCAGGTTATAGAATCACTCTCTGGGCATCCTGCTTGTCTTTCCAGATAATTAATGCCACTATTGATAATGCCAGGATCGTTTTGCAGATTGATAATGCCAGACTGGCTGCTGATGACTTCAGACTGAAGTAAGCAGAGAGTAGTATCATGAAATGTGTTTTGAAACCCATTATAAATATTTTATTTAAAAATTCCAAATCGATTCAGCAATTTTCAGATATTTCTCTTAGAAAATTTAAATGGAACATTATTGTATAATTTAATAACAATCATAATCATAATATATTGGTTTTGAAGTGGTAGTAAAAGATGTAATCATTTAGTAAAAAACGGTTATGGTATTTTTATTTGTATGGGTTACACTGATCCCATTTATGGTACAAAAACCTGGTTTATGATTTTTTTAAAGATATGAGAATGAAGCAGCTCTTCACCAGAGTGTGGAGGCTGATATCAATGGTCTGCGTAGAGTTCTGGATGAGCTGACTTTGACCAGAGCTGATCTAGAGATGCAGATAGAAAGCCTGAATGAGGAGCTGGCTTACCTCAAGAAGAACCATGAGGAGGTAAACAGATTTTTTGCTTCAGTATTGCAGTTTTCTCATAAATTGATTAATAGTAAAACTCAAAACGTACTAGAAAAAAGGAGATGAGATGTGCAATGTCAGTCTTTTCTCTGATTTTTTTATCCTGAGAAAGAGCTCTTTCTGTTGTTGGGTTTTTTGTTTTTGTTTTTTTGTCTTCAGTTCAATAAAGGAACTGGGGGAGAGAGACACAGAAAGAGGCAGACCAAGAGACAAACTGTGAGCGCTAATGGTTCTAGTATTACTGGTTTTCTCAGATTCACTTCCAGTAATTTAATAAGCAATTTCCCCAAGAATATATGCTTTGTGTAAGGCCTCTCTATGTAAATACAACGGATAGGCCAAGATGGGTGTGGCAAAGATACAGCTAACTACTTTATTGAAAAAGGATTAAATAGGCTTAGATCTGCCATGTAAGAATAGAAAAAGCTTCAGATTGCACCTTTTGACTACTTTTCTGGGCTTTAAAAAACATCAGGTACAAAAGCCCTTTAAAATGCACCAGCATGTTACATTCTCTTTAGTTTTGGTTTTGCAAAGTTCAGTTATTTACCTTTAGCCTTTGGGTAGGCAGCAACATGTTTTCTTTTCAGCTGCTCCTGAGTTTCTGGGTTCATTCTGGAAATGTACAGGACACTGAACTGTAAGCATATTTGCTTCCACTAGTATGCAACACATTTTTAACTCTTGCTATCACTTCATCATAACAGCTCTTCTTAGTTTTTTGTCAGTCGATTCAGCGATGAATGAAATGAAACTGGTTTGCAAGATCTTTTCATATTCTTTTTCGAAGTACCATGAAAATCAGCCAGATGTATTATTTTGATACAATGGATGGTTACATGTATTTTCAACAGACATGGCAAAACTGTATCAAATATAAAATAATGTATGAAAAAATATTTTTCCCACCAAGGATAAGTTTTCTCTCAAGTTGAAAGCTAATACCAAAATGAACCAGAGGAATCTGTGAAGTCAATTAAACTAGTACCCTATCTTTCCCTTCAGCTTTACTAATAGCCTAGGGCACTATGTGGGGAAGAGATGACTTCTCTGTAATTTAGAAATGTCCAAAAAGGTGTAAAAATTGAAATGGCAAGATTGTAGATATGAATTGCTGAGGTTGCTGTGATACAGTGAAAAGAAATTCATATTAAAAACGGGGTAAATTTTACAGTACAGGAAGGTTTCAGAGTAACAGCCGTGTTAGTCTGTATTCGCAAAAAGAAAAGGAGTACTTGTGCACCTTAGAGACTAACCAATTTATTTGAGCATAAGCTTTCGTGAGCTACAGCTCACTTCATCGGATGCAGGTACAGGTAGTGGTAGATTAGATTAGATTAGACTAGGAAGGTTTAATATTGACTTAAAGGGATCTTGAATCACACACTTTTCTTTATACATAATTTAGAGCTGATCATTTTGTTCATTATTATACTGAAACACCTTTACTTCCTTTTATCCTTCTAGGAACTTCAAGGTTTCCAAGGTAATGCCACTGGCCAAGTCAGTGTTGAAATGGATGCTGCTCCAGGAATTGATCTGACCAAGCTTCTGAATGATATGAGAGGACAGTATGAAGTCATTGCTGAACAGAACCGTAAAGAGGCTGAAGCATGGTTCAATGAAAAAGTAAAATCTTAGAGATAACAAATTCAGCCAAACACAGTTAAATATAGGAAAAACATTTGTAGTAGCTGAATTACATTCTATTTTTCCTTGACATTTCAGAGCCTGGAACTGAAAAGGGAAATATCCACCAACACTGAACAGCTTCAATCAGGAAAAAGTGAAATCACAGATCTAAGACGCATTCTTCAGGGCTTGGAAATTGAAGTACAGTCTCAACTTGCCATGGTATGCTGAGAGACAGCTGCTACTCAGAGTAGCTTTTCCGATTTCAGATATACTGCTGTTTAAGATTAACATTTAATTATCCCAGGGAACTCTGTATTCTTTTTAGTCCATAAACTCCAGTAATATCTGGAATACCTGAATTGCAAGTAATGCATTATAAAACAAATACATTGTTATGACTGGGTACAGCAAAAAACAGGATTACATATTTAATAAGAAGCCAAAGTAGGAATTCTACAAATTAATATTTCATTCTAAGAGGAAAATTTGTAAATGTTTCACTATACCCAAAGAGAAAGAATACCACTTCTCTCCATCATTTTAGCCTACTTTTCTTCCCAATTATTACATTGTTTTCTTCTCCCCATTCACAGACTACATTTAATCAATAACATATCTTTTTATGCAGAAAAAATCCCTTGAAGACACATTGGCAGAAACAGAAGCAAGTTACTGTGCTCAACTCTCACAAATGCAGCTTCAGATTGGGAATCTGGAGTCCCAGCTTTTCCAGGTCAGGGCTGATATGGAGCGCCAGAATGCAGAGTATCAACAACTCCTGGACATCAAGACCCGGCTGGAAATGGAGATCGAGACCTACCGTCGCCTGCTAGATGGGGAATTTGGGTAAGTACAGAACTGAAATTGAAAACTCCCTTTTTACTCATTCCCATGGTGAATTCAATGTGAATTCCAAGGAAGTAGACATGGTGCAGACTGGTGGTCCTCAAACCAATAGAAAGTAAGGCCTATGACACACACAGATTTCAACAGTACATTCGTTGGTTGTAAAAGATCCTGTAATGATTAAAGTTATAGCTCTTTTTATATATAGAAACCACTTAAGGAGAATCAGCAATTCTATCCTATATTTAAGTCACTCCTTGAATGTGACACTTTATGTCTGAACTAGAGTTAGTGTGTGTTAGCCTGAATTAGAGATACATGGAATTTCAGGGCTTAACTAAGATATGACAGAATTAAACCTGTGTAAAAGTAATGAGACTGTTTACACAAAATTTCATTCAAAAATTATTATTTTATTTTGGGCTATTTCATGCCAGAAATTTTGTTTTTCATGGAGTTCCCGCAAATTTACCAGACCAATGACTTAAGAAAATGTTGAAGTAGATGTAGTCATATATGTTTTTGAGGTTAAATAAATTGTCCTTTTCAATGAATACGTTTGGTGGCCTGGTAAGAACTGACCTGGCAGGGTTGCAATCGTACTGACTGATCGAAGCAGGATAATATAATGATTTTTTTTAAAGTAAAGTAAAGTTCTCACCCATGATGCTGATGATTTCAGTATTTTAAAAAAGAAGAAGAAATCAGAGAGAACTTATTCCTGACTCATCCAGGATTAAAAAATTATCAACAAGAAACTTGCTGCTCTATACTCCTGATCCTGACAACTATTGTGTGGCATTGTATATCTGTGATTTCTTTACAGAAGTGAATTTGCTGGGGGACAAGGAGGTTCATTTGAAAGTTCATCCTTGACAGGTTCCAAATCACAAACACAATCACTGGATTCTTCTAATGGTGAGTAGAGTCTCCTGGGATAACATTTATTTTTGCAAGTGTCCATTGACCCTGAGCATTGAACTTCAACTGATTATTAGATTTGTGTGTATATATTCCTAAGTACTGTAAACCGTAGATGTAAAATTGCCGTTAATGTTTGTGTGGGGGAGCAAATACCCAGTTAAAATGATTTTATAAAACAATTGCTGTACTAAATTAGTAAATGCCATTCTGTTCCTCTACACTGTAAAGTTCATCATGGCAAGAAACTTTAATCTTTAATTTTAAAAGGATTAAGGACATAACTAGTATCTGTGTATATAATTCTGCTTTATAACTTTAATTGATGAAGTCTAATGTCAATGTTGATGTACAAAGATTCAGCAAACACACACACACATGCGAGGTCAGACCAATGTGAGATTCACAAACACAGTTATATGTGTGACAGAAAAGATTGTTCTTAACTATTGTAGGCTGTTATATCCTTGCTTTGTGATGACCACCTTTTTCATATCTGCTGTTAATGCTTCAAAGCGGTGAATGGCGACGTGACAAATCTGCCTCCATCTTGCTCTGGCATGGGCTGTTGCTTCCTAGTTGCTAGGGTCAAGCCAACATGATTTCAAGTTTGACTTCAGTATGTCCTTATATTGTTTGTACTGGCCACCATGAGAATGGGTGCCTTGCTTTAGCTGACTATAAAATATGGCTTTGGCTTTTCTCGAGTTGGCGATATGAACGAAATGCCTAGTCCAAAGCAGCTGAACCGAGCATGCTTTGAATGACAGACATCCAACAATGATTAAGGAATTTGATATTGGGAATCCTGTCACACCATTTGACCCTGCAAACAGGCCAAAGATAGAGCACATGTAACTGATCAAGTTTCTTAATGTGGCGACAATATGTTGTCCATGTCTCCCAAGCATACGGAAGCATTGTAAGCACAGCGGCTCAAAAGACATTTAGCTTATTTTGACATCCCTGTCATTCCTTAGGCAGCATTCCAAATTCCATTCTGCATTTGGAGGGGTTTTTTAATAACCTTAATCCTACATAAACGAACTCTTTTTTTATTAATGTTTAGATCCAACCAAAACCAGAAAGATCAAAACAATTATTGAGGAGGTGGTGGATGGTAAAGTTGTCTCATCCCATGTAAAGGAAGTTGAAGAGAAGATGTAAGCAACAGCATGAAACTGCAGAGGATCCAGTCATTAGATTGTTTCTTTGACAAGCATCGCAATGAAGAGACATAACTTTGGATCTCTGTTCTTTTGTCTGAAGTGATGAGTCCATGTTGCCTTCTTTTTCTTTTGATTTTACCAGGATTCTTTTATACAAAATTAAAATACATTTCTGAATCTCTGAAGTTTGGTAATGCAATAAACATTCTGTTTCAATTTATACTTGTCTTTATTACTTTCAAAATGTATTCACCATTCAAAACCAGCTATTGTTATGTCATTAGTAAATATCTGAAAAAACAAAACAAAACAGATTTCTAGTGTACATGTTAAATTTTCAGTTTATTATTATACAGTAGGCTTATCTGTAATTTTGATAAGTGAATAATAAATATAATTACTCTGCTATTCTAAACCCCATACACAGTTTTTGACCAATAAAAAGGGAATAAACAAGCTTTTAAAATGAGTGCTCTTTGAGAGGTGCAATCATAACTTTAGAACTGTAGTTACTGAACATATACTTTTTTTGTACATACGCCTTGCTTTAGCATACAATTTGTGTGTGTATATTTGTAATTTTAATCCTCATTTAAGAAAGAGTGTTTGTACCTGAAACAAGAACATTACATTCAAGCACTGTTTAAGTTTGTGATCAAAGCACTATTTGATGGTGCACAATTTAAATCCCATACTCTATAACAAATCGGAGTATCAAAATGCATTTGTTATGAAATGTACGTACATTCTCTTGTTGCCTAATTTTTTTCCAATTGGAACCACCCAATATAATCTAGAGCACAATGTTGTAGATGAGACTTTATTTTAAAACCTTAACATAAATGTAATAAAGGAAGCCTCATACTAATGATTTTACTACTGGGGCACTAGGGACATTTAGGAAAATAAATTCCATTAATCAGTCACAATTATTTCAACATAATGCTTCCAAATGAAGAACACATATGACTTAGACTGTAAGTTTGCTGGAGTGGAACTGTTTTATTCTGTATTTTGTAAAGCATCGTGAACATTTATTGTGGTGATATGAGTAATAATTATTATTTTATAATTATTATTAATATCACTCAGATGCTCCAATACCCCAGAATACAGGGCACATTACACTAAGGGACTCCATAACAGCAGTCAGACTTCATGAACAACTGTAAACTTTACTGAATAGCCTGCATAGCACAACAGAAAACTGAGAAGCAGTGGCAAAAGTGCCTTCATTAATGAATACACAAGCAACTATAATAGAGCATTTACATATAGTGTCAGCCTAAAAGTATGATCCCGAGTTAGCAATGAATGAAATGATAGTGACCGAGATACCATCACAGGGAACATTCTCTAAAAGCAGTGACTTGTCATGGTGTGGTGTGTTAAAGGAGGCTGAGCATGACATAAACAGCTTGCCCCAGCGCTGGGGCGTGAGATGGGGACAGCCAGTGTATATGACATGGCATTCCCCATTTGCCAGCAATGGAGTTTCATGTTTGCAGAACCCACTCCCTCCCTGAAATCAGAAAATGAGTGACTCATGAAGAGCAAAATTAGCCAAATTGTTACTGCCACAATGGAGAAAGACATTTAAAATAAATATTCTTTCTGCAGAATCAAGAATGCCCAAGCTTGTACACTTACTGAAAATGAAAAGAGTGTTTGAGAGTAGCTAGACAGACAGTCTTTCTATCAATGTTTCAAAGTATAATATCATAACCAATTATCAGCCAGATTTTATCCTGGGGTGCCATCTGTTGGGGGTTCACAAAACAAACTTTTCAAATATGTTTGACTTTTTAACCACAACACTTAAGTAACTATTAGAAAGTATGAAGAAAAGGAGTACTAGTGGCACCTTAGAGACTAACCAATTTATTTGAGCATAAGCTTTCGTGAGCTACAGCTCACTTCATTGGATGCATTCAGTGGAAAATACAGTGAGGAGATTTATATACACACAGAACATGAAAAAATGGGTGTTATCATACACACTGTAAGGAGAGTGATCACTTAAGATGAGCTATTACCAGCAGGAGAGCGGGGGGAGAAAACCTTTTGTAGTGATAATCAAGGTGGGCCATTTCCAGCAGTTAACAGGAACGTCCGAGGAGCAGTGGGGGAGTGGGGGAAATAAACATGGGGAAATAGTTTTACTTTGTGTAATGACACATCCACTCCCAGTCTCTATTCAAGCCCAAGTTAATTGTATCCAGTTTGCAAATTAATTCCAATTCAGCAGTCTCTCGTTGGATTCTGTTTTTGAAATCTTTTTGTTGAAGAATTGCAAACTTTTGGTCTGAAATCGAGTAACCAGAAAGATTGAAGTGTTCTCCGACTGGTTTATGAATGTTATAATTCTTGACATCTGATTTGTGTCCATTTATTCTTTTACGTAGAGACTGTCCAGCTTGACCAATTTACCTGGCAGAGGGGCATTGCGGGCACATGATGGCATATATCACATTGGTAGATGTGCAGGTGAACGAGCCTCTGATAGTGTGGCTGATGTGATTAGGCCCTATGATGGTGTCCCCTGAATAGATATGTGGACACAGTTGGCAATGGGCTTTGTTGCAAGGATAAGTTCCTGGGTTAGTGGTTCTGTTGTGTGGTTGCTGGTGAGTATTTGCTTCAGGTTGGGGGGCTGTCTGTAGGCAAGGACTGGCCTGTCTCCCAAGATTTGTGAGAGTGATGGGTTGTCCTTCAGGATAGGTTGTAGATCCTTGATGATGCGTTGGAGAGGTTTTAGTTGGGGGCTGAAGGTGATGACTAGAGGCGTTCTGTTATTATCTTTGTTGGGCCTGTCCTGTAGTAGGTGACTTCTGGGTACTCTTCTGGCTCTGTCACTATCAGAGGCTCGTTCACCTGCACATTTACCAATGTGATATATGCATCATGTGCCAGCAATGCCCCTCTGCCATGTACATGTACATTGGTCAAACTGGACAGTCTCTACGTAAAAGAATAAATGGACACAAATCAGATGTCAAGAATTATAACATTCATAAACCAGTCGGAGAACACTTCAATCTCTCTGATCACTCGATTTCAGACCTAAAGGTTGCAATATTAGAACAAAAAGACTACAAAAACAGACTCCAACGAGAGACTGCTGAATTGGAATTAATTTGCAAACTGGATACAATTAACTTAGGCTTGAATAAAGACTGGGAGTGGATGTGTCATTACACAAAGTAAAACTATTTCCCCATGTTTATTTCCCCCACCCCGCACTGCTCCTCGGACGTTCCTGTTAACTGCTGGAAATGGCCCACCTTGATTATCATTTCAAAAGGTTTTCTCCCCCCGGCTCTCCTTCTAGTAATAGCTCATCTTAAGTGATCACTCTCCTTACAGTGTGTATGATAACACTCATTTTTTCATGTTCTGTGTGTATATAAATCTCCTCGTATTTTCCACTGAATACATCCGATGAAGTGAGCTGTAGCTCACGAAAGCTTATGCTCAAATAAATTGGTTAGTCTCTAAGGTGCCACTAGTTCTCCTTTTCTTTCTGCGAATACAGACTAACACGGCTGCTACTCTGAAACCTATTAGGAAGTATCTAACCTGAAACAAAGGTATGAGACAGATTGTGAGCCAGGGAACAGAATCTTACTTCTCAAATAGTCCCATTGATTTCAATGAGGCTATCTGAAAAGCATAAGTCTATCCAGATAAGGGTTCACAATCTGGTCTTAAAATGAACAAAAATCTTAAACTTGCATGCAAGGGGAGAGGAATCGGCCATGACTTCAATGATTTTACATGTGTTCTATTGGGTACCTTCACAGAACTATTATCCTTGCTACCTTTCTTCTTGATAAAGCAATTAAAACTGACAGTGTTCATTTACTAGAATATACTTCTTGGTGTCTGACTTCTCAGTGAGCTGACAGATATTTCATGACAACTGCAGGGAAATGTTTTTTCATGATTCTTAGTATATAACAGAGCTGATGTTAATTTACTGTGAAATTCAACCCTGTGCACAAGGTCATCACAAGGTACTATAAGCCTTCAAAACAGAGCTCAAGTGAGATTTCAGTGTTTAATATGCCTTGTGCTGGCACTCTGCACAGGGGTGAATTTCACGCTTAAGCCTTTTTTACTAGAACATAACTTAGCATTCAGCTTAAAATACATTCAGTACTAATTTTATTTATTTAATTAAAAATGGGTAGGTTTTTTATATTAAGTTTATGATGTATTTCACAAATGTGCTGCGAGGCATCTGAGAAAACTTGCACAGATGGCAAATGAAGTCTTGTACAAATTGCAGTACTAGGCTATGCAATGTTGCAAGGAAAAGAGCATTTCTTAAGATATGTCTGTGACATTGCATTCCATAATGGTTTTTTTTTTAAAATATGCTTTGAGTGTAAATATGATGTAACTGGAATATGCTTCATGCAAAAGGTCTCTTGTAAGATATCATTACAAAGTTTATGATCTACGGAGTGTGTTCATCCCATTTGTTTTCATGTATAATTTCTGTCTAGAGTTAGGAGAATAAGATATAAACTTGTCTTACTGATATAAACATGCTAAGTGGAAGCCATGAAGGGTGCTTCAGAATCAATGACCTGTGAATGGGTTTGTTCACCTGCAAGCCTGCCTATGTACATGTCGGCCAGCTCCTGGGTAATGAAGAATGAGGTCTTACAGTGACGTGTGATCATGTCACCTGAACTGGAATCCATCTTAAACCTGGTGCTTTTCCCTTTAGTAGGAGGGGTGGGAACCCAGAGAGACAAAAGAGTCCCGCCTTTTGCCAAAGATATAAAGGCGGTAGAACAGAACAAAAGGCGTCCCAGTCATGAGAAAGCCCCTGCTTTTCACCTAAGATGCCGGCTGGAAGTAACAAGGACTGTAGCAGGGGAAAGGATTGGGCCTAGACTAGGAAGAAGTCTAGTCTGTGAAAGAAGCTTATTGGAACATCTCTGAGGGTGAGATTTACCTGTAAACAGTTTCTTAATGTATTAGGCTTAGACTTGCGTGTTTTGTCTTATTTTGCTTGGTAACTTACTTTGTTGTGTCTATTACTTGAAACCACTTAAATCCTACTTTTTATTCTTAATAAAATCACTTTTGTTTATTATTAAACCCAGAGTAAGTGATTAATACCTAGGGGAGCAAACAGCTGTGCATATCTCTCTATCAGTGTTAGAGAGGGCGGACAATTTATAAGTTTACCCTGTATAAGATTTATACAGAGTAAAACGGATTTATTTGGGGTTTGGATCCCACTGGGAGCTGGGTGTCTGGGTGCTGGTGATAGGAAACCTGCTGAGAAGTTTTTGGTTAAAGTCTGCAGCTTTGGGGGCATGGACCAGACCTGGGTCTGTGTTGCAGAAGGCTAGTGTGTCTGGCTCAACAAGGCAGGGTTCTGGAGTCCCAAGCTGGCACGGAAAATGGGCTCAGAGGTAATTCTAGAACATCAGGTAACAGTTCCAAGGGGGTCTCTGTGACCGAACCCATCATAGTCTCAAACTCAGAAATAAACACTAGTCTTTTTAAAAACATTTCTCTGTATTTAGGAATACATTGACCAAGATGTCAGAGATATCAGTCCAGATTTTCTGCTAAGTTGATTTTCCACCGGGAACTGCTCCAACTTGCACCTCCCTGGCAACAGTCTGTAACGGCCAGATTTTCAAATATATTTTGGTGCCCAGTGAGATTTTTCAAAAGCACCTACTCAGGTTAGGTACCTAATTCTATTGATTTCAATGTCCCATAGGTGCTTAACCTCCTTAGGTCCTTTTGACAAATCTCACCAGGCATCTAGCTGCATCTTTGGGCACCTAAATACCTTAGAAAAGCTGGTCCTAATGTACTGTCAACCAGCTGTGCAGAGCCAGTGTGCTAGGCAGTAAGGCGACTGTCCTTCTCCAATCTGAATATACCCCCTGCAGGAACTATGGGGAAGATGATGTAAAATTGGGGTATCCCCATCAGGGGAGTTCGGACCAGATGTCATTCCTTTTGCACCTTAGGAATGGCACAAAAGAGATGGAATGGGACTTACCATTTCCGCGTTGCTGAGTCACTAGGAAAAAGACTCTGAGACATGTCACAGGGGATGATAATTTGTAATTGGTTAATCATTGTTCTAGGATCATTTAAAAGACAGATTTGACTAACAGCATCACAACTTACCCTTGTGAACCTTTATTAGTCAAGCATGGTGAAGAACTAGCCAAACCTTCATTGGCTGGAGAAGAGCAAAATCACAGAAGTATTCACTCCTTAACAGGGTAAGAATAGCTGATGTGAAAGACTAATCATTTAACAAAGCTTGCTTTTATGGCCCAAAAACCTGTTTTGTGTTTCAAGGTTTAGGAATGAGTATGTGTTGCAACATACAGAAAATGATTTCAACAAAACAGGAGATTTAGCAAGTCAGTAGCTTTTGATTGGGGTAACTGGTTAAAATAACTTCACATTTTCTTGCAAAGATCATTAGCAAATGCACAGTAAATGTAAAGTTCTGTACAAATTTATTTTTTATTTAGCTAGGGCCAGACACAGTTGAGATGAATTTCTTTTTAATGATTTTTCAAATAAAAAAAATGAAGTCCAGGGGATAGACATCAGGACCTAAGAAAAATGAGGTTAATTCACTTTTACCCTTATGTGAACCTAGAAATTGCAATACCAAAATAGACCAATGGTCTACCTACTCCGGTATCCTTTTCTGCTATGGCATATGCTCCCAAGAAAGATGTAAGCCCTCTCCCTCTCCTCCGCCCCCACTTCAACAACATTGCAGGATATTTTCTTTAAGACCACAACATAGGATCATATGATGCTCTGAAGAAAAGAATAGCCATTAAAATTTTTATCTTAATCTAGTGTAAGTGCAGATGCTATATGTCTTATTTGTTTTTAATTTTACTAAGCTATTAAATCTTATGGCTGTGATATATATATATATACCTTTAAAGTAGTACTTCCTTTTACCCATTTAAGCTAAATCCTACTCACCTTACTTATGTAAGCAAGCAATCTAACTTAAATTCCTAGTCGGTTCTAGTTAATAATCTGGGAGTTCATAAACAACTTTACAGCCAAGTTATTGGAACTACTCATGTTTAAAGTTAAGCATGTGCTTATCTGCTTTGCTGAAATGTGGTCTCTAACAAAAGTAGCAGAAAAAGTTGAACTATGTGGAGAGACATTATTTAAAGTAAAATATTATCAATAACAGAAAACAGGACACAAAGCAGTTGTGGTTCAGTAATGTTCTTTTTCCATAAATGGCCTCTTTTCATGTTTTTATTCATGTGAAAGTGGCCTCTAAGAGGTTATAAAAATATATAGCGTCAGGATGAGTGTATTATTGTCCAACTAATGTCACAACTAGGGCTTTATTAATATATTTCTACTGCAAAGGTCACAGTGCAGCAGAAGAAGCAGACTCCACAGAAATGAAGGTTACTTACTTGTAAACAGTTCTTCGAGGTGGCTCTGCATATATAAACTTATGGGTATTGTGCCACCTACTGATGCCTAACAGCCAAACCTTCTCCAAGCAGTTTGTCAGAGCACTCATTTACCCCTTCCTCCCTCTCTGCCCAGTGTCTCAGAACATTCTGAGGGCAAGGCTGTATAAGGGGCATAGAGCCCTCCACCATCTCAGTTCCTTCCACCACCAACCCACAGACACAGAATAAAAGGACTCTGAGAAAGAGGGGATGGCGGGTGCTATATTGAAGAATTCCGGTTACAAGTAAGTAACCTTCATTTCTTCTTTGAGTTGCTTTGCATATTCCCACTTACGGATTGTTTAATAAGCAGTGCTGAAAATAACTTGGAGGAAACTGAACAGAACAGAGACTGAAGCACCACTGTACCAAATCTAGCATCACCCCTTAAAGCCAAATAGAAAGCATAATGTGATAGTAAATGTGTATACAGAATTGCAGATAGCAGCCCTGCAAATTTCAGGGGCTTGCTTAAGACAAGCAAAAGACATTGCCCCAACTCTAGTGCAATGAGACTGTACCATCGCAAGTGTTGGGATGGTGCTGAATTGGTGTGGCCATACTGAATGAATGGTGAGAACATGGCTTGACGTGACTGAACTGCGAAAGAGGATTCTGGGAGCAGAATCCTTCTCTTAGCATCAGGCAGATGGCAGAGGTGAAATTGACTGGCTCCATTCTGTGTGTATGATCAATACTGATCTTTGGATCAGCAAATATGTCCACTTGAAAGCAAACAACATATGCAGAACATCCTGAATGGAGCATGGGCTGACCGGGGCATCTCAACCCTGCTGAAGGACATCACACAGGGGGCTGAAGTGAATGACTGAAAAGGGAGTGAATGTGGGATAATGTTCAGTTGGCACCACTCTGCAGTCTCCTCCTAAAGTATTAATTAAGAAATTTTTAATTAGTAAAAATTAGTAGCCACACGCCCACTGGGCATGCTTTTAGGACATGTGACTCCTCTGAGGAAAAAGAGTATAAAAATCAAGCAAATTAAGTTACGGTTGGGGGAATTCCTTAATTGACGCTTCACGGCGCGCTAGACAGAGTAGCCAAAACTCTGCTCTGTGGGCTCGAGTAGGACTGTGACCAGAGGGGTTTCCAGGCAGCCAAAGCCTTGCCTTGAGGGAATCTGAGACAGACCAGAGGGCTGAGGAGACCAGACCTGGAGAGAAGTCGTTGTCCATAGAATTAACTACCTTCTCCGTTTGCCAAGCAGGAACTGTGTGAGGCTAGCACAGGGTCTGTTTGTGTATGTTTGTGAAAGAGAGGCTCACTAAGAGGAATGTATAGCTCTGTCAAGGTTCCTTCCCCACTCTGAACTCTAGGGTACAGATGTGGGGACCTGCATGAAAACCTCCTAAGCTTACTTTTACCAGCTTAGGTTAAAACTTCCCCAAGGTACAAATTATTTTACCCTTTGCCCTTGGATTTCCACTGCCACCACCAAACTTTATCTGGGTTCCTGAAAAAATGGAGTTTGGACACGTCTTTCCCCCCAAAATCCTCCCATCCCTTGCACCCCACTTCCTGGGGAAGGTTTGGTAAAAATCCTCACCAATTTGCATAGGTGACCACAGACACAAACCCTTGGATCTTAGAACAATGAAAAAGCATTCAGTTTCCTTACAAGAAGACTTTTAATAGAAGTAAAAAAAAGAATCACCTCTGTAAAATCAGGATGGGGAATACCTTACAGGGTAATTAGATTCAAAACATAGAGAATCCCTCTAGGCAAAACCTTAAGTTACAAAAAAGACACACAGACAGGAATATTCATTCTATTCAGCACAGCTATTTTCTCAGCCATTTCAAGAAATCATAATCTAACACATACTTAGCTAGATTACTTACTAAGTTCTAAGACTCCATTCCTGTTCTGTCTCCGGCAAAAACATCACACAGACAGACCCAGACCCTTTGTTTTTCTCCCTCCTCCCAGCTTTTGAAAGTATCTTGTCTCCTCATTGGTCATTTTGGTCAGGTGCCAGCGAGGTTACCTTTAGCTTCTTAACCCTTTACAGGTGAGAGGATTTTTCCTCTGGCCAGGAGGGATTTTAAAGGGGTTTACCCTTCAAGCTCTTACTGTATAGTTCTTTAATGTCTAACACAGGAGTTATGTGCTTAATGTAACCCTTTACCACTTGTGTAATTCCTTCTTGAATAAACTGCAGTGTATGCAAGCTAATTACTGTGGACCTTTTTCACTGGTATGACAGTAATCTGCTCCACTGGGAGCCATTCAAGATCCATTCAGGGGTAGCAGCCCCCTGGTACCAACAGCAGGTACAGGAACTCTTGATGAAACATGTGTTATAATAATATCGTCTTTATTTCTCTGTAAAGTTTGTAGTAAACTACCTACTGGGAACATTTGAATGGTTAATTGCCATATGCTAATCAATGCAACTAACTGCCTGTGTATACATAGGAAATAGGAATTGACTTCAAAGCAACAATATACATTCTTCATCAAGGAATGCTTGCTGTGACAAGAGGTTTATCAGACGCGCTTCAACTATAAAAGAACTTTGGGACCTGATCCTGTTCATCTCAAATCGCTTGAACTTTGTCAGGGGAAGTTTAAGTCACAAGACTGAGGCCTCCAGCTCAATTCTGTATTACTCTGCTGTTTCTCATGGAAGAATTTAAACAAACGCTGCACATGGACTGCCTATTGGACTATAACCTATGGAACTGATTCTGGACAAACTTTTTACAAATTAGCAGCTCACCATCTCTGCTATGAAACTGACCTAAGAACTTTATCCATATATGTATGTGTAATGATCTTTAACCACAGTACTCTCTTTTCTTTTTTAATAAATCTTAGATTAGTTCATAAGAATTGGCTATAGGCGTGCATTTGGGTAAAATCTGAAATATTCATTGACCTGGTGGGTAATGTGTCCAATCTCTTGGTGGAACTTTATATATGGATAAGACCTGAAATAATCATCACCATATTTGACTGGGCTGTCTGGGTGGGAGACCACAGGTGGACTGCTTTAGGGGAGCTGTATTTTCGCTTCTTGATAACCAGTAAGGTATTGCAGAAGCTGTTTTGTTGCTGGCTTGATTAACCTAATTATTTGATGGGTTTCAGAGTAACAGCTGTGTTAGTCTGTATTCGCAAAAAGAAAAGGAGGACTTATGGCACCTTAGAGGTACTAACCAATTTATTTGAGCATAAGCTTTCGTGAGCTACAGCATCCGATGAAGTGAGCTGTAGCTCACGAAAGCTTATGCTCAAATAAATTGGTTAGTCTCTAAGGTGCCACAAGTCCTCCTTTTCTTTTTGCTAATTATTAGAATAAACCATCAGTTTGGAGGATCGTCTCGCCCATTCTTTGCAGTTTGCCCTGATTGAGCAATCTCAGTGAGGCCCCTCCAGCGACCAGGGTCACAATACTAAACAATTAACAGAACACTAAGAACAGAGGAAAAATACCCAGATCCAAATGGACCAGAGCAGTTCCCTTCCATCTTTGGCATGCAATTGGAAGGAACTGAGGTGGTGGAGGGCTCTGCACCCCTTTATATAGCCTTACACTCAGAACGTTCAGAGATGCTGAGCGGAGGGGCAGAAGAGGACGCATAAGCACTCTAACAGACACTGGCTGGAAAAGGTTCTGCTCTTAAGGACCACTAGGTGGCACAATACCCATAAGTGGGAACATGCAGAGCCACTCGAAAAAGAACCACTATTTCCTCCCCACACCTCCACATTTTGCAGGTGAGCAGGATGGGGCAGGGACTAGACAGAGCCTTGGCTCCGACCCTCTGTGTGATGTGCCAGATTATATATGCTGAGCCAGGCATAAACCCAGTATAGTATATTACCTACCCACTGCAGTGAAGAGACCAGAAAGCTCTGAGTCAAAACTGGCTTGCCAGGCTGCTTCTGGGGAAACACAACTACATGCATCCCCTTGCTCAGGGAAAATTGTAAAGTGACAATTTAGCCCATAGTTATTCAGCACTATCCTGATTGAAGAAACAAAATAAGATGAAATCAACCCAGAAGTATTTGCACAGCCTTCAGGCAAAAGGAACTTCAAAAATTGCAAACACATGTAACTCATTACAGAGAGTGTGAAGTTGTACTCTATATGATTTTACAAAAATACGCTAATGAGTGTGAATATAATGTAACTGGAATATGCTTCATGCAAAAGGTCTCTTGTAAAGTATCATTACAAAGCTTATAATCTACTGAGTGTGGTCATCCTATTTGTATAAATGTATCACTCTTATATCTGAAACTAGAAATATGAAATATAACTCTGAGGTCCTATTGTAGTTATGCAAAGTGTGGACCATTAAGGGTGGTTTGGAATCTTAATGGCTCCCATTACCAAGGACAATTACCTGTATATGGCTCTGTTTTACTTGTAAGTCTTCCTGTATACCTGTGGGCTTGCAAGTGGGTAATGAAGTCTTACAGTGACATGTGATCATGTCACCTGAACTGGAATTCATCTTTAACATGGTACTTTTCCATTGAGAAGAATGGGTGGGATCCCAGAGGGACAAAGGATTCCTGCTTTATACAAAAGATATATAAGTGGGTGGAGCAGAACAAAGGGGGTGGCAATCATGAGGAATCCCCTAGCTACCACCTGAGCTGGAACAAGGGCTGTACCAGGGGAAAGGATTGTGCCCAGACTAGGAAGGAGTCCAGTCTGTGAAAGAAACTTATTGAAACATCTCTGAGGGTGAGATTTTATCTGTATTCAGTTTTATTACTGTACTAGACTTAGACTTGCATGTTTTATTTTATTTTACTTGGTAATTCACTTTGTTCTGTCTGTTACTACTTGGAACCATTTAAATCCTACTTTCTGAATTTAATAAAATCACTTTTTACTTGGGGGGGGGGGGAGAACAGCTGTGCATATCTCTCTATCAGTGTTATAGAGGGCGAACAATTTATGAGTTTACCGGTAAAACGGATTTATTTGGGGTTTGGACCCCAATGGGAGTTGGGTATCTGAGTGTTAAAGACAGGAACTCTTCTTAAGTTACTTTCAGTTAAGTCTGCAGCTTTGGGGCACCTGGTTCAGACCCTGGGTCTGTGCTGGAGCAGACTGGCATGTCTGGCTCAGCAAGACAGGGTGCTGGAGTGGCGGTGCATCTATAACAATACCTAGTGGTGGAGCGTGTTGCTTGGGTGGAGGTTCTGGAGTGGGAAAGTATGGGTCTGGGGGAGGCTGGGGTGCTGGTTCTGGATGGTGTGGCATTGGAAGTGGAGCAGGTGGGTCCTTCTATAACTTCGGTTATGGTGCTGTTGGTGCTACAGGCGGAGATGGTGGACTTCTCTCAGGTAGCGAAAAGGAAACCTTGCAGAACCTTAATGACCGTTTGGCCTCCTACCTGGGCAAAGTAAATGCTCTGGAAGAGGCAAATACAGAGCTTGAACACAAAATCAAGGACTGGTAAGAGAAATTTGGACCACATACTGATGGAACACCTCACAACTACAGTAAATACTGTGCTATTATTGAAAACCTTGTAAATCAGGTAAGAAGTTATATTTTTAAACAATTTGTTATTGGGATTAAATAATGCATTTAATTATTGTCTTATTCTGAAAAGTAAATTGTTAACTATGTCTCTGGCTAATATTAATGTCAAATATCAAGCCTACATTATAAATAAGTTGACAATTTCATTTGCAGCAGGATTGGGCTCCAGGGACCTGAATGTACTCAATAGGTTCATAATGAAGATCAAGTTTAAGAAAATCAGCGGAAGTTCACTGACATAACCCAGGAGATATTCACAAATCTCCAAAAGTAGAGAGCTATAAAGACTGCCAGAATTAAAGGAAACTACAAGAAAGAGATCATTGTGTCAAACATTGTCCTAATGTGGCTTTATTTTAGAGGGGGTATGAAGTTGATGCACACCTGGTGTTAGGTTAACTATTGGAAAGGGATATGGAAAAAGAAAAATGAGAATAAGCATGAATGGAGTAACAAAAAGGAGAATGTGGACAAATGATCAAATATTTCTAAAATATTGAACTAACCAAGATAAGCAAATATTTTATCATTTTAGTTATTCATGTAAGTATCAGATATTGGTTTTTTAACTACTTAAATTTTTTCTCCATTGACTTTGATTAAGTTCATCCAATCCATGAGACACAAGTAAACCTGTCAAACTTACAAGAGTCCAAGAAATAACTTATTTTTCAGTACCTCATGCTGTTTTTTAGATCATTGCTGCAACTGTTGACAATGCCAGGATCATTCTGCAAATTGACAATGCCAGGCTGGCTGCTGCTGACTTCAGACCGAAGTAAGTTGAATTAATTATATTAGACATGTATTGCCAAAATCATGCAAAAGTTAATACTATTAGACCACTGTACTAGAATCTTTCAATATTCTCTCTTTTGCATTATGTTCCAAGCATAATTCTTAAATCTTTTTACAGATTCCAGCACTGATTAACATCTCTGTAAAAAATTCATATTGTGAAAATATTTTACAATTACTCTTTGTGTAATACAATGTATAACTCAGATTTTAGCACACATTTGGTGGTTTATAAAAATAATAGAATTGTAGAGGGATTTAGATTGTAAAACTAATGTCCAATGGCCATCAACCCAATCTTTCAGTCAATGGAAATTTTGATTGCATGCATTTTCCAGAACTTACAAATTAGCAAAAGAGATGAAAACAAATAATTTTTACTCAAATGATCTAAATTGATTTCTAGATTTAAGGGCCAGATTCTGCCAACCTTATTCACACTGAGAAGTACCTTATTCAGTGAGTACGCCCACTGATTTAAATGTACTGTTTGTGGAATAAGATACCATGCAGCAATGGCTATGGTATTACAATTTGACCCTACTTTTTTTAACAATTTTTTTTAGATATGAGAATGAGATATACCTCCACCAAAGTGTTGAAGCCGACATCAATGGTCTACGTAAAGTCATGGATGAAATAACTCTTGCCAAGAGTGACCTGGAGATGCAGAGTGAAAACCTGAATGAAGAGCAGGCTTACCTCAAGAAGAACCATGAGGAGGTAAAGTAGGATCTATAACTAGCTTCCTGAAGTCAAGGGACCAAATTTCTCAGTTATTATAAACGGGTGTAGCTCCACTGAAGTCAATGAAGGTACGCTGTTTTAAGCAGCTGAGAATCAGGCCCAAGATGTTTGTTTATTAATAATTCATTGCATACTATCTTTGTAAAGTATTGTTTTGAAGGATTAGATAATATTTTTATTCTTTGGGGGTATACATTATAAAAGAGACTGCTTTTCAGAAAAATTTAAGGACAAAATAAATTGTAAATTTTGATAATTTGATATTGAGCAAGATTCTCACTCACTATGCACACCATGCAGAGGAGAAAGATTGTGTCTGGTGCCCCCCTGCTCTTCTGTGCAGTGTATCAATATTGCAGGTAGCAGTGCTGAAAAGAGCAGTCTCTGCAGTGTCACTACTCCCCATTCCAAGTACATGGCTAGTGGGAAGTGGGCTGGCAAGAGTCGGGAGTGGAGAGAGATTTGGCTCCACACTCAGCACAGCTGAGCCTGCATGGAGGAGGAAGTAATCTGCACCAGGTAGGGGGCTGGCACAGATTACTTCCCCACAGAATAAGCAGGAAACCAGGAACCTTACTGAGTCTCTGGTGCCACAATATGGTCCCTGGTCTTCTCATGGTGCAGTACAACAACAACACTGATCCTCATTCATGACTTCTGGCAAAGACACAATCTAGCCAATTATTTAGTGAGTTATAGCATTTATACTAGTCAGACATTTGTTAGAATTCATAACTGGCAATAAGGGAGGGATTTGTTGCAATTTTGCAAAGATTTACATTTGAAAGAAAAGGATTCATTTTCATATATCTTTACAAATCAAGAGGATTGCCTTATGATTTCTTTAGGTAAAAGAACATGAAATAAAGTTGTACTTTTTTGCCCCTCTATGGATGTACAGAGCAATACACTTGATAAATAAAGAGATGTGGAAGCAAATTCCTTCACATATTAATTCATGTGGCAAAATTTTAATGACACTCAATCTTAGTTTTAAACTATTTTAAATTTTAATACTATATGATTTAGAGAATTCTTGGCCAAAACAGAGTGCTCACATACATTTAATGGCTCTGATTCATCTTTCCAAACAGATTTATTAATTAAACTATATATTGAAAACAAAATTCTGAGTTTACATCCTGAGACTTTGGGGAAAAAATTCCTCGTGTGTATTATAATTAACTCAGTACTTTAAAACAAAATTTAAAAGCATAATACTGGATTTTTAAATTTAAGTGCTTAATCTTTTAAATCTGGATGTTAATCATAAATTGACAGGTATTTTTATAAAGGGCTATGCAGCTAGTCTTTTTAAAATGGTTTTTACACTTTGTTATTACTTACTGTTAGATGGAATACTTTGTTAGTAGGCAAATCTTATCCCCATGTACTTGAAACAAGTATACATGTGTAACCCTTCTGCCAGGCCGAGTTGATAGCAGCAAGGGCCAGGTTCAGTACACAGGGGTTCCCTCTCATCAAAGCAAATGCAAAACTGGCTCGAGCCCCCACCCAGTGACCTGGGAAAATCTTACACACACCCCTGGGTGCCTCAAAGAGGCAATACTGCCCCTCTCGCAAGCACAGAGTCTCGGTGTAACAGAGAATCTTTAATAACATGAGGTAAACGACATCAGCATTAAATTGGGAAAACACCACAACTAGGGTTCATCAACCAAACCATGAGCAAAGACCCATCCCAGCAAATTGGGCCATGTCCTTTCCCTCGGGTTCTTGAGTCCCACAACCCAAACGTCTCTTGAGTCCAGCAATCCAGAAATCACCCAAAGTCCAACAACCCAAAAGTCCAGCCCCAGAGTTCATCTGCAGAGTGTTTTTCGTATGTGTGTGTGTGCGCGCGCGCACTTCACTCTGAGCCGCTCCGCTCCACCAACCGTCCCACGAACTGCTCCGCTCCGCGTCCCACAAGCAGCTCCCACCATCCCATGAACTGCTCCACCAGCCGGTCCACGAACTGCTCTGCTCCGCTCCAGATCTTTAGGCTCCCCACTACTTGACACAGCGCTCAGTGATTTTAGCTCTTTAGTGATTTCAGCTTGTAGTAGTGGGAGCCTCAGTGCTGGTGCACCATAAGGTCAAAGTGAATTCAGCTCAGCACCTGTAGCTAGACTCCTAATAGACCCAAAATTAGCTCTGATGTTCCACAGTGGAGAGAGACAGAGGTGCAATTGATGTTTCAGGCCCTCACAAAGGGGCCCACACCACCAGGTACTAATACCTGTCTCCAGCCTCTCTCTCAATTCACAGAGTTTTGGAACCCATGTCCCTTGCCTAGCGAATGCTACTTAGTTGATGGTGAGTCCCTCCATCATAACAAAAGGCCAAGTACAGTTCCACTGTCCTTGATTCCCATAATCAGGGTAATAACAATTTATTCTTCCTGCCCCAATAACAGAGACACTGGGGATCCCACAGCAGCCAAAGTGACCATTTGGGCAGCTATGGCCTCATTCTAGGCGGGGTGGGTGTGCCTATGCAAATGAGATCAGCCTCTGAAGTTCTTTTCCAAAACTTGCCACACCTCACCACCAGATGTCAGGGTGGAGCTCATCCTGACTCTGCTTACACATGGCATAAAAAGCAATAGAACTAGGCAGACCACGAACAAGCCACTTAGGGTATGTCTACACACATTTGTAACTCCAGGTTAGGAATTGTGGAACCCTGGGTCCCAACGTGGTGCTCAAGCGCCTACACTGTATTATACAGGGCCAAGTCCAACCATCCACATCTCAGACTTCCTACTGCCCTCTCAAAATGTGGCCATGCTAGCTCTTTGTTTATGGTGCAAGCATGGGAAAACTGTCCTGTCCACCAAACTTGACTGTTCAAAGGACAAAGCAAGTCGGCTCATGGGATTGTGGAATACTTTTGCTTGACTCCCAGAAGTCTAGTGGGGCTGCATCTACACTACAAAGCAATAGGGCTTGAACCTAAGTCCCAGACTGATTCAGGTTCAGACCCTCCACATCTGTGGGGTCCTCGGACCCTGGGTTAGCATGATTTGTAGGGAAGTGAGATGCAGTTTGAGCCTGAATTTGAACCCTGGGCTTACACTGCAGCATAGACATTTCCTTAAGGTACTCTGAACACTGAGCATGAAGGCTAGAGAACTTAGTTCCTTGCAGGATCAAGCCACAAGTCTTCTTTTCTCTTCATTTAGGAAATGAAAAGTTTGCAAAGCACAATCTCTGGTGATGCTAATGTAGAAATTAATGCTACTCCAGGAATTGGTGTCACTACTCTTCTGAATAAAATGAGAGCAGAGTATGAGGCCCTCACTGAGCAAAATCGGAAAGACGCTGAAGCCTGGTTCAGTGAAAAGGTAACTAAATGCTAACAAGTGTTCTGAAAGCAGACTCAATTCCATGAAACTTGGACATTTTGCTTCACTAAATAACTTTTTTTTTGTTATTGCAATACCTCAGAGTAAAGAATTCAATGTACAGATCAACTTTAGTGCTGAGGAGACCAGTACCAACAAAAGGCAGATTACTGAACTGAAACGCACTCTTCAAGCCTTGGAGATAGAGCTGAAATCCCAACTTGTTCTGGTATGAGTAATTTCTAAAGATCTAAGGTCAAATTTTTAATGGGACTTTGGCTCCTAAGTGCCTACATTGCTTTTGAAGATGGGGCTTAAGCTCCTAAATCTTATATGCGTTTTTGAAATCTGCACCCCTAAAATAGCATTTGGGTGAAATCCTGCCCTCATAGAAGTGAATGGGAGCTTTGCCATTGGCTTTGATGAAGTCAGGGTGTCGCACTTTACATGCAAGAGATATATGATACATTATAAATTTCTCCTTTTACTTTGTCTTTCAAACAACTTCTGCACTAAAGCATAAAAAAAATGAAACATGGGGTAGCATTGCAAAAGAACTGCAGTGCTTCAAAATAAAATGGAATGATATACATGCACATTGACACAAACTGACACAATAAGGGTCTACTAACAAAGGAAACAAATATTCTATAGCAATCAAAGGATAAAATCATGTTCTGTTAATGGTCATGTAGTTTGTTATACTAAAAATGAAAGCGGCTTTCTTCACCTTTTGGCTCCATTTTTCTGTAATGCTATTAGAAGCACAAATAGTATATCAACAAAGAAAACTAATATGTGACCATTTTAAAGAGTTAAAATTGTACATTACTAACTGTTGAGTGGTTTGTTATACTAAATAATAAAACCTGCTTTCTTTATCTTTATATTCCATGTTATTAAACCAAAGATCTAAGGTAAAATGTTAATGGGACTTTGGCTCCTAAGTGCCTACATTGCTTTTGAAGATGGGGCTTAGGCTCCTAAATTTCATGTGCTCATATCTCATTGTTATTAAGGTTTTTCTTCCACCCTCTCATATTAGTATTGTGCATTCTTATTCTATGTCAGAAACAATCTCTTGAAGCCACCTTGACAGAGACAGAAGGTCGTTATTGTGCACAACTTTCAGAAATACAAGTGGTGATTAGCAGCATGGAGACACAAGTGCAACAGATAAGGGATGATATGGAATGCCAGAATTCAGAGTATGAATTACTCCTGGACATCAAGATTCATCTGGAAAATGAGATTGAGGTTTACCACCGCCTGTTAGATGGAGAGGGAAGTTAAGAAAAGGGAAGAGTACTGAAGGAAACAAAGTATTTACAGCTGAACAAATAACTGATTTTTTAGGAAAGTGAAAATTTTTTTTACATCTTTTGGGGTCGACTAGAAAGGGAATTTTTTTAGTTTTCCTTGCCAAAACGAAAAACAAAAAAAATTCTGTTTCAGATCAAACAAAATGTTTTATTCGATCCAGAACAAAAATTTGGGGGGGGAGGAGGAGCGTTTCATTTTGGTTTTAGGTGCTTTTAACCTCTTTTTGGTTTTGTTTTTTAAATATATCTAGCTACATTTCTAAGCAAAACACCAAAATGCATCAACTTTTGAAATTTTTTTTTGTCCAAAACGATTCAGCGAATTCGACTCAATTTCACAAATAGTTTCGGTCAAGCCAGAAACAGCAGTTTCAGCAAGTAAACTATGTGTCATAAAAATTTCACCCAGCTCTGGATGTATTATCCACTGTCTAGTCTAGGTTCTACATGTATCACTGTACTCTGACCACTGCCACTTCACGTTAGTGCGGTTTAGCGGGATCTAATTTGATATTGCATTAAAATTACTAAGAAAAAACTCTTATGTTAAACATTTATGTTTTCTACAACCCTTTAAAATATTGATAGACTCACAAAATTCTGATTCCCTTTTGAAATCTCTCTGTATTCCTTGAAATTTTAATATTACTATATGGTAAATATCTCCCTCCTTTGTGTAAAAGAGTCACCATTTCTTCATTCAAATCCATTCTTAAAACAAACCTTTTTCCACAAAACCTTTCATTGAAACTGGTCATCAGTACTACTCTGATATCAGACTTTCATATAATCTGATATACAATGTGTCTGAAATGGATTGTTTCGTTTGAAATGCATGCTCCTTGGGCAGGGACTGCAGATGAAATCGTCACTCATACTCCAGCCTCTTTAAATGAGATAAAAGGGCAGGACCAGTGTAAAGGGACTCTACAAGCCTCAGTTCCAGCTGGTAGAAAATTCCCCCAGTGTTGGAACTGTGAAAGACAGCCCTAAAGTTGTTGTCCAGAGATTCTCTTGCAAGCAAAGGAATATGGGCATGCCAGGGAGGGGGATGGAGGCAGGAAAAGCATGTCAAGCCCAAGGCTGGAACATGCAACAATGTGGAGATTCCAGGTGGCACTGCAGCCCATAGGGCTCTGGTCGCAGAGCCTAGTCCAGCTCAGGACTAGGAGGATATGAAGGTTGCTTAAAGTGATGTTTCCGAAATGGTGGACCCCAACCCACCAGTGGGTTGCCAGAAGGTTCTCCATGGGTCGCAGGCCTCGTGCAGAGGGGTTGGAGAATAAACCTGCCATTCACTCACCCTGCAGCGATAGCTCCTGTCCCGCAGGGCCGGGCTTCCCACTCCAGGCATTCCAATCTAAGGGGTGGTTGCGCCACCCAGGTTTGGCCTGGCTACCCCTCCATCATGACGGAGGGGTGGCTGAGCCAAACCTGATGGGGCTGTGACACCATGCACCAGGATGGACTGCCTAGAGCGGGGAGGCAGGCCCAATCCTGTGGGACAGGACCTACTGCTGCAGAGTGAACACAGCACAGTCTTGTTCTCCAACCCCATTTTCTTGGGGTCTCCCCTCCACACCAGGCCAGGATTAGGGCTGCAGTGCCAGGGCAGAGGGTACTGCTGTGGGTGATCAGTTCCCCCTCAGTGGGACGAGAAGAGGGGGATGCTGGCCTATGATTTTGCCTCCCCACCCTCCACCCCACGAATTTGGTCCCTGGCTAGGGCACAAAAGTAAAGACAAAATGCAGTTGGTGGGTTTCCTTAGTAAAAAGTTTGGGAACCCCTGGTTTAAAGCCACCTTAATCCCTCATCTCCCTGTGCTGCAAGTTCTGCGTTGCAAATTTTAGAGGCGAAGCACAAAATCTCATTCTCTACTTTTGTTCCACACCGCGTATAATGAGAGAGCTGAAAATATAGTTAAATAATAATTAAAATAAAATATTACTTATTACAGTGATTCCGGATATGGAGGTCCTGGATTTAGAAGTTCTATATCTGGGGATTCAGGATCTAGAAATCTAGGATCTGGCACAGGTTTGGAATTGAGAGGTACAGGATCTGCTACAGTTTCAGAATCTACTGGTTCTGGCTCTGGTGCAGAGTTGGGATCTAGACGTTCTGGATCTGCAAGCTCTGATTCTAAGTCAGGCGATATCAGCAAAGGAAATCAGTTTCTGTGTTTGTTGTCCTATGATTTTTGTTATTAGGCTGTAGAGATCTTGGCAATTCAGGTGTAGAAGAAGAATGTTGGGGTTTTTGGCTATTATTTATGAGTAAAAAATATGCTCTCAGTATGTGTTAGTTGTTTGTTATTAATCTAATTGACTTTCTTTAAATATAATGGAGTATTTTAGTCAAGTTCTTATCCCAAAATGGTAATGAGGAATTTCATCCTCCATCTGAGTTAAGAAAGAAATGAAGAAGTCCTTGTAGTATCTTAGATTAATTTACGCCACTGTCTGCCTACAATCAATGTTTGATTGATGTACTATAGTATCTCTGAAACATATCCTTTGCAAAAAAAATGACAGTGAATTGAGCATTACTTTTTATCTTATATTTAAGTTTTGACATTCACATTTTCTATTTCATGTTTAGAACTTACAAAAATCAGAGTGATTAAAACAATCATTGAAGAGTTAGATCAGCATGGTAGAATCACATCATCTAATGTCCAGGCAGTTGAAGAGAAGCCAATAAGATAAACAACATCAAGATATGGTCCTTTTACAGATACTAATACAAAGTGACCAGAATGAATGCAAATGAGTAAATGCATCATCCCGAGTGGTTATGGAAATATTTTCTTTCCTTAAAAAGGGAGAGTCTAGTGAAAGGTCTCTGCTTTTTCTTTTCACTTTAATCAGAAGTGTTCTATTATGCAAAACAAAACAAAAAAAATATATCTATGTTCTGGTGTATGTCAATAAACTTTCTTAATTTTGCTAATTATATACATTGCCCCGATTATTTTTATGTGAATTAAGTACTGTCTGATTCTAGTGTTGGGCAAAGCTCAAACAATTTGGTAACTGGGTTTGATTAACAATGTAACCCTCCTGTCTATGTCAAGGGCAGAATTTATACCCACATAGTTAAGTTTAATGCACTGGAATTATGGAAGACGAAATGCTGCTAATTTATCTTCTGCTGCTATTATTTCAGTGACACTATCTGGAGGCCTAACTTCTAACACTTTTGCTATTTTTATTGAAAGAGGAACTGTATAGTATGCAGCCCCAACCTGTGGGCTGCATCCAGAAATATGTCCGACCACAAACCCCATAAGGGATAGTGTGGGTGCTGACATTTCTATACCAGGTGCAAGTAACAGGAATCCTGCTGTAACTGTACTCATGCACTGGTTATAATAGCACATTTCAATTTGCAATGACTTACTCTTTTTAAAAAGAGGACACTTGATCATCTGTTCCATATTACTTTGAGAATTTCTCCCAAACTGAACTTCCACTGTGATCTTAAGTTTCATTTTCATAACCAACATACAATTTTAGCTGGGAAAATGTTTATTGTGCTTGTGGTAGAAAAAATGAAAAACTGTACCAGGTATTGTAAATCTCTTTGAAAAACTGTTAAGTAGACAAAAGTTGTGGTATTTGTTTTATGCACCAATTTTTTCTTACAATGCTAGTAATCCTTCCTGAGACAAGTTCAAAGTCAGGAAGCAGCCCCTTACACAAAATCACTATATACATATTTTATTAATTATTATTATTATTAAATGCATTGATAGCTGCAACACAAAATAAACTAGATGATTTATTGCAACAACCAGTGAAATCCTCTTTTACAATCAATATTTGCTAAAGAATTCCAGTGAGCTCAGATTATAAAATGAATTTACCAGGCAATATCTCAGCCTCTTATAAATCCCAAATTAGAAAGAACTTTTTGCTTTAGTGAATTCCGCCCCCCCCGCCCCCCCATGCCAGGACTTTCACTGGCAGGCTTCTGTGGAGCAAATGCACAGCTCAGGTTTTAGTACCAAATTTGTTTAAAAATAACTTAAGAAGAAATCTGTGCATTGGCTAAATTATGTCTTTGAGTCAAACAATGACAACGGATCTGATGTTCCTTTCTTTGCTAAAAATAAAAAATGCAAAACTAATAATCCAGGTAGCAGTGCTGTTCAGATATGTCATTCTAAGTTTTGTTCTGTTTCCTTTTGAAATTATGAGGTGTGAAAGATGAAGAGAATGTAGCAGAGCTAAAGTTAAAAGGGGAAAAAGATTGCTCATCAAAATAAAAGATTAAAAGAATAGTGAAATAAGTTTTTCTCCACTCTACCTACTGCCATAACAATCCTTGGCATAACAAATATCTTAAGAACATATTTCTATGAAAGTGTACTTAATAAAGTTAGCAAAAACATTAGAAAAAAATTGCCCAATTGTAGATAATAGACATTAACTTGTCAAACTACATTTTGCTACGAGGAGACAAAATTCGGGAATGAAAACCTCTGTTAATTACACATATACAGGCTAAAAATCTGCCTGGCTGATACACCGTCTGATATACTGGGGCAGGTCCCACTTCTGTTTTAATGCCATATCTGTCTCTATTCTCATGCCTTTCCTCAATCAGTACGAGTGGTAGTGGTGGACCTCTTAGAACATCTAGTGGGCTAGACTTTAGTGGTGGTTCCAGCTTTGGAAGGAGTTGTGCCTCAAGTTGCCGCTACCCATGCTACCACAGCAATATTGCTATTTATACCCATGCTAGGTCAATGCGATCTACTGCGAGTAAGCATACATGAGCAGGGAAATCACACCCCAGCTCATAGTGTAGACCCAGGCTCAGAGAACGTGTCAATGGGATTACTCATGTAAGTAAGCAGGTACTTAAATACCTCACTGAATCATGGCCTAGATCAAATGATCCAAAGACAGTCTCACTTTGTGGATACAGTCGGGGCTGTGTTAAACTTATTCCAGGTGGTGATCACTTTTTCATATCTTATAGTGTTACCTCACTGTGTTATTAAAGTCCTCCTGGTTTCGTCTTCTCCAGAAACTAAAAAGTTTTCAAAGGGTTACTAGTGGTGATATCAATGTTGAAATGGATGCAGCTCCAAGAGTTTATCTGACTAAATGACATGACAGCACGGTATGAAGCCCTTGCACAAAAGAATCACAGAGAGACAGAAGAACAGTTCAACTCTCAGGTAAAAATGGCATTATTTGGAAGGTATAGCAAGTATATGAAACACTGATTTTATTTCATTAACTAACATTTTATTTTTATTTGATTGTGGTATTACAGTATGGAGCCCTGCAACAAGTGATTTCTGCCAATGTTGATCAACAAAGCTCAAGAAAGAGTGAAATAACAAGACTAAAAGGCACTCTTGATGCACTGGAATTAGAGCTCTAGTCCTAACTTGCCAAGGTATGTAATAGTTGTCACACCAGTTTTCATAATTCAAAATACAATACACCTTTGCTTCATGTATAATTATTCTGATAGGGATTTATATTCCATTGTGAAAATATGTTCCCTTGTGACTTTTTGAAGAAAAGCCAACTAAATAAACAGCATCAAGATTGCACAGGTGATCCTTTTACAGGTGTCAAAACCAAGAGTCAAGAAAGGAGGAAATCTCCCGAACAAGTGCAGCATCCTGAGTGGTCTGAGGAAATAATTTCTATTTTTAAAATCAGAATTACACCAAGAGTTTCTGATTTTTCTACTTAATTGGAAAATATTCTTTAATGGAAACTAAAAAGTATATTCTGATATTCTAATTTCATTTGCTAGTCTATTTCAATAAACTTTTTTACTATTACAAGTTATATATTTGGTCACAACTATAGTTACCTTAAACTGTGAAACTCTGTACCTCACTTGTTAATACCAGCAGAGAGAGAAACTCAAAATATTTAGAATTTAGTCTCAGTTCTGATAAGCATATAGATTACGAATGTTTATCCACATTTTATGAGGCCACTTCTAGAATGACATCCCTCTATCCTGTTCACCACACATAAACACAACAACAGCAGCTTGCAGCAGCATCCAATGCTAGAATTAACTCCATCAACTCCACTACCCTTCACCATCACCTTCGATTATCTTCAAGGGTACAGACCCAAATCCCACCTTGACCTTCTTCAGACAGGAATTCTTCAAGAGGGAAATTTAATCTGAATAGCACCTCTTAATAATGGAGGCCACCACTGATGGTCTTCCTCTTCCACTCCCAACATCTCTTTTTCATATAAGAGAAACCTGAGGCCATAATCTCTTCCCACTCTTACCAGTATCTCCCTTTTGATGGGGAAAATGTAGCCACTTTTCATCCCCTTTCCCCCAAATGTACATGCATTTAGGTGTAAATATTACCCAATATAAAGGAATAAGAAATACCATATACACACACAAAAGCAGAATTATGGTTGCTGTAAAAATCAAAACACAGTAACTTAGAGTTTAGTTTATTTGCTGTTGTTCCACTGAATAATTTTTGCAGTGTATCTACATTTACATTTTTTCCTAAACTGGATACTATCATCAAAACCGTCACTATGACATCAGAAGAAATATTAGTATAAACTTGTATAGTATGGAGCAACTACAACACCACCAGCCACACTCAGTCAGTTACCATACTCTTAGAAAGCAGCAACAAAAGGCACCAGTGACCACCATTTGACCAGAGCAGCTAGCAACTAACATGCCACTATTTTTAGCCCATACAGTGCAAAACAATTTACTCAAAATATCCAGAGTACAAAACTAAGTAAAAGGCAACATTGGTAATGTAATGTAAGTATTCAAAGTTACTAGCATTCAAAAAGATATAAAAACCAGCAAAGATATAAATGTTTACACTTACCTTTTGCTGTCAGAAATTTCTATGTCTTGCCAGGAAGATGTTCTTTACATAGGAATGGCAAAAAGAAACAAAAAAGAAAGTTAAGGCTAACTAAATAAAAAAATTAATAAAATACACTACCTGCACACTTTTTGCAGTACATAAGGTTCGCCTCTTAAATTAGATGTTTCCCTTCACACTACAAACGATTGCTGCACATGAACCATGATGTCCAAAAACACCCTGCTCGCTTCCTAGAAGAGCCAACAACTCACAGATTACTTTGACTATGCAGCTAAAAACATCAAAGAAGACTGCTGCTCCAAGAAGCTACCCTTGGGCACTGAGGAAGATGGCAAACCAATCAAGGTATATAGAAATATTTTCCAAAGCCCAGGTCTGTAAGGGTGAAAGACAACTACAACCTGGTTGCACTTCCAATGGGGAGCTCTTTAGCTAACCATGGTCAGAAAAGAATTGGGATGCAATATTTTGATTGATCTGAAAGATGCTCCAGCCTATCCTGTGCTGAGGACCTACGAATCAAGAGTAGGAATCCAGTTAAACGATATCTTTAGAGAAAGAAACACTTTGTGTAGTTGTGACATCTTTTTCATTTAGCCAATGCCTGTTTTAGGAAGTAATTGTCATAGCAGGATTTCAACAATTTTTGCCATTTCACTACAAGATTGTGCACTACATTATCATTTACTTCAGAGCACTGCCCCACCCACAGATCAAGGAGGGAAAGGGAATGAGAGAGGGTGTAAATTACTTTTCATGAAGCAGCTTACTCCCTGCTGTGCACCTAGCCAGCTACTCTGGCTGAAGGTGGGAGGGACCAGAGCAAAGGCTCCTCCCACATTCCATCCTTCTTTGTCCCTTTCCCACACATTTCCCCAAACTAGGGAGTATGGGGCCACTAACCCCTGTTATCTTCACCACAGCCAACATCATAATCAAAGCGGGGCCACAGAAGGGAATAAATATGGGCCTTACTCCCCCTTACTTCCTTGTGTGGCCAAGTAAGGGTTGTGACATTTAAGCCATTAGAGACCAGATAACTCTTTCTTTAGCCTATCTGCCACCAAGAGACTAAGCCCTGCCACTTCCAAGTTCACTTAGTAAAAACTGAGTTCCACTCTTCGCTATTCACAATACAACAATCAAGTGTCCCTTTTCCTGCACACCTGCCCATCTAAAGATAAGAATGGGCCTTTCTGATACCATTAATCTGAAGTGTCATCAATGTTCTTTGATGACACTGTTGAAAAGAAATACTGCTAGTGCGGTAGTTTAACACACAGTAAGACACAGCTATCTGAGTAATTCATTATTCAAATACTTGAAACCAAAGTGTTAGTCTACATTATCTTCAGTCACTTGAAACTAGGAGTTATCATTTCATCATCTGTTATGATATGGCTATCAGATTATCATATGTTCAACATATTCATAAATGATCTGGAAAAGGGAGTAAACAGTGAGATGGCAACATTTTCAGACAATACAAAATTACTCAAAATAATTAAATCCAAAGCACATTGCGATAAATTACAAAAGGGATCTCACAAAACTGGGTGACTGGGCAACACAATGGCCCCCGATGAAATCCAGTGTTGATAAGTGTAGAATAATGCATATTGGAGAACATAATCCCAACTATACATATAAAATGATGGGGTGTAAAGTACCTGTTACCACTCAAGAAAAAGATCTTGGAGTCATCGTGGATAATTCTGTGAAAACATCCTCTCAACGTGCAGCAACAGTTAAAAAAGCATTAGGAAAGGGAAAGATAATATGACAGAAAATAATGTAATGTCAGTATAAAAATCTATGCTACGCCCATACCTTGAACACTGCTTGTAGTTCTGATCACCCCATCTCAAAAAAGATGCATTAGAATTAGAAAAAGTACAGAGAAGGGCAACAAAAATGATTAGGGGTATGGAATAACTTCTATATGAGGAGAAGTTAAAAGACTGGGACTGTTCAGCTCAGAAAAGAGACGACTAAGGGGGGTATGACAGAGGTCTATAAAGTCATGAATGGTGTGGAAAAGGTTCTCATAACAAGAACAAGAGGTCACCCAATGAAATTAACAGGCAGAAGGTTTAGAACAAACAAAAGGAAGTACTTCTTTCACAGAATGCACAATCGACCTATGGAACTAGTTGTCAGGGGATGTTGTGAAGGCCTAAATTATAACGGGGTTCAAAAAAATATTAGATAAATTTGTGGAAGATAGGTCCATCAATGGTCTAGGATGGTCTAGGATGCAACCCCATGCTCTAGGCTTCCATATACCTCCGACTGCCAGAAGCTGGGACTGGACATCTTTCCCCTCCCACTGTACAGAAAGCTGGAAAGTGTTTTGGTTCTTTTAGGATTAGAGTAAAATCTTTCTCTAATGTATATCATTTACAGGTATTGCTCCAAAGGTCAGGTGTGAGTTGACAAAGCTATTTTTGTTTAAAGCTCAATACAAAAGTGACGAAAGGTTATACAGTATTTTGTTCAGTTTAAATAGACTAATTTTATATTTTAATTATTTTTCTAAGTATCTAAAAACAATAAAATATAAGTTTAAAAAAATAAGTATACATGTTCATTTGAAAAAGACCATTAACAGAAGAGAAAGTGGTGAAAAGCATCTCCCCAGTTGAGAGAATGGCAGACAAAGCATTATCTTTTCACCTTCTTGCCATGATCTATTAAACACAACACTGCTCAACACAAAGTCACCTACGTTACACACAAATACTCTGAACTTCAGTCAACTGCACAATGACACTGGGATCCAAAGAAAGGATTTGCACAGGCATCTAAGAGTGAGCTATACTAGTAGCCTCATTACCTCAACCAATTAAAATAAATGACATGCAAAAGGAACCTCCATTTACTAAACAACAGAACATTTAAACAACCATGTAAATTATCCACTCCCTCAGTTATTACAAAGATCATCCTCAAATCAAATCAGTGTACCTAGCATTCACTGGATTTTAAGCTAAAAGATTGGTACAAAATCCAAAATAATTCATGCATACATACTGCATGTTGGCCCAATTCAGCAAAGCAATTAACCACATGCTTCAATTTAAGCATCCCTGTTCTGCCAGGCACTTAAGCACAGTCTTAACTGTTAGCAGATTCATGAATGTGCTCAAGTGCTTCAGAGGACAAGGATGGACTTACTCATGTTTTAAAGGTAAGTGCCTGAGTAACTGATTTCTGAATTGGGGCGAATTCTGCAGAGGAGATTACTTTAATTGACTCTACATTTTTATCTACTGAGCAGTCCTGATAAAATTCCCAGCTCCAAATCTCTCTGTAGTAGGAAAAGGGCCTGAAACATAAGCCCTTGTATCAGAGGCCTGAGCTAAAGGAGTGGTCAAAACTTTGCTGATATAAAGCAAAGTTAAGTTGTAAGCAAGAAGCAGGCCCTGCTCACAGAATCTGCCAAGAACAGGGCTGGTATTGCAGAAACACACTTTCCTAAGCAGTGATAGGCACAAGAATATATACACAAACACATTCCAGAAAGGTGGTATCAGAACACCTCGATACCAACTGTGACAAAGTTCCTGCGCTACCTTGGTGGGTCTTGCGCTTATTGGCGGATTTGCTCGCCTTGGAGCTTCACGGCAGCCCTCAGATTGGCCGTTTTTCTGAACCCAGAGTCCAGATCGACTCCTCCTGTGTCTGACCAGGAGTTGGGAGGATTTGGAAGGAACCCGGGCCCGCCCTCTACTCTGGGTTCCAGCCCAGGGCCCTGTGGAATGCAGCTGTCTAGAGTGCCTCCTGGAACAGCTGTGCGACAGCTACAACTCCCTGGGCTACTTCCCCATGGCCTCCTCCCAACACCTTCTTTATCCTTACCACAGGACCTTCCTCCTGGTGTCTGATAATGCTTGTACACCTCAGTCCTCCAACAGTGCGCATTCTCACTCTCAGCTCCTATTGCCTCTTGCTCCCAGCTCCTCACACACACACCACAAACTGAAGTGAGCTCCTTTTTAAAACCCAGTTGCCCTGATTAGCCTGCCTTAATTGATTCTAGCAGCTTCTTGATTGGCTGCAGGTATTCTAATCAGCCTGACTTAACTGTCTCCAGAAGCTTCCTGATTGTTCTGGAACCTTCCCTGTTACCTTACCCAGGGAAAAGGGTCCTACTTAGCCTGGGGCTAATATATCTGCCTTCTATTACTCTCCTATAGCCATCTGGCCCGACCCTGTCACACAACACTTTCCCCAAAAGATAACAGGAACATGCTGATCCATTTTAAAAATAAGGTCAGGATGACAGAATGATGGACAGAGATGTTTTAATCAAACCAACAGGTACAAGGTAATGGGTTGTGGTTAGCTACGTCAGAGGGGGCAGTAACTCACATCAGAGTGTGGCACCTAACTATATCACAGAGGTAATACATAACTTGTTTGTACTGGGGTATAAAGATGTATCTCAGAGGGAATGTCTTTGTCTGGCCTTGTGGGGAGCGGAAAGTCCCGCCATTCACCGAGCTGGTCCTTTGTAACGGGCATACATGTGTTAGTGGTCCTGGAGAGTCTGCAGGATACTAGGACCGTGCCTCATTGACAATAAACCTGGCCAGGTGCCTTCACTAAAAACTGAGTCTGTGGATTTATTGGGCAGTTTAATTGAGGTCTGTTATCTCCTCTATCTACGCAGAGCTGGGACATATGCAGCCAATATCTGACCACACTCTCCACCTCTCCTAAGAAAAAATTAAGCATCGGGAATTCCAGGATATGCCTACATTTTATTCATTTAAATTTTAAGAGGTCAAATTTAATAATAATGGATTAATATTTTAATGTGTTCAAATATCATGCAATACACAAACTGCTTCTGCAGGAAGGCACTCTGAAAATAAAATTATAGATGATAATGATGATGATGATTTTATTAGTAAAGGCAAATTTGAAGAACCTACGTAACGCCCTTAGTCGGCCCCCAAATTTACTGAAAGTCTTGAAGTAGCTCATACTTAGAAATATTAAGAAGATCCCACCCGAACAACAGTTAAGAAGGAAAACTGCATGCAAATCAAACAAACATTGGGACTAATGGCACTTTTATTTATTAGGGCTGTCAATTAATCGCAGTTAACTCAAAAAAATTAATCGCGATTACTCGCAGTTTTAATCACACTGTTAAACAACAGAATACCAATTGAAATTTATTAAATATTTTGGATGTTTTTCTACATTTTCATATATATTGTATTCTGTGTTGTAATTGAAATCAAAATGTATATTATTCTTGATTACAAATATTTGCATTGTAAAAGATAAACAAAAGAAATAGTATTTTTCAATTCACCTCTGTCACGGAGTCCCTGGGCGATACTCTGGAACTGCTCCCCATGAAGCCAGTCAGGACTCTGGGGCAGTCGCCTTTCTGTGAGCAGCCTGTCTTCAGGACACACAGCTCACACAGCTTCCACCTTCCTGGGTCTGACCTCGGAGCATTCAGCATCCTCTGCCCCTCCGTGCGCTTCCCCCAGCGAGTCCGCTCAGGCAGGGCTCCTGGGGAAGCCAGAGGGTCCTGCACCCCAACTTCGCAGTCAGACTTGACTCTCAGCCAGCCAGTAAAACAGAGGTTTATTAGATGACAGGAACATGGTCTAAAACAGAGCTTGCAGGTGCAGAGAACAGGACCCATCAGCTGGGTCCATTTTGGGGGGGGGGGGGCAGTGAGCCAGACAACCACGTCTGCACTTCACTCCATGTCCCAGCCAGCCCCAAACTGAAACTCCCTCCAGCCCCTCCTCCTCTGGGCTTTGTTCCTTTCCCGGGCCAGGAGGTCACCTGATTCCTTTGTTCTCCAACCCTTTAGCTCTCACCTTGCAGGGGGGAAGGGCTCAGACCATCAGTTGCCAGGAAACAGGGTGTCGGGCATTCTCTGTGTCCAGACCCCTGTACACACCTGCCCTCTAGGGCTCTGCAATGATCATACACCCTTCTCCCACCCCCTAGATACTTAAGAACTGCATAGGGGAAACTGAGGCACCCCCACAATGTTCGGAGGAAACATTAAGAACAGTCCCACTTCGTCACAACCTCATACAAGTACTGTAGTGCAATCTCTGTGTGGTGAACGTGCAATTTACAAATGTAGATTTATTTTTTTTTGTTACAAAACTGCACTCAAAAACAAAACAGTGTAAAACTTCAGAGCCTACAAGTCCACCCAGTCCTACTTCTTGTTCAGCCAATAGCTAAGACAAACAAGTTTGTTTACATTTTCAGGAGACAATGCTGCCCTCTTCTTATTTACAATGTCACCAGAAAGTGAGAACAGGCATTTGCATGGCACTTTTGTAGCCGGCATTGCAAGGTATTTCCGGGACAGATATGCTAAAAATTCGTATGCCCCTACATGCTTTGGCCACCATTCCAGAGGACATACATCCATGCTGATTATGCTCGTTAAAAAAATAATGCGTTAATTAAGTTTGTGACTGAACTCCTTAGGGGGAATTGTATATCCCCTGGTCTGTTTTACCCGCATTCTGACATATATTTCATATTATAGCAGTCTCGGATGATGACCCAGCATGTGTTGTTCATTTTAAGAACACTTTCACTGCAGATTTGACAAAACGCAAAGAAGTTATCAATGTGAGATTTTGAAATATAGCTACAGCATTCGACCCAAGGTTTAAGAATAAAGTGCCTTCCAAAATCTGAGAGGGACGAGGTGTGGATGTGGAGCATGCTTTCAAAAGTCTTAAAAGACCAACACTCCGTTGAGGAAACTACAGAACCTAAACCACCAAAAAAGAAAATCAACCTTCTGCTGGTGGCATCTGACTCAGAAAATGAAAATGAACATGCATCAGTCCGCACTGCTCTGGATTGTTATCAAGCAGAACCCGTCATCAGCATGGACGCATGTCCTCTGGAATGGTGCTTGAAGCATCAAGGGACATATGAATCTTTAGCGCTTCTGGCACGTAAATACTTGTGATGCCAGCTACAACAGTGCCATGAGAATACCTGTTCTCATTTTCAGGTGACATTGTAAACAAGAAGCAGGCAGCATTATCTCCTGCAAATGTAACCAACCGTGTTTGTCTGAGCGATTGGCTGAACAAGAAGTAGGACTGAGTGGACTTGCAGGCTCTAAAGCTTTACATTGTTTTATTTTTTAATGCAGTTATTTTTTGTACATAATTCTACATTAATAAGTTCAACTTTCATGATAAAGAGATTGCACTACAGTACTTGTATTAGGTGAACTGAAAAATACTATTTCTTTTGTTTTTTTACAGTGCAAGTACTTGTAATCAAAAATAAATATAAAGTGAGCACTGTACACTTTGTATTGTGTGTTGTCATTGAAATCAATATATTTGAAAATGTAGAAAACATCCAAAAATATTTAAATAAATGGTATTCTATTATTAATAGTGCAATTAATCGTGATTAATTTTTATAATCGCTTGACAGCCCTATTAATTTATCAAAGAGAGAAATGATAAGTTTGGTGGTAAGAATGGTAAAAATATATCACTTGAAATTTTGCTCTATCTTCTTGGGGAATTATGAGAGTTATGCCTGAGGTCTGGAAGAAGCAAAGGAATTACTCATCTATGATTAAAATGTAATAATGATTCTTTCGCTTTGTTCCACCCTTCTCTATTCCTGATATAACAAACATCTTCAGGGCACTAACCTCTTTACATGAACGGTCACCACTGATTTAAATGCTAATGAGGAGAAATCATCCAATCATGGCTAACACTATGCTGAGTTGGCATAGGCAGGAGGAATCCAGAAAGAAACACCCTAATAATTCTGTATAAAAAGGTAAAGGAACTGCCTAGCCAAGACATTCTCTCACTCTACTTTGATGCCTTTGTTACACTTTAACAACTCAGACCACCACTAAAAAACTATGTCTCTTTGTATTGCTAGTGGATCCAGCCAGGTTTCCTCATTTGGTGGAGGTGGTGGATCAGTCAGAGTCTCCAGCATAGGAAGACACTTTGGTAGTGGGAGTGTATGTGGTTTGGCTGGGGGATCCGGTGTTGGATTAGGGAGTGGATTAGGAAGGGGAGCAGGTGGTGGCTTTGGTGGAGGCTATAGTGGTGGGTTTGGTAGTGTATCAGTTGGAGGAGGCTATGGAAATGCCTACCGCAGTAGCTCATTTGGGGGCTTGGGTAGTGGCTATAGTGGAGGCTTTAGTGGGGCCTTTGGTGGAGCTGATGGCAGCCTTCTGTCTGGTGGCGAAAAGGAAACCATGCAGAACCTTAATGACCGCCTAGCTAACTACCTGGATATGGTGCGTGCTCTGGAGGAGGCAAATGCTGATCTTGAACATAAAATCCGGCTGTGGTATGAGAAACATGATCCTGCTGCTGCTGGGTTACGCTGTGATTACAGCAAATATTACCAGATAATTGAAGATCTTAAGAATCAGGTAATAAATAATTTTTCAGCACTTTACAATGGTATGCACCTTGTAACCATATCTTGTGTTAAACTATAACTCACAAGCAGTGCATGAGTTATTATCAAATGAGAAATTCTGCTCAGCTTAGTTTCAGACATTTATCATTTTCTGTTGACATTAAGAATACTTAAAGCAGTAGACTTTAAGATGTAATATTTCTACCAACTGATTTTTCACACACATTCTTGTTAATTTAATATGACTATAAAAGTATCTATTTTACTATTAAGAATGGTTAGTTTTTTTACTGTTTATGCATGAAAATTAATTTGTTAACGTGGAAAGGAAATACTTAATTTTAAAAAAAGGGAAAGAAATCATATCTCCCACTATGTTTAAACTGCATATAAACAAATTATTTTTTAAATCTGCATTTTTCATGTTAGCCTCTAAATTTGCCCAAAATTAAATGCCTCAAAATTAAATGCAAAGAATATTTTCATAGTAGTCATATAAATATTGCCTCTTTCCTTATCTATCTTTCTATTTATCCAGATCATCTCTGCAACTATTGACAATGCCAAGATAGTCTTGCAGATTGACAATGCCAAGCTTGCTGCTGATGACTTCAGACTTAAGTGAGTTCAGTGAAAACCAGTTAGTAATGATGGGGTAGTAACAACTTGGGCCACCTCATGCCATTTGTTTTTAAGCAGAACTCACCATTGTTTGCTGCTTACAAACTGATCATCTCATATGGTCCTTAGACACTTTTCTCTACACTTTTTAGTATTAAAAGAAATCTGAAGTATTATTCCAAAAATGATAACAATATTAAAATCAATTTTATAACTATTATATGCAATAGAGCTATATTTTTAATTTTAAAAAAACTATTAAAACTTTTGCCAAATCATAAAAACCAGAATATAAAATAAACAGATAATAAAAATGCATTATTCTCACATCTTCTCTAATGAAATTCTGCTTTATTAATATCAAATATTTTTCTTGCAAGGAAAAATAGATTTCTCTTTCTTTCTGATCTGATTATATTCTCAAAATTCTCCTAACACTTTAAAGGTATGAAAATGAGCTTTTCCTTTACCAAAGTATTGAAGCTGACATTAATAGTCTGCGTAGAGTCCTAGATGACCTGACTATGACAAGATCCAACCTGGAAGCACAGCTTGAAAGCCTGACTGAGGAGCTAGTGTATCTTAAGAAGAACCATGAGGAAGTAAGATCTTTGCCTTCCTTTTGCAAATATAGGTCCCAGTCCAACTCCCACTGAAGTCAATGAGAGTCTTTCCATTTAAACGTGGTTTAAAAGTGAAATGGTTTATGGTCAATTTACTATTTCAAAACATTCAGATTTTGACACTTACTGATTTCAGTTATTTAATTTTTCCCTGCTTCTGCAGCTGCAATATATTTAAAATTAAAATCTCCTTGTCTTCCATTTAACCAGGAAAGGAAAAGCTTCCAGCGTGGCTCTACAGGTGAAGTGAATGTAGAAATTAATGCTGCTCCAGGAGTTGATCTAACAAAGATTCTGAATGACATGAGAGCTCAGTATGAATCCCTTGCTGAGCAAAATCGTAGGGAGGCCGAAGAACAATTTAATAAAATGGTAACAATATGATTGATACATTTTCTGAAAGCATATTCAAATCCAAAGATTTGTTTCATCACACCGTATTCATTATATTGTATTATGACTTTTCCAGAGTCAACAGCTGCAGCAACAAATCTATGATGATGCTGGTGCAGCAGACTCAGCCAGGCATGAAATAACTGAGATCAAACGTACTCTCCAAACCCTGGACATTGAGCTACAAGCCCTTCTGGCCAAGGTTTGTAATAGCTGCCACTTAAGATAACTTTTATCATTCAAAATTCTTATTAAAAACATTTACAGTGTGCATAATAGCTTTATCCACTACTTTGGCATTATGTAAGGGCATATTTGCATTTAATATATAATTGTTTCTAATATAGACCCATGTTTTGATAGCTCACCTATATTTATTCTAAGCACAGAGAAACAACTGTAATTCTAACTAAATACTAAAGTCTATAGAGAAGGAAGAGTGGTGAGTTTGACTAGTTAGAAAGAATAATCAAAATAAACAGATTTGTTTTAAACAGTCTCAAAAACACTTCATAAAGTTTTGTAATAGATATGGCCTCAAAAGAGGCATTACAGGTCAATATTCCACCTTCATTACACACATGCAAGTTTATCCACTTTCAATGGAACTTTTTTTTTTGGCAAGAATCCAGTATGGAATATGGTCCACCACCTTTTAAGTAAGTGTAAAATGACTGAATATGTGTATAGGGAATGCTGAATATTGAATAATCCCTTGGTGGCCTAATCAGTATTTTAATATTTAATGTAAATAAAAAACAACAGGATATTAAATTTAATGCCATCCAGCTTTTTGGCATAAAGTTGTTTTATCATGTTCTCTCAGTGACTATATTTTTCATTCATTCTGATCTGTGAAAAGACAACTTCAAAAGGCTCTTATGGATTTCTTCAGAAGAGCAGTCAATAGCCAAACTACTTATCTTCAACATCTCACCAATAAGAACAAATCTGAATTTCTTTCAAACACCTGTATAGCAGATAATCATGCACCAAACAGATTAAATTCTTATATTCCCACTTTGACCTTTCACTTATTTTCATAAACTTAACATACAAGTAAAATTGTTTTACATGCATATCCAATTAATTTAATACATTTTACTTTGCATTGTTTGAGAAAAGTGTTACAGAAGAAGCAGTGTATAAAGCAATAAAACATTATAAAACTAGTAATATAATACCAGAAAACTACAGTGAGAAAGAGAGAAGAGAAAGGAAAAACTATTCCAGAGAAATAATTTTCATCACAAAAACTAACGGTATTGAAAACTGATAGAGAAAAAAAATGTAATTTTATTTCTAATTAAGTGTTATGATTAGGGAAATATTTTTTCTACTTCTCTGGTATAAATTATTTTCACTGTTAAAGAAAATTTTCCTTGTGTGTAATCAAGCATTTCAGCTTCATCAGTAACATGCCATTGTTATGCGCTGATAGAAATGCTCCCTTGAAGGCACCTTGGCGGAAACTGAAGGAAACTACAGTACTCAGCTTTCACAAATTCAGCTTCAGATTAGCAATCTGGAGGAACAATTAAAGCAGATCAGATCTGAAATGGAGTGCCAGAATGCAGAATATGAACAGCTCCTGGGCATCAAGACACATCTAGAGATGGAGATTGAGACCTATAGGCGACTGCTAGATGGAGAAGGAGGGTAAGCAAACAGCCTGAAGAAAAAACTATTTCAGTTAGATGAATTTATTTTGAAAAACAGAACTCTAGAAATAAGAAACAAACATCAATATATCTTATTCCATGTTCCGTGCATATAGGGATAAATCCTGTAAGGTGCAGATCATTCCAGTTAAATGCTTAACTACATTAAATTCCACTGACTTCAAAGTGGAAGCTGAGGGCCTTCATAACCTTGCATGAGTGCTGAACACCTTGCAGGATTGAGCCCACATTTCAAATATGATCCATAGAAAGCATCCTCTTTTTCAAGAGGAGGATTTTTTCTTCTCTATCACACTATAAATCTGATCCTGCAAGGTGATGAGTCAGGGTGCTCTTAAATCCACTGACTTCAATGTGATTTGAAGTCATTGACAGGTTTCAGAGTAGCAGCCGTGTGAGTCTGTATTCACAAAAAGAAAAGGAGTACTAGTGGCACCTTAGAGACTAACCAATTTATTTGAGCATCCAATGAAGTGAGCTGTAGCTCACAAAAGCTTATGCTCAAATAAATTGGTTAGTCTCTAAGGTGCCACTAGTACTCCTTTTCTTGAAGTCATTGAGAGATTAAAAGTTTGGGACTCTGTATGTATTTTGTCTACAGAATATTTACTAAGAAGGATATTTCTTAGTAGCACATTTCATTAAATGTTCTTCAGAAATAAAAATATTTGTAAGGCTCTGTTGTGGGATCCAAGGACCTAATTCAACACACTTTGAAATCAGTCAGAGCCTTGCAATGCCCACTGAAATAGACCTAAGTGAACTGAAAACAAAATGCTGTATCAGTTCTCTGTTCTGTCTCAGCATCTGCAAATATTATAGAACTGTACATTATGTGCAGCTGCAAATACCTGAAAATGACTCCAGTAAATAGAATATCTACCACAGAAAATTTTCATTTTATCAATCAAGATAAAAGAGCAGTTTGATCTTACATCCATATTTGATAAACTATTTTATTTAATCTTTATCCTGTGAAGCATTTTGGTGAAATCAATTATTCACCTTTTTGTTTGGCAACAAAAAAATGCAATCAGATATATATGATACATAGCAGTTCCAATCACTTACAAAACTGATTGCCTGCCATGCTGTTTCTAGAAAGATAGCAATAAACTTGCTTTTAAAACCAGTATTCTCATCAACTCTCAAAATAATTATATTTTCTTAGAATTCCAAAAGTACTGTAAGATAACTAATGACTATTAATTATTTTTAACAGCAGCTTTAGATCTGGAGGTTATGAATATCAAGAATCAAGAGTTCAAATCAAAGGTAATTAAAATAAGTTACTGTTTTTATTTTCAAGTGTGTCTTTGAACTACAAGGATGTAGGAGTGCACTTTTTAAAATCAAACAGCATTACCTCTGCCAGAAAAGAACTCTTCAGATCTTGGTAACTTATATTTGTATAAGTAATTACTTACTGAAGACCTGATCCAATCCCCATTGAAGTCAATGGAAAGTTTCCCATTCTCCTCACTGGGCAGTGAATCAGGCCCCAGTTCTTTAAAGTGCTGAGTGCTTCCTGTGAAGTGCTAGGAACCTTCAACTCCCCTTGAGGTTATCAGGAGACAAGTAACAACCCAGAGGATTGAGCCTGAAATGGTGAAATAAAATTAGTAATTTGTTATAAAGAAAAAAAGCCTCAAAGATTTTAATGTACACCACTATCTGTCAAAGTTAAGATTTCAACCTCTTTTTCATGTTTGAAGGTAACTTTCTGCTGCACTATGTATTTCAGCAAAGTGACAAATAAAGGTCCTATATATATACACATATATATTTATAATTTTTCCCGTGAAAGTTTACACTGTCATAAGGCATACTGTCCTATGTTTATTTAACTGGACCACAACTTTTTATGTTATTTGAGTCTTTATTTTAATATCTTGAATGGATAATACTATTAATATTTTATTTTTAGAACCATCTAAAACTAGAGTGGTTAAGACAATCGTTGAAGAGCTGGTGGATGGCAAAATAGTCTCATCAAAAGTCCAGTCAGTTGAAGAAAGGCCAGCTAAATAAGCAACATGAAAATGGAACAGAGGATCCTCCTATATGTGCCTACAGACAGAACCAAAAACAAGGAAGTGTTCTGGACAAATGTAGAATTTTAAGTGGCTTAAGAGTTCCCCATCTTAAAAATAAGGGTTCTAGTATCTGCCTTCTCTTCTCACTTCACTGAGATGTAGTCTTTTATGGGTGCTAAAAAGAACATTCTATTTACTGCGGTTTTTCAATAAATTTTTTAACTGTTGCAAGTAATTTTTGCATTAGCCCTGATTATTTTTAACTTTGAAAATCCTCCCTTGTTCAACACAGAAGACTTCCTAAATAAACTGTGGTTTTTCAGCCCTATGATTTATATGTGATTACAAAAGCTGTTAGCAATTAATTACTAATTATTATTACACAGAATATAACACAGACATTCATATAGGTAGACTGAATCATGACTTTTTACAATGAGAAACAATACCAGGGTAAAACTTTCAGAGCCTAGAAACATTTCTTTAAATCGATAGCAGTTATGCACATGGGTGCTTCTGAAAATTCCATTAAGTACCTATCTGCATCTTTAGGCACCTAGATACCTTTAAAAATCTGGCCCTGAGAAGTGCCAGATTTCAATGAGACTTAGGATCCTAAATGTCTTTTGAAAATAGGACTTAGTCGCCTAAGTCACTTTTGAAAATTTTTCCTTTAATCTCACAATCTATACTTAGGGTCATCAGTCTGTAATCACCAGGATCTCCTTTGGAGCCCTTTTAAAATATTAGCAATATGAACTACCTTCCAGTCATCTGATATAGAGACAGATTTCAGTAATAGGTTACATACTACAGTGAGTAGTTCTGCAATTTCATATTTGAGTTCCTTCAGAACTTTTAAGTAAATATCATTTGGTCCTAGTGACTTATTACTGTTTAATTTATCAATTCATTGTAAAACTTCAATTTGGGACAATACTTCAGATTTGTTTCAGAGTAACAGCCGTGTTAGTCTGTATTTGCAAAAAGAAAAGGAGGACTTGTGGCACCTTAGAGACTAACCAATTTATTTGAGCATAAGCTTTCGTGAGCTACAGCTCACTTCATCGGATGCATACTGTGGAAAATACAGAAGATGTTCTTATACATACAAACCATGAAAAAATGGGTGTTTACCACTACAAAAGGTTTTCTCTCCCCCCACCCCACTCTCCTGCTGGTAGTAGTTTATCTAAAATGATTACTCTCCTTACAATGTGTATGATAATCAAGTTGGGCCATTTCCAGCACAAATCCAGGTTTTCTCCCCACCCCCCCACAAACCCACTCTCCTGTTGGTAATAGCTTATCTAAAGTGATCACTCTCCTTACAATATGTATGATAATCAAGGTGGGCCATTCCCAGCACAAATCCAGGGTTTAACAAGAACGTCTGAGGAACGGGGGGGGCTAGGTAGGAAAAAAATCAAAAAGGGTAGCTCTGATGTGGCTATCGCCCCCACATCCTCTGTAGTGAAGATTAATGCAAAGAATTAATTTAGCTTCTCTGCAATGGCGTTGTCTTCCCTGAGTGCTCCTTTAATACTTTTGTTGTTTGGTGGCCCCACTGCCCACTTGGCAGGCTTCCTGCTTCCGATTTACTTTTTTTTTTTAATTGCTGCTACTTTTCCCATCTTTATCAAGTTACTTATCAAATTATTTCTTGGGCTGCCTTATTATACTTTTACAATTTATTTGCCAGAGTTGGTGCTCGTTCCTATTTTACTCACTAGAATTTAACTTCCAAATTTTAAAGGATGCCTTTTTGCCTCTAATAGCCTGTTATTCTGCTATTTAGCCATGGTGGCATTCTTTTGGTTCTCCTACTGTCTTTATTTGATTTGGGGTATACATTTAGTCTGAGCCTCTATTATGGTGTTTTCTTGACCGTAATAAAAAATAAGATACAGTTATGCTAACAGTAGATAAAACTCGCATAGAATAATGACTTCTAAATACAGATTTAGATTTTGATAGCAACATTCTTTGGATTAAATTACACTTCAGTGTTTCTAAAAGTTCTTTTTTTCGCAAGTAGAGTTCAGCAAGTTATATATCAATGTTATCTAGTTAAGCAGAAATAACTAGATAAATGAAGATGTATAGTATTAGTTTTATCTAAATATTCACACCAAAAATTAACTGGAAAATGATCAAATATATATTATCAACAAAAGCATATGTTAGATGTCCTAACTGTACTACTGTACACTGTAAAGCTATCTAGGTCTTTTAAATTTCTAACATAACAACAGTCATATTGGGTCAGACCAATGGTTCATCCACCCCAGTATCCTGTCTTCAGATAGTGGGTGATGCCAGATGTTTCCAAGGAAATGAACAGTACAGGGCAATTATCAAGTGATTCTTCCCATTGTCTAGTCCCAGCATCTGCCAGTTTGAGGCTCAGTGACTTCTTTATTCACTTTCTACACACCAATCATGATTTTATAGATCTCTGTAATATCCTCCCTTAGTTGTCTCTTTTCCTGACTGAACAGTCCCAGTCTTTTTAATCTCTCCTCATATGGAGGCTGTTCCATACCTCTACACATTTTTGTGGTCCTTCTCTGTACCTTTTACATTTCTAATATATCTTTTCTAAGATGGGGCGAACAGAACTGCATGGTGTGGGTGTATCATAACAGCATTCTCATATTTACTATCTTATTATCTATCCCTTTTCTAACGGTACCTTCTGTTAACTTTTTTGACTGCTGCTGCACATTGAGTGGATGGTTTCAGATAACTATCCACAATGACTCCAAGATCTCTCTCTTGAGTAGTAACAGCTAACTTAGGCCGCATAATTTTGTATGTCTGCTTGGGATTCTGTTTTCCAATGTGCACTACTTTGCATCTGTCAGCATTGAATTTCATCTTCCATTTAGTTGCCCAGTCACCCAGTACAACACTAGACTTTCTGACTGTTGTTAATGCTGGCTTACTTCCCTCCTTTGCATTCCAGGAGTACAGCCAACCAAATTATGATTGCCACATGCAAGAGTGTACTGCCAGGAAAGTGTACTGTGCCCCCTCTCTGGTCTTTCAAATTCACACTGGACAACTATAATTTTGCCCTTATTATCAATATATCTTTCAGACTCTAGTTTCTTGGGTAAATGTCTGGATTTACAATGTAATAAACACATGAAGACACTACTTTTGTTCATTTCATCACATTATCTGGGTCTTACCTTTTTAATCACTGCAGAATTGAGAGGTATTTGTATTTTTAAACATGATCTTCAAAACCGATTAAAAGCAGATGATTTTTCAATGCTCCTACAAAAAAGAGCTCTGCATCTTTAAAATTCTGCTGTATTTTCTCTCCCCCTCTCTGCTTTCACTGCAGGCAGTGTAGGCTCTGCAGCAGCTGGCTCATCCTATCAATAAGGTTCCCGTTAGTCAAGGTGGAGGATGGGAGCAGAATGGAACTGTCCCAGCTCCTCAATGAGATCAGGGCAAACTATGAAATGCTCATCACCAGAAATCAGATAGAGACCGTCCTCTCAACAAGAACCCAGGTAAAGAGAATAAGGAGACAATCTATGTCTACCAAATTCAGCCTCAACCTCTTTGAGGTACTGTATTTCCTTTTCAATGCAGCATATTACTTGATTTAGAATTTACTGCAGTATGACTAGACCTAGAAGCTAAGAAAATATGTTATGCTTAGGTTATGAAACTCACTCGAAAGGAATGCTCTGTAATGAATCTGGATGTTTGTCTGTACATACAAGACAGTTATATTGTTGTGACTAAAAAAACATGATGACATATACAATAACATGGTACCCTCTAGCCTCATTTAGAATTATCCCTCAGGAGGAAAACATCCTGAATATCATGTAGAGATGACGTAAAGAAGCCATTTATAAAGAGGATTTACAATTTTGAGCACATATGTTATGGAAAACTTTACCTTCTCAGGACAGATTTTCTATTGTTTTCATAAAACTATGCCATATTTGTCTGCAATGTTTATATTACTTGTTCTCTGTGTCATATTTTTAAAGGTTATAAATACCCTATTATAAATTCACACACAACACATCTCTTGAGAACAACAATGTTACAATAATGTGACAAATCTGACTACAACCATCAAATACCAAAAATTCCACACTGAAATTTGGGTCTTACATCACCCTTTTGTATTTTAATATTGCAAAGTATCAGGGAGTAGCCGTGTTAGTCTGTATCCACAAAAACAACAAGGAGTCTGGTGACACCTTAAAGACTAACAGATTTATTTGGGCATAAGCTTTTGTGGGTAAAACACCAGTTCTTCAGACGCATGGAGTGAAAATTACAGATGCAGGCATTATATAATGACACATGAAGGGAAGGGAGTTACCTCACAAGTGGAGAACCAGTGTTGACAGGGCCAATTCGATCAGGGTGGATGTAGTCCACTCCCAATAATAGATGAGGAGGTGTCAATTCCAGGAGAGGCAAAGCTGCTTTTGTAATGAGCCAGCCACTCCCAGTCCCTATTCAAGCCCAAATTAATGATGTTAAATTTGCAAATGAATTTTAGTTCTGCTGTTTCTCTTTGAAATCTGTTTCTGAAGTTTTTTTGTTCAAGTATAGCTACTTTTAAATCTGTTATAGAATGTCCAGGAAGACTGAAGTGTTCTCCTACTAGCTTTTGTATGTTACCATTCCTGATGTCTGATTTGTGTCCATTTATTCTTTTACGTAGGGACTGTCCGGTTTGGCCAAAGTACATGGCAGAGGGGCATTGCTGGCACATGATGGAACAGACTTCAAAGAGAAACAGCAGAATTAAAATTTATTATATAATGCCTGCATCTATAATTTTCACTCCATGCATCTGAAGAAATGGTGTTTTACCCACGAAAGCTTATGCCCAAATAAATCTGTTAGTCTTTAAGGTGCCACCAGACTGCTTGTTGTTTTTGTGGATACAGACTAACACGGCTACCCCCTGATACTTGACACTATGCAAGGCACTAAATTTAGCTGTATGGAGTGGAAATCCATCAACCTCAACAAAAATCTTGCACAGATACAGACAGACATCATCTTCCTCTCCAAGTGCAAACAGATGGACATCATACCAAATGGACTGAAGGTAGAAAATCTATTGCAATCGACATACTACACTGACTATGGTGAGAGACTGTGCCACACATTCTCAAAGAAACTGAGGAACCACCTGATCAGCATCCTGTACCACAGACAGGAGAAGATCAAGAATGAGCTCTCAAAACTGGAGACTCTCATACAAAACCAACCTTCCACACAAACTTCCACGTGGCTGGACTTTACAAAAAAGAGACAAGCCATTTACAACGCACACTTTACTTCTCTACAGACGTAAAAGGACAGTAAACTATCTAAACTCCTACATGCCAAGGGGGCTACAACAGTGGTACCCTCAACTCACCTAACAATATTGTTAACCTATCCAACCACACACTTAGCCCAGCGGAAGAGTCTGTCCTATCTCGGGGACTCTCTTTCTGCCCCACCACGCCCATGAACATGATACAGTTCTGTGGTGATCTGGAAGCCTACTTTCGTCGTCTCCAACTCAAGGAATATTTTCAACACACCACAGAACAGTGCACTGACCCACAGGAACCCTCCTACCAACACTACAAAAAGAAGAATTCTGCGTGCACTCCTCCTGACGGTTGAAATGACAGACTGGACTTCTATAGAGAGTGCTTCCGCAGACATGCACAGGTTGAAATTGTGAACAAACAGCATCACTTGTCCCATAACCTCAGCCATACAGAACGCAACGCCATCCACAGCCTCAGAAACAACTCTGACATTATGATCAAAGGAGCTGACAAAGGAGGTGCTGTAGTCATAATGAACAGGTGGGATTATGAACAGGAGGCTGCCAGGCAACTCTCCAACACCACATTCTACAGGCCACTATCCTCTGATCCCACTGAGGAGTATGAAAAGAAACTACACTATCTGCTCAAGAAACTCCCTGCTACAGCACAGGAACAAATCTACACAGTCACACCCCCAGAGCCCCGACCAGGGGTATTCTATCTGCTACCCAAGATCCATAAACCTCGAAACCCTGGACACCCCATCATCTCAGGCATCAGCAATCTTACAGGATTATCTGGCTATTTGGACTCTCTCCTCAGACCCTACGCTACCAGCACTCCTAGCTATCTTTCAGACACCACCGATTTACTGAGGAAACTACAATGCATTGGTAGATCTTCCTGAAAACGCTATCCTGGCCACCATGGATGTAGAAGCTCTTCACACCAATATTCCACATGAGAAAGGACTACAAGCTGTCAAGAACAGTATCCCTGATGAGGCCACGGCACACCTGGTGGCTGAGCTTTGTGACTTTGTCCTCACCCAAAACCATTTCAGATTTGGGGATGACTTATACCTTCAAGTCAGTTGCACTGCTATGGGTACCCACATGGCCCCACAGTATGCCAACATTTTTATGGCTGACGTAGAACAATGCTTCCTCAGCTCTCGTCCCCTAGCTCCCCTCCTTACTTGCGCTACACTGATGACATCTTCATCATATGGACCCACAGGAAGGAGGCCCTTGAAGAATTCCACCTGGATTTCAACAATTTCCACTCCACCCCACCATCAACCTCAGCTTGGACTAGTACACACAAGAGATCCACTTCGTGACACTACAGTGCAAATAAGTGATGGTCACATAAACACCACCCTATACCGGAAACCTACTGACAGATATACTTACCTATATGCCTCCAGCTCCCATCCAGGACACATCACACAATCCATTGTCTACAGCCAAGCCCTAAGATACAACCGAATTTCCTCCAATCCCTCAGACAGAGACAAAAACCTACAAGATCTTTATCAAGCATTCTTAAAACTACAATACCCACCTGGGGAAGTAAGGAAACAGATTGACAGAGCAAGACAGGTACCCAGAAATCACCTACTACAGGACAGGCCCAACAAGGAAAATAACAGACCACCACCGGCCGTCACGTATAGCCCCCAGTTAAAACCTCTGCAGCACATTATCAATGATCTACAACCTATCCTGGAAAATGATCCCTCACTCTCACAGACCTTGGCAGGCCAGTCCTCGCTTACAGACAGCCCCCCAACCTGAAGCAAATACTCACCAGCAACTATACACCACACCACAGAAACACTAACCCAGGAACCAATCCCTGTAGCAAACCTCATTGCCTACTCTGTCCCCATATCTACTCTAGTGACACCATCAGAGGACCCAACCACATCAGCCACACCATCAGAGGCTCATTCACTTGCATGTCTACTAATGTTATATATGTCATCATGTGCCAGCAATGCCCCTCTGCCATGTACATCGGCCGAACCGAACAATCCCTATGTAAAAGAATAAATGGACACAAATCGGACATCAGGAATGGTAACATACAAAAGCCAGTAGGAGAACACTTCAGTCTTCCTGGACTTTCTATAACAGATTTAAAAGTAGCTATACTTGAACAAAAAAACTTCAGAAACAGACTTCAAAGAGAAACAACAGAACTAAAATTCATTTGCAAATTTAACATCATTAATTTGGGCTTGAATAGGGACTGGGAGTGGCTGGCTCATTACAAAAGCAGCTTTGCCTCTCCTGGAATTGACACCTCCTCATCTATTATTGGGAGTGGACTACATCCACCCTGATCGAATTGGCCCTGTCAACACTGGTTCTCCACTTGTGAGGTAACTCCCTTCCCTTCATGTGTCATTATATAATGCCTGCATCTGTAATTTTCACTCCATGCGTCTGAAGAACTGGTGTTTTACCCACAAAAGCTTATGCCCAAATAAATCTGTTAGTCTTTAAATTGCCACCAGATTCCTTTAATATTGCAGAAATTCTGAATACTGAGAGATTTACTCATCATAGGCCAGATTCCCCAATACACTCTGACTGCTTTGCGCCACTCTGAAGACGCAAAGCAGCCATAAACACAGTTTAACTGTCTTATTAAGCCAACTTTACATTTTCTTTGCACCAGGGCAGCGCAAAGCAGCCAAAGCGTACTGAGAAATCTGGCCTCACATGTGTTGCAGTACTGAGACACAAAACGGCAGGTAGAGAACAGAGTTCAGCGTGAAGTGTGAATTACATGGCTTTTCTTATCATAATGGTGGATTGATAACATTAAAAACACATTAACATTTTAAAGACAAAATATTAGTTCTTCTTTTACTCTCCTGCCAAGACCCGAATTCAAGAATTTTTCCCTCAGTAACAGCTGATGTCATAACAAGAACCTATGGTAAAGTAGGAAAGTGCGCAAAGGAAAATGTTCTGCTTCAGGTGCTTGTGATGTCACCAATGCTTGCAGGCAAAACACAGAAATGTGAAAGGAACCCTAAGTATCATTATCATAATAAACACTAGGTAAGTACTGAGCATCATTCCTACTAGAAACTGACCTGACATGACCATTTTAAAGTCATGTAATATACCACATAACCACAGCTACTGTCAAGCTGCTTCACAATCTAATTTATGTAACATATCTAATAGTGGAATAAGATCTGAAATAAGCATTGCCAACTTCACTGACTTCAGTGAAGCTAGGCCTATTTAATACAGGGCTGGATTTGGTCATAATATAGTTGGTAAGCCAATACTGGATCAGCATTACAACGAAGAGTGTTATAAAGTGCAGGGGAAGAGCGTTCTAAACATCTGGTTTAGGTTCTCTAATAGGTTAGCCTGACCATCCCTATCCTATACTTTTCTGCACCTAAGATAATACAAGTCTCAAAATTATTAATAAAATATTTCAATGAGTTCTTCATTCTTTCTCTACTATATGATTGTTCAACCCATGCCAATGTATTTGGCCGCGATATTGTTAATCAACTGAGATTTTGTACAGAATATGTCCAAGTTGTGTCTGTTTCTGTGAGTATTTATGTTAAGATAGCAGAGACAAAAGTAACCTGTCTTCTTAAGCCTCTTTCGTAGAGGTGCAACAGTTACTAAAGATGCAGCAAAGTATTTCCCAGTAGAGGTTGCAATACAAGAGGTTCCTCAGAGTTTACAATATTCTGATAATGACAGTTTAGCTTTTCATTACAACCTTGAACAAATATATTCAGTTGCCACACAAAAAAATTAACCTAAAAAACCTGTTTTAAGAGAAGTAGATAAGATTTTTTTTCAAAAATACATTTATTTTATGTTCATTCTTTAAAATATTTTTTATTTGTAATACTGTTATCTTGTTTATCATTTTCTGTAGCTAGAAGAAGCTACAAGTGAAAGAATGGACAAAGATGAAGAAGCTTTAAAGGCAGCCAGAGCAGAGCTCAGTGAAGCCAGGCGACAGTGGCATCATATGCAAATTGAAATTGAATCTCTCCAGGCTGTGGTAAGCATGGTCAAAAATTGATATTATCAACTTCCTGAAAAAAATAACCCATTTCTTCTTCTGACATGCAGTATTCCATAGTTCAATATGCACATCAATGACATCCAACAGATGATGGAAACACAGCAAGAACAGAAATGCATAGTGGCTTTGCCTGGGGCCTTTATCTCTTTCTCTTGGTCATTAATTGCCAGAAACTCCCCCAGTCGGTTATCAATGCTTAAGAATATGACATCTTTTGATTCAGAATTTATAATTTTGCATATACTGCTACTATGTTTACTTTTTTACTCCTGACAATCAATATCCACGGATTTCAAGAATTCTTCCACAATATCCCCATATCAATTTCCTAATAAATATCCTGCCTGACTGATCTATTCAAATCATGTTTATTTTAATTCTTTGGAACTATGGCTCTGAGTCAACAAAACAATTAATAATATACTTTAAGTTAAGAATGTACTTAAATGTTTTGCTGAATCACAGCTTAAGTCTATAATAGTGTTGAAAACAATTCTGTCCATCTATCCAACTGCTTTGACTGACTACATTAGGGAACTTTAGAAAACAATCCTTCTCCCACTGCTATCACCAGTTCATCTGCTCTGGTGGGAGATCTAGTGTAGATTAGTTTCTGGCAACTTCCAGTGTCACACCAAAAGAGACTTGTGTACACCAGCATTCCCAGTGGTGTAGATAAAGTGGTGGTAGCACTGATGGGAATTTTTCTTAAAATTCACTAGTGATGACAAAGCCTAGGAATTACACTGTTTGTAACACGATTTCAGGGAGATCCACTACTGACAACAGATGTCAGATATTTGTCAATTTCCCTATTGCAGACAGGAGTTGTAACTTGATGACGATGACTTTGCAACACTGTGAATACCTGTGACTATTAGAAAACACATCATTCTGGACAGCTGGGTGAAATTACTCATCAAAACTGATTGATTTCATCATATACTAGAAGGCTACAATTTTTGTGTGTGAGCTTCTAATTGAGTTTATATGTTTACAGATCTTACTGGAAAATTAGATGCAAAAAGCCACCAGTTTAAGTTTCTTATCAAAGGTGTTATAAAAGCTGGATTATTATTACAGTTCCTAAAGATTATTTAGCAAATAAATTGAAAAATAAATTTTAAAATATGTTGTCTGAATTGTTAGTAAACACTATGTGGAACTGAACTTTTAGAACTACTTTTTGGACCTTTAATATTGGATTTATTTGCCAGGAAAGAGGATTGGAAAGTTGTCTGCATGCCACTGAGCAGCAGTACCAGATGCAACTGCAGAATTTAAAAGCTGAGATTGAAGGTTTAGAGAAGGAGCTACAGCAAGTGAGGAGAGGTATTGAGGAACAGCTTCAGGAGCATGAAATACTACTGAACACTAAGATGAGGCTGGAGCAGGAGATAGCAACGTATCGCAGTTTGCTGGAGAAAGAGGAAAACAGGTATTTTACAGAATGGAGAAAGTGTATTTGCTTTTATATTATTTTTGAGAACTTCTGTTTGCAGTACTTTTCAGAGTTGCAATCACATGAACTCCGCCATCAAATATAGTAGCAAATCCTTCATGAAAGGAATTTTCATTTTGACCTGTGCAAGTTCTATTCAGGCATATTTAAAATCTAAAATTAATATGTTAAATGATTGCATGAACAACTTTCATGCCATTAAAATATCTTATCTTACAAAGTCTGCAGTGCTTATTTTTTCTGATTTTCCATGGTTTTCTTTAGAAAAATTATCGGTTTTGTTTTTTTAAAGTAAAGTTTATTATTTAACCAATATTTAAAAGCAGTTTGGCCCCCACAGTAGGAAATATTTAGGACTCACCAACCCTCATTGAAAAGAAAAAAAGATAGTACTGGATGTGTGTGCCCACCTGTATTATCAGATGTTTGCTTCAGTACAGTTTTAATCTAATTATACATAGTGGACCTGATTCAACAGTGTTACACCATTTTGATTTCAATTGAGTTACACCAGCATCAAACTGGAGTAAAATATATTGATCAAAACCTGTAAAAACAAAATGCTGCTGTAATAATTCAACACAGATTTAGCTTTAATGTTTTAAAGAAAGAGAGAAAACTTAAATAATTATAATTCCAAAGCTACTAGTTTAAACAGTTCTTCATTTTCCCACATACACTGTACTGCTCATACATTAGCATTGTCATCTTTAAGCCTTCCCATGCTTTGAATATGTGAATTCCCTGAAGATAAATTAGATAAATTTCATCTGGAAAATCTCAGGTATAGTGCAAATCAGAGGCAGGATTTGGGTTTGGCACATCTGAGTATCTGTTAACATAAATGATGTTAAATACTGAAATACTGGTAGTGTTCCCATGTTAAAGAATAAGGGTCCCATTCTCCCTTAAATAGGGATAACCTCCACAGGCGACATGAAACTCCACTATTTTTGCAAGTAAAAGTGTTTCTTAGGAATACTTTTGGGTGGGCGGGAATTTTGCCTCCTCTGCCCCATGCAGAAGAAGCTAGAGGGTTTCACTCCAAGAACCTCACGGGCAAAAACGTTTGCACATTAGAGCCCCAAGTGAGGGAACTTATTTTGCATTTTTTCAATATATTGCTATTGTATAACTATGTAAAAATATACATAGCTCATTATGAATAAATAAAAAAAATATTAAGAAAAGGCATTTCTCGCATACTTCAAAATTACTAAAAACCTTTCAGGAAAGAATGATGGAATACAAATACAAATTTTCAACATTCTTTAGTCCTACAATCAAAATAAGATGTGACTACAATAAATCTATATACAAATCTCATTGTCATTATTTCTACATATTTTCCCCTCAATTGCTCACCATTCAAGTTTTGGATTAAAACAGCAACATTATTACATTTTTGTAATATTTTCATTTTTTCAGGTTTCATTGTTCTACACCTGATAGAAAAGATGACAGAAAACCTACCACCAGCAAGACAGCTTTTATCCCACCTTCAAGTGAGTTTTTTAAGACAAGGGAACATTCCTAAAATAAAACCGCAATAGTTTCTCAGTTCTTAATGTTCCCCAGATGAATTTCCTAAACAGGAGCGACAAAAAGGTACTAGTGTTGTGATGGACCACATGCTTTCTTCCCATAGATAAACCCAAAGGAGAGTAAAACTTGTACCCCAAACTCCAGGAGTAAAAACTTTACTGAATTAAAGTATATTGATGAATGCTGTGCATCAGATATCTTACAGTAAATTATTGAAAAACATAGCTGATTCTGTATTTGATTAATGCATAGCTAGGAAAGAACTATTTCTGATTTCTCTTATCTCAGATCTATTGTCACATATTCCAGTCTACAGTATCTTTAAAAAACAATTAAATGCCTAATTTAGTCACAGATAATGCCAAAATAAACAATTTAGAGCTAAATTCTTCTCAGGCCAGAATGGAGAAGATGGCTAAAGACACGGCCTGGTGTATCATCCTCCACTGGAATTTGTTTGCCAGGGCTGAATTCAGGTGGGTGAGTTAGGAGGGCATGCAGAGAAACACAGATTTTCTTCTGAAAGGGGGTAGTGTGCGCCCAAAGCTAGCACATACTGCTGACCACAACATATAGATAGTTCAGTTACCAGATACGCCCCCAAGTGACAGACTACAGTCCCTAAAGGAGATGGTACACAAGCTGGCATACTAGCCAGGATTACCTCCTACTAGTCTCTTGAACATTATAAAGAGATCTTTTCCTGATGATTGTACAAGGAGTGAAGGCTCCTGAAGAGGGCTCAGAAGAAATATCTGGTATATTTGCATTTTCCTTTATAGCTGGTGCCGTAAAGAAGCATGAAGATGAAAAGGTGGAAAAATTGACAAAGCAAGCAATCTTAAATGGAAGCGTTGTGAAGGAAAGTGCTGAAGCTCATGGCACTATACAGTAAGACAAACATAAATTTAGCAAAATAATAATTATATATATATGTGTTCTATATATGTAAATGTAAACCTCTCTGGGCTGCACTCTGTATCCCTGGTAGCATCCTTCTTGTACACCATTTCCAGTTAGCAAGGAGGCAACTATAAGATCAGTGTAGACAACACCTCCATCAATAAGTGGTGCTGTATCATTATTTTAGTGCTAAGGTGTTGCCTTGTTTTGATAGTACGCTCTCGGATCAGAACAAGGGACGGGAAAGGAGAGGAGAAGTTTTTAGTTCTGCCTGTGTGTACTGGAGTTACAGTAAATCCTTTGATTTCTGTAAGCGAGTATTACAACTGGTGGCAGTAGCTTCAAGATGGCAAAAGCACTTTGGCCCGAGAATAAATGTATTGGTCATGCAGGTGAGACTGGAATCTGTGAGTACTTAACAGACTTTGAGCTATTGCTCTCTGTAAATGAATGGACTGATGAGAAAGCAGTACAGTACTTCGCAGTGTTTTTGGATGGTGATGCCAAAGCCTTTTGCTAGCACCTTCCTAGTGCAAATCATGGATCTTACAAAAAGTTACACAAACATTTATACACTGCTGGGGGGTGGAGGGCAGGGGATCTTTTGAAATACTGGAAGGAATGACAAGCCAGGAGGTGTCAGGAAGGTGGAACTCCTGCATAGTTATTTGTGGGCATTGAAGAGATTGTTCAATAGGGCTTTCCCTACACCACCCTGTCCAGAACATGACTTGAGTGAAGCAGAATGTGCTGCGCAAAATCTGGAACAGGCAATGCAGAGAGGGGCCTATGCCCAGTGGCAAGCCATGAGAGAATCCTGTGTGAAAAGACAGTTTATAAACAGTTTAATAGGGGAACTTCATAAACTGCTGGGGAAGGAAGATAACATACTAGATAACGCTATGGGCCAGATTATATACAGAGTTACAAATGTGGAAGCAGAAATTGGGTTTCCTTAAAGTATCAGCTGTTAATGACCAGACTCATGGTGACTCCTTTATGCCAGATGCAGCACTTCACGAAATAATTGCTAGTGAGGTGGCTAAAATGCTGGAGGAGGCATGGGTGCAAGCTATTCTCAGGTGTCTCATGGGTTACTTGAGACAGACTGTTTCCTGACATTTGCAGGCAAAGTGGATGAAAAGGCTACTGGAGTCAGAATTGCCCGAGCACAGGAACCCACACCAGAGAAGCTAAAAGTTGTTGAGGCAATAGGGTCACCCTCAGCAACTATTAGCATGGGCCATTTGAAGAGCCAGCCAGATACCTGTTACTATGTGTCTAGAGACATCAACAGCTGGAAAACCACAATGCTGTTGGACTTATGACCTGAATTATGTCTGATATATGGAGAACACGCAGTGCTGAAAGGAATAAAAAAGTTTATGCAGGAGGTAAACTGATAAGTATTGATCATCAACCACTGCACATAATGGGAGACATCCAGCTCCTACTGAACTCAGGGTCTTTGCACACTAAATGGGCTTTTGTTGAGGTGACCAATATTTCTAGTGCTGTAGTACTGGGAGTGGATTTCATCCAAGAGCACCACAAGAACCCTTGGGGTGTTAATAAAACAAATTTGCCCCCATACAATATTCAGATACCTCCGTTGGATGTGGGTAGGAGGAAGTGTGGATCCTGAGGGAAAACTCTTGGGGCCTTAGAGGTGACTCTACCATGACTACAGAGGGTGACAGAGATGAATTGCTTCCTGTGGAGGTTCAGAATAAAGTTGTGGTGAAGCCAGGTCATCATTCAATAATACCTTTAAGAATAAAAGACTGTTGCAGTGAACCTGTAGGAGTGTTGGAAGTTACAAACATCCATTTAGAATTGCAGTTTGGCAGAAATGTGTTTCAAGCTGGACCAAATGAGGACTGGCAAGCTAGTGAAAAATCAGACCACGGGGACAGTGTCCAATGTAGCTAGTGTCTCAAAGCCTCTCACAGAGGTCAAGAGCTGTGGAGCAATCCAGTCAGTAGTACAGTCAGAGGCTGACTTGACAGAAGCACCTGTAGAAGGCAATAAAAGGAAACAATCCGAACTGTTCTTACAATATGCTAGCATGTTCTCCAAGAATACTGAAGAGCTTAAGAGATATGATTTGGTGCAACATCGAACTGTGCTTAAACCAGAGAGCATTCCCATGATGCAGCCTCCACATCAGATCCCCCTGACATATCAGGTAACAGTGAAAGCTAAACCATTTGTGGGAGGATGCCCTGACTGAGCAATCTACATCACCTTGGGCAACCACAATTGTAATTGTGGAAAAGTTCAACAGAGACTCGAAGATATGAGTGCTGGAGACTGGACTAGATGGTCCCTTCCAGTCCTATGATTCTATGATATGCATTGACTACAGGAGATTTAATTCAAAAACAATTCAAGATAGCTACCCACATAGCAGACCCCTAGATAGTATGTCAGGAGCAAAATATTTTAGTAGTTTTGATTGGGTATTTGGATACCATCAGATTAAAGTGGCACCTAAAGATCAAGAAAAAACTGCCTTTGTGAAACCTCATGGATTATTTCAATTCTTTTCAGACTCATGAATGCATCAGGGATATTTCCAGAGAATAGTAAATGATTTAACCCAAGTTTTGAGAATTGAAGACATCCTCATGTACACAGATGACTTCATTTGTTTCCACAAAACATGGGAGGAATATCTGGTAAAAGTGGAAAGGATTCTAAAGCTTTTTAAACAGTCATGGTTTAAACATGCAGGAAACAAAAGTCAGTTTGTGAGGAGTCGCATCAGGACATACAGTCAGCAAGAAGGGTTGAAACCCCAACCCCAGAAACTGACCATTATAAAGGATGTGAAGGTTCTTACAAACCCGAAGAAGGTAAAGTAGATTGTAGACCTTTCCAGATTCTATAGGAGATTTGTACTAAATTTCACAACGTGAATACCAGATAATTAAGAATGACTTTCTCTGGACAGAGGGACACCAAAAAGCATTTGAGTCACTGAAGGAAGGATTTCTCAGCCATGTTGTACTTAAATTCCCAGACCCATCCTGTCCATTCATGGTAACCTATAAGGGCTCAAAGGTTTCACTTGAACAAATTGATATTCACTTGCTGGAGGATTCTCTGCTCCTTGAAGTCTTTAAACCATGATTTGAGGACTTCAATAGCTCAGACATAGGTGAGGTTTTTCACAGGAGTGGGTGGGTGAGATTCTGTGGCCTGCATTGTACAGGAGGTCAGACTAGATGATCATAATGGTCCCTTCTGACCTTAGTATCTATGGATCTATAAACACTTGAACAAACTGATAAGCTTGGTAGTCAGATCGGTGGCTTTTGGCTACAGAACTGAAGTGTTTGGCTATTTGTGAAAACTCTCTAGGCTTATTGTCCATATTTATTAGTTATGGAATTCACAGTGTACACATATAATGCCCTGCAACGGTTCCTTATGAAGCATAACCCAGAAGGAAAACCTGTGGAGACAGATTCACTAACTGTCCAAATATACATTCACCATAAATCTGGAAAGCAAAATATGGTTGAGGATACTCTCTGCCAGGTGAAGGCAGTAAAAATAGACTCACACTGGTCCTGTGAGGACATCCAGTAAGAACAGACTAAGGAGACTGAGTTAATTTTGGTGCACTAACAGATTAAATGAAGGATATGTAGATGGAGGGAGGTTCAATTCAAGAACAATTACCCGTTTATCCAGCTACTGACTTGCTGGTGAAGGGGCATAACATGATTGTCTTGCCAGCAAGCTTACAGACAACAACAGTATTGCAGTGTCTTTATGATAATGAAGCTGCAGGACACCAGTGGTATGAATAGACAATGAGCCAGGTACAGAACAGATTTTTTTTTGGCTGGGCATGGCTGCTGATGTTAAGGTACTTTTCCTGTCTCACCCATCAAGAAAGGAAAGTGCCAGCAACAAGAGGCAGAAGTCCTTTATGGGAAATGCCTCAATCTGTTGAGCCCTGCGAGTTCATACAGATTGACTTAAAAGGCCCACTACAGAAACACCAGCTGGAAATCAATATTTGTTGATAGTGTATGACACCTTCTCAAAGTATGTGGTAGCACAACTACTGAGGGCTAAAAGGAGTGAGAGAGTTATGGATGCATTGATAAAACATGTAGTTGCATCTGTAATGATCAGGGGAAAGAATCTGAATCATGGTTATTACACGAGGTTTGCCGACAACTCCAGGTAAACAAGGTGAGGACCAGTGTTGTCCACCTTCTGAGTAATGAGAGAGTGGAAAGAGTAAACCAGACCATTGGTTCCATGCATAGAGTTTTAGTGAAGACCAACAAGACTGGGACACAAAGACATCTTTTGTCATCTCTGCATATAACACCAGCCAGCATGCAACTGTCCTTCACTCTCCCTATGAAATTATTTTTCAACTCTGCAAATTCATGCTTCCCTGTGGATGTTCAGGCAGCAGGAACCAGCAAGGCCCCCTGAAACTCCACTGGTGGGTGACATGGCCAAGTCTTATATCTGACCTGAGGACAGCATTCCAGAAGGTGGAGGAAAGATGAGCTGGAAGCAAGCATGCCAGGAAATAGGAGAATTATGTGCCCATCCAGGAAGGAGAGAAGGCATGGCTACACAACTGGAAAAAGCAGCCTGGAAAAAATTCCAAATTTATACCTTTTAGGAGGGAACTTTACACAATAATTAAGAAAATAAATGACTTATTCTTGCTGTTACAAAAAGCAAGAGCTCACCGCTTCGTAGTGCCTCGAGAACTGATGCACAGATGAATTGAAAGAAAGGGGAGACAAACACTTAGGATATTCAATAATCATCCCAAAGGGATACAGAAGAGGATTTGGAAGAATCCAAGCAGGTTCCTATAGCTATGGGAGGCAAGTCATGGAGGAGGAATTGTCAGGGTGTCTTCAGAACCTCAAGATACTGTAGTCTTCAACAGGCATTGTCCACAACAGATGCGCCTAACATGAAGGACATGGACCCTGCACTCACTCTCCTTACAATGTGTATGATAAACACCCATTTTTTCATGGTCTGTGTGTATATAAATCTCCTCACTGTATTTTCCACTTTATGCATCCGATGAAGTGAGCTGTAGCTCACGAAAGCTTATGCTCAAATAAATTGGTTAGTCTCTAAGGTGCCACAAGTACTCCTTTTCTTCCTGCACTCTCTGATAATCTAGATCCAACTACGAATGAAGACTCGAGAGAACAGACCAACACGGAAATCTGTGTGGATGGCAAACTACCCTGGATTCCTAGGAGTTACTATAATCAAACTTTTGTTACTGTTTTTAAATTATTTAACCAGCAGGGGGAAAGTAGTAATTATCAGTGTAGACAGCACTTCCACCAATAAGTGATGCTGTATCTTTCTCTTAATACTAAATTGTCTTGTTTTGATATTGGATTTGAGCAGGGAGGGATATGTACCAAGTTTTTACCCTGCCTTTGCGTGCTGGAATTGTTACTTGCAGCATCCCAATAAATGCTTTGATTTCTATAAGCAACTATTACACTACACAGAGTAGCAATAGCTACTCTTCAAGCTATACTGCGTTGCACAATTTTTTATTATCTAAGTTTTGTGATTGTATTTGTTTTTATGAGACACTATATATTATAATAATACTAATTCTAGTATCTGATTCCCTTCCAATAATGTGTCAGTTAGTAACCTTAATGATAAAAAAAAGAAGGTAAACAATGCAATACTTTACTAAATGCTGCAGAGTGCTAAATAATTATTACTTAAATCAACAACATTGCTGTCTACCTTCTGCTTGCATGAGGCTAAAAATTGTGATTTTTAAGGGTTTCCATGTACTTCCACAGTGTGGAATCCAAATAGATTATTTTCAGAATCATACCCTTTGGGTGAAATCCTGGTGCCACTGAAATCAATGACAAAAATCATATTTATATGAGTGGGACCAAGATTTTATTCTTTATGTGTTATCAGTTGAGGAATACTTACATAAATCTGCAATAGAGTATTTAAAGGTTATATAAAAACATACCATCTTCAAGAGACTTTCTACATTTTTAGTATGAAACAGAATAGAATAAAATTATATTTTACCTAGCCAATCTTAAAAGCATTTTAAGACCTAAGAACTGTGAACTATACTATCTTACTAAAAAAAAAACAGGTATTTTACTAGCCTTGTACATTATTTTTTCAGATTCTATTCTTGTGTTTTTCATATTGGCCCCTTTCCTACTTTCATTATGAACTACAGATACATGATAAATTTGCCAGGTTTCCTTGTTGTTAATTAAAGCAATTATTAAATATTATTTACCTTAACTTGCTTTACTAATAGAGGACAGCATCGTTGTTGTTGTTTTTGTACCTTCTTTTTTTCATTAATATTTAATGAAAACTGGGCCAACTGTGTCACTAATATTTAAGTACAATTACTCATTGAAATCGTTAGGACCTGATCCTGAAACTCTTATTTATGTAAGTAATCCTCACTCTTGCCAACAGTCTGATAGACTTAAATGGGACTACTTGCTTAAGTAAAGTTTACTCATGTGAATGAAGGCTCTAGAATCAGGCTCTTAGCTACTATGTACTTAATTCTATCTTTGCACTAAAAGTAGGCAACAGTTCTGAAGTCTGCATCTGGATTTCTAACCCTCTTTATTTTGAATGCATTCAGATCCAGGGACTTGGTTCTGCCCATTACAGATATAGAGGTAACTGCAAAACTCAGATCTGGGGTTGGATTTCAAATAACCTTCCCACTAAAACCTGGGGGTGTTTAGACTCATGGCTTTTGATCCATTTTTATTTTTCTACAATAAGCAGATATATAATGAGGCTAACCCTTTAGTCTGTATTTCTTGAGAATGTAGCTATGAAAAAAGAACTCTGAAATCTTTGCATTTCCTAAAATTATCTCCATATCCCATTACGAAATTTTTCATCACATTTTAAAAGCATACTTTGAAGACATGTAATATTGTGCCTTCAGGATCACATTTATATTTCATTTATTGTTTCAGGACAGAAAAAGTGGATGAAGTTATTAAAGAATGGGAAGGATCTTTCTTTAAGGACAATCCTCATTTAAGGAAAAAATCTGTTTCTTTGCGCTTTGATCTCCACCTAGCAGCAACAGATGATGGATGTTTACAGACTAAACAGAATAACCTACCTGACATTGAAGTCAGGCTGGTAATGAGGAGGTCTTGCAGTATTCCATCTATCAAACCTTAACCTGCAGCAAACTAACTCATGGGTCATTTATGATGGGCTTTGGAAATAAATAACATTAGGACAGATGTAGATGGACCACATGGCTTCCCCTCATCTTGTCACAACTATGAAATGTTTCTAAGTATATGCTTTAATAAATATACGAATAATGTGAGATTGTCTTAAATGAAAGAGAGCTGGGTATAGGTGTTATATTTCAAGAAACCTAACTCCTATTAGTTTTTTACTCTTTGTTCATTAATTTTCTCATTTGTTTTTTCCAAAATCTTGCTTTGCTTTGTAGAATTTCGTCAAATATTGAAGAATTGAACTATACCTTTATACCTTTACGTTACTTTTGTAACAAAGAATCTGTTTTCTCTTTTCAGTTAATGAAAACCGAACATTTTATTTTCTTATTCTTCAATATAATAGTCATCATGTATCCTTGTATCACTAAAAACACAAAAGTATCATACTGGATGGTACACATCTAAAACCATTTTTTTTAACTGACAAAAGGTAAATGTATAAAAACTCTTAAAGTATGTAAACTATTACAAATAATTACAAATAAATTTTCCTTGAAAAGGAAATGGCTAATTTTTTTTAATTTGAGAAAGTAACCCATCTAAAATAGTGTTTTCTCCAGTGCATCCATGCACATATTCCTTAAAACCGGTTTTACAAGGAAATAATATTGAGAGATATCATGCCATTGATTTTTAAGGAGAATTCTCCATTAAAATCAATTCAGGGTTTTACTTTAAAACTGAAGGTATGATATAGGCCATTGAGCTTACTACATCTATAGGTTTCCCTCTCTGAGTTCTAGTGAAATATAAAGGGTGAAATCCAGACTGCTCTGTAGTCAATAGGAGATTTGCAACTGACTTCACTGGGGCCAGGATTTCACCTGATGTCAAATACAAAATACTAGACCTAGTCCCACAAGCACTCCATGCATGACATTTTATGACTTCAATGGAAGTTCCACACACAGAAGTCTTGTAGGATCAGCTCCATTGTGTTACTAGAAAGACAAGGTAAGGAACCTGTTTCTATGCTTATTTCATTTAAATTAATATGATTAAAAGCAGATTTTTTTTCTGCATAGTAAACTTTCAAAGCTGCATTAAGTCAATGTTTAGTTGTAAGTTTTTGAAAGAACAGACATAATGTTTTGTTCCGAGTTACGAACATCCCCCATTCCTGAGGTGTTCGTAACTCTGAGGTTCTACTGTTTTGGCATTATATAAATATAAAATGAAAAATCCCAGAACTGCTTCTCCCTCCTGATTAATATATCTGTATTATCATCTGAGCAATAAGTAAAATAACTCCTTGAAGCTGTTAAAAATTTAGCCATCCCACAATTTTGAAAATAGTTATTTCCATACATTTCCAGTTGTTACAGTAAGTGTTTAAAGTAATTTGTATAAAATCCTCTTTAAAAAGTAATTTATGCTATTGTTTTACAGTATATGGCACATCATTATTATGCCTGGGCTTATTTACTGTATATTTAATTAAATTAACCAAATAAGGACTACAAATTTAAATAAAAAAATGTACTATATCTTTTATGGTATCTTCCACTGCTAATTCAAAGCAGTGTGGGCCAACCTCAGCTACATTAGATAGCTTTCTTTCCACAGGAAAATAGAAATACAAACTTATACAAACATATTCTTACTATACTGTGAAACTAGGTTTAAACAACATATATGTTTAGGTAAGAATAACAGTTTACTTATGAAGAATATCTAAGGTATTGACCTTCCAAACTTTAATTGAAGTTCATGGGAGCTGCAAGCATTCAGTATCTCTGTTTTCTGCTGTTTCCCATTAGCATGTCAACATTTTATTCAGGTGTCAGCAATTGCCCTATTACCTGTGGCACGCAAAACAGATACTGACACTGCAAATTTCATCCAGTATTTAGTTAACTGCTTCTAAATTGTATTAATGTAAAAACAATGCATTTATACTGTAGGCCGTTGTTCTATATCTACTGTACTAAACCAACTAATTAACATTAACCTTGACAGTCAAATATTGATCTGGTGTTGTTAATACTTGAGTACTTGGCATCCTGAATGTAACAGCCTGTTCTAGTAATTCCACTATGCAGGTTTTTTTTGTGTTTATAATATATATCTTTTACAATACTTGAATTTAAACTAAACTGCTTTAAGGCACTTTGAACAGGGATATGAATTTACCAAAGTAAATGATACCACTGCAATAAAGAATAATTAAATTGAACCTGAAACTGCATATTATGTAATTTTGACATGCACTTACATTTAAAAGGTGAGGGGGGGTGGGGAGCGGGAGGGGTATACACAGTATATATACACACATATACAGATATATATATATATATATATTTTAGATTTAGGTAACTTTATATATATCAATATATATATAAAGTTACCTAAATCTAAAATGAATGCAGTGGACTACAGGTGCTCTAGCATTACAACCCATGCTTACTTTAGAACTTCTCTACAAATATTATAATCCAGGTTTCCTATGGATCTTCTCATATCACATGGGGGGGTGGGTATGTTGCCTGGTATATCATCGTTTATTTATTATTGACTATTACTATTTGGGTATGCCAGTGACCCTGACCAGGACTGGAACCCCACTGTGCCAAGCACTGTACAAATATAGAATAGAAAACAGACCCTACACCAAAGAGTTTACAATCTAAAAGACAACACAGACAAACAGAATAGACAAACAGCAAGTAAGTAATTACCAGAAGTCTAGGCTGACATATATGACAGTAAAACTATTTAGGCACATGGATACTCACAGGAAAAGTTCGCACAGGAACATAGGAATTGCCATACCAGATAAGACCAATCATCCAGGATCTTGTATCTGACAATGGTCTGTACCAGATGCATCATAGGAAGGTGCTACAATCCCTGCAATGGGCAACTATGGAATAACCTTGCCCATAAGAAAATTTAATTTTAACCATCCATCATTGGGCATATGCCATGAAACATGATATTCTCTGTATTTTTTATCCTATCTAATGCAACTATGACTGTTCTCACTACCCTTATAAACTGCATGCATTATACTGCTGAACACGTCTGGCCTTAAAAGCTAAAAATTAAAATGTGTAGATTATCTAAAAAGAAAAAAAATGAATATAGGGTCTATAATGGTAGTCAGCAACCTATTTAATCACAAGCACAGATCCTTAACTCCCAAATAGAATCCTAGTTACTTCAAACGAGACCCCATATTGTAAACCCTTTCCAGAATTGGGACTATGGGCCTTACAGTGCAGTCAAACCACCCATTCAGACTCAGACAAAAATTTCATTGAAGTCAGTAAAAAGAAAAGGAGTACTTGTGGCACCTTAGAGACTAACAAATTTATTTGAGCATAAGCTTTCGTGAGCTACAGCTCACTTCATCTGATGCATTCTGTAGCTCACGAAAGCTTATGCTCAAATAAATTTGTTAGCCTCTAAGGTGCCACAAGTACTCCTTTTCTTTTTGCGAATACAGACTAACACGGCTGCTACTCTGAAACCTGTCATTGAAGTCAGTGGGAATTTTACCAGATTAAGGATTGAAGGTTCAGACCAAAATGTTTAATCAAGGTTATGTTGTATTTCCACTTAAGTATCAAAGTGCTTAAGCAGTCAGTGGATAAAAGTACTACTGTTTCACTACTGAAAACATGGGTACAAATCTTGATTTTTTAAATTGACATAATTGAGGAGAGACAAGGTGGGTGAGGTAATGTCTTTTATTGGATCAACTTCTGTTGGTGAGAGAGAAAACGCTACACAGTCTCTCACTAACAGAAGTTGGTACAATAAAAGACATTACCTCATGCACATTGTCTCTCTAGTATCCTGGGACCACATGGCTACAACAACACTGCATACAAATCTGAAGAGGAGCAGTTATAATTCATTACAGTGAGCAGAAGTATTTAGTAAGACAGTTATAAATTGCTTCCAGAAAGTCACATCACTATACATATACTATAACATGTATTACAAAACTGAGGATAAAGGAGTTCCCTTTGAGGGCTAATCCTACTGTACTGTCTCAAAACCACACCAACTGGAAGGGTTACTTTGAAAAGTTCTAATAATTTGCATGGAACCACAGAAGATATAGATGGAAAAGATCTGTTACACCGAATCCACCATGCTGCAAGTGGAAGATACAATCCTCTTAACAAGCAAAATACCAGACATTAAACTGAATTTGCGGTAGTGTGGACTCAATTTTACGGTATTGGACTCTGGGAGCTATCCCAGAGTGCTCCATTGTGACCGCTCTGGACAGCACTTTCAACTCAGATGCACTAGCCAGGTACACAGGAAAAGCACCGGGAACTTTTGAATTTCATTTCCTGTATGGCCAGTGTGGCGAGGTCATCAGCAGAGGTGACCATGCAGTCCCAGAATTGCAAAAGACCTCCAGCATGGACCAAACGGGAGGTACTGGATCCGATCGCTGTATGGGGAGATGAATCCGTGCTATCAGAACTCCGTTCCAAAAGCCGAAATGCCAAAATATTTGAAAAAATCTCCAAGGGCATGAAGGACAGAGGCTATAACAGGGACCCGCAGCAGTGCCATGTGAAACTTAAGGAGCTCAGGCAAGCCTACCAAAAATCCAAAGAGGCAAACGGACACTCTGGGTCAGACCCCCCAGACATGCCGCTTCTATGATGAGCTGCATGCAATTCTAGGTTGTGCCCCTACCACTACCCCACCCCTGTACGTGGACTCCTGCAAGGGGGGAGTCTCATGCAACAGGGATGAGGATTTTGGGGATGAGGAAGATGAGGAGGAGGATGAAACTGTTCTCCCCGACAGCCAGAAACTGTTTAACACCCTGGAGCCAATACCCTCCCAAACCGGGCTCCCGAACCTTGAAGGCAGAGAAGGCACCTCTGGTGAGTGTACCTTTGTAAATATAATACATGGTTTAAAAGCAAGCATGTTTAATGATTAATTTGCCCTGAAGACTTGGGATGCATTCACGGCCAGTACAGCTACTGGAAAAGTCTGTTAACGTGTCTGGGGATGGAGCGGAAATCCTCCAGGGACATCTCAATGAAGTTCTCCTGGAGGTACTCCCAAAGCCTTTGCAAAAGGTTTCTGGGGAGGGCAGCCTTATTTCGTCCTCCATGGTAGGACACTTTACCACGCCAGGCCAGTAGCACATAGTCTGGAATCATTGCATAACAAAGCATGGCAGCGTATGGTCCCGGTGTTTGCTGGCATTCAAGCAACATCCGTTCTTTATCTCTCTGTGTTATCCTCAGGAGAGTGATATAATTCATGGTCACCTGGTTGAAATAGCGGAATTTTATTAAGGGGACATTCAGAGGTGGCCATTCCTGCTGGGCTGTTTGCCTATGGCTGAAAAGAAATCATCCCTGCTGTTAGCCACGTGGTGGGGGGAGGGGTGAAGCGATCATCCCAGAGAATTGGGGAAGGACCTTGTACCGAAAGCACATGTGCTATGTAATGTTAACAGCTTGATTCACCGTGAAAGAGTCTACCCATTGTTCTCTAAAATGTGTCTTTTTAAATACTACTCTCCCTTTTTTCCTCCAGCAGCTGCAAATGTTTCAACTCTCCCCCTATCATCTCCATCCCAGAGGCTAGCACAGATAAGAAGGTGAAAAAAACGCACTCGCAATGAAATGTTCTCTGAGCTCATGCAGTCCTCCTGCACTGAAAGAGCTCAGCAGAATGCGTGGAGGCAAGCAATGTCAGAGTCCAGGAAAGCACAAAATGAATGCGAAGACAGGAAGGACACACGAGACGAGAGGTGGCGGGAGCAAGAGGAGAAGTGGCAGGATCAAGATGATAGGTGGCGGCAGCGTGATGAGAGGAGGCAGGATGCAATGCTGAGGCTACTGAAGGATCAAACTGATATGCTCCGGCGTATGGTTGAGCTGCAGGAAAGGCAGCAGGAGTACAAACCACCGCTGCAGCCCCTGTGTAACCAACCGCCCTCCTCCCCAAGTTCCATAGCCTCCTCACCCAGACGCCCAAGAAAGCAGGGTTGGGGGGGCGCTCCGGGCACCCAACCACTCCACCCCAGAGGTCTGCCCAAGCAACAGAAGGCTGGCATTCAATAACTTTTGAAGTGCAGTGTGGCCTTGTCCTTCCCTCCTCCACCACCCCACCCAGTGCTTCCCTCCTCCCCCACCCGTCCCGGGCTACCTTTGCAGTTATCCCCCTATTTGTGTGACGAATTAATAAAGAATGCATAAATTTGAAACAACAATGACTTTATTGCCTCTGCAAGCGGTGATTGAAGGGTGGAGGTCAGTTGGCTTACAGGGAAGTAGAATGAACCAAGGAGGTGGGTTTTCATCAAGGAAAACAAACCGAAATGTCACACTATAGCCTGGCAAGTCATGAAACTGGTTTCCAAAGCTTCTCTGATGCACAGTGCCCCCTGCTGTGCTCTTCTAACCGCCCTGGTGTCTGGCTGTGCGCAATCAGCGGCCAGGAGATTTGCCTCAACCTCCCACTCCGCCATAAACGACTCCCCCTTACTCTCACAGAGATTGTGGAGCACACAGCAAGCAGGAATAACAGTGGGAATATTGGTTTCGCTGAGGTCTAACCGAGTCAGTAAACTTCACCAGCGCGCTTTTAAACGTCCAAATGCACATTCTACCACCATTCTGCACTTGCTCAGCCTATAGTTGAACAGCTCCTGACTACTGTCCAGGGTGCCTGCGTATGGCTTCATGAGCCAGGGCATTAAGGGTAGGCTGGGTCCCCAAGGATAACTATAGGCATTTCAACATCTCCCACGGTTATTTTCTGGTCTGCAAAGTAAGTCCCTTCCTGCAGCTGTTCAAACAAACCAGAGTTCCTGAAGATGAGAGCGTCATGTACCTTTCCCGGCCATCCCACGTTGATGTTGGTGAAACATCCCTTGTGATCCACCACTGAAAAGTACCCCTTGCGGTTTACATACTGGCTGCCAAGGTGGTCCGGTCCCAAGATAGGGATATGCGTTCCATCTATTACCCCACCACAGTTAGGGAATCCCATTGCAGCAAAGCCATCCACTATGACCTGTACATTTCCCAGAGTCACTATCCTTGATAGCAGCAGCTCAGTGATTGCGTTGGCTTCTTGGATCACAGCAGCCCCCACAGTAGATTTGCCCACTCCGAATTGATTCCTGACTGACCGGTAGCTGTCTGGTGTTGCAAGCTTCCAGAGAGCTATCACCACTCGCTTGCGAACTGTGAGGGCTGTTCTCATCTTGGTATTCCTGCACTTCAGGGCAGGGAAAAGCAAGTCACAAAGTTCCATGAAAGTGCCCTTATGCATATGAAAGTTTTGCAGCCACTGGGAATCATCCCAGACCTGCTATACTATGTGGTCCCACCAGTCTGTGCTTGTTTCCCGGGCCCAGAATCAGCGTTCCATGGCATGAGCCTGCCCCATTGCCACCAGGATGTCCAAATTGCCAGGGCCCGTACTTTGAGAAAAGTCTGTGTCCATGTCCTCATCACTCTCGTCACTGCGCTGCCATCGCCTCCTCGCCTGCTTTTGCAGGTTCTGGTTCTGAACATACTACAGGATAATGCGCGAGGTGTTTACAATGCTCATAACAGCCGCGGTGATCTGAGCAGGCTCCATGCTTGCAATGGTATGGCGTCTGCAGGAGAGCAGAGTTGCAGCGGAAGCAGTGGCTGATGACAGATGCCACAAGAATAGATATTTATAGAGAACAACGAGAGGACCTGCGAGGTGCATCCATGACAGCAGGAGAGCAGAGTTGCAGTGGAAGCAGGAGCCCATGACAGCCAACATGGACAAATTCACTATCGAGACAAGAGCAGGAGAGCAGAGTTGCAGTGGAAGCGGTGGTTCGATGACGATGGTTAGCAGTCCTACCGCACCGTCTGCTGAAAGCAGTATGGTGTCCGCACGGAAAAAAGGCGCGAAACGATTGTCTGCCGTTGCTTTCACTGAGGGAGGGGCAACTGACGACATGTATCCAAAACAAAACCACCCACGACAATATTTTTGCGCCATCAGGCATTGGGAGTTTAACTCAGAATTCCAGTGGGCGGCGGACTGTGGGATAGCTGCGGGAACTGTGGGATAGCTACCCACAGTGCAACGCTCCGAAAAGTCGACGCTAGCCACGGTACTGTGGATGCACACCACCGACTTAAGGAGCTTAGTGGGGACACACACAATCGACTGTATAAAATTGCTTCCTAAAAAATCGACTTCTATAAATTCGACCAAATTTCGTAATGTAGACATACCCTCAGAGTGTCACAGTTAAATACAAGGTGCAACAACTTGTTTAGCATAAGCAGTTAACACATATTTCAAGGAACCATTCAAGGTGAAGTGGCCTATATTGTTCTTGTCATTTTCATTGTTCCTTGTCTTCAAGTTTTGATGCCCAATTTAATCACAGTAAAGCATCTTCAGTGCCAATCAAACCTCTATTCAGTCTTTGAGTCAGCAGAATTGACAAGTGACCCAACAAGCTATTTCTTTCTTTAAGAGATGGAGTAAACATTTTAAATACCTGTAAAGGCCATCATACCTCATTGACAGACTTCACAGCAGTTCCTGTTATCTTTCTTTTTTCCTTTCATTCTGGCCTGCATTCTCAATTAAGATCTCTCAGGTTCTTTAGTAACTGAGATCTGAGGGACACCAGTGGCAGCCTACTCCCATCTCCAGATGCAGGATCTTGGGGAAGAGGCTGTCCCTTCATCACTTTGAAAGCAGATATTTTCTGGTAAAAGAATATATGAAGTACATTCCCTCTTCCAGCAGCTGCAGAGTAAACCTATTTTCAGAAGGAAAAACACAGGACTTAAATTACCATAAAGGGTATGTGGGAAGAAAATGGTATTTACTCATCCACAACCCAGTGACTGCTTTCTTCCCTGTCCCTTAAAAGCTCCACTCATTTTTTCTCCTCACCCTAAGTCCTCCAATACCTATTCTTGCTTATCTCCTTCAGTCCCTGTACTCTGTCTTCATCCTTTGGAGTTTTCCACTCTACTGAATTTTCTGCTCTTTTGACTTCTCTCATTTTTTTCTCTTATGCTGTCCTCGCTCCTTGACCTTTTTCTTCTACCAACCTGATACAGGCCTAATCACTGAAAGTGATTCCCTCACTCTCCACCTCCCTTTCCACAAACTGGCCTTCTATATGCCATTCGTTATTTTCTTTATCTCTACCATAGCTTTTCTAAACAAGTTTTGGCTTTTAGAAAAAACATTAATAATGTCCAAAGAATGTCCAATCACCAGCCCAATCCCTTATTTCCTTGCCTGTCACCATATTTTTTTTTTTCAATTACTATCTCTAACTGGGGAGAGGATGTGACATTACCATGGGCAGCGCGTGAACCGCCAACTGAAAGAGGCTAGCCCCTGGCCCCGCCCCTTCTGCCAGAGGCCCCGCCCCTTCCATGTGTCCCTGTGTCCCCCCCCCGCGCCGAAGCCCAGAGCCCCCCAACTGCAGCCACCAGCCTCTGACCCATGCTGCCCCCCCCCTCACCTGGAAGCACCAGGATGGTAAGTGAACATAAGAACAGCCATACTGGGCCAGACTAAAGGTCCATCTAGCCCAGTAGCCTGTCTTCCGACAGTGGCCAATGCCAGGTGCCCCAGAGGGAATGAACAGAACAGGTAATCATCAAGTGATCCATCCCCCGTCGCCCATTCCCAGCTTCTGGCAAACAGAGGCTAAGGACACTATTCCTGCCCATTCTGGCTAATAGCCATTGATGGACCTATCCTCCATGAAGTTATCTAGTTCTTTTTTGAACCGTTATAGTTTTGAATCCTTCACAACATCCTCTGGCAAAGAGTTCAATAGGTTGACTGTGCATTGTGTGAAAAAATACTTCCTTTTGTTTGTTTTAAATCTGCTATTGATTTCATTTGGTGACCCCAGTTCTTGTTATATGAGGAGTAAACACTTCCTTATTTACTTTCTCCACACCAGTCATGATTTTATAGACCTCTATCATATTCCCCCTTAGTCAGCTAAAAAGTCCTAGTCTTAATAATCTCTCCTCATATGGCAGCCATTCCATACCCCTAATCATTTTTGTTGCCATTTTCTGAACATTTTCCAATTTCAATATATCTTTTTTGAGATAGAGCAACCACATCTGCATGCAGTATTCAAGATGTGGGTGTACCATGGATTTATATAGAGGCAATACGATATTTTCTGTCTTATTATCTACCCCTTTCTTAATGATTCCCAACATTCCGTTCGCTTTTTTGACTGCTGCTGCATATTTAGTGGATGTTTTCAGAGAACTATCCACCATGACTCCAAGATCTCTTTCTTGAGTGATAACAGCTAATTTAGACCCCATCGTTGCATATGTATAGTTGGGATTATGTTTTCCAATGTGCATTACTTTGCATTTATCAACATTGAATTTCATCTGCATTTTGTTGCCCAGTCACCCAGTTTTGTGAGATTCTTTTGTACCTCTTTGCAGTCTGCCTGGGACTTAACTATCTTCAGTAATTTTGTATCATCTGCAAATTTTGCCACCTCACTGTTTACTACTTTTTCCAGATCATTTATGAATGTGTTGAATAGGACTGGTCCCAGTACAGACCCCTGGGGGCCACCACTATTTACCTCTCTCCAGTCTGAAAACTGACCATTTATTCCTATCCTTTGTTTCCTGTCTTTTAACCAGTTACCAATCCATGAGAAGACCTTCCCTCTTATCCCATGACAGTTCCGGGGTGGCGCAGACGCAGCCCCGGAATGTCGGGAGGGAGCGCGGCACAGCGCCAACCTCCCCAGCCCTGGAGCACCAGGAGGACGGGCGGCTCAGCCGCAGCCCTGGAGCGCTGGGAGAACAGGAGGCTCGGCCACAGCTCTGGAGCGCTGGGAGGATGGGCGGCGTGGCCCCAGCCTGAGCCGGGGCCATGGCACAGAGGGAGCCGCAGAGTGGGAAGCAGGAGGGGGCCTGCTGGGGGTGGAGTGTGGGCGGGGCCAGACCTGGCTGTTTGGGGAGGCACAGCCTCCTCCAGCCTATGATAGCTGTCACCCATGGCCATTAGGACAGATTCTGCCAACTCTCCTCATTTTAAATTGTGTATTACTTAGCTTGTAGGCCTCTCAAGACTAGGGGAAATGCTTGCAGTATCAAGTACTATTCAGTCTGAGTAAGTGTGGTAGAAATGAGCCCATTAACAAAAACAGCTTTACAGATTAATACCAGAAAGCCCAATTGTGCAATTTTTACTTGCATTGTTCTACATTTATTCACAACAGTTAGTTCCACTAACTCCAGTGGGACTACTCTCATGAGTTAAATGCTCAACCATGTACAGATTACACACTTGGGACCAGAGTATACAAATGCCAATGAGAAACAGACTCATACGACCATATCTAAGGCATCTTTCTCAACATTTTAGCTTTTTCATATTACCAAAATCATGTTATTGCTAGATTGGAGAGAAAAGTGTGGTGTAATGGTATGAACCCAAGACTGAAAGCCAGGATTCATGGATGGTAGTCCCACCTCTAACACTAAGTGCAACCTGCACTTTGCTCCATGGACTCCTTTACCAACAGCACGCAAAACCTGAGTAAAAGGATATTTTTCACATATAAAAAGATATTTTCTCACCTTTTTCTCATAAATTTTCTGATGATGTAAAAATGGTGGTTTAAAAAGAAGCTCATGCAGCTGATCATAAAATATGTATTTTTGGTTCCTTTTGTCTTTTAGTAGCCGAATGCAAGTCATGGATTTATCCCTTGTATTTGAGCAAGTCTTCATTGTAACCACAGATTGTGACCTTATCCTTCTATTTGTTTGTAAAAGTGACATGTCTTCAGTGATGGTCTGATTTAGACAAACTGTGAACGCCCAAGAGAAAACGCAGGGCCTTATTCAGGGCCGGCTCTAGGTTTTTTGCCGTCCCAAGTGCGCCACTGCCCAAGCCAAAAAAAAAAAAGGATGGCCAAAAAGCCACCCCTGGAATTGTGCCGCCCCAATCACGTGCTTGCTTTGCTGGTGCCTAGAGCCGGTCCTGGCCTTATTTCTGCCAGCACCAAACCCCATAATTTGCTTCAAACTCTGTATCAATTCATACAATTAATAGTTGCCATCTCCACACTGCCTCACTCGGGGCATCTCCTCTTAGAGTAATAGCTGAGTGGGTCAAGCTTCTGGTTATAAAATAACCGTACGATAGTGGCATCTGACACAGCGTCCCGTTAGTCTCTAAGGTGCCACAAGTCCTCCTTTTCTTTTTGCGAATACAGACTAACACGGCTGTTACTCTGAAACCTATATTATAGCAGTAACCCTACGCGTGGCACAGGGACATCGCGCATTATAATCATAACCACGCGTGGCAATACCCCATGCCTGGGTGCTTCCTTCTGTAACAGCAGCTGTGCCGGGGCACCTTGTGTTATAACAATAAGCGTGCGCGGTAGTACCGCATGCCGGGGCACCTAGTTTTCAATGGGCGCTGTGTGTTAATAACGAGCGTTGCGTGCCAGGAAGCAGTGGGGTACAGGAACAGAGGTCTGTAGGGCAGAGCTGTAAGGCCCGCACCCGCTGTTTCCTGAGGAACGAAGCGGGGCCTGACGGGACCCTACGGAAGGGGACGCCCAGGGGCAGCGCGAGCAGGCAGGAAAAAGGCGCCCAACCCAATCCGTTGCCTTCTCCTCGGGCGACGGCTGCCAGCCTCCCAGGCGGGAGGCGCGAGACCAACAGCCGCGAGAGAGAAAAAGGCGCCAAACCCAGCTCCTCCCCCCGCCCTCCACTGGCCCTGAAGGCGCGAGACGAACTGTAAAGGCCGGGAGGGACCAACGCTCCAAGCGCCACCCCCCCGTCCCCGTCCAGCAGGCGCGCATCACGTGCTCCCTGGCCCCTGACCTCCGCCCGACACGTCTCTAGGCCCTCCTGACGTCACTCCGTTCGCTTTGTGGGCGCCGCGCGTCACGTCACGTGGCATGCGCTCCGGCCCGGCGAAGCTGTTCCCCTCTTGGCTTTCTTTACCCGCTCGGCTCTTCAGGTTCGCCACAGAATAACCGTCCTCCCCCTGCCCTTATTGTAAACGCTAAAAAATCCCCCGGTGGTGTATGGAGGTGCCTGGCTCGGAGTAAACCCGGGGCGGGAGCAAAAGAGCGGGGGAGCTGGGACGCCGTGTGGAATGTGCTGAGGCGGAAGGGCAGGCGGCTTCCCCCAGTCGCGGCTGCCCGGGCACCAGGGAGCCCGGTGTTGGTTGGGAACAAAGGGCCGAGGCCGGCGCCGGAGCGGGTGAGTCTCAGAGGGGAGGCGAGGGGCGGGGCTGGGCGGTGAGCGGGGCCTGCGGCGCGGGGGCCTCTGCCCCGGCAATCACAGAGCTCCCTCGGCGGCAGCCTGGGCCTACGGAGGGGGGTGGGGAGGGGCTGAGGGAGAGAGACGGAGAGGATCCCCACCCCCGCGTTCGCGCCCATGGGAGGGGGAGGGGGAGGGGGAGCTACCCCCCACCTACACAACACCCCTCCTAGGGGGAGCTACCCCACACCCACACACACACCTCCTAGGGGGAGGGGGAGCTACCCCCCACCCACACAACACCCCTCCTAGGGGGAGCTACCCCCCCACACACTCTTCCTGGGAGTGGGGGAGCTACCCCCCCCCACACCCACCCACGCGCCTCCTAGGGAGAGGGGGAGCTACCTCACACCCCCTCCATGGGGGAGGGAAGAAAGGCAGTCAAAAACATTTCTTTCCTCCTCCCCGACATGGATCCCAAAAGTGGTAGAGGAGGAGGCCAGTACTATCCTTTCCTAAGCAAGTTCCCCCGCTGTAGTTAGGCTTTTTTTTTTTTTGCAGTGGGTCTGGTTTTCTAAGGTACCATGTTACTGATTGGAATAAAACTATCAAGGTTTGAAACCCTGTGTTTAGAAGTGACTTGAGTCACCAGAGTGCTTAGCATCTGCTGCCTCTTAAAAAAAAAAAGGGGGGGGGGGAGGGGGCGGTGGAATTGCATATTAAATATTATATTTGTGTATTTAGCACATTCCCTCCCACTCTCCCCAAAATTGGATGAGTAATTAGATCTTTCTGTTGCTCTGGAGCAGGGTCTGCATTTTAAATTGATCTGTGTAAGCATTCTTTTCATTGGACTTTGTATGGGAATGGCAACTTCTTTAGTAAGGGTTGTCTAGTGTTGTCAACAATGCAGTCCATCTGTAGGCCTTGGGCATGCAAATACTCAAGCATGCCTGGAACTTTACATGCATAAGTCGTCCATTATGTGTGGAAATAATCACAAGTTCAAAATTGAAGCATGTGCATAGCAGTCTTAGTATTTGGTGCCATAAACATTATTAAAGTCAGATGCTGAGCATTTACAGGATTTTGCCCAAATCTTGCTCTTTTAAGTCTTCAATGGATTTAATTCATGAGAGAGGCCAGCAGGATATTGCTGTTATTTTACAGAGCATTTTACATGTATGGGTTTACTCCTGCAACAGGTTGCACAATCCCAGCTCCCATTGACTATGACATTACTAGCTGTAACAGGTACACTTGCTTTTCCTGTTACTCTGATGTGCAATTTAGCCATGTGACAATGTATTACTATGAACTTGTTTATAGATAATGTTGTTTAGGATACCATATGTGCACACTCCTGCATTCATATCCAGTCCTTGAAGCCAGCCATATAAGACAAATAATTGAAATCCAATATATAGTACTGTAATTTTTATTAAAAGTGATGCACAAGTAAAATCTTTACAAGAAAGATCAGACGAACCTTGGATTTCAGTTTCAGAGTTGTTTATTTAATCCTAGTAGTTCAGCCTTAAGGGCCAAGCTAGTTTACAAAAAGTTCATCAGTCACTACAAGAAAATGTAGGCCTAGTTTCTGGGAAGTTGTTTATTTTCTTTCACTTCAGAGCTGACAAATTTGTGAATTTACCCGCAATACATTGTTATAATTAGGGCTCCTTAAGTTAGGTTTTAGCCAGTAAAGAACAACTTTAATACAAACAGGAGGAAATACTCTTACATAGTGCACAATTGACTTGTGGAAATCATTCCCAGGGGATTTTGTGATGCCAAAAGTATAACTGGTTTAAAAAAAAAAAACTAGGTAAGTTCATAGAGAATAATTCCATCAATGGCTATTATCCAAGATTGTCAGAGATGCAATTTCTTGCTCAGGGCAGCTCTAAAGCTCTGATTTCCAGAAGCCGGGAGAGGAAGACAGGGTGGATCAGTCCAAATGCCACGTTCTGTATGTTCCCCCTGAAGCTCTGGTACTGGCTACTGTTGAAGACAGGATACCTGGCTAGATGGACCATTGGTCTGATCCAGTATGGCCATTCTTATATTCTTAAACATTAATAAAACACTCCAGATACAAAAAAAAAAAAAAAATGTGTTTATCCAATAAACTGTGGAAAAACATTGGAAATGTTTACTTGTATCTAAGAGCTTGTCTACATGTAGCAGCAGTACACATTATAGGGCTGTGATTTCTAAAGCATACTGACATTACATGGTCTATGTAGACGGTGCTGGTGTGTGCTAAAGGTTCCCTTGTGTGCTTTAACATGCTATTGTTTGTACTACATTAAAGCACATTAGGAAATATTACACAGATTACTCATTACAGTATATACAAAAATGACACCCCCACCCCCACCCCCAAAAAAACTGATTGGACATATATACATAAAACCTCAAAATTGCTAAAAATAACCCCCCAAAAATGAAATTAATAAACCCTGAAAAGCAGATGCTCTAGTTATAATGGTATTAGTTTTAATGGTTCATGAAAACAAAAATTGTTCTGTTTAATAGTCTGACGTTGTGTTCTCTTTTTGTCTTTCAGAATTTGAGATATAATGTCAGCTGGCTGAAAATTTATATACCAAAATGTCAAGTACGTTTTTGTTGTCTTGTTTTTGTTTTTTTTTAATTTAACGAGTAAAGATCTGTTTCAGCAGCCTTTACTTATATGAATAATCCCATTGCTGTCACATGAGAAAGGGCTACTGGACCAGGCTCATTTTAAGAGGAATGTTATCATATACAGTAATTATAAGTGAACTACCAATCAGTTGGTACTAGATATTGCCACAGTTCACAGCCAGGGCTGTGCACTGAGGATTTCTTTAAGTGTCCAAAAGATGAAAGAAACACACAAGCATCCTACCTGACAAGCTGCAGAATTGCTCTGTAGCCATTTCTCCAGTCTTAAGGCTGGAATAGTTTCTGCTGTCTGGGTATGTCCTCCATAGTGGCAGAAGACGCATCCCATCATGCCTACCTCAGTGGCATGCGTTGATCACCAATGGAGTTAGGCTTTGGGATTCATACTCCCTTACTTATTGTCCCCACAATTTCCCCCTCCAATGGGCAGGACCTTCCACACCAAGGGACGAGATTTGCTCCTTCTTTAATAAAGATAAATTGTGTAAATGCTGCACTCAGTTACTCTTGTGCAACTTCTAAATGAAGTAGGAAAAGATGTGCTCCCTCTCCGTGCTTTTATTTAATGCCAACTATTTGCTACCGAAAGCTGTGAATGAAACCACTTGGGGAGGGGGTGAGCTGCACAACTGAACGTAAAATTTAGCCTACAATTGCTTCATCCTAAAGCATACTGTTACATGTCAAACTCTACACTTCAAATCCATTTCCTTGCCTCTGAAGAAAATCTAGTATGCTTTAATTTCCATGGTGGCTAGCACAGTTTTTCCGAATTCTCTTCCTACATTTCTCCCTACCCCAGTACATCTAAATAAAAGGATAGTAACCTGACACTGGTGTCGCCTTTTTTAAAATGCATCTCTTCTTCTTCCATCCCTTTTTCTTTTCTTTTTTTTTTTTATTTTATTTTGTCAATGTAGATTGTAAACTCTTTGGGACAGGGATCTGTCTTGTTATCATAAGTTTCTTACCAAATTATTGTTGTGTGCCTAGTACACTTTTGGATACCGTATGCATAATATATCTGAGTTGTCAGGAAGTTATGTATTTGCTTTTGTCTTTTAAACAGAAAGGCCATCCTATGCCCCACCTCCCACCCCTGCTCCCACAACCGTAAGTATAATGAATTTTCTCATTAACACAAATCTGGTAGTCTGGCTTTTAAGACAATAATTTGGTAGTCACAGCTACCAATATTAAAATATTATGAACATAAGACTGTTTGCACTGAACTGTTGAAATGACATTCAGCATTTAAATTAAATTTTAAAAGGGGGTGGGGAAACTGGGATAAGACTCACTCAATACTTAAGGCCAGATCCTTCAAACACTTAAATTTGTGTTTAACTTTACACTGAAGACAGTGGGACTACCTACATGAGTAAAGTTAAATACAGGGGTGAATGTTTCTAGGCTTTGGGCCTGATAACCATGTATCCATTATAAATATTCCAATTTGATATAACAGTAAACTAAGGACTAAGTAGCATACTTAATTCTAAATTTTATTGCCTCTAAAAGCTTGATGTCGGTCCAAGTTTTTAACATACTTTTTTGTACTTTTTACAGTAGGTTTAAATTTGTATTTATAGTTTTTCAGTGGCATTCACACAGTAATGTAGAATTATGCAAACTTTCATTTATATTGGGTCAGAATAATGGAATCCTCATGATGAAAATCTTACTACTTAAATTTATTGAAATCCATGGCATTGTGTAATGTGAGCATTGTGTGAATAAAGTTTCTCACATAGTATAAAGTAAGTACTTCTGTTTGCAAAGGAATCAATCTGTTGAGGATTTACCTAGAAAATTTTATTATATAATATCCAATCTTTCTTGACATAATGTGGCCAGGACAGCATCTGAAAATGTTTGTACTTCTATAACAACTTGCATCCGATGACTGGAACACTGTACAAATTTAAACATCACAACACTTTGTGGGGACGGGAAAGTATTATCTGCATTTTATAGAAGAGTAAACTGAGGCACAAGTGAAATAGCTTGCCATAGAAAATGTCAACAGACCTCTTAATTATATTAGTGCTCTTAGGATCTACTTTTTCCCCAGTCCTGTAGACAGTGACTACAAAATAGGAAATATGTAACTTTTCATTATTATTAAACAAAAATCCACATTTAAAGAGGTTGGAGAGCAGGAAATATATATTTGGTGTCAAAGAAATTTGTAAACTTTCCCATATAAATTTGCGGGGGTGGGACGGACTATTTTTGCATAAGTGTGCCAGTTTGGGTAACAGCTTGAGTCCAAAGTTTTATTTAAAATTTTTTTTGCTCTGCAAATACCTTACTTGGTTTTATATTACTATTCAGATTGATGTGACAGTCCCTGATCCTGCAATCAGATCTGTGCATGCAGGTCCCTGCATATGTTCGGAACACAATTGATTTCAGTGGGGCTCTCCATGAATGCAGTGTTTGTTTGTTCATGTTCATTTTCAGATGTGCTACTTTCTTTAGTTAAATAAGCATGTCTTTTAAAGAGTGATCTCAGATGTGCAGTGAGCAATGTGTGTTGCCTATCTTATGTACATCATCGATCTGTACTACTCACTGTACTTCATGTACAGTACTTGAGAATCTAATCTACACTCTATGAATGTAGTTGATAAAACAGAAAAGCGGACACATCTGTTGCCTTTTTCCTCCACTACCAAATCTTACTGTGCTTAGTACTGAAAATGGCAGTAATCCACTTTACTTGAGACAGTGTGCATGAAATAAACATTTCTGTCGTGTTTTTCTTTTTTGTAATATTGGATTTGTCTGTTTTGCAACCATAAAGACTTAAGGTCTGTACATCATAGCGTCCAGTTATTTTGGAGGAGAGATCTAATAAAATATAATTTGTGTAGGCGTATTTCATACACTGCTGATCTTGTAGTGAAATGGCTGCTTATTGAAAAGTGAGTTTACATACAGTAGTTACATATGACAAATTTGAACAAATGGCAACTGCTTTGCTTGTGTTTGAGGGGCTTAACAGTAAAACACATTAATGTTTAAAGATTGGCAAGTAAGGTGTAACTTTAGTACTGTTTCAGAGTAACAGCCGTGTTACTCTGTATTTGCAAAAAGAAAAGGAGTACTTGTGGCACCTTAGCAACTAACCAATTTATTTGAGCATAAGCTTTCGTGAGCTACAGCTCACTTCATCAGATACTGTTTTCTGTGTCAAAGTAAATTGACCGCAGTGTGTCAATGTATTTTTGCACTGAAGTGTTTATAAAGTGAATGTGCACTTCAGATTATAAGACTCTTCCCTTTGATATGGAGCCTCTACGTCTTGATTCTTATGAACACTGAACTCCATTTTAACTGTGTTTATAACAGTAGTCTCTAATACATCCCACTGACAAAGTGTACTTTGAGACCCGTTAAATCATTATTCCAGCATGTGTTGCTAATTAAGACCACAACTCTGCTGAAGAATGTGGCTAGACACTGCATGAATGAGGTTTAAAACCATCAAGGAACAGAGTAGGGTAAAATACAAAGATTTGTAAAGGAAAAATTTGTAGTGGGGTGGTAGCACCAGTACAGTTGAGGGTGAGACTAGCTCACTGTTAAACAGCTGGGGGTTTTTCTAACAAAGAAACTAAGCAAAAACTAGGGAACATGGAGAAGGGGCAAGACGGAAATTAATTCGAAGAGAGAAAGACAGAGAATGAGACAGTAATGGTTGAAGGTTTAATGAGTAGAATGAATCCGTAAGAAACCAAACTTAATGACCCACACTATTACAGACACGTACACAAACTGACCCACTGAATTTAATTGCTGGAATGGATATGGACATGTTAATTAACTTATGTAATTGTTTTAGAAGCAATTTAAATAGTGATTTGATGAGATAACTACAAAAAAATGTATCTAACATGTATATTCCATTGCAGTGGTTCTCCAGTTCTTTAATTCTGCAGAGTACTTCATGAGGGAAAGATACCTCTATGGATCACCTTCTCTTCCAGCCTTCTAATCAAATCCCCTTGCACCCCCCGGTGCATAATTTCTAAAACATTTAATTTTGCAGGAATGGCTTCATACGCCACTGTTGGTCCACAGATTGCACTTTGAGAACCACTGTTCTTCTACTATCAGTATCAATGGGTTTTTTACTTTTTTGTCCAATAGCCTGTGCTTCCATTGGTGCACATAATGGATGATGATGTTGGTGATTTCCACATAATCGTATGCACTGTATTGCTTTGTATGTTAAATTATTTTGTTTCGTTGGATACTAGATTCTTCCTGAATTGTTTGGCCACTTACGAAAAGTTTGCAAACTTTAATAGCCATAAGCAGGCTATATGGCACACTCACGTTAAAAGTTTGCACGCCTGATAATAAAACATCAAATGACTTTATAGTTTATAGTATTTATAGTATACTATAGTAACACGTTCAGCTAAAAATCCTGTTTCCTGAACAGGTTTCTATTGGAGTACTTCACATGTTGAGAGGAAACCAACTACTACACCTCATTTGCTTGTTTAAATTCTAGTTGTTTTTGCATGCCATATTGCAGATCATTTTCATTTCTGTGTTTTCCTCGTTTGAACTCATTTCTCATTCGTGTTTTTGTCTCATTTGTTTCCATCAGCAAATGCCCAGCACACCAGGGTTTGTGGGATACAATCCATACAGCCATCTGGCCTACAACAACTACAGGCTGGGAGGGAACCCGGGCACCAACAGCCGGGTCACGGTAGGAGAATCAACTATTACATCATCCGGCAAACAACAGGAATTGACCAGAAATGGCTTTAGAGTTAGGTTCTTCTGAATCTTGGCTGCTGCCACTTTTATAAAGAGAAAAAATTAACTCGGATTTTTTTTCCCCATCTTCTCTCCTCTCCTGCCTCCCCCCTTTCATTGTGAAGCCTTGTACTGGAAAATAAGCTTCTATTTAATAGATCGAGAGAGATCTATTATTCCCATCTGAGATGTGGAAAGTCTGTCTTTTTGGAATTCCATGGCTTGACGCCTCAGTGATCACTACACGTTTAAGGAAAGATTCTTAAATATGAGTGTGGATTATATTTTCCTCTTGGAGGGAGGGAATTATACATTTTATTGAGATTATAGGCATGGAACAAGAGGAAAGGCAAGTTCCAAACTAGAAATTGTAACTGGTGATTACATCGCACTGTTGTGCCATGTAAGAAACCCATGTTTCTATTTTCCATTCCAGTCTTACTTTGTATGGTTAGTATCAGATCTCCAGATTCAACAGTGACTTCTCCAACCAAGTGAGTGGTGTCAATAAAATGAGGGAGCCTGCTTTCTGTCCTCCATGGCTGGATGAAATGTGGATGCTTTGTAGGCCCTTTAAGGAATACTTGGCATAAAGTGGGAGGAAATGTACTGATACGGGGTACCTCTGAGCTTGAGTGAAGATGCAGAACATGATTCACATACAGGCAAGAAAGAAAATAAAACTTTTAAATGCACACTTTTCGCCTAATATTTACTGTAAAAACTGTAGACCTACACTATTTTAAATTATTAATTTAAAAATGATCATTTTAATTTTTATGTAATTTCTTTCCAAAGGTGTTAAAAAAAAAAAAATTATCTACACAACTTCTAGTCTCTTCAGAGTGTAATACAAATAAGAATTTGTCAGTTAATCCATAGATGTTGCCATTTAATGCAGTATACCTTTTTAAACTCCATAAATTCAACTTGTTTAATAAGGTGCCTAAAGAAAAGACCCCCTTGCCCTGTAGTGAAGGTATGAGCTGGCGTTTGATTGAACGTAGTGTCTGAACTTACATTTATGTTACTGAATACATGAATAGGTTAGATTTGTCAGACTTTTCATTGTTTCTGTATGTCATAAGCATACACAGCTTTCTCTGCCATGCATATATCAATATGTATGGTATCTTTAAATTCCTGTTAATTTAAAAGCATTAAACAGTTTCAGTTAATGTTTTTCAAATCCATCTCTGTGTGTATATATGTATACATTTGGTAATGCATACACCTCATGTACATTATAACGCTATGCAAGTATGTATGCATTGTTTCATGTATGTAGTGAAACATAAAAATATCCGGATTAAAAATACTGAAAGCAAAAACACTGAACAGTAACCTTATTGGCCATTTTCAAGTATTTTTGGAACCTCAGTCCCCAATCCTGTTAATACTTATTTGAGCCTGATTAATTTTAGACGTGAAAATAGTCCCATGGAACTGCTCACGGGTGTTTGCAGGATTGGGGCCTTTAGAATCTACAGCTGTTATAAACTAGATGATGTCAGTATACTATTCCAGGAGGAACAAACCTTATCTTATTATAAATGCACTATTTTTAACTGAGATGGTGTGTAGGTGGAAGAGAACAGAAGAATAAGTGGATGCTACAGCTTTCAATCAATAACACTTACTGTTTAGTGTCTTCTTTTTTTTTTTTTTTTAAGTGCAGGCAACGTGCTTGGCATTGTACAAACGTAAAGGAAGACAAGGTCTCTCAAGGAGCTCACAATCTAATTTGGACAAGAACAATGCAATTTGGACACAGATGATGCACAGGTTGAGGGATCAGTCTCATAGGGACGTTTTTTAATATTTGGATTGACTCCCAAGTTCCCATTGAAAGATTTCGTGGAAGAAGTGTATTTCTAAAACGGATTGAATGAAAGAATGTCTAGATAATTTCCTGCTCTTTCACACTTTCTCCTTATCCTTTTTCCAGTAGTAATTTCTTTAGTTGTCAGAGCAGGTACCATAACAGTCATTCTCATCAAAATTGAGAAAACAAACTGTTGGAGCTGGTGAGCAGAAGCAAATTTTGAGGCTGTCTCTTTTGGTTTTTAGAAAATTGTCCCCTTTTGGACTTTTATTGAGTAACCTTTTTCAAACTAATACTTGGACAAATACATTTGGGGCCAGGGGAGGGGGAATTTGGCAAATTATTATGAGGACCAGTTATAGTACCTGTACATGTATTTAATGTACAAGAGTATTTATATTCCCAGACTGCTATGTATTGAAGTTGCCTAGTTTTCATGTTAAGAAATGGATTTATCCGTTTTGTTTTTGTTTCTTTTGTAGGCTTCCTCTGGTATTACAATTCCCAAACCCCCAAAGCCACCAGATAAGCCTCTGATGCCCTACATGAGGTACAGCAGGAAGGTGGGTACCCAGTGTTTTGGATTTAGGTTGAATAAGTAGCATTAAAGGTTAAGTTTATGCCAACAATTGATTAGTTATTTTAGTTCCAACTTCTAAACTCTATTAAATTCTAACAACCTGCAGAGATTACTTACTCATAAAGGGAATTTTAAAACACAGTTGCTTTCCCCATCAGAATAATGGCAACAATGGTCTAAACATATGGTAGCCACCTTCTAGGAAAACAAAAATTATCCCCCAAACAAAAGGTCAGCACCCTCAATTTTCCTGTTACATATTTTTTTATCTACAGGGTTAGGGGAGGGAAAATTAAGGTTTTCTTTGAAATGGTTATTTACTACCGTTGCCCCTGCTGTCAAGGATCCACGTATTGTCGGAACTTCCTCTGTATAGTACAGTGGTGTAGCTAGACCTGAAGAGTAGCAGTGGGAGGAATGTGTGTGTTCACCTACCTAACCTGCAGCACTACTTCATTATTTTATAAACTGTTTGAGAGGCAATGGGAAATTGAGTATTGTGTAGAGTCTGGAATCTGATTCAGCTTGAGAAGGGTATGTGATCCAGTTTCAAGGAGTGGGTGAGCCAGAAGGAAATATACATGCCTTCCTGCTTCTGGTAAAGTGTCTTTACCAGCAGTCTGAATTAAGTCAACAGCCCTCCCACTGCCAAATAGTATTCCTAATCACACATGGCAAGTAATAACACTGGCAGCTTTCTTTTTTATATAAAGTTAGAAACTGGTTTTTGATGAATCAGAACTTTTGGGAATTGAAATTGATCAGCATGACTGAACTTGTTGAATACAGGAAGGTCCAAGTTCTGATCTTAAAAATTCAATGCACATTGTCATGTATCTGAACATAAATGCTGCTGGACATGTTTGCATGATAATATGTTTAATTTTTTCCCAGAGATACAGTGATGTGCATTTTAGAATAGAATTCACAGATTTAAGGGTAAGATTCACAACTGAAGCTGTTGTCAATAAATCAGGCTGTTGCCAGTTTCAGTAGATCACTGTACTATTGTCTTCCTGCTCCAAAAAGTAATCACTGGAGGTAGCCAGACTTTTTCTTAATTAGATAAATTTCATAGACTGTCAGGGTTGGAAGGGACCTCAGGAGGTCATCTAGTCCAACCCCCTGCTCAAAGCAGGACCAATCCCCAATTTTTGCCCCAGATCCCTAAATGGCCCCTTCAAGGATTGAACTCACAACCCTGGGTTTAGCAGGCCAATGCTCAAACCACTGAGTTAATATAGTTTTGTTTTTTATAGTGATCTTTTCTGAAAGTATACTAAGATGATACCATAAAACATTTAATTTGGAAGTGTTTACATATCAGTAGTAAAGCTCCAGCTGTTTCTGTTAAGGTCTGGGATCAAGTGAAGGCATCCAACCCTGACTTGAAGTTATGGGAAATTGGCAAGATCATTGGAGGGATGTGGCGAGATCTCACTGATGAGGAGAAGCAAGAGTACTTGAATGAATATGAAGCAGAAAAGGTAAGGGATGAAATCTTTTGTTATTAATGCTGATTCTCCTATCTTATGTCCCTGGCACAACTGTCACAGAAGAGTTAAGCTTGTTCCCTGGTGCAGCAAGGTAGTTAAGCATGTGCCCAACTTTAAGCATGAGTAGTCCCATTGAAGTTAATGGAGTATTCTCATGCTCTAAGTTAAGCATATGCTTAAGTGCCTTGCTGAATTGGGACCTTTTAACATTTCACAGTACATATAAATAGAAAATAACTTCTTAGGTCATCTAGTCCTTTCCAGGATTGTTCCCCACAATATGTCCTCCATCCTGTGGTGTTTGTTTTTCTTCTAGAAACTACTCTGAGAATCAAATTTCATCTTTCCTATATGGTGGCATGTGTATATCATTTACTAAGCCCTATGTATACTGATAAGCATCTTGATAATAATCATATGTCAACAGGGACTTCAGTTTTTAAACCATACTCAAAATGAAATGTTTATATTAAATAGGAATTTTAACTATGAGTGGACTTGATTTTTCCACACCTAAATCCTCTTACAAAACTGATTCTCTGTAGCTTCAGCTGGTCAGTTATGTATATAAGAATTGGTTTTTATGGGACAGCCTTGCAAAACTTTACTCTGCCAGAATGTTTTTGTTGTTGTTTGTTTTTTGATGGGCAAGTAAAATATCATTAGTTTTTCATTATTGATCATCATGACAAAGGGCAATAATATATTTTGTGTGTCTGCTGATAATTTTAAAGTTTTGCAAGGCTGCTACAGTAATAGATATCCAAAGCTATGTAGGACAATTACAAGCTGTTCGTTTGACATCTCTTGTTCATTTATTGTGTTGTGTTAAAATTTCAGGCATCTGAGGTCATAGGTAATCTGGTCAAATAGGTGCTTAGAACTGTTTTCATTCAAAATATCACTTTACTATTTTTAACCAACAGAAAAATTATTTTAAATTGGGTTTCTGCCATTTGAAACGAAATCAAGGATTCCTACTTTTAACTCGCTAAAAAGGACTAATTTAGTAAAAGTTAAAGACAACCTTCAGGTACATACAGCAGTATCATACAGTATAACTGACCTTTAGTACAGAGCATCTCAAAACAAGTGAAAGACTATACTCAAAAGAGTAATTATCAATGGTTTGTTGTCAGACTGGGCCGGTGTATTTATAACGGGTCAGTCCTGGGTCCGACTATTCAATATTTTCATTAATGACTTGAATAATGGAGTGAAATGGAAAGTATGCGCAAGTATTTGCAGATGACACCCAGCTGGGAAGGGTTGCAAGTACTTGGGAGGACAAGAAAAAAATTCAAAACAACTTTGACAAATTGGAGAACTGAATTCAACCAAGATAAGTGCAAAGTACTACACTTAGGAAAGAAGAATCAAATGCACAGCTACAAAATGGGAATAAATAGCTAGGCGGTAGTACTGCAGAATATTATGTGGGGATTATAGTGGATCATCACAAATTGGATATGAGTCAACAATGTGGTGCAATTGCAAAAAAGGATATCATTCTGGGGTGTATTAAGAGGAGCATTCTATGTAAAACACGGGAGGTGATTGTCCCACTGTACTCGGCACTAGAGGTCTCAGCTGGAGTACTATGTCGAATTCTAGAGACCACTCTTTAGGAAAGATGTGCATAAATTGGAGAGAGTCTAAAGGAGAGCAACAAATCAGTAAAAGGTTTAGAAAACCTGACCTATGAGAGGTTAAATGGGCTGGACATGTTTAGTCTCGAAAACAGAAGACTGGGGAGGGGATTTTCAAATATATTACGGGTAGTTAGAGGACTGTGATCAATTGTTCTCCCACATCCACTGAATGTAGGACAAGACGTAATGGGCTTAATCTGCAGCAAGAGAGACTTAGAAAGTTTTTCTTGAGATCTAACTTAACTGTAAGGGTAGTTAAGCTCTGGAATAGGTTTCCAAGGAAGGTTGTGGAATCCCCATCTTTGGAAATTTTTAAGAACAAACACCTGTCGGGGTAGCCTAGATTTACTTGATCCTGCCTAAGTGCAGGGGGCTTGACTTGATGACTTCCCTTCCAGCCCTACATTTCTGTGATTCTGTGAAAATGTTTATTTTGATTTTGTAAAGCAAGATTTAAAAGTGAGATTTAAAGAAGTGGTTGAAATGGGCAGTAAATCAATGTAGGCAGGTGGAGTGATACAATTCTGCTACCTGAAGTGAGAAAATAGACTGTCTGGATCACCCCTAACCACGTGTAGGGAGGGACTGAAGAACACAATAAAAGAATGAAAAGTGAGAATTTCAATACATGATGATAGAAGTGACAAAAATAAAAAATGGTTTGGTCCTGTCCTGGAGGAGGTGATAATCAGACTCTGAGATAAGAGGTATTGCAGTGAGGGAGGAGAGGAGATCAGGGTCAAGGTTAACTCTCAGAATTTCTAGATGTGTAAAGTAGTTGGAAGTGATAGAATCGGAAACATGGGATGACTCTACAGTAGTTACAGATAAAACAAAGAATTGCTTGCAAGATTTAATCTTTAATTATAGCAGTGAGGATAGCATAAGACTTCCCAGAATTAAATTCTTCTTGGCTCTTGTGTCTAGATGGTCCACCACCACTCAAGTTAGTAGTGCACCCTAAATCAAGAGCAATATGAAAGAGTAATTCTTGTGTAATTCTTTCCCCTAGAGAGAATTCTTTCTCAGGAATCTGGCTGGTGGGTCTTGCCCACATGCTTAGAGTCTAAGTGATCGCCATATTTGGGGTTAGGAATGAATTTTCCTCTAGGTCAGATTGTCAGAGACCCTGGGATTTTTTGCCTTTCTCTGCAGCATGGGACACGGGTTGCTTGCTGATTTAAATTAGATTAAATGATGGATTCTCTCTAACTTGAAGTCTTTGAATCAAGATCTGAGGACTTCAGTAACTCAGCCAGAGGTTATGAGTCTATTGCAGGAGTAATGGGGGAGGTTCCGTGGCCTGTGATGTGCAGGAGATCAACTAGATGATCACAATGGTCCCTTCTGGCCTTAGTCTCTCAGCCTATGTACCTAAAAGAGAAATGCAGTAGAAAGGGAGGCAAATCGTTTATACCAAATTGTCCTTTTGGACCATTGGGCTGATGTCAATAAGCAAAATAGGGCTGCCAGGGTACAATAGATAGGTTTTTATTTCAATAAAACAATATCCGTCAAATTTCAGATAGAGTACAATGAATCCATGAAGGCCTACCATAACTCGCCTGCTTACCTTGCCTACATCAACGCAAAGAGTCGGGCTGAGGCTGCGTTAGAGGAGGAAAGCCGACAAAGGCAGTCACGCATGGAGAAAGGTGAACCCTATATGAGCATCCAACCAGCAGAAGACCCAGATGGTAAGCAGAAAGGAGATTTGTATACACTTTTGGTGAGGTATATTTTTACCTTGGGACATAAAATCTAGAGTAAGTTTCAGGTAGCTGTTTTTATTCCCTCAGTATTGAAAACTGTTAATAGTTCACTGACTTACTCCTGGACTATAACGGGAAACACTTGCACACCATATAACAAAGAAAACATGAAATGTATAACTTTAGTATTAACTTTCAGAATCCTCTTACCTCAAACTACATGTTAAGGTACACAGCTGTTCTTCTTAAGCTTACGACTGAATTGCCCACCAGCAGCCAGGCTACTCTTTAAAAAGTTCTTGTAAACCTCTAATGGTGTGGGTAGCAACCCTGTTAAAAATATTTTCAAAATGCCTGTTTCAGACTTGACAAGTTGGTTATTTGTGGTTTAGGCTACAATTTTGCTAAAAATTTCCATTCTAAATTTCACAGCAGAGGTGCTGGGGCGGGAATGTAGCTTTCACTACAGCAACGTACACAAGAGTGGGAGCAAGCTCATGCTGCACTCACCATGCAGCAGCAGCTCCTGTCCCATTCTGCTCATTGTAACCTTGTGCACGGGGAGGGGTTGCAGTGCCACTCAGGTTTTGTCCCATTTGCCCCTCCGTAAATGGAAATGGAGGAGCTAATGGGTCAAATTTGATTGGCTTTGCAACGTAGCATACGGGGTCACAGAACCAGGTGGCAACAACACTTAATTTGGAGGCCTAATCATATGTATTTTTACAACCATTTATAAGATTTCACGGGACTTTATTCAAATTCACATTTTCTGTGACCTCTGTGACAAAATCCAGACCTATTTGTAGTCCACGCAGTACCTTACACTGCATAGGGTTCCCTCAGTCCTACTTGAATGGAATGTTGTACTTTAATAATAGGCGCAGCAGGTAGTTCTGACAGACTCTACTTGATTGTTGTCTTTTGACTTATTCCATCTGGTGACTGAACACACGTAAGCCTTTTTAAGTTCAGCTGCTTCTGTCAATCAAAATATAACTTGTCAACACAAAGTGCAACTTAATGAGGAAACTGTCAAAATGCTTTCTTTAACTGAAAGGAAATACCACTTCGGCATCCATATCACACCCACTGAGAAAAGTTACGCAAAGATATTGTCAATTTCAGTTTTTAAAATTATGCTAAAAGGCTGACTGAATTATCTGTTGAAACCTGAGAGTGAAAAATGCAGCCAGGCAATTACACCCTCTTCCCCCCACCCTCCCCAGCAAGCCCAGCCATGAGATAATTCCCGTGGTAAATAGCACTTTCCACTATATGCAGTATAAACTGTGTAAAACACATGAATGTGCCTGGGATTTTTTAGCAATTGGCATTTCACAGCCTGCTATTCAACCTGATTATACCTGGGTCAAATTCAACTTGGATATAACCAGATGCATCTCCCACTGAAGTGGGTTATACTTGTTTGTCAATGGTGAACTTGCTCCACCATTTGACAGCATAGAAGGGGACTTGCAATCTCACGCTGAAATCACATATTGCTGATTGTAGTTTTCTAATGGTGGAAGGCTCTTTAGTCTAGAAGATGAAGCTATAACAAGATCCAGTGGTTGGAAGCTGAAGCTAGACAAATTCAGAGTAGAAATTAAGCACTTTTAAAATTTTAACAGCAAGGGTAGTAAAACAATAGAGAATCCATCACCTATAAATTTCAGTCAGTTGAAGCCTAAATCAGGATTGGATGGCTTTCTAAAAGTTGTTCTGATGCAAAAAACAGAAGTTATGGGCTTCTTTCAGGAATCACAGTTCCTGGTACAGTTCTAGGGCTGATGATGATAAAGGTCTCCGTTGGCCTGAAAATCTATGAAATAACTCTTTGCCACATTTCCTACTATTTTCCACTTTTAATTTTATTTTCAAATTAATCTAATACTTTATACATCCCAAATGTGAAACTGTTTTGTTTGTTTTCTTCCAGAAAAGCAATATTCAGTCTGAGTTTCAATCAGAATTGGCCTTCTCAGTACTAGAATTTCTGGCATAACAGAACTTATTTTCAATTTTTTTCCCCGTTTTGTAAAGAGTGGAGCAACAATCTCAACATGTATCCCATAACTGGGAAAGTTTGTGTAAAATAAAAAACAGAACTTAGAATAACAAGACATTTTTGTAGACATTTAAAGGAGATGGGGAAAGGTTTTTCAGTGATGACAACGAGGGTAGAAAATGAAAGCACAGGAGGACTGTCATCCTTTAAAGCTTAGGAACCTCTTTGATATTACAGTGATGGGACTGTTGAAAACACTAAGGGCATGTCATCATGAAAATGTAGTTTGTGGCAAGCTGGAGTGGGAATGTAGCTCAACTAGCCTGCTGCAGTCTAACTGTCCTTGTGGATGCTGCCAAGGCACATTAACAGTTCGTTAATGTGCTTTGATCTAGTCCATCTTGAAAAGGAAATAGATCAAAGTGCATTAATGAATTGATAATGCGCATCAGCTGTTTCCAAACAGACAGCAAACTGTGGCAGGCTAGTGCAGGGTAGATTGAGCCATCTGTTTGGCCTGAACTAAACATTCCTGTAGACAAGTCCTAAAATAAGAGAGAACCAGCTTAATAATTGTGGAGAGATTTTTATTTTTTTTCCTGGTGTTGTCTCAAAATGTTTTTCTGCTTTTTAAAGTGAATATCTAGTACAGTCAATATTTGGTTAATATAACAGTTTCACAAATAGTTATATATAATCCTCAGAATAACATCTGCCTAAACTCCCGATTTTTGCCACAGAGCTAAAGCTCCATTTTAATTAAGGAAAAAATTTCTTTGGTCACATACTTTTTGGGGTAGTTTGTCTTCTACAAATGTACCAAAAAAAGACAGGTCGTCATAGGCTTGAGACCAAACGTTTCTCTGGTATTTTCTTCTCCTCCCTCAAGAAGCAGGAGACTAGCACTTGACATTTGTTGACCTATAACTTGCTTCTAATGCATGTTTATCTCAATTTTTTTTCCAGCAAGTGATTTTACTAATTAAATGCTTTGGCTTCTGTGAACAAACTTAGAGTAGGTTTTGTTAGTGTGGCTTTTTTACATGAGGACCTGAGTTGCTGAGCATCTGCCGTTTCTGTTTACTTCAGTTGGTGCTGCAGGTGCTCAGCACCTCTACAAACTAGGCCCTTTAGTTTTGAAGCATAAAGTTTACGTTTGTTGAACTCTCGTCTGTATTTTAATGAGGAATTTATTGTAGTGAGCACCGTAAATTGTGAAGTTTCATTATCAGAATTTGTATAATCAGTGTGGTGTGTTTTTCTCTCGTTCTTGACACATGAAAAATAGTGTGTTGGCATAGGCACTAATTACTGTTTAAAGCGAATAGATCAGTTTGTAGCTGTGTGTAGGATCTGGCTAAAATCATAGCTCCCATGCTCTGCTGTCTCACAGCAAATAAAATACTGTCTCTCAAAATTGAGTTTGATTATTTTACTGCTCTGTAAATCTAGTATCTTTGTGCATAAAACTTATTCATGTTGTCATGGCAGCAGTTTTGTTCCTGGCTGAATTGAAGACTACAATGTATTTTAAGGATACAGTTTAATGAGACTTGTCTAACTTGTTAAATTTTTGTTTCAGATTATGATGATGGATTTTCTATGAAGCACACAGCTACAGCCCGTTTCCAGAGGAACCACCGTCTGATTAGTGAGATACTGAGTGAAAGTGTAGTACCAGACGTCCGCTCCGTTGTTACTACAGCTAGAATGCAAGTTCTCAAACGTCAAGTTCAGTCCTTAATGGTTCATCAGGTAAAGATTAATTACCTAAAATTTATTAAATATAATGGTTCTGGGCTGGACTCCAAGTTTAAAATCATTTGGATTATCTACATGAATGTACTTGTTGAAGTGTCAATACTCTTCATGCCCCAGATAACTAACCTCTCCCTGGTTTTTTGGGAGGAGCAAGGGATAAGTCCAAACTTCTGTGATTCCTATGCATCATACAATGTCACAATTTTGTATCTACTAAAGGATAAAGTGTAGTGATTAAGAGGTGTAGATTAACCTCTTAATTATCACAATACATCACGTCACAGTCCTCTGCAGTTCTATAACCCTTCAACAGGTAAAGAAAAGCTTTTGATTTAAAGATATTGGTGCAGTTGTAACTTTCAGTAGCTTGTTACCTATAGCTGTGTAGTTGTTAGTGGCCATCTTTTTAATGTGGCAAATCTCCCCCTTTTTAACATTTGTAACTGAAAATTAAAAGCATAAGTGAGTGTCTAATAACTCACATTTAAGACACATTCAATTAACTTCAACTGTACAGGTTCCTGTGTGTGTGTACCAATTGAAAAGACAAGGCTGATTGATATATATTGTGTGTGTATGTATATACATAACACTTGGGCAAATTAGGCAGAGACAAGAAAGAGTGAAGATTTCTTTTTAAATTGCAAAAGAAAGGGGAAAATGTGTTGCATCCGATTGACTTCTTCCATTTTAATCTTCATTTGTATTGTACTAGTGCATATAATGCGCTAGACACTGTAAATGTATAGAAAGACAGATTGCATGTCTGAAGAGTGCAAGCTCTTCAGGTCAAGCACCTATCATCTTCTGTGTTTGTAAAGGGCCTAGAACTCCTTCAGGCACAATATAATCCATCCAATTTTTCTTTGATTTCTTATTGCTACAACTTAGGGATGGGGGGGCTTCCCTCATTTGTACATTTCAGCTATTGAGCATCAAATCAGGAAAGTCAGATTCCACCATAAGGGTGAGATGGATATAAAAAAATTGATCTACATAGTTTGTATGCATCAAAGCATTTCATCCAGTATTTGGTATATTTGAGTATTAAGTTTCATAACTTGGTTACTTTCATTTTTAGCGAAAACTGGAAGCTGAGCTCCTGCAAATAGAAGAGCGCCACCAGGAAAAGAAGAGGAAGTTCTTGGAAAGCACAGAATCCTTTAACAATGAACTGAAAAGGGTACAACTTTAAAATGTTCTCTCTCTTCTAGGACACTACTTGTTGCACATTATTCAAAGAGAGTCCTCTGCCCAGCTTCGGTCTCGCTCTTTTAAATATAGAGGGTTCATATTCTAGCATATTTTTTGTGGTGCCCCAGAGCTATAGAATGCAGTGAGTCTTAGCCAGAGGACTTCCATGTACCTTGGTGATTCCAGGCTTCTGCAATGGCCCAGTGGGGTTATTGGCAGCCAACATAATTAAAAGCAGCTTTCAGACTGGTCTAACTGAAGTCAAGGAGACCAGCACTGTGCTCCCAAGGTCAAGAGATAGCAAAGATAGTTTAAAGCCACCTTTGTGTGCATGCTTCTCAAATGCACTGTGTATTCCTTGAATAGAGCTGAGGATCAAGGCCTACATTGTTTTTCTGTTTTTGCTGCATAGTCTTATCGCAGATCTCTGTGATAGAACTGAACTTCTATAGCTGCTGGAGCTCTCCATTTTACATTCTTAAACTTAGCAAACCAAGATGCAAACATTGTCCCATGCAGAACTACTGAACTCAGAATGAGGTTTTCCTCTGGGTTGTGTTTCAGAATGCATTCTTAATGCACAAGATATCTGCTTTGCCTGACACCAAAATGCTAAACTGAGAGAGCAAAGTGCTGGATTAATAAAAGGACTCTTCTCTTCTGATTGCTAGTTATGCAGTTTGAAGGTGGAGGTGGACATGGAAAAAATAGCAGCTGAAATTGCTCAGGCTGAGGAACAGGCCCGCAAGAGGCAAGAGGAAAGGGAAAAAGAAGCAGCTGAGCAAGCTGAACGCAGTCAGACTAATGCAGCACCTGAGGAAGAGCAAGCAGTTAACAAGACAGAGGAGAAGAAGGAAGAAGAGAGCACTCCCATGGAGACAGGTAACAGCTCTTGAAGTCTGGCTTCAGAATTCTCTTACGTCAATACAACATGCAGGAAGGGCCATTACTAAGGTTTAGGGGTTTTTCACCTTTAAATAACCTCAATTTTGAAAAGGGAAAAAAAGTATAGCAACAAAAACAGCATATTGGGCAGGATGCGTGATGCACCCAGTAGAAAAGATTTGATTTCCAAACCTTCCCTAAATCTCACCTTATCTTTTAGTCATTAATGTAGATTGAAACAAAACAGGGAGTTTTCACTGCATCAGTGAAGGAGGAGAGGGAGCTCTCCCTCTGTTTTTAGCAGACATGGGAAAGCTGCACTTCCCTGGCTGTACCTGTCGTCTTTAACCCTTGTTTACCTCCCCCACTGTCAAATTTGCTTGCCAAACCAAAAGTGGTGGCACTAGTGGAAGAATTAGATATTGAAAGCATGACTGCATCATTCGGAACCACAGCTTGTCATAACAGCTGGGGGTAGGTGAGCATGGTAGGGAAGTTGAAGTTCTGTTGCTTTATTTTCTTTTTTTTTATTTGTGGCTACCATTCTTCTTAAGGTTAGAGGCTGCAGAGTACTTTTAAGAAGTAGTGTGGAAGGTACCTTATATATGCATGCATGTTTTATGAGATTTTTCCAGAGCAGTGACTACTAAAAATCTCTAAACAATGTAAATTATTGATCTCAAATCGTAACAAAGAGATCCCTGACCATTCTTTCTCTCCTGTAACTCTCTAGCACCTAAAATGTATTTGCATAGTCAACTATAGTGGTGTAAATGACACTGAGAAATGTCTTCTTCCAGAGGAGGCTCACCCAGAAGAAACTACAGAGAGCCAGCAGAATGGTGAAGAAGGAACGTCCACACCCGAAGATAAGGAGAGTGGCCAGGAAGGGGCTGACAGTGCTGCAGAGGAAGGAACTAGTGATAGTAACACTGGTTCAGAGAGCAATAGTGCAACTGTTGAAGAGCCTCCAGCAGACCCTACCCCTGAGGAAAGTGAGAAGAAAGAATAAATATCGGCTTATTCCATGTCTCTTCTTAACAAAGTATTGTTTTGAGTTTAAAATGTGCTGTTGTGTGTCTGTGGGTTTTTTTTTTTTTTTTTTTTTTTTTTGTATCTTCCTTGTCCATATCATTTGTCACCAAAGGATACTGGGCATTAACTACTTGATTATCATAAAGTATCAACACCAGCGTGGCCAACCTAAAGGGGCCTTTGGGGGTGAGGAATGTCTTGATAGTAACCTAGAAAGGAAAAGACGGTATTTGTGTCCTTTACCAGTGCTCTGTGATATAAAGGTAGTATCCTTCATGGGCTGGATTCCTTCCCTCCAGCCCAAGTTAATAATTTTTTACATAAGAAATATCAGGTACCTACTCTGTTCTAACTAGGAACTCCTTCAGTGACTGATGTGGCATCCCCTCCCATTCAGCTGAAGACTGGGTAAAGTACAGCTTGGGTTTGACCTTTTGTGCAGGTCACCAGTCCATTCCAGTTCTCTGCCTTAGCCTCAGGTGTTTTCCTCCAAATCCATCATCTTGGTTATCATAAGGGAGTACTAAATATGTAGCCAGGGAGTTGATATCTCAACCCTGGATGTTAATGAAGTTGCATTGAATTGGCTGTTGGGGAAACTTTTGTTTGCAGCATTTGTATTCACTTCTATACAATAAACACTGGTTGGGATTAAAATTTTTAGATGCTCTAGTGCAGTTTGCATTGGTGTCAACGAAGAAACTCCATTTGTTCCAGGCCATAATAGCGAGATCAGACCTCTTATTGCATAAGCCCCTCCACCGTTTGTTTTGCTTTGCTTTGTTTCTCTCTCTCTCTCAAACTAACTTAAATTCCTCTGGCTAAAATAATGGATTTGTCTTTCAGGTAGTTGTCATGTTGTTGTCCATATGCCTGGAAAAGAGCATGAAGTGTTAAAAGGGATAAAAGTACAGCAGCATGGCATGTGTTGCCGCTTTGCTTTTATAGCTGCCTCCCTTTTTGCCAAGTGCAATATCTCCAGTAAGTGCCAAGTCCTTCAGCTTTTGCTCACTGAAAACTTGCCTTTAAATCTGTGAAGAGCTTTTCTCAATGAGGGCTGCAGGACTTGGTCCTAATTCTTCTGTGTGGTCTCTGCTCTCTTTCGTGCAGTAACAGTAACTGTTTCACAAGAGAGAAAAGGCAGGTTGTTCTTGTATGCTCTGAAAAGCTGTGTGCAAATTTCCAAATGATCAGAAGCTCGATCTGCTTCAAATGCTATTACTGTGGTTATGGTAAGCCTCAGGGCTGTTTATGTAATGTGGGATTTGTATCCGCCTCAGTCCTTGTTCGTCTATGCTCTTTGATGCCTTTGTTCAATACAAACAACTTTATCCAAAGGTGTGGCAGAAATATAAAGCAAGGGAATGTTTAAATGTCATATTTCTTGCCCTCCCATGCTTACTCTGTTCTGAACTGAGAACAAACAGTAACAAATAGACACCTCCCTTGACGTGAGCTTTCAAAATCTCTGGCAGTTTCAAAACATGAAAATTTTGTTATCCCCCACCCCAAACCACCACCCCTTCCAAATAAAATGCTCAGTAACTTTTGATAAAATTAAGGCAGACACAAGACATTTCATGACTTTTTCCAGCTAAAAGAGACCACACGATGCATTTGCTTCATGTAAACTCTAGAATGTTTTTACTGAATAGTAGTATTTCTGATAGTGTGTTCTCTTTTTAAAAAAAAAACAAAACAAAAACAAACAAAAAAAACACACCCTTCTGGTCTTTTTTTAAATGTTCTAAACATAGTAAAATAGAACATTTTTTTTGTTTTTTTAAAAAAAATCTGCATCGGTCTGTGTTATCTGTCTATTCAGACATTGACTATGTTTGATACAACGAGCTTCCCCCTCCTTCCCCATCCCAGCACTTCTCCCTTTTAAATCAGAGATGAACTAAAATTTCAAGTCCACTCACTATACACAAGCCTCATTTCTGTAGTATATTAAATGCAAAAAGTTATTCTGCAATAATACTTGTCTTTGGGTTGGTTTGGGTTTTGGTTTTTGTATTTGCTCTTTGCTGAAGAGCTAACATGCCAAATATCTCTGAAAAGAATTCTAATTGTGTCTTTCAATTTAAACTACTGAACACAAAAGATTTGAAGTGGAAATGCCATAAGGAGCAGCTGGCTTGTGAACCTTTTGCATATAAACATTTAACTCCCCTTGACTGACTTGAAATAATAACTGAAATGTTGTTAGAACAAAATGAAATTTCCACAACATGTTTTGGGTTGGATTAAAAGCAATAATTGGTTTGCAAGAGATGAAGAACCAACTGTGAAATCTGAGTATTTTAACATCCTAGCATAAATTCTGCCATGGGTCACTGCTATGCAGCCCCCTTGACATCAGAGGATTTCACAAACATTAAGGAGGGCTGGACTTGGCCTTTGGGTTCCCACAGGCAAATTGTCACTAAATCATATATTGCATTACTTCCTTTTAAATTGTGCATTTGCTGTGTATACATGCAAAATGCACTATGGGCATATCATTTCCTCTTACTGTACATACTGGTTAGATTCATGTACACACTGTCCAGGAGGGGAACTGAATATGTAAGATGCTATTTCTTAACCTCTTGACAGTTGGTGCTGAGTAGAGGCTTTCGCTGGACTGCCTTCGGTAATCTTTAGAACATGTGGGTTCTTGTGTGAAACAGCATTGGGACTTGCCATCTAGAGTATTGCTTTAAGTCCTTATTATGGAAATTATACTAACATCTCACACACACACGATCACAAGTTTCACCTAGCTTCAGCGTGCATATGTTTTGTCTTGTTTTACCCTTTGGGCAAATCTTGTTGGAATAATAACACATTTTCAAAACATTTGCTTGTTGAGGCAATGAAGAATACACTTGTTATATAACCATGCCAGTGAAAAGTGAATATTGCTTGCACACCAGGAATGATTATAACCCAGTTAATACAGATAATTTAACTTTAGATGTTTGTTAAAATGTACACATCTGCATACCTATCTTTTTAATTAGTACTGCAGATTAAATAGCATAAAATACAAAGATCAAAATACAATTGGAAGTAAGGGAGGATGGTAATTAATGGATCTTTCATAGCTTAGCAGAGATAAAACGGCAAACTACTCAAGTGGATTATTTAATTCTCTAAAAGGAAAATCGATAGTTATGATTTTGGCAAGTGTCCTGAGGAGAAAAGTGCTTATTGATGATTGGGTGGGGAGAGAATTCCAAAACATGTGAGTGTGGAAGCTTTGATGGAAATCTTGGTTACACCTGAATCTTGTGGAAAAGATTGCTTGATTTTTTTAATGTCTTTTTGTATGCTTTTTAAAACAAGCCATGTGAAACAAAGACCAAAACCTAAAAGCTGTTCTAAATACTGTCTGTAAAAGTCAGGCTCTCCTCAGGTGAGATGAGTGGTGTTCGAACTTTATGCTTAAACAGCTGTATCTGTATTGGTTAAATTACGTTTCAGGAGTTTCCCACCTTTAACTTCACAAATTTGTTCCTGGAAACACAGCTACTAAGATTCTTGAGAGGAGTGAATTTTTCTAGAAATTACATGTTTGGTTGTAACTGCTCCAGAAAGGTAGGTATCTATGTATGGTTTTAAAAGTCCCTCTAATAATTTGGCCTGCCCTTTCTAAAGAAATGTACCACCCTGGGGAAAAAAATAGTATCTGATTCAGACACAACAAGCTTGATAATCTAGGTGCTCATGCTAAATTCAGCTACACATTTTCTTGCTCTCTTGGGTGGAAGAGAGACCTTTAATAAGCAGTATCAGATTAATTATATACTTGTCACTACAAAAGACTTTTTTTAGTTGCCTTCCAGACCAAAGGCAAAATTTGTCACAAAGAAATCTAAAGTTGTCTTAACTACCCCCTTCAAAAGCGTTTAGTTCCTACATAATATAAAAATTCTCAAGTTGTTACACAAATACTTTATTTGAATCACAGAAGCCTTGATCCACAAAGGGTCTTGGGTATTGCAATGCTGAGCATCATGGCACCTAGAAAATCACAGGAACACCACTGCAATCCACAAAGCCTGAATTAGGCACTTACGCTCCCTATACAATGAATTGGGGGAGAGAGGCGTCTTTCAGTGCGATAGGTAAGGGGCTACTGATGAGGGGGGATTGTGCTAAATCCTACCCCTCGGTCAGAGGCAGGTGCCTATCTCTGCTTAGTGATCCCCAAATGGGAATTCATCTGGTTGCGGGAATGAGTTAGATGCCTGGCTCGGTCCACACAAAGGAGCTGGGGGAGAGGGGGTGCCACCTACCTTTTAACTTTTAGCCCAGTGGTTAGCATTCACCTAGGATGTTTGAGCCCTAGGTTTAATTCCACCTTTGCCAGAGGGGAGAATAGATTGGAACAGGGGTCGCTTACATCTCAGAAGAGTGCCCTAGCCACTGAGCTCTCAGAGATTGTATGTAGACTATAGAATTGTGCTCTTTCTCTTGCTGTATGACTTTTGAGTCTTTATCCACAGTGCAACAGTCATTGGGTCAGAGAGAGAAGAGAGATTGTGAGAATGACTCTAGTCCAGCGGCTCAGGCACCCACGTGTGGTGAGTGACCCAGGGGCCAGCCCACCTGCTCCAATCACTCATTTATCCACAGTGGAAGAGCTTCAACAGAAGAGATGGAGGGAGCCCTGCATCAGAGTATCCCAGAGCTCAGTGATTAGAACATTCCTGAAAGGTGGGAGTCCCCTATTCAAATCCTCCTCCCCACCACCAACCGTCCGTAAGAGCAGGTAAATTTTACCTGGGTCTCCCACATCCCAGATGAGTGCTCTAACTATTGGGTTAAAAATTATAAAGTGGATGGCAGCAGCACCTCCTCAGAGTCTACCACATCAGGTCCCATTTAAAATCTGGTCAGTCAGAGGCTGCCCATGGGATTGGGTCCTGCACATAACTAAGGTGGATGCACACTTGCTTTCCCCCAGGTCACGAATTGCTCCGGGGTTTAGGTGGAAAATACAGTGTCTGGAGAGCCAGACAGAGGCACTGGTGTACGTGCTCAGAAACATTATGCGCCTAAACTCATTTGGTGCCATAGTTTGGTTGGAGTTTTGTGGATCATAGTGGAGACTAAAAGTGGGACAGACTCCTAAACCCAAGACTTTGGTACCTGTGTGGATATGGGCTTGAGTTACTAATGTAATTGATTCTTGCAAATGTGTAGTTCTCTTAGTTTTGCACTATTAGTGCAGAGGCTTTTAAGTCTGAAAATTCTGACAGCTGTTAATATTAAATTGTAACTTGCTCTAACCTATTCTTACTCCGACAATTAAAGTTACCTCTCTGTAAATTTGCTTAATTCTGTTCAGTTGCTCAGGGGTAAACATTGTGTAAGCATCTGCCATTATGTTGTTCTCATCCCATTTGGAACATGTAATTAGCAACAGAACACACACAGTGGGGAATTCCCTTTGTTAAAATCAAATTATTATTATTATTTATTGGAAGAGGATAGAAAGGCAGGGCTGTTGCCTTTCTTAACTGATTAACATGTTGGCCCTAATTAGCACTTTTTATATTTCTTAGTAGGATGGTTAATTTAGATATAAAACATGGAATACCTGACACACTAACTCTTCTTTCATTCTCCCTGGATAGCCTTATACAGTGCACACAGGGATTTTTTTCAAGTTATGCTGCTGATCTGTATCCAATCAATATTATGTGTTCTTTAGAAATGAGGCAATATTGGTGCTATTGGCTGTAAATGGTAAGTCATTCCTTTGATAAGATGCAGAGATTCCTTTCTTCTTTCATAAGACTATTTGCTGACATTAAGAGACCTAGCTGTTGTGAACTCCTATGTTGTAACAGCTTTTATCTGCAAGGTTGTGGTTTTTTTAAGTTGTTTTTTGTATTCAGCAAGAATATGGCATATTTTAATAGTAATTACTGGCAGAGACAGGATGTCTTGCAGTAAAGGGTGTGTGTGAAAAGGAGCAGGTAAATTTTTCAGTGATAAAATTAATTCTTCTGAGCACTATGGAACCCATTTGACCTAATTCCCAGTAGGTGATAAACCTGCAAAAACATTTTAAGTACCAGCTCAAGGACATAGAATAAACTCTTGAAATGAATACACACCTCGTTTGCTGTCATAGCTTATCCCTGTCTAACTCCCCTCCCTGCCCCCCCCCCCCCCCCCCCCCCCGAAAAAATCATGGAACTGCGATGACATTGGCTGCTATCACATTGTTCATTTTGATTTTGTGTGGTAGCCTGGCCTATTTAGATTGCGGACTCCTCTGGGCAGGAACTGTCTACCGCTCTGTGTTTGTACAGTGCCTAACACATGGGGCTCCAATCTGGGTTGGTAGGTACACACTACCTTAATAAACATAATTATTAATAACATTTATAATTATAATAGGATAACATTTTTAAAATCCTTATGCTTCAGGGCATAAACTGATCACCACTGAGCTAGGGTGAGGAGAAATGTCCCCCTATAATACAAGACAGTTAAGTATTGTATAGGCATTATATAATTAGGTACATTCTGAGGCACATTTGTGAGAATTCCCCTGAAGTATCAGAGACCAGGGTTGGAAGCCTTTAACACTGCTGTTTTGCAGTGTGCCCGCTAGTGGGGCTAGAAGCAAGTAGGCCAGGTCTGTTCTTTCCCTGACAGCTCTCAAAGCTATGCCTCCAACACCTACTAGTAGATTTTTATTAAAAGTTTTCAAAGTGGTTCAAGTAGCCCAGGTAAGTAAAGAGTTTCCTTATTTCTATCAGTAATGCCCAAGAAACCCAGGCATGAAAGTATAAGCATAAGAAAAGGAAAAGTGTAGAAAGCTTTGAGTGATATGGAATTAATCTCAGCATCAGGCCCTGATCTGCAGAGGTATTTAGGCACCTAAAGCTATAGATCACCACAAAAGGGCCTAAACAAGTTAGCTGCCTCAAGTGCATTGAAATCCATGGGATTTGGGGGCCTAACCTGCTTAGGCATGTTTGAAAATCCCACCAGCTGCCTGCCTACATCTTTAGGTGCCTAAAATACCTTTTAAAAATCTGACCTGACGTGGCTGAAGTTGGTTTTCTACATAAAAGGGAATTGCACTTCTTTTAGACTAATGCTACTAATCTGGAAAATCACGTGAGTATCCTTTGGAATACTTTTGTAAAGCTCATCCATATCAAGTAGGATATGCATTTATATGTAAATGGCTGTTTATTTAAGAGCAAATCTCTGTTCTGTATGATACAATGGAATAAAACAGGGAGACCGAGATGGATTAAATATCAACTGTTGCATGGGTGGTAGTTAGGATGACTCACTGTGTGTGGTGGGTGATGAACGGAGACTGAGCTTAAATGCCTTTGAAGTTAAATGAGGCTGCTGTTTAAAATATACATCAGGGGTCAGCAACCTTTCAGACGTGGTGTGCCGAGTCTTCATTTATTCACTCTAATTTAAGGTTTTGCGTGCCAGTAATACATTTAACGTTTTTAGGAGGTCTGTTTCTATAAGTCTATAATATATAACTAAACTATTGTTGTATGTAAAGTCAATAAGGTTTTTAAAATGTTTAAGAAGCTTCATTTAAAATTAAATTAAAATGCAGAGCCCCCTGGATCAGTGGCCAGGACCCGGGCAGTGTGAGTGCCACTGACAATCCGCTCACGTGCCGCCTTTGGCACCCATGCCATCGGTTGCCTACCCCTGATATACATCAATGTTGTACAGCAGTTCAGGGCAGGAATTGAAGAAGAAGAATGTATCTACGTGAAAGTTAAGTGGGGACTTTAGATGGACAATCTGATTCTGCCTAAACCAGAATTTTGGGATACTGAGGTTAACGCTTGTCCACCCGCAAAGCAGTGCCGTGGTGTTTTAAATGCCCATGAAGCTCAGAAGACCTTTGCTTTATGTCTCATCCATAAGAAAGCAGTATGTCACCTCCTAATCCTGTGACAGGGCATTGGCTCAGAACCAGTGCTTAAAGTGGTCTGAAAGAAGTGGGGAGTTGTAATGGGTCATCTGTCCCCTTTAAGGGTAGTGGGGCCTAGGGGATCAGCCAGACCCGGTTCCACAGAATGCCCCTGTTAAGGTTTGGGGAGTTTTGAGATCCCCAAAAGCCTAGGAAAATGGGAGAGGCAGTTACAGGGAGAGAGGAAGCAGTCCTGGGGGTATAGTTGTGTTTGCGGGGAGACCTGGTCTACTTTCCCTTTCAGGGCCCCGGACCAGGAGCCTTGAACACAGAGCAGGGCAAGGCTCCTGTCTCTCCCAACTAACCAGGACCAGCTCTGGGAAAGAGGTATGGGACATATCTATATGGATATATGGGAACATAGAGATATGTTCTCGGAACAGGGAGATACCAGCAGAGGAAGGTGACCCCAAGGGGAACAGTAAGCCAGAGGTGGAAGAACTGATTGGCCTGAGTCAGTGAGGACAGCCCAACCAGGAGAACTGTGGCCAAATCAAAGTTTATTAGGATTATTTTGTTTTGATTTTTAACATGTAGTTTATAGGAAGCACCAGCAAAGCAGTATTCCTTCAAGAAGAGATTTCCCAGAATGCTTTGAGGAACACCCCAGCAGACAGAAATGTGGCTAAACTGTTCATTCAAATTGACTCTTTCCCCAGGGTCCAGTCACCATGCTTCAATGACTCTTTAATTAATTACACAGAAGTGGAACAGCTTCAGCAAGAGAGAGAAGGGAGCCCTACATCAGAATATCCTATAGCACCAGTAGTTAGAGCACCTGCGTGGGACATGGGAGACCCAGGTTTAAGTGCCTCCTCAAACAGGGGGAGAAAGGATTTGGATTGGGGTCTCCTATGCCTCTTGGTGATACGTGTGGGGGACTGGACACTGGGTTTCCCAGGTGGGTGCCCTGACAACCAGGCTGCAGAATCATTCTCACTCTGCTTTGCTCTGACTCTTTGAGGATTTATATATAGTGGAATAGCCACATCAGAGTATCTCAAGCTGTTCCACCTGAGTGGTGAGGGAGACCCCTGTTAAAATCCTTTTTCCTCCCCCTTCTCTCTCTGAGGGGGAACTGAACCTGCGTCTCCCACATTCCAGGCAAGTGGTCTAGCCTCCAGGTGAAAAGTTATAAGGTATAGGTGGCAGCACCAGCACTTGTGAGATTTTGAATGGGACCCGATCTGGGAGGCAGCGTCTGAGCATGCCTACCTGATTGTGCCTGTGGCCAAGATAGGCGTCTGTCCACCTGTCTTCATCTGATTTGTGGATCATTTGGGGTTCAAGGGAGATAGGTATCTGGGTGCCTGGAGTGGGGCCGCAGTGCACATGCTCGGAAGCAGAATCTTAAGCACCGAGGGAACTTTTTCTGCAAAGAATGTAGGTGCTGATTGTGTTTAGGCAGCAGTTGAGTTGAAGTTTTGTGTGTTGAAGTGGAGCCTAAAACTCTGGGGGCTAGGCACTGAAATACCTTTGTGGAGCTGGGACTCTCTCTAGCAACTGGCTAATCAGCAGTATCTCACATAGGGTTAATTACAAGGATTACTACAAAGTCCAGCCATTGAAGGCAGTGGGGATTAATTACCCTAAGTAGGGGAGTGTGCGGAGGACTGTAAGAGTGAGTAAAGAGACTCGTTCTGGCTTGTTGAGCTGATCTGGCAAACACAACCTCTATGGAATGAAAAGTAGAATCTGGCTCTGAAAGCTTTTGTGCCTTCATTTATGCATAAAGCATAAACTGTCCTTTATTTGCCCCTTTGCTTATACCCCTGCCAAAAAAAGATGCATCCCCTTAATAGAAGTAGCTACCAGGACTAATCAAATAGTTAGGTCAAAACAAACCTATCCCAGGTTCATAAATCAATGAGTGAATTACCGAGACAGTTAGTGTCCGTTTATGGAGCCAAGGCATGAATCGGAGAGAGATGGATTAATGAATGCAGGATCATGAAGGATTACAGCAAATGCAGCCACTAGGTGTCCCTCGTAAGCCTTTATAGCTGTCAAGCTACAGTAAGAATTACAGTTAAGTAGCTGTAAGGGATAAGAATGTAGATGTTGTTCTATTCTGGCTTGGAAGACGTCTATTAGCAATGAACTCCAGAAAGGACAGTATCAAGAATCTCTAGTTAGGGCATATTACACATGGCTTATCAAATTCTGATCAGAGCCTGAAACTGCACAACTATCTAATTTGGAAGTATATTTCCCTGCCTATTAAGGCTGTAGGATACGTTGATTCCATATTATAATAATCCTTATTTTCCTCCATCACTGACTGTGAGCAACAGCGGTGGATTTCTTGCCTGTCCCAAGCTATGAGAGAAATAAGTGAACAAATCAAGAAAACACCATAATATCTTTTTATTGTCAAATTTAAAGCCACTTTTCATATGCAACAAGCAGAGAGTAAAGCGGTGCCTTGGAAGAACTTGTGTGGAATCCATTATGCATGTACTTTAGGAAAAGATGTACTTAGAGAAAGGAAAGAAAAGATGGTATCCAGGAACAGCGGAGAGAAATTTAATGACAACTTCTATGTGTCACCAACAGTAATCCCTTTAATATGGAATATGATTGATAAGCCCAGTTTTACATGCAAAGGAAAGCATCTTGGGTACATTTTACAGCTCTATAGTTGCAGTTGAAAATGGCACACATCAGAGTGAAGTGTCAATCTGCCAGGTACTGTTTGCATGAAGTATCTTGTCAACTGGATTTAGTGGCTCTGTGCACTTTGTCCCAAGATATGCAGCCTACATTGAGTTCCCCAAAAACTAAAGAGCTTCAAGGGTCTTGTGAGGTTTTTTTGCACAAGATTTTAACTTCAGGTTGTTTTTGCAAAATGTGAGAAACTGTGGTTGAAAGGAAGAAGAACCACATAGAATGTCAGTAAATGCCTTCAGAATCCACTGGCCCAGTCTGTTGCATGCACTGCAGAAAGGAGTCACTAAACATCATACAGCCAAATATACCTATTTTCTTAACTTTCCAGGCACTAACTGTGTATGGGTTGGAAAGCTACACGGAGGCTTTCCCATGCAATTAGTATAGGTCAAATTGTTTTCTCAGATGAATTGCTGTAAATCTGGAGTGACTCCACTGCAGTCAATTCAGTTATTAGGGGAGGTAATCTGGAGTTGCACTGATTTAACAGAGAGCAAATTTTGGTCCATAATGTTTGCAAAGTTCTTTGATTCTTGGGGAAAGGTGATAAGGAAGTGCGATAAACTTCAGTCTGTGGTACACAACAACAGTAAACTGACATTGTCTTCACTGGCAAAAAAGATGGGTTTTTACAACAAGATACCGAATGCATGTTCACCCAATTTTACAAGGAGCAGACGAGGCATAGGCTGCTATTAGCAAGATGTAACTAGGCAAGTTCAACACGATACCCCTGCCTCTCCTGCCAGGTTTGATCTTAACTAGCTTCATTGTGGTAAAAAATACAGAGCCTAGCCTTCGCTAGGATTTTACATTGAGAGCACTAACATACATTAGCTTTCTCGCTATAAGAACACACCTTTTTGGCAATGAAGACAAAGGTCCTGTGTGTTTTTTTTTTAAAGGTATTTAGGCCCCTTCACATGCAGATAGACAACTAGTGGGGTTTTCAAAAGCACCCATGTGCCTGTGAGTTAGACACAACCTACTGCATTCACCAGACCAGAGTATCCCCAGCTGCTAGCCCTATTTGCCGTGGGGGCACTGCATGAGTGCTTACAGAATAGGTACAACGCTCCTCTGTTACCAGAAACAAAAAAATCGCTTTTTCTCTGGGACTGGGACAGAGACGTTCTTTGTTAGTGGTCACAAATGGTCCTTCTGATGGTTACTGCAGGGAAGGTGAACTCTCTGTGTGACTCTTAGGCCTTGTCTACAATACAAAATTAAGTCGGCTTCACTTAGGTGTATGTACAGCCACTGAGTAATTACTGCAGTTTTGGATGTTCACGCTCGCTCCTGTCGGCAGTGCCCATCCTCACCAGGAGAGCTTCCACCGATTTAACTGGCATTGCAGGGCACTGACAGCCCCGGAGTCCCACCACCAGGGCTGACAGTCCGGAGCCCCACCACCGCTTCCTGGTGAGAGATTGAGAGAGAAAAGGGAGGAGAGCTCACGCCAGGCAGTGGCCAGGCATGGGCTATCCTTCTCCCCACCTGCGATCCCTCATTGGGAGGTGGCAGCAGGACTCCAGCTGTCAGCCGTTGGCATCGGGGCTGACACCCAACAGGCAATGTAAGTAACTCTGTGTCTACACGGACACTGCGTTGCCCTACTTACATCAACCTAAGCACTGTGCCTCTTGCAGAGGTGGAGTTACTAAATCGATGTAGTGGGCCATTTACATCGGCGGAATCATCCTGGTAGTGTAGACACTTACAGAGGTAGTGTAGACGTAAGCTGCCTCTCTAGTGTAGACCAGGCCTAAGTTTCCTGCTTAGTAGAATGACTCCTGTGATAGTTACCTACATCCCACAGGGGCTTCTGAAGCTTAATCAGTTTTATAAGGTGCTGTGAGGTGCCTTTTGATAGTGATTTGGAGCCAGATCCTGCAAACTTTCCTCATAAGAAACTCATATTGAAACCAATGGGCGTTCATCTGGCAAGCTGTCAGTTTGCAGGATTGGGTCCTTGCTCTGGTTTTTCCTGTCTCTTGCTGTTTTGTTCTCTCCCCTTTCCTTTCGTTGGTGTTTTGACCTTCAGGGTTTTCTTTGAAGTGGCTTTTTGTTATTGTCAAGGCTGCTCATCATTTCACAGCAACATCACTCTCAGCCTTGCTTACACGTTTGTTAGATGTGAAAGGCCACAATTCATTGTAAACAGCTAGAGTTTAGTTCTGTTCTTTGTTATCTTGTTCTGTTGAGATGGGGCAAGAAAGCATCCTTCTGGAGTTCTTAACCATGAAAGAAATGAACAAACGTAAAAATGAGAATTGGCATGGTGATGAGAGCATAAAAACTCAGTCTGCATATCCTGTTATTTTCTACCACGGCTGGAGTGTGTTCAGAGAATCATAGAACTCTGAGGTGAAGAATAACAATTAAGTGATCCAGACAATGCAGGAATGTTTCCTATTGTCATGTATAGTCCTTTGTCTCTCTAGTTTTTAAATATCCCAAGTGATGGGCTTAAATCCACTACACCTGTGACACAATGACCTAATCTCACCGCTAGGAAGTTTTTTGTTCTATTCAGCCTAATTTTTCCCTCTTTTGATTCATCCCATTAGACCTAATTACACATCCTTGTACCATCCTAAATAATTATTCCCCTTCATTGGTGTTAACACCCTTCAGATATTTGTAGACTGTTAACTATCGTATCCCCTCTTAGCCATTGATTAGCCAACCTATGCACAATTAGTTCTCTTAGCCCTGGTCTACACTAGGACTTTAGGTTGAATTTAGCAGCGTTAAATCGATGTAAACATGCACCCGTCCACATGATGAAGCCCTTTATTTCAACTTACAGGGCTCTTAAAATCGATTTCCTTACTCCACCCCTGACAAGTGGATTAGCGCTTAAATCGGCCTTGCCGGGTCGAATTTGGGGTACTGTGGACACAATTCGACGGTATTGGCCTCCGGGAGCTATCCCAGAGTGCTCCATTATGACTGCTCTGGACAGCACTCTCAACTCAGATGCACTGGCCAGGTAGTCAGGAAAAGAACCGCAAACTTTTGAATCTCATTTCCTGTTTGGCCAGTGTGGCAAGCTGCAGGTGACCATGCAGAGCTCATCAGCAGAGGTGACCATGATGGAGTCCCAGAATCGCAAAAGAGCTCCAGCATGGACTGAACGGGAGGTCTGGGATCTGATCGCTGTATGGGGAGAGGAATCTGTGCTATCAGAACTCCGTTCCAGTTTTCGAAATGCCAAAACCTTTGTCAAAATCTCCCAGGGCATGAAGGACAGAGGCCATAACAGGGACCCGAAGCAGTGCCGCGTGAAACCTAAGGAGCTGAGGCAAGCCTACCAGAAAACCAGAGAGGCGAACGGCCGCTCTGGGTCACAGCCCCAAACATGCCGCTTCTATGATGAGCTGCATGCCATTTTAGGGGGTTCAGCCACCACTACCCCAGCCGTGTTGTTTGACTCCTTCAATGGAGATGGAGGCAACACGGAAGCAGGTTTTGGGGACGAAGAAGATGGTGATGATGATGAGGTTGTAGATAGCTCACAGCAAGCAAGCGGAGAAACCGGTTTTCCCGACAGCCAGGAATTGTTTCTCACCCTGGACCTGGAGCCAGTACACCCCGAACCCACCCAAGGCTGCCTCCTGGACCCGGCAGGCGGAGAAGGGACCTCCGGTGAGTGTACCTTTTAAAATACTATACATGGTTTAAAAGCAAGCATGTGAAAGGATTAATTTGCCCTGGCATTCGCGGCTCTCCTGGATGTACTCCCAAAGCCTTTGCAAAAGGTTTCTGGGGAAGGCAGCCTTATTGCGTCCTCCATGGTAGGACACTTCACCACTCCAGGCCAGTAACACGTACTCGGGAATCATTACACTGCAATGCTTTGTTGTACATGTTTGCTGGTGTTCAAACAACATCCGTTCTTTATCTCTCTGTGTTATCCTCAGGAGAGTGAGATATCATTCATGGTCACCTGGTTGAAATAGGATGCTTTTCTTCAAGGGACACTCAGAGGAGCCCGTTCTTGCTGGGCTGTTTGCCTGTGGCTGAACAGAAACGTTCCCCGCTGTTAGCCACGGGGAGGGGGGAGGGTTGTGGGGGTAGCCAGGCGGTGGGGGGAGGCAAAATGCGACCTTGTAACGAAAGCACATGTGCTATGTATGTAATGTTAACAGCAAGGTTTACCCTGAAAGAGTGTAGCCACTGTTTTATAAAATGTGTCTTTTTAAATACCACTGTCCCTTTTTTTTTCTCCACCAGCTGCATGTGTTTCAATGATCACAGGATCTTCTCCTTCCCAGAGGCTAGTGAAGATTAGAAAGAAAAAAAACGCACTCATGATGAAATGTTCTCTGAGCTCATGCTGTCCTCCCACACTGACAGAGCACAGATGAATGCATGGAGGCAAGTAATGTCAGAGTGCAGGAAAGCACAAAATGACCGGGAGGAGAGGTGGTGGGCTGAAGAGAGAAAGTGGCGGGCTGAAGACAGGGCTGAAGCTCAAATGTGGCAGCAGCATGATGAGAGGAGGCAGGATTCAATGCTGAGGCTGCTGGAGGATCAAACCAGTATGCTCCAGTGTATGGTTGAGCTGCAGCAAAGGCAGCTGGAGCACAGACTGCCACTACAGCCCCTGTGTAACCAACCGCCCTCCTCTCCAAGTTCCATAGCCTCGACGCCCAAGAACGCGGTGGGGGGGCCACCGGCCAACCAGCCACTCCACCACAGAGGATTGCCCAAAAAACAGAAGGCTGGCATTCAATAAATTTTAAAGTTGTAAACTTTTAAAGTGCTGTGTGGCATTTTCCTTCCCTCCTCCACCACCCCTCCTGGGCTACCTTGGTAGTCATCCCCCTATTTGTGTGATGAATGAGTAAAGAATGCATGAAATGTGAAGCAACAATGACTTTATTGCCTCTGCAAGCGGTGATCGAAGGGAGGAGGGGAGGGTGGTTAGCTTACAGGGAAGTAGAGTGAACCAAGGGGCGGGGGGTTTCATCAAGGAGAAACAAACAGAACTTACACACCGTAGCCTGGCCAGTCATGAAACTGGTTTTCAAAGCTTCTCTCATGCGTACCGCGCCCTCCTGTGCTCTTCTAACCGCCCTGGTGTCTGGCTGCGCGTAACCAGCAGCCAGGCGATTTGCCTCAACCTCCCACCCCGCCATAAACGTCTCCCCCTTACTCTCAGAGATTGTGGAGCACACAGCAAGCAGTAATAACAATGGGAATATTGGTTTCGCTGAGGTCTAAGCGAGTCAGTGAACTGCACCAACGCGCCTTTAAACGTCCAAATGCACATTCTACCACCATTCTGCACTTGCTCAGCCTGTAGTTGAACAGCTCCTGACTACTGTCCAGGCTGCCTGTGTACGGCTTCATGAGCCATGGCATTAAGGGGTAGGCTGGGTCCCCAGGGATACATATAGGCATTTCAACGTCCCCAACAGTTATTTTCTGGTCTGGGAATAAAGTCCCTTCATGCAGCTTTTGATTCAGACCAGATTTCCTGAAGATGCGAGCGTCATGTACCTTTCCCGGCCATCCCACGTTGATGTTGGTGAAACGTCCCTTGTGATCCACCAGAGCTTGCAGCACTATTGAAAAGTACCCCTTGCGGTTTATGTACTCGCCGGCTTGGTGCTCCGGTGCCAAGATAGGGATATGGGTTCCGTCTATGACCCCACCACAGTTAGGGAATCCCATTGCAGCAAAGCCATCCACTATGACCTGCACATTTCCCAGGGTCACTACCCTTGATATCAGCAGATCTTTGATTGCTTGGGCTACTTGCATCACAGCAGCCCCCACAGTAGATTTGCCCACTCCAAATCTGTCTGGCATTGCAAGCTTCCACAGGGCTATCGCCACTCGCTTCTCAACTGTGAGGGCTGCTCTCATCTTGGTATTCATGCGCTTCAGGGCAGGGGAAAGCAAGTCACAAAGCTCCATGAAAGTGCCCTTATGCATGCGAAAGTTTTGCAGCCACTGGGAATCGTCCCAGACATGCAACACTATGCGGTCCCACCAGTCCGTGCTTGTTTCCTGAACCCAGAATCGGCGTTCCACAGCATGAACCTGCCCCATTAACACCATGATGCATGCACTGGCAGGGCCCATGCTTTCAGAGAAATCTGTGTCCATGTCCTCATCACTCACGCGACCGCGCTGACGTTGCTTCCTTGCCCGGTATCGCTCTGCCAGGTTCTGGTGCTGCATATACCGCTGGATAATGTGTATGGTGTTTAATGTGCTCCTAATTGCCAAAGTGAGCTGAGCGGCCTCCATGCTTGCCTTGGTATGGCGTCCGCACAGAAAAAAGGCACGGAACAATTGTCTGCCGTTGCTCTGACAGAGGGAGGGGCGACTGACGACATGGCTTACAGGGTTGGCTTACAGGGAATTAAAATCAACAAAGGGGGTGGCTTTACATCAATGAGTATTTCAGGCAGGACTTCACGGAGGGTTCCAATAAGAAATGGTGCACCTAAGTTATTGTTCTTATTGGAACAAGCAGGTCTGGCCTCTGATTGATACATGGCTAGATTTACCTCGCTGCACCTTCTCTGTGAGTGACTAGAGGAATGAGTATGACCTAGAGGAATGAGTCCCCTAGACGGGGGAAGGGGGGAAGCAAGTGAGTACAAAACAAATCTGGTCTATTTCTTGTTTTGATCCACTCCATCTATCTTTTACATCTTTGGCTGGCAGCAGATGGTGCAGAAGGTCTGCAAGCCATCCACATCTCTTGCCTGCCCGGCAGAAGACGGTGCAGTAGGACTGCTAGCCATCCTCATCTCTTGCCTGCCCGGCAGAAGATGGTACAGTACGACTGCTAGCAATCCGTATCACCTGCCTGCTCACCATAAGATGGTTCAATAGGACTGACTGCAGGACTAAAGAGAATGACCTGGTCAAGTCACTCCAAATTTAGTCCCTGCACCCATGTCTGCCCAGGCGCTCCTGGCCAACGTGGCCAGGAGCACCTCGGACATGACGATGACGGCTACCAGTCGTACTGTACCGTCTGCTGCCACAAGGCAATGGGTTGATGCTGCTGTGTAGCAATGCAGTACCACGTCTGCCAGCACCCAGGAGACATGCAGTGACGGTTACCTGAGCGGGCTCCATGCTTGCCGTGGTATGGCGTCTGCACAGGTAACTCAGGAAAAAAGGCGCGAAACAATTGTCTGCCCTTGCTTTCACGGAGGGAGGGAGGGAACGGGGGCCTGACGATATGTACCCAGAACCACCCGCGACAATGTTTTAGCCCCATCAGGCATTGGGATCTCAACCCAGAATTCCAATGGGCAGCGGAGACTGCGGGAACTGTGGGATAGCTACCCACAGTGCAACGCTCCGGAAGTCGACTCTAGCCTCGGTACTGTGGAAGCACTCTGCCGAGTTAATGCACTTAGAGCATTTTCTGTGGGGACACACACACACTCAAATATATAAAACCGATTTCTAAAAAAACTTCTATAAATTCGACCTAATTTCGTCGTGTAGACATACCCTTAGTGTCTCATAAGTCATTACACTGATAGGGTGGAGGTCAGAGTTGAGGAAAAAGTGGTAATCTTGGAAGCATCATTGACTCTGAGATTTCATAGATTTGTGGAATATAAGGTTGGAAGGAACAATTATGATCATTCAAGTCTGAGCTCTTGCATAACACAGGCCAGAGAATTTCACCCAGTTGTTCTGAAACCGGCCCAGTGATTTGTGGTACAACTAACTGGAGCAGATCTTTTAGAAAGACATCCTGTCTTTACTTAAAGACTTTGGGTGATGGAGAAGCTAGCACTTTCCTTGGCTCCAGTAGTTAACTGCCCTCACTTTCCTTTGCACATTTTGCAAGCCTAACTACTGCATTATTCCCTCTGCAGCCCAGACCAGCCTGCCTCTCCTTGCCACTCACTCAACTGAATGGCTCCTTCACGCATTTATCCTCCTCACTGTGATGTCTGAAACTCCCTCCCCTTGGGACATTCTGCATCTCTAAGGGCAAGTCTACACTACAAAATTAAGTCGACCTAAGTTACATTGACAAACAGTCACCACAGGAATTTAATCAGTTTTACACATCCACACTATGCTCCGTGTGTTGGTGGTGTGCGCCCTCACCAAAAGCGCTTGCGCTGATTTAACTGCCGGTATGGGGCATTGTGAGACTGTTTCTGAAAAGCAGAAACAGTCAACGTAAGCCACGCAGCGTCTACGCTGACATTGTGTCGACCTAACTACATCAACTGAAGCGCTACACCTCTTGCGGAGGTGGAGTTGGGGTAGTGGGTAAGTTGCATCGGTGAGAGCTACATTTTAGTGCAGACACTTACAGCTGCCTTAAATTGACCAGGCTTTATATCCTAAGTTCAGGAGGCTGCAGCAGGCCCTCATGCTCATACCTGCGTTGTAAGGACCTCTGTTGGTTCCTCATCTACAAGACCATGCTTCTTCTCTTCCAGGTCCTTTATAGGCATCATGGCCCAAGCTATGCCTGTGATCTCATCTCTCTATAAAACTCTACAACCACCCTGTGCTCTGCCAAGTCTGGTCTCCTCTCAGTGTCTCCTCTCACAATGTCCTGTTGGAGGTTCATTCTTTGTTGCCAGCACGCCAGCTTTCTGGAACTCTCTGTTGTTGCTCAGCTTTTTTTAAATGAAGCTCAAAGCCCATCTTTTGTATGCCATCTGCACCCAATGAGCTGTCAACTACTTCACCACATTGGTGCTTGTTATTAACAGTTCTTCATGCTTCTCTTTGTTTACTGTTTCCACCTAAATTATAAAGAACAATGTCTGCATGCAGTCCTATATTCGCTCTGGTGAATCTCTCCCACCTGTACCATTGTCCATCTCATCGATTTGCATTAACCTTCTGTCTGGAAAGATGTATAAAGCCCTTACAATGTGCAGAACTAAAACTCAGGGTTTTCTACACATTTAGCCAGCGCTTTGGGATTTACATTGGCTGCTAGTTAAATCCCATCATGGTTAGGGTCCCATTCCTGGTGAAGCATGGGCCTTTTGGCCTCCCTGCAGCTACAGGCCTGGCAGCTTAGTCTAAAACAGCTCTGCTTAGTTCATATCATGACACAAATGTGAGAGTCTGGGAGCCACATTCCTTAACGTATAGACATTGGGTAAATGTGCGGAGAGCTTGCCAAGTGATTTGCTCATGTCAGTAGAAGAAACAGGAACAGTACCCAAGAGTCCTGACACTCATCTCCTGCTTTGTGCTAAATTATTCCCTAAAATGCATACTAAATATAATCCCACACCAAATTATTTCCCTTGAAATAAAAAGAGAACTGAAGAGAAGCGAAATGGCATAATTGAGAGGGAGGTGGATTCCCAATGACAGCATGTATGCGCCCTTTACATGTGGTTGGCCAACAGAGAATGCTGAGTCAAATGGACTCGTGGTTAGCTGGCATTCAGAATCCTTCTGGCGAATTGTCTGACTCTGATTATCTGCAAGACGTGCCTGCTGCACAAGCACTTGCTTCCTCCTTTGTGTGGATGGATGTCACCGTAACAACCACATTAGGACAGAACATTCACATGATCTTTCAGGGTATCCCCTAAAATCACAAAATTACCACATGGCTGATGCATGCCAGCTCCCTATGGCTTTTAATGTCAAGAATTCCCTTGAGATTTCACTTCTGCTATTTTGTTTGTTTGAAGGGCACACTGACTTCAGTGAAACTGAACTTTTCTAGGGTTTTTTTCCCCCCCTGAAATTCTGTATAACCAGCGTGAGAACTGTCAGGGACATTTAAGAAGTTAGAAGCAAAACTTCTGGTGAGAGGATCCAGAGATGTGACACTCTAGCTCTCCTGTGTATCTTATTTTGCATAGAGAATTTTTCTGTGCTTCTCAAGCGCAGAAAGCGTAACTGTGCACATAGGGAGAAGAATGCAGAGTTGTCTCCACAAAGTTTCAAGTGCTTCACTGCACTTTCATTTAGGGGGCAGATGACAAAGGCAGTTAGATACCCTACTCTTATTGAAAGTCAGTGGGAGTTGGGCACTTAAGGGGTTGTTGAAATTTCTACCCCTTATGCTCAGTGACCTATTGATTTCCCAGCCTAGATGAATCTGGGCTTCCTTCAGTGATTATGGGAGAAATCTTCCCAGATGGGTCAGAGGGCAAGCAGAAGGTGGGTAGTAGTCTGGGCCACCATATAGCAAGAGGCATTCCTCCACAGTACCTCAATGTGTGGCAGTACAGAAAGGGCTTGGAGGTAGGGCAGGGACCAGTATGTCTGAGATTTTAATTTGGCCTTCAGCGTTTTACTTGGCAATACAAAACCTTTTTTCTGATACCCAGCCTTACTCTGTGCTGGGATGATTTCAGTCCCTTATTTGGAAAGGATTTGTTAATGTTGCTAGTCCCGTGCATTTTATGAGATAATCCATGAAATGCAATTTGGCTGATTCTTTCCACTTCAGTACATGGAAATAGGTAGCAGTGAGCAAAAATGGGAATTTCCAGCTGATGGGAAATTCTGATATTTCAACATTTGTTTGGGACAAAAAGTCAAAATATCAAAAAATTTTGTGGAGTGAAAAATTCAGAAAAATTTTCATTTGGAAATCATGAATCATTTCCTTTTGAGTCAGATATGCAGAGAGAGTTTAATATCTGTGGTGGCACAGAGCCTCTTGAGTGGTGTAATTCTGGTGCCTTCTGCCATCATTACTCTCTGTGGGCCAGGCTACATATCCCATGATGCATTGCAGGTATTTGATTCCCATGGTGTACCACATGGTTCAGCACATCACAAGGGATATAGTCCAGCCAAGAAATACAGCCCATAGAAGAGAATGAGGACATGAAGTATCTGAACTACTGTTCCCATGAAGCACTACAACATCCTAGGCAGGTGCAATTTAATTTTAAACTGATTCAAAACAAAATGTTTCAGTTCGTTACAGCAAACCAAAATGATTCTGGTCAGGTTGAACCAAATTGTTTTGATTTATTTTTAATTTCTTGTAGAAGCTTCTAATTTTGTGGAAAGTGGGGGGAGTTCCTAGCAAAAAATCATTTTAATGGAAAATTCTCAACCAGTCTTAGGGTATGTCTACACTACAAAATTAGGTCGAATTTATAGAAGTCGTTTTTTTAGAAATCGGTTTTATATATTCGAGCGTGTGTGTGTCCCCACAGAAAATGCTCTAAGTGCATTAAGTGCATTAACTCGGCAGAGTGCTTCCACAGTACCGAGGCTAGAGTCGACTTCTGGAGTGTTGCACTGTGGGTAGCTATCCCACAGTTCCCACAGTCTCCGCTGCCCATTGGAATTCTGGGTTGAGATCCCAATGCCTGATGGGGCTAAAACATTGTCGCGGGTGGTTCTGGGTACATATCGTCAGGCCCCCGTTCCCTCCCTCCCTCCGTGAAAGCAAGGGCGGACAATCATTTCGCGCCTTTTTTCCTGAGTTACCTGTGCAGACGCCATACCACCGCAAGCATGGAGCCCACTCAGGTAACCGTCACCGTATGTCTCCTGGGTGCTGGCAGACGTGATACTGCATTGCTACACAGCAGCATCAACCCATTGCCTTGTGGCAGCAGACGGTGCAATATGACTGGTAGCCGTCATCGTCATGTCCGAGGTGCTCCTGGCCACGTCGGCCAGGAGCGCCTGGGCAGACATGGGCACAGGGACTAAATTTGGAGTGACTTGACCAGGTCATTCTCTTTACTCCTGCAGTCAGTCCTATTGAACCATCTTATGGTGAGCAGGCAGGTGATACGGATTGCTAGCAGTCCTACTGTACCATCTTCTGCCAGGCAGGCAAGAGATGAGGATGGTTAGCAGTCCTACTGCACTGTCTTCTGCCAAGCAGCCATGAGATGTGGATGGCTTGCAGTCCTTCTGCACCGTCTGCTGCCAGCCAAAGATGTAAAAGATAGATGGAGTGGATCAAAACAAGAAATAGACCAGATTTGTTTTGTACTCACTTGCTTCCCCCCCTCCCCCGTCTAGGGGTCTCATTCCTCTAGGTCACACTGCAGTCACTCACAGAGAAGGTGCAGTGAGGTAAATCTAGCCGTGTATCAATCAGAGGCCAGACCAACCTGCTTGTTCCAATAAGAACAATAACTTAGGTGCACCATTTCTTATTGGAACCCTCCGTGAAGTCCTGCCTGAAATACTCATTGATGTAAAGCCACCCCCTTTGTTGATTTTAATTCCCTGTAAGCCAACCCTGTAAGCCATGTCGTCAGTCGCCCCTCCCTCTGTCAGAGCAACGGCAGACAATTGTTCCGCGCCTTTTTTCTGTGCAGACGCCATACCAAGGCAAGCATGGAGGCCGCTCAGCTCACTTTGGCAATTAGGAGCACATTAAACACCACACGCATTATCCAGCAGTATATGCAGCACCAGAACCTGGCAGAGCGATAGCGGGCGAGGAGGCGATGTCAGCGCGGTCACGTGAGTGATGAGGACATGGACACGGATTTCTCTGAAAGCATGGGCCCTGCCAGTGCATGCATCATGGTGCTAATGGGGCAGGTTCATGCTGTGGAATGCCGATTCTGGGCTCGGGAAACAAGCACAGACTGGTGGGACCGCATAGTGTTGCATGTCTGGGACGATTCCCAGTGGCTGCAAAACTTTCGCATGTGTAAGGGCACTTTCATGGAACTTTGTGACTTGCCTTCCCCTGCCCTGAAGCACATGAATACCAAGATGAGAGCAGCCCTCACAGTTGAGAACCGAGTGGCGATAGCCCTGTGGAAGCTTGCAACGCCAGACAGCTACCGGACAGTTGGGAATCAATTTGGAGTGGGCAAATCTACTGTGGGAGCTGCTGCGATGCAAGTAGCCCACGCAATCAAAGATCTGCTGATATCAAGGGTAGTGACCCTGGGAAATGTGCAGGTCATAGTGGATGGCTTTGCTGCAATGGGATTCCCTAACTGTGGTGGGGCCATAGACGGCACCCATATCCCTATCTTGGCACCGGAGCACCAAGCCGGCGAGTACATAAACCGCGAGGGGTACTTTTCAATAGTGCCGCAAGCTCTGGTGGATCACAAGTGACGTTTCACCAACATCAACGTGGGATGGCCGGGAAAGGTACATGACGCTCGCATCTTCAGGAAATCTGGTCTGTTTCAAAAGCTGCAGGAAGGGACTTTATTCCCAGACCAGAAAATAACTGTTGGGGATGTTGAAATGCCTATAGTTATCCTTGGGGACCCAGCCTACCCCTTAATGCCATGGCTCATGAAGCCGTATACAGGCAGCCTGGACAGTAGTCAGGAGCTGTTCAACTACAGGCTGAGCAAGTGCAGAATGGTGGTGGAATGTGCATTTGGACATTTAAAGGCGCGGGGTGCAGTTCACTGACTCACTTAGACCTCAGCGAAACCAATATTCCCACTGTTATTACTGCTTGCTGTGTGCTCCACAATATCTGTGAGAGTAAGGGGGAGACGTTTATGGCGGGGTGGGAGGTTGAGGCAAATCGCCTGGCTGCTGGTTACGCACAGCCAGACACCAGGGCGGTTAGAAGAGCACAGGAGGGCACGGTACGCATGAGAGAAGCTTTGAAAACCAGTTTCATGACTAGCCAGGCTACGGTGTGAAAGTTCTGTTTTTTTCTCCTTGATGAAACCTCCCACCCCTTGGTTCACTCTACTTCCCTGTAAGCTAACCACCCTCCCCTCCTCCCTTCAATCACTGCTTCCAGAGGCAATACAGTCATTGTTGCTTCACATTCATGCATTCTTTATTCATTCATCACACAAATAGGGGGATGACTACCAAGGTAGCCCAGGAGGGGTGGTGGAGGAGGGAAGGAAAATGCCACACAGCACTTTAAAAGTTTACAACTTTAAAATTTATTGAATGCCAACCTTCTGTTTTTTGGGCAATCCTCTGTGGTGGAGTGGCTGGTTGGCCGGAGGCCCCCCCCACCGCATTCTTGGGCATCTGGGAGTGGAGGCTATGGAACTTGGGGAGGAGGGCGGTTGGTTACACAGGGGCTGTAGTGGCAGTCTGTGCTCCAGCTGCCTTTGCTGCAGCTCAACCATACAGTGGAGCATGCTGGTTTGATCCTTCAGCAGCCTCAGCATTGAATCCTGCCTCCTCTCATCACGCTGCTGCCACATTTGAGCTTCAGCCCTGTCTTCAGCCCGCCACTTACTCTCTTCAGCCTGCCACCTCTCCTCCCGGTCATAGAATCATAGAATATCAGGGTTGGAAGGGACCTCAGGAGGTCATCTAGTCCAACCCCCTGCTCAAAGCAGGACCAATCCCCAGTTAAATCATCCCAGCCAGGGCTTTGTCAAGCCTGACGTTAAAAACTTCTAAGGAAGGAGATTCTACCACCTCCCTAGGTAACGCATTCCAGTGTTTCACCACCCTCCTAGTGAAAAAGTTTTTCCTAATATCCAACCTAAACCTCCCCCACTGCAACTTGAGACCATTACTCCTTGTTCTGTCCTCTTCTACCACTGAGAATAGTCTAGAACCATCCTCTTTGGAACCACCTCTCAGGTAGTTGAAAGCAGCTATCAAATCCCCCCTCATTCTTCTCTTCTGCAGACTAAACAATCCCAGTTCCCTCAGCCTCTCCTCATAAGTCATGTGTTCCAGACCCCTAATCATTCTTGTTGCTCTTCGCTGGACTCCCTCCAATTTATCCACATCCTTCTTGTAGTGTGGGGCCCAAAACTGGACACAGTACTCCAGATGAGGCCTCACCAATGTCGAATAGAGGGGAATGATCACGTCCCTCGATCTGCTGGCTATGCCCCTACTTATACATCCCAAAATGCCATTGGCCTTCTTGGCAACAAGGGCACACTGTTGACTCATATCCAGCTTCTCGTCCACTGTCACCCCTAGGTCCTTTTCCGCAGAACTGCTGCCGAGCCATTCGGTCCCTAGTCTGTAACGGTGCATTGGGTTCTTCCGTCTTAAGTGCAGGACCCTGCACTTATCCTTGTTGAACCTCATCAGATTTCTTTTGGCCCAATCCTCCAATTTGTCTAGGTCCCTCTGTATCCTATCCCTGCCCTCTAGCGTATCCACCACTCCCCCCAGTTTAGTATCATCCGCAAATTTGGTGAGAGTGCAATCCACATCATCCTCCAGATCATTTATGAAGATATTGAACAAAACCGGCCCCAGGACCGACCCCTGGGGCACTCCACTTGATACCGGCTGCCAACTAGACATGGAGCCATTGATCACTACCCGTTGAGCCCAACAATCTAGCCAACTTTCTACCCACCTTATAGTGCATTCATCCAGCCCATACTCCTTTAACTTGCTGACAAGAATACTGTGGGAGACCGTGTCAAAAGCTTTGCTAAAGTCAAGAAACAATACATCCACTGCTTTCCCTTCATCCACAGAACCAGTAATCTCATCACAGAAGGCGATTAGATTAGTCAGGCATGACCTTCCCTTGGTAAATCCATGCTGACTGTTCCTGATCACTTTCCTCTCCTCTGAAGTGTAAGTGCTTCAGGATTGATTCCTTGAGGACCTGCTCCATGATTTTTCCGGGGACTGAGGTAAGGCTGACTGGCCTGTAGTTCCCAGATCCTCCTTCTTCCCTTTTTTAAAGATTGGCACTACATTAGCCTTTTTCCAATCATCTGGGACTTCCCCCGTTCGCCAGGAGTTTTCAAAGATAATGGCCAATGGCTCTGCAATCACAGCCGCCAATTCCTTTAGCACTCTTGGATGCAACGCGTCCGGCCCCATGGACTTGTGCATGTCCAGCTTTTCTAAATAGTCCCTAACCACCTCTTTCTCCACAGAGGGCTGGCCACCTACTCCCCATGCTGTGCTGCCCAGTGCAGCAGTCTGGGAGCTGACCTTGTTCGTGAAGACAGAGGCAAAAAAAGCATTGAGTACATTAGCTTTTTCCACATCCTCTGTCACTAGGTTGCCTCCCTCATTCAGTAAGGGGCCCACACTTTCCTTGACTTTCTTCTTGTTGCCAACATACCTGAAGAAACCCTTCTTGTTACTCTTAATATCTCTTGCTAGTTGCAACTCCAGGTGTGATTTGGCCTTCCTGATTTCACTCCTGCCTGCCCGAGCAATATTTTTATACTCTTCCCTGGTCATTTGTCCAATCTTCCACTTCTTGTAAGCCTCTTTTTCGTGTTGAAGATCAGCAAGGATTTCACCGTTAAGCCAAGCTGGTCGCCTGCCATATTTACTATTCTTTCTACACATCGGGATGGTTTGTCCCTGTAACCTCAATAGGGATTCCTTGAAATACAGCCAGCTCTCCTGGACTCCTTTCCCCTTCATGTTATTCCCCCAGGGGATCCTACCCATCAGTTCCCTGAGGGAGTCGAAGTCTGCTTTCCTGAAGTCCAGGGTCCGTATTCTGCTGCTTACCTTTCTTCCCTGTGTCAGGATCCTGAACTCAACCAACTCATGGTCACTGCCTCCCAGATTCCCATCCACTTTTGTTTCCCCCACTAATTCTTCCCGGTTTGTGAGCAGCAGGTCAAGAAAAGCTCCCCCCCTAGTTGGTTCCTCCAGCACTTGCACCAGGAAATTGTCCCCTACATTTTCCAAAAACTTCCTGGATTGTCTATGCACCGCTGTATTGCTCTCCCAGCAGATATCAGGAAGATTAAAGTCGCCCATGAGAACCAGTGCATGCGATCTAGTAGCTTCTGCGAATTGCCGGAAGAAAGCCTCATCCACTTCATCCCCCTGGTCCGGTGGTCTATAGCAGACTCCCACCACGACATCACTCTTGTTGCTCACACTTCTAAACTTAATCCAGAGACACTCAGGTTTTTCTGCAGTTTCATACCGGAACTCTGAGCAGTCATACTGCTCCCTTACATACAGTGCTACTCCCCCACCTTTTCTGCCCTGCCTGTCCTTCCTGAACAGTTTGTAACCATCCATGACAGTACTCCAGTCATGTGAGTTATCCCACCAAGTCTCTGTTATTCCAATCACATCCTAATTCCTTGACATCACCAGGACCTCCAGTTCTCCCTGCTTGTTTCCAAGGCTATTTTGTGCTTTCCTGCACTCTGACATTATTTGCCTCCACCCATTCGTCTGTGCTCTGTCAGTGTGGGAGGACAGCATGAGCTCAGAGAACATTTCATCATGAGTGCGTTTTTTTTTCTTTCTAATCTTCACTAGCCTCTGGGAAGGAGAAGATCCTGTGATCATTGAAACACATGCAGCTGGTGGAGAAAAAAAAAGGGACAGTGGTATTTAAAAAGACACATTTTATAAAACAGTGGCTACACCCTTTCAGGGTAAACCTTGCTGTTAACATTACATACATAGCACATGTGCTTTCGTTACAAGGTCGCATTTTGCCTCCCCCCACCGCCTGGCTACCCCCTCAACCCTCCCCCCTCCCCGTGGCTAACAGCAGGGAACATTTCTGTTCAGCCACAGGCAAACAGCCCAGCAAGAACGGGCTCCTCTGAGTGTCCCTTGAAGAAAAGCATCCTATTTCAACCAGGTGACCATGAATGATATCTCACTCTCCTGAGGATAACACAGAGAGATAAAGAACGGATGTTGTTTGAACACCAGCAAACATACACTGCAATGCTTTGTTGTACAATGATTCCCGAGTACGTGTTACTGGCCTGGAGTGGTAAAGTGTCCTACCATGGAGGACGCAATAAGGCTGCCCTCCCCAGAAACCTTTTGCAAAGGCTTTGGGAGTACATCCAGGAGAGCCGCGAATGCCAGGGCAAATTAATCCTTTCACATGCTTGCTTTTAAACCATGTATAGTATTTTAAAAGGTACACTCACCGGAGGTCCCTTCTCCGTCTGCCGGGTCCAGGATGCAGCCTTGGGTGGGTTCGGGGGGTACTGGCTTCAGGTCCAGGGTGAGAAACAGTTCCTGGCTGTCGGGAAAACCGGTTTCTCTGCTTGCTTGCTGTGAGCTATCTACAACCTCATCATCATCATCATCTTCTTTGTCCCCAAAACCTGCTTCCGTGTTGCCTCCATCTCCATTGAAGGAGTCAAACAACACGGCTGGGGTAGTGGTGGCTGAACCCCCTAAAATGGCATGCAGCTCATCATAGAAGCATGTTTGGGGCTCTGACCCGGAGCGGCCGTTCGCCTCTCTGGTTTTCTGGTAGGCTTGCCTCAGCTCCTTAAGTTTCATGCAGCATTGCTTCGGGTCCCTGTTATGGCCTCTGTCCTTCATGCCCTGGGAGATTTTGACAAAGGTTTTGGCATTTCGAAAACTGGAACGGAGTTCTGATAGCACGGATTCCTCTCCCCATACAGCGATCAGATCCCGAACCTCCCGTTCGGTCCATGCTGGAGCTCTTTTGCGATTCTGGGACTCCATCATGGTCACCTCTGCTGATGAGCTCTGCATGGTCACCTGCAGCTTGCCACACTGGCCAAACAGGAAATGAGATTCAAAAGTTCGCAGTTCTTTTCCTGTCTACCTGGTCAGTGCATCTGAGTTGAGAGTGCTGTCCAGAGCAGTCACAATGGAGCACTCTGGGATAGCTCCCGGAGGCCAATACCGTCAAATTGTGTCCACAGTACCCCAAATTCGACCCGGCAAGGCCGATTTAAGCGCTAATCCACTTGTCACGAATGGAGTAAGGAAATCGATTTTAAGAGCCCTTTAAGTCGAAATAAAGGGCTTAATCGTGTGGACGGGTTCAGGTTTACATCGATTTAACGCTGCTAAATTCGACCTAAAGTCCTAGTGTAGACCAGGGCTTAGAATTGAGTTTTCATGCAATGAATTGTAATGCTGATTTCTTCATTTCTTGCCGTCTGGATGGGCAGTAGTAAAAGGCAGTTCTAGCGTAATGATATCTGTCAATTCCTGAATCCTCTCTCATATGATTTGTTTGAAAAAAAATCTTAATTTGGATTTGAATGTAGTACATTCTCTCTTCTCCTAAAGGGCCAGTTGGCAGTGACTTCATTGGGTCAGGATCAGGCCCAACATGAAAAGTTTCTTAAAACTTTGCATAATCTGAACTTCAAGTGTCCGCTTAGCCCCTCTAACAGGTAATCATCAACACTTTGAATTACACCCACAACTGGATGGGAAGCGTAGGTGGTCTATGATCCTCCACTCACAAGCAGAAGCTTCCAAGTAGCCTCCAGCCTGGAGATAGGAAAAGCATGGGTCACTGTGGATTGGAGCACATCAGGGAGGAAGGGCCTGAGCCCCTGTCCTGACCCTGCTACCTGAAAAATGGTAAAGAGCATTTTGAGCTAGTGCTGTCATATGGTAATCAAGGAGCAGCAAGGAACCATACCACTGAGCACAGAAGCAGGCATATCTCCTCAATAAAGGGAGCACTCCCAGTCTATCCTTTCCTCCTTATGACTCCCCTTGGTCCAAGTTAGTAGCATCAAGGACAACAGAGGAATAGAGGGGGTACTGAATTGCCATACACTTTATCAGTTTTCCCTACAGAACATCCATCTCCAGACACCACCAGCAAAGGGACTACTGAAATCAGTCACAGGCAGAACCTATCATCTGCCATTGGGATGTTAACCTCTTCCATGCTGTTTTTGTCTGAAAAGTATGGTAACCTGTACAGGACAATCATGGAGGAGGGGCACCGAGGGACGAGTGTACCCGTGCTTGCAGATAAGACAGTAAGAACAGTCTGCTAGGATTCTGAGCTAATGGTCACCAACAAATCTCTTTTTTGGGGGGGAACAAACCATGAACATGGCTGCTAAGCAACGGGAGTGATAATATTTTACATTGAAAACACATTGTGCATTTTTATTTTTAACATTTCTAGCCACACCTTGCAGAAAGTTATTTACATAGATTCACTCGTCTCTGACAACCTACAATTGATCCTGAAGCAGGAACAGCAGCTTTGAAGATAACCCATGTGACGAGCATACAGGAAGCTGCAGCAGAAACTGCAAACATCTGCCTGACTGTCCCACTCTCATTGTCTCTGACCACAGCCAGAACCACTCTGTATTGACAAAAAGAAAAGGAGTACTTGTGGCACCTTAGAGACTAACCCAATTTATTTGAGCATAAGCTTTCGTGAGCTACAGCTCACTTCATTGGATGCATACTGTGGAAAGTGTAGAAGATCTTTTTATACACACAAAGCATGAAAAAATACCTCCCCCCACCTCACTCTCCTGTTGGTAGGTGAGGTGGGGGGAGGTATTTTTTCATGCTTTGTGTGTATAAAAAGATCTTCTACACTTTCCACAGTATGCATCCGATGAAGTGAGCTGTAGCTCACGAAAGCTTATGCTCAAATAAATTGGTTAGTCTCTAAGGTGCCACAAGTCCTCCTTTTCTTTTTTCTCTATTGACACTGCATTAAGCTCAGGTTGGCTCCTATATATCTGGTAACTGTGCTGGCCAAGAGAGGGTTGAGAAGAATGTGACCATCCTACCAACTCCACTCATTCCCATATACAGTAAGTAAAGTGTGCAAGTCAAAACCTTTCCACCTACCGTTTCTAAATATTTTACCTAGCCCTACAATGTGGTTTTCCTCTTCAGACCTTGTTCCAGGAAGAGGTATTTTTAAAAAAAAGGGGGGGGGGAATCTCTCTCTCAGCGGTAGCACACCTGCTTCTGCAAGTTGTGTAGTCAAAGAAAGTGTCAAAGACTCAGTTGTTAAATGGACCTACATATACCTAGACAAATAGGGAGAGAGAGAGTGTGACTCACATCATGGTGGTATGTGCTTAGGAAGCCAAAAGTTAATTTTTGTAGATCATCCCAAGTGAGGACTGATTAAAACTTCAGCCCCACAACACATTGTGTGTTCTGCACGTGCCACGTGCAGTGTCTTATTTAAAAAAAGCAATTTTACAGAATTTGCACAGAAATTATTGGGAATATTTTTTTCTTCTCCTTCCCTCCCTCCCTCACCTCATAATGCTTGCAGGATAACAACTTTTGGATTTGCTAGTGTAATGGTTCTAGTTATTGGGCTAAATTCATCTTTGGTGTAAATGCATTGAAGTCACTGGGGTTGCATCATGGATTTATTTGGCCCGTTGTGAGAGCGACAACTAGGATTAAGTGAAGCACAATTAGGGGAGAGCAGCACAAGACTGACAGCCCTTGAGAACAAAGTCCCTCCAAAGAGCAGGTGATACAGTCCAGCACGGGCAACCACAATGCAAAGTTCCCACTCTCTCCACCTTTACAGTGTGCCTCGTTGTTAACTTGGAGGGACCATCTCCTCATGCTCACTCACAGGGGCTGGGAGTTCTGCAAGGCAGTATGCTCAGGGAACTCCTGGTGTCCATCCTGTACACTGATGGGCCTTGGAGGGAGCAGCCAGGAAGGAAGAATCAGGCCAAAAGAGGAATACCATGTCCTTCAGAGTCCAAAGCTCCTGCAGTGACACCGTCCCACAAGGAGGGGAGGACGCTGTTGCGGAAACTGGACCTTTAGTCAGGAATCTGTGATTACTCTGAAATTCCTGGAGTGATGTGGCGGTGGGGAAGGAGCAGGGGAATCACATACCCACGGAGACTTTCAAGGCAGATAGTGTGTGGTGATATATTTAGCGGCTGATGATGCAAACCACAGAGGAGGAGGAAATTTATTTGCAGGCTTGGAAGCTGTTGAGCATTTAGAGACAGTGGGGAGATCAACTTGGTGATGGGAGCTAATATAATAACCTAGACAGATTTACCTTGGCTTCCTTGCTGTAAACAAACCACTGGAGAAAACTTGTTCCCTTCCCAGGCAGCTGTTGAGTGGTCTCCCCAGGAAAAGATGGTGGGGGGGAGGAGTGGTTTTTTTCTGTTTCTCATCAGTACTTGGGTTCTGGTAGATGTGCTAAATGTTCTGCAGTCTGTTCTCACCTCAGTGTGGATGAATTACAGGGAGGCGAAATAACGAAAGAATGACAAGCCCTCCCCTCTTAGATACGGTCACTAACCTCATGCGCCAGACTCTGCTGTTATTTACAGATCTCTGTTTTGGGAAAGCGCCACTCGGCAATACTGCAGTGCACCAGGAAGCACTCTGTGGTCCCCAGGCTGGTACAGTGTGGCTGGCTTAGTGGGGGTGAGTAGGAGGAGCATAATCAAAATCTCAGCAGCCTCCAAGCATGTCATGTGCTTCTTAGTGATAAGGGTATAAAAGCCAGAGTCCCCCAAACGGGGCCCTTGACAAATGCTGCACTCTGACACCACACTGTCGTATGTGGTGCTTTCACCCACCCTGCGATTGTAACGCTAGCAGAAGGCAGACCATGGACAGTGGTGAGTGCATCTTCCCCATCCTTTGGGTATCCCCATATAGTCTTGTTCTCATCTGCGCTATTAGGGATGCTCCCCACGTCATTCCAAATGACGCTGAGAGGAAAGGAGCCGCCATGCATTACACTGAAATACTTTTTTTAAAAATTTCTATTTAAAATATTGTTTTTAAATTGTTTTAATTTTCCTCAATTTTCACATCTGAAAACAAACGGGAAACCATCTCTCTAACCAGATTTTTAAAACTACTTAATTTTCCTATTTTTAAATGACAAAGGGGACCCTTTCTCCCGAGTGTCGTTGACCATAGTCTAGCGATTCGAGTAGGAGCAAGGATGTTTGGATTCTGTTCCTGGCTCTGCCACAGACTCCCTGTGCAGTCTTGAGCGAGTCACTTCCTTTCTCTCTGCCTTGATTTCCCTATGTGTGAGGTGGGGATAATTTTACAATGCTTCCCTCTCTCAAAGGGAAAGCATTTTTAGGTCCTTGGATCCATGCAGAGTTGTTGCTTTGGATTCACTCAGTGTGGGACTGAATCTAGTTGGAGCTCTATTTCCATGGATTATTTCATCGTTAGGCATCAAAATGAGCAGCAGCAGGCACTGGCTCTCTCTGCTGTTGGAAATACAGCACCAGTGTTGTTCCTGGAGAACTTGCAGCTTGTTACTGTCAGCATTTAAGACTCTCCTTGAGTGTTTGATTACAGCGAAGGTCTGCTTTGCAAGAACCTGTTTCAAATTTCCCTTCAGTGGTCTTGTTGCATCCACAGGGTTAATCATAGGAAACTAGAGAGTAGTGGGTCAGAGATGTGGCTGAACAACTGGAGTGCAAATATTTTTATCCTTTCGACTCCAGGCTTTACTCAAGTAATTTCCTTCCTCCTGGTGCTTGCTTTTAAACATACTTCTTTTCACTTTCTTTAGTGCTCAAAATACTTGCAAAAAATCATTCCGGAATGAATGAAAGGGGCAAAGAGAGGTGGAGGGGTGGGGAAGAGAACACAACAGAGAACGCAGAATGGTAACAGCTCTGCCATCAGAAGAAAGCAGAAGGTCGAACCACTTTGCAAATGAATTAAGTGAAGTGGGATTGAAAGACACCTGATGATTTTCTGGGAATGAATGGATGGTCAATGCTATAATTAGGAGAGTGGTACAGATTCAGGGCAAGCTCTGCTCTGAGGTACTGCCCACAGAAACCACAGAGCACAGAAGAGTGAAGCATGACAGCATCAGTAGATGGTTGAGCTTTGCTTTGAGCGAGGAGGTGGGTCCTGCTGCCCTATCTTCGTGCCATATTTTCAAGTCAAAGTCTGGAATGAGTAGGGAGTTAAAAGGCTTCCCTGTGCATTTAGGCCTCTGCCAGCACAGCAGCCTGGGGGACGTTATTAGGGCGTTCCTCACGGTAGCATCTAAATGCCCCACCTGAGATGAGTCCCATTGTGTGGGTGCTGTACATGCATATAAAGATAGTCCCTGCCCCTTAACTATTTCAGTGGGATCTTTGAGTTCCCTTATGCTCTTTGAAAATCCCACCCATAATAGGCAAGACAGAGAAAAGGTGGGTGCAAGGAAGTATTTTCCCCTTTTTAGAGATGGTGAAACTGAGGTGCAGAAAAATTAAGTGACTTTCCCAAGATCACACAGGGAAATGGTGGTGGAGCTGGGAAACGAATGCAGGTTTCCTATATCTCACTCCAGTCTTAACCACAAGACCATGCTTCCTCTCTAAGGAGTTTTTGAAACTCCAGTAGCAAGTGCCCACAGTGAACATAGATTGAGAATAATAAACGGGCAAACATAGGGCAAGGTATAGGGCAACTGTCACAGAACACGTGTGGTTCGAGAAGGGCCAGTGCCGTTCAGGGATAGAGAATCCTGAGCCTTGGCATGGCGGGGAAAGGAGGGAGGTGCAGAATGCCATTCCACTGAAATAAATATGGGGAGACAACAGGGAGGTCACCTTATTGTCCATGCCCTGTGGAAGCCTACAAGACATTAGATGATGCAGTAGAAACCCTAACCTGCAAAATGTACTCACATTAAAAATCCCTGCTCAGTTGTGTAAAGATAGCAAGGTCCAGCTCAAGGGACTCAGGACCTAATCTAGCAAGACACTTCAACACACTGTTAACTTCACTACCAGCACAACTGGAGCCACTGGGACTACGCCTTTGCTAAAGTGCTCTTTCAGACTGGGGCTTAGTGATTATTACTGATACAGCACTTATGGCAGAAAACAACAATTCTTTTTTAGAATGAATGTTCTGCTAATCTGTTTATCTCTGCAGCCCGCTCGTTTGGTTCACAATTTCCGTGAGGGGGTGGGGAAAGAAATTTCTCCCTTCTATCACAATGTGTTGTGAGTGCCTGAGATGAAAGACCCAGTTTTGCCCCACTGGTCTGTTTCGCTACTGAAATGAGGGAAGTAGGCCTTGATGGCAAGAGCTGAGTGACAGAATGAGAGAGAGAGAGGCACTAACACCTCCGCGAGAGAGACTAAATATGCTAATGAATGATGATGAACCATTCTTTCTCAGAAACAACTTGTTGTTTTCCTGAAGGTCACAGAGTTTGAAGAGTGTGAGGGGGGCGTCAGAAGCAGCTTCTGCCGTAGCAGACATCCTATCTGAAACACAGGCCAGGTCTACACTACAGACTTATATCGGTATAACTGCATGGCTCAAGAGTGTGAAAAATCCACACCCCTGAACGACGGGGTTATACCAACCTGGCAGCCTAGGGTTACCAATTTTGGTTGAACGTATTCCTGGAGGTTTCGTCACATGACATAATCTTTCATTAAAGATTATCTTTAATTCCTGGAGACTCCAGGACAACCCTGGAGGGTTGGCAACCCTAACCTGGCCCCTGGTGTAGACAGCATTGTTTCGACAGAAGCTCTCCCGTTGGTGTAGTCGTGTCTTTACTAAAGCACCTCAGCAGCACTGCACATGAAGACAAGCCCACAAACACACACTGCATTAGCCCAGAGGTATGTCTACACCCCACATGAACGTACGATTGGTCGCACAGAGTTATGCCTTCCCATGCCAGTTTTAATCCCGCTAGTGAGGACAACAGTAGTGCAGATGTGGTGGCATGGACTTCAGCACGTGACCATTCCTGGGTATGTACCCCGAGTCCCCAACGGGCTTGAATTGGGATGGTTAACCCACACTGAATCCTGTGCTGGGACATCTTCACTGGTCTTGTTACCTGCACTACCTAGATTAAATCTACCACGGTTATGCCTAATCTCAGTGTGCTAACTTGCCGTGTAAATGTGCCCTTAGTCTAAATGTGGGTTTAGGTCCCTGACTTGGAAACTCAGGTTTTGTATTTCTGGCTAGTGCGAAAGGATCATTCACCTGTGGCCATAGCCCCAGAGCAGACTCTCCTCTGTAAGAGCCAGGCAGGTTTTCTGCTGAGTTTATTGGATCTGTTGTTGCTACTGTTCAAAGTCTTCTCCAGCCATCGTCTGAAAATCCAGTGGCGTGGCCAGCTCCCTGGTGCCCTGCACCTGGTGCAGCCATTTACAGTGCAAAATGGGTGTAAAACGACCATCTCTGGATGAGAGTTTAGCCCATCCCAATCGGAGTCATAGATTCTTAGAAGGTGAGGATGGAGCAGACCTGTTAGCTCAATTGTGGTTCATTGCGCAAGAGTCTGGGTAGGATGGTTCTCTGGTCCATTCCGCAGGGCTGGGTCTGGTCTAGTTTTAAATGCCCCAGTTGATGGGGTTTCTGCTACTTCGCTTGGGAGGCCGTTCCACAGCCAGATACATCCCATGGTCTGGAAGCATTTTCTTTGATGCTCACCCTAAAGTTTCCTGTTCCTAGTTCCATCTCTTTACTCCTGCGTAGGCTGTACAGCTGAACACAAATGCCTCTTTTTTAACCTCCTGCTGCAGTATCTTCCCTGATCTGGCTTGAGATCTGTTCCCTTGTGCAATGAGACGATCCAGAGCACAATGCATACGCTGAGGGGAAAGAGCCAAAAGCACTCAGCGCAGGCCTACCTCCCTGCCCCCTGAAATTAATGGGCATCTTGCTGGTGACTTCATGGGAGCAGAGATGGGCCAATGCTGAGCATTTTCAAAAAAAATCCTACCCTGTCTCCGGAAGGAGTGAGGAGCTCCCAGCTGGGACCCACCTCCTCACAGATAGGCTGGTAGGAACCTCAGCGGGGAATCGCTGCTCCCTTATTGATCCAGGAGGAACCAGGCTGAGCCGGAAGTCTCTCCGTGCAGGGCTTCTGGAATGATGTGGTGCATTTGAAAGACAGAGTGGATGAAGAGCACGAACAGAGAACAGCCAAAGGAGCTGGTGGGGGGCACTGGACCTCCTGTCTGAACTAGTTCCCTCCCCTGGATATTTTATTTTGTTTTATTTAGCATGGTTGCGAGTTTTGCTGTTACAGGGACTTTCGGGGGGGAGTTTCTATTAGTATTTTGAGAGATGAAACTTTAGGAAAATACCCAGAACCAAGAACAGCCACAGGCAAAAAAAAAAAAAAATGTTCTAAATGTGCCCATGAAACGCCAGAGTTCAAAGGGCCGTTTGGCTCATTTCCACTCCTCTCCTGCCAGCCACTTCATCTCTCCCCAGTGCTTTGGAAAGCTTGGTTCCCAGCAGTGGTGTTCGCAAGAGAGGGCAGTGGGCTTTCATGCCCACTACACTTAGAGTGGGACTCACTCAACAAACTGGTGAGGGAAAGCCAGGTAGGAAGACGTTGTCTCCTTGGTTCTTTCTGGCTTGTCAATTGCCCCAGGGGGGTTGTTTAAGCAGTTTTTCTTGGTACTGGAAGTCAAGGGACACTGAAAACTCCTAAAGAAAGCAAAACAGGGGTTCTTTAAAGGAAAGTTAGGTAGATGAGCTATCCGAAAATGGTTAGTTGAGTCACTTTTGTTTTCAGTTCATTATCACTCTCCAAAGCGAAAAACCAGACCACTGTGGGGTTGTGATGTCACTCCTCAGAGGTTAAAGTGTGGGCAGATCTGGTCAGCGGTTGGATGAGAGATGCAGTGCCCTCTCAATTACTGAATTCCCGCCACAGCCTGGTGCTAGGAGGCTCCATGCTGCTGGAGCTGTGGTCTTGGAGGAGATTAAGAAAAGACAAAGGCCTCACTTATCACTAAAGATCCCACGGGGCTTCTGGGAAGAGTTGGGGTGTTAGCCTCCGTGTCCCCTCCAAAGCCAGGTAACTGGATTCTGCCTCACTAAATTCCACCAGCTGTTTCAACTGATTGTGGGCACCCTCCATGTTTCCTGCCCCATACGCTGTGGTGTAGCTCCAAGTGAGGGGTAGCAGCTCTCAATGGTGAGCAAAGCTGTTCTTGCTGCCAGTTTTGAGGTGGGAGGGGGTGTTATACTCCATCCTTGGATGCATCTGGTCCTGGCCACTGTCAGGGATCAGATACTGGACTGAATGAACGACTAGTGTGATCCAGCCTGGTCGCTCTTCTGGTTCTACTTGTCTTCATTGGTCATGTGCAGCTTTCCCTGATACCCCATGTAGTTTGGTCAAAGAAACAGATGGAGACCAAAGTGTCTGTGCTTCTGTGTTATGTCTAATGCTGTAGCACCTAGGACCCTCCAGATGGGGATTGTCCTGGATCCTGTACAAACCAATAGAGGGAGGGTGGGTGCATGTACAGGATATAATTATATCAGACGGTTGATTACAGAAGCTGGCAGGTGACCCACAGCTAGATGCTGCAGAGGAAGGTGAAGAACTCCTCTAAGGTCACTGCCCATCTGACCTGGGGGGGAAATTCCTTCCCAACCCCACATATGGTGATCCGCTACACCCTGAGCATGGGAGCACTAACCAGCCAGCCAACCCCAAGAGAGAGAAAGCTCAGTGCCACCTCGGAGCCCTCGCCCTCCCTGCCAATGTCCCATCTCCAGCCAAGGCCCAGGCTTCTGAGAAACTTTGTGGTAAGCTCACAGAAGGCTCTGGGGAGAAAGAGAAGCATGACTTTCTCATCGCTCTATGGGAAGATCAGGCCTCCTTTGTTCTCTCTACAACACCTTTGCTGATCATCACCCAATACTGAGTTAACCGTTTATCTGAATAATGCCACTCCGGCCTAGGACCTACAGAGGGCAGTGTGGCAACAGACTCATGAACTAATGGATATCAACCCTCCCAGTGCATAGGAGCAATTGCACAAGAGCTTCCAAGAGCTGAGCCCCGGGCAGGCACAAACTGGCATTGCAAAGACACTTGAGAAACAACAGCCAGCAATCCCACAAAGAATAGAGCTGAACACAGAGCAGGATGGTAACAACAGTGGGAGTGAATGAATAATTCAAACTCAGTAATGAATGGGTTTAAAGGTACAAAGGCAGCATGGCCTGTGGGAAGAAACAAAGGGCTGTGAACCAATGGTTCATCACTGGCTCTGCCAGTGACTTGCTAAGTGACCTTGGGCAAATCACTTGACTTTAGCGTGTCTCAATTTCCCTGTTGGTAAGATGGGGTCTGTTTCTCATTACTTGGTTGATCCCTGCAAAAAGCAGTGTGAAGCAAGTGCTAAATATTACTAAGGGGTTGCAGACATCCTAGCAAACAAACCCACTTACTCCTAAGAGAGATGCGGGAAGGGCCCAGTCATACCAAGGTATGTCTACACAGCCTACTCTGAAGCCTAGGTAGGGAGTTGGGCTTCAGAGCCAAAGCCGCAACTCCACAGCACTGTCTACACAGTAGAGCACTAACAGGATACCCTGGGCAGGGGCTCTGTCAACATGGGCTGGGAGGCTCGCTGCCGCGGGCTGTGTAAATATACCCCAAGAGACCACGTATCTTCCAAGGTGGGATGCATCCACAGCTCCCCTCAGAGCCAGAGGGAACTGAGGGCTTTCACGCCTTGCAGGATCGACTTCTAACCTAGGTAGCTGATGACTGGAGGCTGAGGTAAGAAACCGGAGTCCGTTTTAAACAGCGGAAAGCAAAATGCTTTCACTGGCCTCTGCGCCTCCATTAACCACAGAGGAAGAGCTGCTTGTCTGCGATTGCTCCAGCACGTCACTCCTGGCTCTGAATTTACTCTTTTTTCCTTCCCCGTCTTCAGCAGGCAGCACCTCTGGGTTCAAAGCAGAAGTTGGCTCTGACACTTAGAAAAGTATAATAAATTTCAGCCCACTTCAATCAAATGTATCCTGTAGGTGATCTCAGTTCCTTGCTCTGTAGTCTTCTGTCAGGTCACAGCTGGGCCAAATTTATCACAGACACAGCCGTACTTTTTTTATTCACATTAAGTAAGCTTTAGCCGAACAATTAAGAGGCACGTATGAGCTACGTGTGGCTGGTTGCTGACTGTCCTCGTCCCCTGCAAGAGGGATAGCCTTTTTGTAAAGAAATAACTAAAAATAAACCAGACAATGCGATAAACCAAGCACAAGTTAACTACAAGTCTTTTAACTTCATTCTTTATGCCTAGGATGCAGGACACCTGGTTTCTATTTCTTGCTTTTATTCTAACTTGCTGTGTGACTTGGGGTTTGTCACCTAAGCCAGGGGTGGGCAAACTTTTTGGCCCCAAGGCCACACTGGGGTTGCACAACTGTACGGAGGGCCAGGTAGGGAAGGCTGTGTCTCCCCAAACATCCTGGCCCCTGCCCCCTATCCTCCCTTTCCACTCCCCCCCACCCCTTCCCCACTCCCTGACTGCCCCAACCCCTATCCACACCTCTACCCCCTGACAGGCCCCCCGGGACTTCCATGCCTATCCGAGCCCCCCTGTTCCCATCCCCTGACCACCACCCCCCGAACCTCCGCCCCATCCAACCGCCCCCTGTCCTCTGACTGCCCCCCCCCCGGGACTCCCTGCCCCTTATTAAATTCCCCCTCTCCCCGCCTCCTTACCGAGCAGCAGGAGCTTGCAGCCCCACCACCCGGCCGGAGCCAGCCATGTTGCCACGCTGCCCGGCAGGAGCAGCAGGCCAGAGCACTGGCAGCGTGGCGAGCTGAGGCTGTGCGGGAGGGGGGCACAGCAGGGGAGGGGTTGGGGGGTAGCCTCCCTGGCCAGGAGCTCAGGGGTTGGGCAGGACAGTCCCGCGGGCTGGATGTGGCCTGCAGGGTGTAGTTTGCCCACCTCTGACCTAAGCCAAGAAACTCAAAGGTCCTTAGGCGCCTCTCACTGATTTCAGTGGGAATTAGAGACATAAAGACCTTTTAGGATCTGAACCTTAACTTCTCTTTTATGCCTCAGTTTATCCATCTGTACAAGGCTTAATAAGGTTTGTCAAATGCTTTGGGATTCATGGATGAGAGACGCTATAGCTGTGCAATGTTACATGTTAAAACTTGGAAACCATTTTCAAACTTTATTTCCAGGACAAATGTACATTACCTGGGTACCCCTCTTAATTTTCTAACCATCAGAGGAGTGAAGTTTTGGAACAGCCTTCCAAGAGAAGCAGTGGGGGCAAAAGACCTATCTGGCTTTAAGATTAAACTCGATAAGTTTATGGAGAAGATGGTATGATGGGATAACATGATTTTGGCACTTAATTGATCTTTAAATATTCATGGTAAATAGGCCCAATCGCCTGTGATGGGATGTTAGATGGGGTGGGATCTGAGTTACCCAGGAAAGAATTCTCTGTAGTATCTGGTTGGTGAATCTTGCCCATATGCTCAGGGTTCAGCTGATCACCATATTTGGGGTCGGGAAGGAATTTTCCTCCAGGGCAGATTGGCAGAGGCCCTGGAAGTTTTTCGCCTTCCTCTGTAGCATGAGGCACGGGTCACTTGCTGGAGGATTCTCTGCTCCTTGAAGTCTTTAAACCATGATTTGAGGACTTCAATAGCTCAGAGATAGGTGAGAGGTTTATCGCAGGAGTGGGTGGGTGAGATTCTGTGGCCCGCATTGTGCAGGAGGTCAGACTAGATGATCATAATGGTCCCTTCTGACCTTAATATCTATGAATCTATGAATCACAATCACTAATATTGTGCTTCCTCCTTCTCTAGGTAAACAGGTGAAGGTGACAGTTGTTTTGAGTCTTCCCTTCATTTTTCAGGTAAGAGGTTAAAAACAAAAAAGGGACTTGGTTGAAATCTAGCTGCGTTCCTGTACTGAATGGAGAGCTGAAGGTATGGATAACTTTGATAGACAAAGCAGCAGCAAAAGTGATTCTGATAGAAACGACTTTTCATATTCGAATCCTAAAGGGTTTTCAGGTGGCCACCGAGAGCAAAGTGGGGAGAATTCACAGAACAACTATCTGAATTATTACCTGTCCAGAGTCAGTGAGATCTGAGGAAAGAAAGAAAAAGAACTAAAGATAATGAACGTAATACAAACTGACCATTAAGGCTGGGATTTCCAGAAGGGCTTCCATACCAACAGCCTTGCTCCCATTTCAGCACCTAAACAAATGGCCAGGTTTCCCACCTGTTGGGTGCTGACCTCTTTGGAAAAATCTGGTCATAATGACCTGATACTGCAGCCTTTGATCATGTGAGAAAGGCCGTCAGGATTGGGACCTGATCGGTTCACACTGCAGGAGGAGGAAGTTCCTCATCTGCCATGAACTCCTCCTTCATTCTCTTCCTCCAGTTCAGAGTAAAACTAGAGCTGGAAAAAGGAAACCCGTCAAAGAATCTAGCATTACTGAACTGTCCGTTCTGACCTGCTAGTGAACTCTGGGCCAGGAGCACCGTACTTAATCTAGGACCAGCTGTACTCTAGGACTGCTACATCTTTGGGAGTGTGCCTCACCCCCCCCCCCCCCACAGGCTCAGACTCTGCAAGGAAGGTTTTGCGGTGGGTTTCTTTCCCCTTTCACTTCAGGTGGCAGGGGTTCAGATACATGCAGGATGTGGTAAAAGCCAAGCCTGGCTGCCACGAAGAGCATGCAAAGGTTTGCAGAGATAAGACAGGTAGACGCCACCCAGAGGGGAAGCCTTTCATCTTTGCACAGAGCAGAGAGGAAGGGAGGGTAGTGGGACAGAGAACAGCAGCGTGCAGACATCACAAGCTCATGCTGCTCTTTAGGCCGCTCTAGTCTGGCAAATTGAGAGAGAAGCAGTTGCAACAAAACTTGAGTCAAGCAGCAGGAGACTCCGATCAAGTGTCACTCGTCTCCTGGCAGCTTCACTCCCTGGATTTTGTCTGGGCTTTAGTGACCCTCTTATTGTTTTATTACAGAAAGTCACTGAGGTGGGGGGCCCCAGTCATAGCCTATCCCCCCAGCAGCCCTGTCCACAACCACACCAAAGTCCTTCGTTTCTGCTACTTCACAGGCTTACTCGAAACAGGGAGAGCAAGGGTAGCAGTTGTTTTATGCAAGTTCTCTGGCTTGTGTTACACGATGACAGTGCACCCATCCAGCCTGGGGGTCTAGGAGAGCCAGAAAGCATCTAAGGAGAACTGGGCTTGCAAAACTGTTCCAGCGTTGCCTACTCTCACCATTCTATCATGAATCGCATGCCACGTGGTGGTTTTTCTTAGCGCCCCGGCCCAGGCATCATGGAATTATGTGAGCATTTCAGCTTTCGTTTTCAAAAAGCCAATGTTTGTAATCCTCCTGGCTGACGAGGAAACCTTGGAAATGTGACCCTTAAAGGCTCCAGAAATCAAATAGGAACCTTCCATCTGAAGAAAAAAAAATTACGCCCATTTCATAACTTTGGGGGGACCTGACTCAATCTTTGAATACCTGTGATTGGCAATACCGCCATGTCTACATTCCATATCCGTGAAGTGACTGTGGTACATTCAGATGCTGTTTTGTAATTCAGTCGCTGTGCATGCTAGCATTTCTACAATACACTCCATTTTAGTGGGATGACTGAGGGGCTAGTGAAATTTGGTCCCAGCAGAGCAAGGAGTCTAGGAGTTCAAAGCGCTCCTGCACACAGATTAAATTAAAAAAAAAAAACACACACCAACATTTTAATACACCATAGGCTGAAGCTTTAAAACCCCTGAGCACAGCACTTGAAACAAGGAGCCTCTTTAAGGAATGAGCTCTGGGCAGTGCCAGCCTGACCCTCTCATCCTGAATATCTATAAGGAATCCAACTCCCTCTTCAGCATCCAGCTGCTTTCTTGGTCAAGGGAAGCTTTGGCCAGCTTCTCCGGACTAATGCCACCCCTCAGGTCTTTTAGCAAATTCACCCAGTGCCAGCAGGACTTCTGTTCACGAGGGCAACATTCCCCTTGGTGCAGAGGCTACACTGATATTAGCAACTGACAGCCTTCAAAGGATGTGGGTGAAAATGCGCATCTGCAACTGATTCAGGCCTCTCAGCTCTGGCCCATGGGGCTGGAAGCCTCACAGGATCGGTTTCTCTCTTGCAGTAATTAGCTGCTTCTCCCTTGCAGAGGTGCCTGTTGATGAAGTGTTATGCCAACCAAAGTCTGAATTGCTCAAATTGAGGTTCAGTTCTGTTTGGCCTTTAGGGACCTGTCAAGGTCCGTTCTAATTTTATCCAAAATTCTATCCTTTGGGGGAGTCGCTGAAGAACCTGCAGGACACTATGAGAACAGCGATGTTAATGTTTCCTGGCTAGGCTTACTTGGGTTGTTATATTCCATTTACAGGGCCTATTGCATACGTTTCCTACCCTGACGTGTTCCTGTGTGTTTCATGACACCACTGCTCTGTTTCGCCCCAGAAGCATAGAGGCCTTTGAACCTTTTGGGGAGTCTTAGTGATGAAACTGCTAAACAAGAGTGACTTCTTGCTTTACCTCCTGCAATCACTCTCATTTAGCAGTTTCATCACTAAGAATCCCCCAAAAGTTCAAAAGCCATTATATAATTTTAATTGTATATATTTATGGTTGTGCCTAGAAGACCCCATCCTGGATCATGGCCACATGTATAAAAGCCAGCTATTATTAAATGGCACCGCTCTGTCTATTCCATGCCATTTGTTATACACAGAGTTTATATGCACTTCCCATTATCCCAAGGGTGAACTTTCAAGGACGAAAGGCAGAAAATTCCTTGTGACCAGAGTTGGTCAGGAAACGTTTTTGTTCCCACAAAATAGTCTAAATGAAGAGGAAGTCATTTTCGTCAAGTTTTTTTTTTCTTTTTTAAAAGCCTTCATTCAAAATTGAAAAATTTTCAGTTTTTTGAAACCTGAAAAATTTCAGCCAATAAGTACGAATTTTTTTTTTCTGAGGTTTCTGGTTTTTCTACGAAAACATGAAACATTTTAGTTGAACTCCAGCATTTCCTATAGAATTTCCATTTTTCATCCCCCCGCAAAAAAAAAAAAAATTATGAAAAGCTCTGACCAGTTAAGCTCATGATGCTTGCCAGGGAAAGGCTTGGAAGTGATCTGGGATTTCTCCGCTTTTAAAGGCTTGGCGGTTTTACTCACTTTACGTTCCCAGTTCAGGCCTCGCTCCTGCAATGAGTTATTTACCAGGGATCTACCTCATTGCAGGGTAAGGCCTTGAGCACTCTTGTTTCCTTCCCTTTCTAGTTCTGCACAGGCAACAATGTCACGGACTACTATGACTCCAACGTCACTGTCGATTACAACATGTTCGAGAGTCTCTGTGAGAAGGCGGAGGTCCGGAGCTTCCGCGCTGCATTCCTCCCAGCTATGTACTCATTCATCTGCTTTGTTGGGCTCCTGGGGAACGGGCTGGTGATGCTGACCTACATCTACTTCAAGAGGCTCAAGACGATGACCGACATCTACCTGCTGAACCTGGCTTTAGCGGACATCCTCTTCCTACTGACACTCCCCTTCTGGGCCACGAGTGCAGCCAAGTACTGGCTTTTTGGGGAGTTTGCCTGCAAAGCCGTCTACTGCATCTGCAAGATGAGCTTCTTCAGCGGGATGCTGCTGCTCCTGGCCATCAGCATTGACAGGTACTTCTCCATCGTCCAGGCCGCCTCCGCCCACCGTCTCCGCTCCCGCATGATCTTCATCAGCAAGATCACGTGCTTCTCCATCTGGATCCTGGCCTTTGTCCTCTCCATCCCAGAACTGGTCCACAGTGGAGTGAACTCATCCGAGACCCCCCGCTGCTCCATCATTGCCACCACCGACTTGCACAAGTTCGACACCGGCATCAAAGTGTCCCAGATGGTCTTTGGCTTCCTAGTACCCCTGTTGGTCATGTCCTTCTGCTACTTTGTCATCGTCAAGACCTTGCTCCAGGCCCGTAACTTTGAGAAGAACAAGGCCATCAAGGTCATCATCGCTGTGGTGATAGTCTTCATCGTCTTCCAGCTGCCTTACAATGGCGTCATGTTGGCCAAGACCATCTCAGCTTTCAATAATACTGACAGCCAGTGTGAGAAGAGTAAGCAGCTGGACGTGGCAGACGACGTGACCTACACTCTGGCCTGCTTCCGCTGCTGCCTCAACCCCTTCCTCTATGCCTTCATTGGCGTCAAATTCCGCAACGACCTCTTCAAGCTTCTCAAGGAGCTGGGTTGCCTGAGCCAGGAGCGGCTCTGGCAGCTGTCGTCCTGCAGGGAGAACAGGCGGTTCTCCATTGCTATGGAGACAGAGACAACCACCACTTTCTCACCATGAGGTGTGTTCTGTGCCTGCTTTGACCGGGCCAAGGTTGGTGTATTCCTGCATCTTGCAGCCATCTTGAATTACTGATTTGAGCAGGTCCAACCTCACGTTGTCCAGAGAGCTGTATCCGTGCAGAACAAAAACTGTTAACTTCCCCACATTTCAGGAAATCCAGGCAGGTATACAGTACTCCATGTTGGAGAGACTCGGCTAAGGCTACAACAGAGTACTAAACTGGGGAGCAATTAGACCTCGTGTTAATTGTTCTATTTCCCCTCAGATCCATTTGGGCATCATTCCTCCTTGCTCCAATATAAAACCTTTTTCTTATTTGTGTTACAGCTCAGCTCTCCGGAGCACCACCTTGCTTTGAATGCCACATTTAACAAGACTGCATTTTGCTCTTTCTTACGCACACAAACTTTGTAGCAACGAGCAAGCTAGTAAGACAGAAAGGGACCAAGCCGTGCCTCAAACTCCAAGCTCAGCACAATACATGGTATAAGCTAGCATTGACTTCTGATTCTTGATTAGGCTTCAGTTGCTGGAACGCTGGAATGAATCAGTATCTCTAGCATCAAGAAAAGGAGGACTTGTGGCACCTTAGACTTTGAATGCATCCGACGAAGTGAGCTGTAGCTCATGAAAGCTTATCCTCAAATAAATTTGTTCGGCTCTAAGGTGCCACAAATACTCCTTTTCTTTTTGCGAATACAGACTTACACGGCTGCTACTCTGAAACCTGCAACTCCCAGTTCCCTTCTCCCCACTCCAAAAGTCAGATTTGCATAATTAACCCTAAAACTACAGATTTTTAAAATGCATAAGTTTGAGAACAGTCAATGTTAATGCAAAATCTCGAAAGTTTGCCGGGGGGAAACAATGGCTTTCAATTCACTTTGCTTGTGCTGAGATTTTGGGTTTCACCTGTAAAGTTCCATATAGTTTAAGGCTTGTGCATCACTGGAGGCAGCCTCTTCGCTATGGCAGTGAATTAAGCTAAACTGCACCGCGGCCACTTCAGTACTGAATGAGAGGGTTTGTCTACAAGGGGAGACTCCAGATAGATAATCCAAATTAACTAACGGTGTGAATTTAAAATGGATTAGTTAAACCACATTAAACCCCTATGTGGACACTTCTGAATTAAAATAGCCTTAATTTGATTTGATTTAATTCATTAATGCACTTTAACTAATCTGCTTTAACTTCACACCTGTAGTTAATTTGGATTTACTTTCCTGAGCGTCCCTGCATAGACAAGCCCTCGGTGTTTGTAAACTACCAGTTGAAAATATCTGGGGCACAACTGCATGATCCTGAAAATGGGGCCAGAGTACTCTGGCCCCAATCTAACATGATACTTAAGCATATACTTAATTTTAAGCACCCGGACAGTCCCCAGCCCCTGCCGCCCCAATGAAGTCAAATAGGATTACTCACATGCCTGACTTTAAGCACATGTGTAATAAGCATTTTGCTGGACTGGGCCAAAGTGCTTAGCAGGAATGAGTCCAGGGCCCCTATAGCTATATAATATATATTTCTCAGTGGAGGGCTCTCATCTGGAATTTGTTTCTGCCCTTGATTTGACCGCTCATGTATGCCAAGCTTTGGAGCCTGTCATAAAGGCTGCTCAGGCTTTTCATGAGATGGGAGGCAGGTTTTCCTCACGGAGGAGCGTTCTTTATTCTCACTTGCTGACCTCAGTTTAATAGAGGAACATGTGGATGCGAGTTCGCCACCCAACCTCTCTTTTCCCTAGAAGAAGCTGTAATAGGTGCCTTTTGATAAAGCAAGGGAAATTTTAAAAAATAAACCTCCATAAACTCCTGAAAGCGCATCTTATATTCATACAGTCAGTGCTATTAACGGTGCTCTTTGTTACAGCTTGATTCGAAAGGGGCAGCCAGCCACGTGGCCGCGGCAGATAAGCAATAGATTACTGTCATGTAAACTAAGACATGGAAAAGAAGCCCAGAGTGTAATGCCAGTTGGTGCATTTAGTGGAAGCCTGAAGGACTCAAATTTGCGGAGGAACATCCTGGGAATTGCTGTCATGGGATGGCTGAATGTCAATGGAGTAGGAGTCTCTGTAATTCAGTCTGCCATTGCAGCTGTTCTGACTACAGAGATGTAATCACTAAAGCACACAGAGAGACAGGTCTCCCTTGAACCAGTTACCGAGGGCAAAAGGTCCTGGCATTACCCCAGCATCTGTGGGAGGGGCCGTCTTACAACATCCGAGTGACACAGAAGGAAGCTCCTAACTCCCATCCTCTTGGCACACTAAACCCAAATTCTGCCCTCCCTGGCAAGAAGCCAAACAGCCTCTAGCTGATCCTTCTTGCACCCGGCTACACAATAGTTCACTATAAAAATAACCCTCTTGAAAGCTTTTGATCGGGGGCAAGAGATTTCAGTAAAGGATACACTGCCTTAAAGGAGAAAACAAATTCTGCTCTGCACAGTTGATGTATTTAGGATTATAAACAATCAAATAGGATTGTGTAGTGTTTCATGGTGCCCATGTCTCTTGCCTAATGAGTGCTGCTTTCTTAGTAGCCCTAAGTAATAGGGGCTGTGAACTGACACACTGGATATTTAGTTTTTTTTGGTTTGATCCTGCTCTCCTTATTCAGGAAAGCTACCAATCATCTCTCAATGTGTTTGCCAGAGCAAGGAATAAGTCTAATACAGGGTCTTATTTTGGTGCATCAATAGGATTGACTTGTACTGTATATTCAGATAAAGTTGCTATATGTAGAACAAGAGAGGTGAATTTGTACATGAATGTATTCTGTAAGGCTGTACTGCCTAGAAACAGGGTTTGTCGATACAAACAATTCATTTATGGGAACCCGGGGGGTGAATCTTCCCTGCACTAATCTGTTGTGGACTAATTTGTTCGAGTACACACCGCAGATTTGCATTAACAGTTTTGTTAATGTGCTTTGATCTAATCCTCTTTGAAATGGGACTAGATCAAAGCACATTAACAAACGGTTAACGTGAACTACCAAGGCCTACGCCAACAGTCAGTCTGTGGCAGACAAGTGCTGGGTAGAGTCCCGCTGCGGCTTGCTGAGAACCATTTGTGGAGACAAGCCCTAAGTTTTTTCTGGCCTAAACATGTTCAAGCGAATTCATTTTTCATTTAAAAAAACTGTCACCAAGAAAATGCAATTGTAATTTTATCAAGTCTTATAACAACAACATATGAATGGCCATATGGGGTCAAACCGATGGTCCATCTGGCCCAGTAGGCTGTCTTCCGCCAGTGCCAGAGGGAGTGAATAGAACAGAGCAACTGAGTGATCCATCCTTTGTCATCCAGTCCCAGCTTCTAGCAGTTGGAGGTCTACGGACACCCAGAGCATGGGGTTGTGTCCCTGACCATCTTGGCGAATAGCCACCGATGGATCTACCCTCCATGAATTTCTCGTTCTTTTTTGAGCCCAGTTATATTTTGGCTGTCACAACATTCCCTGAAATGAGTTCGGCAGGTTGACTGTGCAGTCTGTGAAGAAATACTTCCTCTTATTTGTTTGAAACCTACATCCTATTAATTTCATTGTGTTAAGTGAAGGGGTAAATAACACTTCCCCATTCACTGTCTCCACACCATGCATGATTTTATAGACCTCTGTCATCTCCCCTCGTAGTCATCTCTTTTCCATGCTGATTAGGCCAGTCTTTTTAATCTCTCCGCCTAGGAAAGCCATTCCATACCCATATCCATTTTGTTGCCCTTCTTTGTACTTTTTCCAATTCTAATATATGTTTTTTGAGATGGGGCAATCAGAACTGCACATAGTATTCAAGTTGTGGGCATACCAGGGTTTATATAGTGGCGTTATATTTTCTGTCTTATCTATCCTTTTCCTAATGGTTCCAAACATTGTTTGCTTTTTTGACTGCCATTGCATGCTGAGTAGATGTTTTCAGAGAACTAGCCATGATGACTCCAAGATCTTGCTCTTAAGTGGTAACAGCTAATTTAGATCCTATCATTGTGCATCTATGGTTGGGATTATGTTTTCCAATGTGCATTACCTTGCATTTATCAACACTGAATTTCCATCTGCCATTTTCTTGCCCAGTTGTCCAGTTTTGTGAGATCCCTTTGTAGCTCTTCACATCAGCTTTAGACTTAACTAACTTGAGTAATTTTGTACCATCTGCAAACTTTGCCACCTCACTGTTTACCCCTTTATGAATGTATGTTGAACAGCACTGGTCCCAGTACAGATCCTTGTGGGACCCCACTATCTGCCTCTTTCCATTATGAAAACTGACCCTTTATTCCTACTGTTTGCTTCCTGTCTTTTAACCAGTTATCCTACGACTCCTTACTTTGCTTAAGAGCCTTTAGTGAGGGACCTTGTCAGAAGGCTTTCTGAAAGTCCAACTACCCTGTATCCACTCGATTGCCCTATGTTTGTGAACACCCTCAAAGAATTCTAGTAGATTGGTGAGGGAGGATTTTCCTTTATAAAAGCCATGTTGATTCTCAATCCTCATTCCATTCTCTGAAATGAGGACATACTTCAAGCCCTTATGGCATCAGTGCCTACATGAGACAGATTATTAAAGGAATATTAGCAGAATGCTGGGTAAAGTTACACACAAATTATGTAGATACAGAAGAGCCAGATACTTAAACATTTGGACCAAGATCTTTTGCAAGTGGTGGGCCTTAAGTTAGGCTCTAAGTCCACATTAGGCATTTGGCAAGTCAGGCCACATGTCTAAGAGTGCTGAGCACTTCAGCTCTCATAAAGCGGAGTACAAAATCTCGATAATACAGGGCTCTTCAATCTACCAGACAAAGGTCTGATAAGATTCAATGGCTGGAAGTTAAAGCTAGACAAATTTAGACTGGAACTAAGCTGTACATTTTTGAGAGAGAGAAATTAACCACTGGATCAACTCACCAAGGGCTGTGGTGGATTCTCCATCATTGGAAATTTTTACATCAAGATTGGATTTTTCTTCTAAAAGATCTGCTCTATTTCAAGAGGAATTAATGCAGGTGAGTCCTGTGGCCTCTGTCACACTAGGTCTGGGGTTCTCAAACTTCACTGTACTGCGACCCCCTTCTGACAACAAAAATGACTACATGACCCCAGGATGGAGGATCGAAGCCGAGCTCACCTGAGCCCTGTCGCCCCCGGTGAGAGGGCCAAAGACCAAGGGTTTCAGTCCCAGGTGGTGAGGCTCGGGCTTTGGCCCCAGCAAGTCGAAGACAGCCCTGGTGACCCCATTAAAATAGGGTCACGACCCAGTTTGGGATCCTGACCCACAGTTTGAGAACCACTGCACTAGGTGATCAAAGAGGCCCCTTCTGACTCGAGACGCGAAGAACCAAATGTACCTTCCATAGAAGACATTGTTGATCTCAATGTACCTAGTTACTCAAAAAACAAAACACAAAAACAGGCCACCTATTTAGGTGTCTAATATTGACTCAGGAGCCTAACTTTAGGGGCCCAATAGAATTACAGCAGTGTCAGGCTGGAAAGGATCTCAAGAATCCTCGAGTTCATTCCCTGCACTGGGGCAGGCTTAAGTCTACCTACCCATCCCATCCCTGACAGACCTTTTTTTCTAACCTGTTCTGAACCACATTTTAAACTGAAAACAGACTGTGTCAAGATGAGTTTTTGCCAGTGATGCAAAAAGTAACATTACCGTTAACTAAAAAACACACCTTGTTTTTTTCCCTCCACCGGTATATTTTCCATGACATGGAGCTTGTACTGATCATAAAGGTTAATGTTCGATCCTTCTAGTCCTCTAGAGAGATGTTTTGTTGGTTCGTTTCCTTTGCCCAGCCTAGCTTCACATCAATATTACTCTATAAAAAAGGTGTGTAAAATATCCTTAATTGGGAATTGATCTGGAGATCTTATTTTCCTTCACCTATAGGTGATAAATACAGTAAAATAACTTACCGGTGTATTTTAAAACAGTGGTGTTTATCCTTATTCTAACCCATTTGCCTCAATGCTGCTCAGTTACTGTGTAAATCTGATGCCTTTTTTTATTACTGCATATGTAAGAGGGTATTTTGTACTGTTAACAATTTTATCTTTAATAAAACAAATTCAGTAACGAGGAGGTCTTATTTTTTGGTCACTTTGTGGAAGTTGTTCACATGATGAGATGACGACAGCATTGCTCCTGGCTGGAATTCACCTTTATTTTTGGTAATTTTTTTAAATACAGGATTCCTAGAAACTATCAGACCAGTTGTCCAGCTATTTTAGTCTCCTATCTCTGACTTTGGCCAGTGTCAGATATCACAGAGGAAGGTACAAAACAAAAACAGAACAAAAACACCCCATGATGGACAGTTATCCCACAATCTATACACAGAGGAAAATTATTCCTAACCTCCAAGGTTGGCTTATTACCTAAAGCATGAGGGTTGATATCCATTATAAAAATTGTCTTATAACTTAACTATGGCAGTTTTACCCTGGGATATTTTTAACCCTTAACCACATCAACAATCCTGTGGCGACATGACAGTTAAATCAGAAGGAGTTACTGCTGTTGTAAAATGAAATTGGCCTGTGACGTGGATGGGATCAATCAAAAACAATAAACAAACAGGAAGATGCTTCTCAGTCCATCAGCCTTCATTATTTTACAAGTGAAAATAACCTAAGAGATTTAAAAAGACCAACCACATCTTATAAAGTATTCAGTTATATACACACCTCAGTAAAAAAGATGATCTAACCAACACAGTCTAAAAAACTCAAAGGGCCCTGAACAAAACTAGGCTTAAAGATTTTTTCTTTAAAATTGCCTTTTTGTAATTTGCATCCCATTAACTAACATTTTAACCGTGAATTAAGGTGCTTAACTGACTACGGGCACGCAGCGCTATCCAGAACTGAACATGAAGCGTTTTGCAAGCATGCTGTGCACTTGCAAAGTCTGGGCTGGATTCTGATCTCTGATGCACAGGGACCGCATCAGCAGAGAATCCCTAGGACCTGCTGGCAGACACAGGGCAGCAGCATTTGTCATTTTTCGGGACGCAGAGTGATGACTGACAGGCATGAGGCAGCAGGCTCTGGCCCAGTTTTGGGCTCTCAAAGGGCACACCCTTGTCCCCTCTGCAAAGAGCCATTCCACTAATGGCAAGCTCCCCGTGTTGGACCCACGTGATGCAAGGTCTGTTCACATACCAGGGACAACCACAGCGTCCAATTTGTCTTATAAAATACAGACTGCACCTGAAACAGAGAGTGGTCTCCATCCCTTGTGAGCAAACCAATCTCAAGTCACTGAAATAACTGAGTGACGTGGTCCGAGCAAAACTGCATTTTGGGAGCAGCACCAACGGAGAGAAAAGTGAACAAGCCCTAAGCATGCAGCGATAGAAATGGCTGGATTCCCAACTGCAGGGCACACGTGCAGTCCCTGGCAGAGCTCAGAGGCATGAGTTTGCTTTGGTCAAATACAAGAATAAAAAGCAGGTGGTTTTTTTTTTTTAGGTTTTGTACTGAAACGCATTCTCTTCTAAATCCCTGGTCAACAAGCCACACTGTCACCTGCTCCGGGGCAGGTATTACTTCGGATGAACACGAGGCCAAACAAAAATATCCTTTTTGCCATTCATAACAGAGCAGGTCAGGTGTGAGTCACAGTCAGGATCCTGAGGTGCATGGAATCAAAGGGGAACAAAACCTCAGGTGACACCAGAAGGCCCCCCCCCCACACCCCTAGGCTTCAGCCCCTAGAGAATAAGGCTCCTTTCGGCTTTCACCAAGCAACGCAAGTTACCTCTCTAGCGCTAAAGCATTCAACCAGTTTCAAAGTCAGCCCACACCTCAGGTAGCAATAAGAGATATCTAAAGGATGCACCACCACCATACTGTTTGAGGTGGCAAATATACGAGAAGAGGGTTTTTAATACAGCTCAGGCCAAATTTACCAACTAGGTAAGCAGGTGCAACTCTAGAAAGCAATGATATACTAATTTCTTAATTTTGCAATTACTGCCCTGCCCTGTGGGTGTCTCGCGGCATATGCCGCTCCCTCAAGCAAGTCTCTGCAAGGTCAGGGCGTAAGGACTGACTGAAAGCCCACTGAACTCAATGGGAGCCTTTCGACAGACTCTGGATCAGATCCATCAGACCTCCAAGTCTGCCTGACCATTGAGCTGCTGCAAGGCCGCAGTTTACAATCGGTCTCTCCCGTGGTGTGGGTACAGAAAGCCGACCTGTCCTGCTAGAGGTAGATCTGACCCCAGCTTCTCAATCTGAAAACCCTGGATCTTTGGGCAAGTTCAGATCTTCATTTAGAATGTTACAGCCGAGGTCCATTAACAACCTTCTCAGATTACAGCCGGAGAAGAAGCTGTATATACCCCACCATCCCACTTGCCCAGGGGTGGCCCAGCTTTTAATGCCCTCCATTGGCAAACTACAGAGAAAAGTGACTTAACTGCTCAGGGGATTCATGTGAATTTCAGTTTTAAACCTTTATTTAAAAAGTCAATTAACCAAACCAACCACAAGATCACCAGAAAGAATTTTTTATGCATGATGCAGACAAGATAATTTTAGTTAATTAGGGGCCCTGCTGCCTGAATTTAGAAGAGGGGATTCCAGGTTTAACTAGATACTAGTAACACTTCACACAAGCATTTGACAGATGGGGTCTGGAACCAGCTACATGACACTCAAGTTCAGGCATTTTCAGAGCCCAGCTCCTGACCACACGTCTGTCAAAATACACACGGCATAACAACAAAGTAGAGGCACAGTTCAGTCTCTGGAAGCGACGTTCAGGGCAGGGCAAGGCAAAACCAAACCAGTCGGTAATTAATCTGGACTAATACTGAACTCTTCTGCTAACGGACTTGCTATTTTTAAATGTAGAAAAAAAATCCCAAACATACAGGCACAGAAAGAGAAATAAAACAGAGTCCAGGCCACAAAGAACAGCTCCACAGCGGTGTGAAGATAAATTCCCAGTGCATTAGAAGGGACCAGGCGAAACCATGTAATTAGTCTCAAAGTTCAGCTGGCCCCCTCCAAAAGGCAGAATTCAAACAGGTGCGTTCTCTTTCAAAGCACCGAGTTATCTCACTAGCCAGTGAAGCCTGAAAAGCAGCCTTGCTGTCACTGAGGCTGCTCTGTAGCCAACCAGTTTGTTGGTCCTTCCCCCATTCCCTGTCCCTTCAGTCTACGGTCACTACACCAGAGCCATAGAAAACAGTGCAAGTCACAAAAAGCCCTCTTTTCCTCCCTCTCTGGCGAGTGTTCAATGCCAAGCACGTCCACCCCATCCTCCTACAGCCAAGAACTGCACCTCTTGTCCCCGTTAAGGAGACCCCACCTGCACCACATAAAAAGCAGGACAGCTGGCTACCTGTCCATTCAGCCATCTGGATTCCACATGACAACCACTACTGCTTCTCCGAGTCACTTCGAGAGCTTAAGAGAAAGCCGTCACCATTTTAAAGGCTGGGATCCAAATTCAATCCATATTGCTTCAGACATGAACAGACTGCTCCAGCTTACTAAGGCCGGCTCCCTGATTCTGCCCCCCCCCCCCCCCCCCCGCAAACAAACATAGCTCTCTCTATTTTACAAGGGAGTCTCAAAAGCTCTAGCCATTGACTGAACCTTGGGGGAGGAGGGAGAAATGAAGGGTGAACTGGTTTCAAGCCTCACTAAATACAAAGGACACTGTTGTTCTGTGTGGCTCAGCATGAGATTTGGTTTTGCTCCCCAGTCTGTTTTTAGCCTTCTCTCACGTGCTCATCCTCATCCTTTCAGGCCCAGGTGCTGCTTCCTGCCGGGTCACTTGCGGGGCTGGTGGGATGTGGTGATTGATGCGTTGCTGTGGGGCAAACTTCTCCAGGCAGGGCTGCAGTTTCTCGTGAGCCACCTGGGCAGTGGTGGGAGGGAAGTCTTTGCCGCCCTTGAAAGAATGAGTAGGGGCTAAATCGGACAGACCTTGACTAAATGAAGGTGGGTCACAAGGAGGAGCAGTAACACACTCAGCAGCAGGTGGTGGGCTAAGAGCTCCCCTCTCCTCCCCACCTCCTAATGCAGGCCTGGTTCAGTTTGTCAAATGGCGGGTGGGGAGTGTCAGAGTTTGGGATGTGGGGAGGATGTTATGAAATAGGCAGCAGGTTTAAAACAAACACAAGGAAGTATTTCTTCACACAACGCACAGACAACCTGTGGAACTCCTTGCCAGAGGATGTTGTGAAGGACAAAACTATAACAGGGTTCAAAAAAAGAGCTAGATAACTTCATGGAGGATAGGTCCATCAGTGGCTATTAGCCAGGATGGGCAGGGATGGTGTCCCAAGCCTCCGTTTGCCAGAAGCTGGGAATGAGCGACGGGATGGATCACTTGATGTTTCCCTGTTCTGTTCACTCCCTCTGGGGCAGCTGCAATTGGCCACTGTCGGAAGACAGGACACTGGGCTAGATGGACCTTTGGTCTGACCCAGTCTGGCTGCTCTTATGCTTATCAGCCAGCCAGTAGCGGGATGTTCCAGTGGTTTGGGCACTAGCTTAAGATGTGGGAGGCCTAGGTTCAAGACCCTGCAAAGACTTCCTATGGGACCTTGGGCAAGTCACCTAGCCTCTCCATGGCTCAGTTCCCCCAGCTGTACAATGAGGAATAACAGCCCTGCCCTGCCTCCCAGGGGGGTTGTGAGGAGAAATACAGGAGTGTGAAGCACTTGGAGACCTACTGGTGACGAACACTTTATAAGAGGAATTTTTATTGTTACTACTAGTTTTTATTGTTATTAGCAGCTCTACAGAGGAGTTTGTCTCCTCTTTAAGCTGCATTTGATGGATTTAATACAGCAGTTTTGAGCCCTTTGTGTATCAAGGATCCCCCGTCAATCTAGCCAGGACCATCATTCCCAGTTAGCAATATGGGAAGGGCAGCATGGTAGGAATCCTGCTTGCAACCGGCCCTGGCCTCCCCCCTGGGAAGTTAGCCCAGGTCGGGAACTCCTGAGCCAACACATGCAGGGACCAGAAGAAAAGCTCGGAAATACACAAAAGTCTCTGTCTGGTTGTTCCTACAAGAGGTACAGGTCCGTGGAGGGAAACAGATCCCCACAAAACACACTGAAAAAGCTACGGGTATGAACAGCAATACAATGCTACATTTAATGCTAGGCTACAAGATACAGCCTTACCCTCCTTATGGCTCCTGATATAATGAGAGTTTGCTTGGGAGAGCTGGAAGAGAACAAGATATTAGAGAACAGGCATTTAATACAGCGCACTCAGGGCTGAGAATATTGGTGACCATAAAACAAAATATGTGAAAAGGGGGAAACTTGACAATTTTTTTTAAAGATGTCTTTCTAAACTGGTAGCTTATGGCTGGAGTCATTCTGTGTTAATTATGGGACTCGAGCTCAAAAGGTAAGAATAGCAAAGACATAGGAAGATGCACAGTAAAGCTTTGCTGTTTAGAGGTAGTAGACTATTTGACAATCATGGCCCAGTACCTGAGCTGTTTCTGCTCTGAAAGCCCCTTACAGTGCATGTGCACTGCAGTTCTCTGGGGCAACCAGATCGCTGACCCCAAATGAAGACAGCTGGAGAGGACACTGCTAAGCTGGCTTCAGTTTTTATACAGTCCTGAAGAATTTTAGATATGCTTCAATGTTTCCACCCAAAGACAGGGTATGTAGAGGAGCAGTGTGGCCTATAGGACAGAGCACTGGACTGGGATTTAGGAGATGTGGTTTCTAGTCCCAGCTCTGCCACTGGCTTCCCATGTGACCTTGGGCAAGTCACACTATACGCCTCAGTTTCCCCATCTGTAAAATGGGGATAATGATACTTTACAAAGGAGGTAAGTAAGAGCTAGGTATTCTTAAATGCATGAGATTTCCCCTTGCTCATTAAGACAGAAAAGCAAACTTATCTGATTTTGGCAACAGTGTATTAAAATCTCAAGTCACCAGACACACACAGAATTTTAAGTTACAGATAAAGCATTGCTGGAAGATATTTTTTACTTTAATCATCCAGCAAGATCTTGTGTCAAGGGTCTATTTCTCCTGCAAACAGCTGAGAGGTCACCAACACCTAAGACACAGAAGGCAGCTGTCTCTCCCAACACTGATTTAGGCAGCCTTCATGCCAACAACGGGTACAAAAATCTTCAAATCTTGCCTTGGCGAGTAGAAGCTCAACAGTTCTCAACAGAGAGCGATTTTCGGCAGGATTTGGCGTTCTTGCCATTGCAGTACAAATGCAAAGCTGCAGATTGTGGGAACTGAAACTACCACTTCCCTTCTAGCTGCTTTGTTTTTCATTTAATTGTCTAAAACAAGGTATTGAACAGCTATTTATTTTCTAGCTAGTTGTGTGTCTTTGTTCGATAATAAAGTCCCAGTTTTGCAGGGCACACAAGTGCCAGGTGCCATACGGAGGTTGGACCTACCGTTTCTGACAACGTGTGAGTTAGGAGTAGATCTGAAGTTTTAAGAAGGGAGGAAACACCCAAGCCAGCTCACGTGCAAAGCAGTAGGATGGGCATCAGCTAACGAACTGAAGTCTTGGGTATTTCACTGTTAAAGAAACAGGTTGCTGAGTTTTTTCCTCTACTTGGTTCTCGTTCCCGCCTGTTTCACCATTTACCTGATCCAAAGCTCACTGACGTTAATGGGAGTCTCTCTGTTGACTTCAGTGAGCCTTGGATGAGGATCTGTATGAATCTCTGACACACACCACAGTACAGGGGTAAAACCCCAGAAGACACCCAGAACCATCCAAGCTGCACCAATTTTTAAGTTTTACTGAATAAAACATTGCGGCTATCCATTACCTGTTCTGCAGCTGCCTTGATATCAGAGCAGCAGGCTCCTCCGTAACTGCACGGAAAGGCTTGAAGAATTTCAGAAGAGCCTCTGCAAACTCTTCTCCAGAAATGCTATTTTGCACCTTTTCAGCCCCGCTCTACTTCAGCGACAAGTATTCCCACGCTCCAGACAGCGCAGGCGGGAGTTCGTGAGGAAGGGTAACGTTTCCAGGAGTGCCTAAGACCCCCATGAGCGATGAGCCTAAGGCCCATTTTCAAAAGCAACTTTGGCACCCGACTAGCGTACGGATGAAGCCTTGTACGTTTTCAGAAGTGACTAGAGATTTCAGGTGCCTCCAGCTTTTGGTGCCCCAATGGAAAGCAGGTCAAAGGACCTGTTTTTGAGAAAGCCGCCCACCTTCTGAAAGTCAGGCCCCTTTAAGGTGTCTCATGCATGGCACCGAAAAACTACAAACAACCCAAGTCACTTTTGAAAATCTTGACCGAAGTCAAGGGAAGTTATGCTTTTAAGTCACTTGGAATTTGGGTAAAATTTTCAGACGTGCCCGAAGTGATTAGCACCCAACCATATGAGTAGGCCCCACAGCCCCTCCATACGTCAGCAGGAGGGATCTCAGACCCTCAACTCCTCACAGCGGAGTTCCAGAAAGGAGGAGGAGGAGGAGTCAGAGAGACCTGTAAACCGACATTAATCCCAGACAACCTTCAATTTCAATTCACCGAAGCGCCACCCACCCCAGTTACAAGGCAGGGGAAGACACACTTCTTTCTGCTTCTGGCTGGAGCAAGGTAACCTGTCTACATGGTGACAGGTTTCAGAGTAACAGCCGTGTTAGTCTGTATTCGCAAAAAGAAAAGGAGTACTTGTGGCACCTTAGAGACTAACCAATTTATTTGAGCATGAGCTTTCGTGAGCTATAGCTCACTTCATCGGATGCATACTGTGGAAATTGCAGAAGACATTATTATATACACAGACTCCATGAAACAATACCTCCTCCCACCCCACTCTCCTGCTGGTAATAGCTTATCTAAAGTGATCATCAAAAAGGGCCATTTCCAGCACAAATCCAGGTTTTCTCACCCTCCGCCCCCCCACAGACAAACTCACTCTCTTGCTGGTAATAGCCCATCCAAAGTGACCACTCTCTTCACAATGTGTATGATAATCAAGGTGGGCCATTTCCTGCAGGAATCCAGGTTCTCTCACCCCCTCACCCCCCTCCAAAAACCACACACACAAACTCACTCTCCTGCTGGTAATAGCCTATCCAAAGTGACCACTCTCCTTACAACCTGCATGAAAATCAAGGTGGGCCATTTCCAGCACAAATCCAGGTTTTCTCACCCCCCACCCCCACACAAACTCACTCTCCTGCTGGCAATAGCTCATCCAAACTGACCACTCTCCCCACAATGTGCATGACAATCAAGGTGGGCCACTTCCAGCATAAATCCAAGTTTAACCAGAAGGCCGGGGGGGGGAGGGGGGGAGGAAAAAACAAGGGGAAATAGGCTACCTTGCATAATGACTTAGCCACTCCCAGTCTCTATTTAAGCCTAAATTAATAGTATCCAATTTGCAAATGAATTCCAATTCAGCAGTTTCTCGCTGGACTCTGGATTTGAAGATTTTTTTGTTGTAAGATAGCGACCTTCATGTCTCTGATTGCGTGACCAGAGAGATTGAAGTGTTCTCCGACTGGCTTATGAATGTTATAATTCTTGACATCTGATTTGTGTCCATTTATTCTTTTACGTAGAGACTGTCCAGTTTGACCAATGTACATGGCAGAGGGGCATTGCTGGCACATGATGGCATATATCATGTTGGTGGATGTGCAGGTGAACGAGCGTTTGATAGTGTGGCTGATATTATTAGGCCCTGTGATGGTGTCCCCTGAATAGATATGTGGGCACAGTTGGCAACGGGCTTTGTTGCAAGGATAGATTCCTGGGTTAGTGGTTCTGTTGTGTGGTATGTGGTTGTTGGTGAGTATTCGCTTCAGGTTGAGGGGCTGTCTGTAGGCAAGGACTGGCCTGTCTCCCAAGATTTGTGAGAGTGTTGGGTCGTCCTTCAGGATAGGTTGTAGATCCTTAATAATGCGTTGGAGGGGTTTTAGTTGGGGGCTGAAGGTGACGGCTAGTGGCGTTCTGTTATTTTCTTTGTTAGGCCTGTCCTGTAGTAGGTGACTTCTGGGAACTCTTCTGGCTCTATCAATCTGTTTCTTCACTTCCACAGGTGGGTATTGTAGTTGTAAGAATGCTTGATAGAGATCTTGTAGGTGTTTGTCTCTGTCTGAGGGGTTGGAGCAAATGTGGTTGTATCGCAGAGCTTGGCTGTAGACGATGGATCGTGTGGAGTGGTCAGGGTGAAAGCTGGTTAAACTTGGATTTATGCTGGAAGTGGCCCACCTTGATTGTCATGCACATTGTGGGGAGAGTGGTCAGTTTGGATGAGCTATTGCCAGCAGGAGAGTGAGTTTGTGGGGGGGTGGGGGGTGAGAAAACCTGGATTTGTGCTGGAAATGGCCCACCTTGATTTTCATGCAGGTTGTAAGGAGAGTGGTCACTTTGGATAGGCTATTACCAGCAGGAGAGTGAGTTTGTGTGTGTGGTTTTTGGAGGGGGGTGAGGGGGTGAGAGAACCTGGATTCCTGCAGGAAATGGCCCACCTTGATTATCATACACATTGTGAAGAGAGTGGTCACTTTGGATGGGCTATTACCAGCAAGAGAGTGAGTTTGTCTGTGGGGGGGCGGAGGGTGAGAAAACCTGGATTTGTGCTGGAAATGGCCCTTTTTGATGATCACTTTAGATAAGCTATTACCAGCAGGAGAGTGGGGTGGGAGGAGGTATTGTTTCATGGAGTCTGTGTATATAATAATGTCTTCTGCAATTTCCACAGTATGCATCCGATGAAGTGAGCTGTAGCTCACGAAAGCTCATGCTCAAATAAATTGGTTAGTCTCTAAGGTGCCACAAGTACTCCTTTTCTTTTTGTCTACATGGTGACTGGCTTGCGTAGCCATCACTCACTCTTATTTAACGAGCACAGCTGGTCTATGCAACTTTGAGATTCCCACACCACCCTTCCCCATCCTCCATTACCCCCGCCCACCCCCACCAACTTTACATCTTGTTCGTCCTTACTCTAGACTGCAGGGAACCGCTCGATACATGTTCGCAAGCTGCCCAGCGCAGGAGGGCCCTGGTCCCAGCGCGGGCAGACCCTGGCTGCTGCCATTACAGGCAACGTTTAAACGTTATCTACGTCCCGCCAGCAGAGCCTGGCAAGTAAGGGTTGGTGGTTTTGTGGGAAGAGTTTGTGAAGGCTCCCAAGGACCCCACACGCAGCGTTCAGTCGGGCACAAACAGTCGGTACAGTGGTGTCTGGGCTGGGAGGGAGAAGACAAGGGGGAAACAGCCTCTCTCAGAATGACTAAACCCAGCTAACAGCAAGTGTGGGCCGTACAGCTTCTGCCGGCAGCCACGCAGGGCTCCTCTGAAGAGGTTTTGACAACTCAGTGGCAGAGCACTTTGTTCGGCGTAGCTGAACGTTCCCAGAGGTGCCTCAGGCGTCAAGACAAGATACACTCAACACCCCCAACCCTAACCACAGGGTTACCTCCTCGCACGGAGCAGTGCTGCGCAAGGGCCCGACTTCACAAGCGCTTTAGAAGAGGCGGCAAGAGAGCTGGCAAATAAATGATAATTTAGCACCATGTCTTCCGTGCCAGCTGCTTCTGATGCAGCCCCAAGATAACCCTACAAGCAGGAGCATGCCACATGGCTGCGATGTCCGAGCAAGCTCCAGCGTCAGACTGGGGACTGTTTTAAAGCGCACCGCAGACAGTGAGAAATACAGGAACAGGCCTGCTAGCCACCACCACCGAGACCTGAAACAGCCTTCGACCCCCAGCTTCTCGCCCAGCATCCTACTCAGGGAACTGCATGGTTGAACATTGCACTGTCCTGCCACAGGTGTCCCCAGAAGACTGAGCGAGGAGATGTATTTGCCCCTTTATATTTGGTCGTAACCAGAGCCACTTCCACCAGCCCCTGTTTCAGAGCCATTGTTCTTCTGGCCAAAGAGGACTGGACAAGATGCGCCCTTTGAAACTCACCAATACAATGAGGCCCTTCATTTGACCCACTTCTGCCCTCTCCCCGAGCAGCTGGGACTGTGCCTGAAGATGCTGACTCGAGAGAGCTCCCAGCCACCCCTAGACTAGAGCAGGGAAGGAGCTGTGCATTGCAATCCAGGCTCCTGCATCAACGTGGTGCAGGGAACGCCCCAATGTCCCCTCCGCAGCTCCAGTGACCGGCATGGGGGATAGAAACGGTGCCTGGAGGCTTCTGCTTCTTTCTTGCAGCAGAGCCATTGTCTGTCAGGAGCAGACAAAACTGCAGCACAGACTTAAACCGGTCACACGCCAGCAACACCATGTATTTCCCTCCAGTCATCCAAGAATTGTTTGGCGGGGATCAATACACAGGGGTGCGGGCGTGGATACACAAACAGGATGTGATTAAGCAGGACGCCTCAGGTCTGTAACAATTCACCAGGCTTTCTGGCTAATCCCTTGGCTCTCACACCAATGTTTTGGAGGGCAGGGGGTGTACCCCTGCCCAGCAGAAGTGGTGATCTCCCGCTTGCAAGTTAATTCGTTTTATATCACTAATAAAAAGGATTCTTTCCCCATAAAGCCCCGCAGACGTGTGTCTGGTATGTGGGTCATGGCCTAAGCTGTCCACTGCAATAATTCTGCAGTGACCAGCGGCTGAAATGGAAACATGTCACTCTTCCTGTGAAGGGAAGCTATCTGAAGACAGAATACAGATAAAATGCACAGATTAGGGCAGTGGTTTTCAACACGTGCTCTGTCTGCAGACTGTGTCTAAGGAGTCCCGCGAAGAAGACTGAAAACTGACTGGACAGAATACAACTATATACACTGTGCAGACAACAGATTTCCCAAGCTGTCTGCAAATTCCCATGTGACAATTTGCTCTTCACCATATCAGGCATTCAGGTCAGGCACAGGTTGGAATCCAACCCATCCATGGCCAATGTGGGATGAATGGGGGCGGGGAGGGGTTTCAGTCCAGCCCCCCATTGGGACAGGGGTCCGCACCCGAAGTGGCACTAATAGCTGGCCCCTTTACTGGCAGGCTCAGCAGAGAGGCCGAAGATAAATGCCGAGATCTGAAGGCCAAAGCGGGCCATTTATGATGTGACCCCTGGGGAGTGCAGGCCAGAGTGCCTCCCCTGGGCCATAGAGAGGCCAAATCCTGCTACATGCCCAGCACGCTCAATTCCTACGGACTTTGACAAGAGTTGAGGTCACCATTCACCTTGCAGGATAAGGTCCCTAAAGGACCAGGGAGATTAAATGTCCCCCTCTAGGTGCAGGTTGAGGCGTTTGCAGGGGAAGCACATGCTGCTGCTGGCCTTGTCCTTATCTGTTCTACTGCCAGGATTTTGGTTGATCCAGCCCAGAGTTCACTTTGAAATGAAAGCAGCATTAGCCCTGGCTCAGCATTCTCTGCACTCTTACAATGCAGGGCTGTCTTCATGCTAAGTGAAATCCTTATCCAGAGCCACATCACCGGGACCATGCCACTAGCCACACAGGGACAGCTTGGCTAACTGCATAAGATCTGAATTCCAAGGGCAGTCTCCAATTCAGATCCCCGATCAGCCTGTTAGGAGACATTACAATACCAGACAATGGTCTCTAAGTGGCAATTACGTTGAGCTGCTATAAGAAGCCATTAGAAACAAGGCAGACCCTTGGATTGCCTTTTGCTCTCGCACACACAAACTGTTTGCTGTTCTGAGTAGAGAGGGTGTCTTAGTTAGGGAAAACAATCGGGCTTGCTTATCAGACTGTAACTAATAAACAAATGCAAGTGACAGGATGGTCTTTCACGCTCAACAGAGCATTAGCAAGCAAATGCAGTGCCTGCTAAAACAAGCAAAGAGCTGCAAAAAAAAAAAAACCAGTGGCAGGCAGCTGCTTCTAAACCTGGGCACAAACTCAGAACACGCTGTGCAGTAACTCGTGTAAGAGGCCCAACAATTCTGGAAGCAAGTGCTACCACCAGGGTAGCCAACTTCCCAACCTAGTTATTGAATTGCTGTCTCAGGAGTAGGGCAAAAGGCTGCCTGTTACCTGTCCGGTTCCAGGAACAGACAGAACACATCAAGCAGTGTCTAGTTTATGCTTTAAAACTCACATGCTGATGCAACTGCTCTGCTCTTTGCACGTGGAAAGCAGTCAGCGCGTGGCTACGGACCTTGCTTTGGATCCTGACAGCTACAGAATGTACAGCCGCATGAACATTTCTACGGCATATTCTTCTCTTCAACTTGCTCCCTTCCCACTGTGTTAGATAATAAAGAGATGCAAGGGTATTAACTCCTGGAAAGCTTCCCTGGGACCAGGCGAAGGCCTGCTTGGGTAAAACAGCCTGCATGCTGTGGGACAGGAACACTGACTGAGCTCTCTTTAAGGGATGCTGACACCTTGTGGGAAACGTCGGTAAGTGGTCCCTACACAGACTGCTCTGCTTGCATTCGGCAGACAAGATTTTTCGGAGCAGGCTCAGGGATTTAGACACGTCACCATCCATTAACTGGAGTGTTCAGGTCCCTAGGTCACTTTAGAGACTTCAGTCTCCCCTTGTTCATCTGATCACTACAGAGTCTGCAGAAAACCAGCATCATTGCAGCAGCTTCAGAGCGTATCCACTTCTGGTGGCGTCCCTCAGTTGAAGGCAGAATCTTCTAAGGTGTCAGAGTTAGGTTATACTGGTGATCATGGAGGGAAGGAATCTGACTTACATTAAAGCTCTTGCTGATCAAATGAGTTCTACAAATAAAGGTTTTCCTCAGGAGGCATCAGCTGACTGTGACACACCCCCTGGGCAGAGATAAGGAACAGCTGGATTTTCTAAAGCATCGTGTTATGCTTGGGAGGTTAGCGCTGCAATTCGGGCTTAAACAACAGTTTTATGCAGCTCATTGAAAACATGTTGCCTTGAATGTAACCTTTGGTGCTCTCAATTTCTATATATTCTACAGCCCTCTAGCCCAGCGCTGCCCTCTTCCCAGTATTATCTGAAGTAAAGGCGTATCCTTCCAGCTGTTCCAGATGGGATGGGGTGGAAAACACCAAAACACGACATAATGCCATTCAAGAGGGTCGCCTCCTCTGGGCTCCCGTGTTATGGTCTGGACACCCGCTCTCAGAAAAGGAAACACAGTTGAAATAGGTGGAGTTCAGAGATAGTCAACAAAAAACATTAGAAAACCTGGAGATACTTTCCTATGAAGAACGGGTGGAAAGGCTGGGGTTGTTTAGTTCAGAGGTAGCTCACGAAAGCTTATGCTCAAATAAATTGGTTAGTCTCTAAGGTGCCACAAGTACTCCTTTTCTTTTTGCGAATACAGACTAACACGGCTGTTACTCTGAAACAAATAAGAGGGGAATGCAACAGAGAAACACCAGGGGCCAGTCAGCAAATTTGAAATGTATCAAATTTAAAATTGGTAAAAGAAATAAGCTGCATGAAAAAAATAGCTAGCCCATGGCACTCGCTGCCTGAGGCCAAAAGCTTGATCCAGGACTCAACAGTGAGAAAGGTTTATATGGAAGAGAACATCCACAGACACCTTGGTTAGTATTTTAAAACATGGTTAGAAAACACAATCCTCAGGCTTCAGGACAGGACAGCCATTAACTGATAGGGGTCAGGAAAAAACTTCTCCTACACGTGGATGATACCATAATTGTCCATTATAAGGTTTCTAGCACCTTTCTGTGAAGTCTCCTGTCAAAGACAGGATACCAGGCTAGACAGACTGTTGGTAAGATCCAGTGTAGCATAGCAATGTCTATCTTCTTAGGCAAAAGACTGTGAATACAGCTGGCAAAAAGTTACCAGATTAGGATAGTTTGCAGCCAGTTAATAAAAACTGACCCTCCTCCCAGCTGCTAATGTTCACACATGCAGTCCCTGTAAAGCAGTGGTGGGCAACCTGCGGCCCATCAGGGTAAGCTGATTGTGGGCCGCGAGACATTTTGTGGACAATGTCCACAGGCACGGCCCCCTGCAGCTCCCGGTGGCCGCGGTTCGCCATTCCCGGCCAATGGGAGCTGCAGGACGCACAGATGTGGTGACTGCCGCTTCCTGCAGCTCCCATTGGCCGGGAACGGTGAACCGCAGCCACTGGGAGCTGCAGGGCGCCGTGCCTGTGGACACTGACTGTCCACAAAATGTCTCGCGGCCCACAATCAGCTTACCCTGATGGGCCGCAGGTTGCCCACCACTGCTGTAAAGTCTGCAGCTGCAGTTCTTGTCCAATATGCAGAAACTAGAAGTTAGTTTTAGATGCTCAACTTCAATGGAGCCTAATGCTGGCAAGCCTTTAACTTCAGCTGCAGCCACTATTGTCAAAGCTTCTAGTACAGCTCCCTCTCTCTGAAGGATTCCCATGTTTCCACGATCCATCCTCACAGCTGGGGTTGTACTGTACCATACTGCTCCTCATCTACACATAGACTCTGCCATTCATGAAATCAGAAGGGCTGGTTCTGTATTGCCGAGTGTTCCTTTACTATGCTTTAAGGGGAAAATGATCACGTTTGCTGCAAACTGACACCGCCCTTCTCCATGGCAGCTGGCTTTGACAATCTCTCTCTCACTTGCGTAGAAGAGGTGCCCTTTAGCTGTGGCTTTTTGCAGAGGTTCAAATGAAGAAAAACAACTGCTACCGTTCGTCTCTACTCCACCTATGCGGACAGCTCCCTGGAAGGCGCTCTGCCCACACCCCACCACCCGCCAAAACAATGTGTGTGTGTGTGTGAAGTCTGTCATCTAGAAATATTCCCCCACCCACCCCAACCCCAAGTGTTTTACTGTTTTGTTCACTGACCTCCCCCTCCACCCTGACTGCATGCAACCCTCGAATAACAATGTACACACAGCGGGGTGAGGAGTTCAGCCTCCCTTTGCAGCTTCCAAGAGGTTACACGGAACAGTTTCTACCACCAGTGACCCACCCTCCCCTCTCCTCTTGCTTTCTAGTGTGTGCTCCAGCAATGGGAAACCTGGAGGTGAGGCATGCTGGGAAGGCAGAGCAGGGAACGGATTATGGCTTAGGACACTGTGTCTGCAGCTTGTCTCTAACACCACGCTGACCATTGTGGTCTAACTGTTCCCTTGTACTCCCCCCACCTGTCTGTCTTACACAGAGCGTGAGCTCTTTTGTTCTGTCTTTGTACAGCACCTGGCACAACGGGGGCCAGGTCTGCGACTGGGGCTCCTAGTGCTGCCACAACACACAAAGTTAACAAGTTTCCCACATGACATAAGCTATGGCTTCAGATAGGGCTTAGATAGAGACCTCACCCACCACCCCACGAGCCAAGTGAGGGGGAAGAAAGACTGTTTCTACTTTGACTGTATCTCCACTGTGTGATGCGATCCACCCTAATGATAATGAACCTGTGGGATGTCTGAGCACTAGGGAGGAAGCGCAAAGATCTAGTCTTGGTGCCCAAGCAGAGCAGACAGGTTCAGAGATGCCCAATATCTTACTGTAATCTTTTTCACCCGAACTGCTGGAGAATGAACACCTGCTCGAGCGTGACAGCAGGACAAGAAGCCAAACAGGAAAGGCAAAGCAGGACTAGTCTTTGGACCCAAAATAACCCTCCACTAATCCCTCTGCTCAGAACAGCACAAGAGTCAGAGTATTTTCCTCCCCAAGGCAAAAGAACTGGGGTTTTGTTGGGTATGCGAACGGGAATGGACAAGACAAAACATCTTCCACCTGGACAATAAACATGATCAACTTCCTTGGAAGGGCAGAACTGTTGTGCTAGAAGGTTTTTGTTCACGCCAGGGCTCAGTCTCTATTCGAGACATCATTTTCTCAAAAGGAAACAGAAGTTTGGCTGCCAACTTGGGGGGACAGCGGGGCCACATCCCACTGGGTACAAATGGTATATTCACAAGCTACACGTAACTGCTCGGCCACGCAGCTAGAGCACCACTGGGACACGCTGGCAAGCTCAATAGCTTGTTTATCATTCCTGTGGTGCAAACCCAGCAAGAAAATCCTGTCCCCCTGCACAGTATTAATATCCTTTTTAAAATTTCGCCACTAGCGTTCACCTGTATCACAATGTGGGCCCAATCCAAAATACAGGGATGTTTGCACTGCGGGGTTTGGGGAGGGGGGATTCTAGTTAAGAATTATGTGTTATTCTTTCTCTCCTCCTGTCCTGGTTTTTTTTCTCCAAGAGGCAAAATCATGCAGGTTTCCCTACTAGCTAAATACAAATCGTAAAGCTGTTCTCCAGTGAGTACTGCATTCACTCTCTCATAGCTATTGGGGACTGAGGCTTATCTCCAAAAGCAAACAGACAAACCTAACTTCGAGATGGGAGGAGCTGCCTCTTCAGAGCTGGCTGATAAGGTGTAAATTGTGCAAACCGGTTTTCACACTTCCCACCTGCAAGTGACTTGGCATGGCCCAATCACCACCTATGCGGTAAGGGCGTGATTAAAACAGTTAAGCCCCATGTCGGCAGGAAGTGACACCTGAAATCCAAATAATCCCAGCTCATGAAAAACAATGAAGAGTGTTTTTCCTTCCCCACCCCCGCCGGACTGGGCTCTAAGCCTATTTGAATCGGGGCAGACACAGTGCAGCCCACAGATGTCTTTACGGACAGACAATCTGGGGGTGCAGCCTTCAGGGACTAGGCAATGGTCCATCGCGAGCGAGGCAGAAAGATACGCTACTCATGCTGGAACCTGCAATCTCCATGGCCAGCACTGCCCCACTGGTATCAAAGGAGGCAGCGTTTGCTCCATTTTATTCGCAGTAAATAGCGCCCTTGGCAGCCTGGCCCTTGGCTCTGCCCATCTGGAATTAGAACAGTGAACTCGTCGTGCGTGCGCCTTTGTGGGCAGGGACTCATCAGGTTCACGAAGAGCCGGGCAGCCCTGTGAGGAAGAGGGTGTGGATTATGGGAAAGATGGCAGCCACATGCAGGAGGCGTCACACTTTGAGCACACTGCCTCTTACAACACCCTAGATACAGCAGATTATGGTCCATTGCATTTCAGTTAGTAGGAACGTCTAGAGCCAGGGACAGGGACTACTACTTCAATGGGATGACCCTAGGGACCCTTTCTCTCTTTGTTGCGGTCTCCGGTCAGCCCCAGGAGAGTCTCTCGCCACCTCCCAAAGTGTAACAATCCATGAGAGAACCCTGTATTGAGTGGCTGACCCTCTCAGCCAGGGCAGTAGCCCCGAAGGACCCAAGGAAAAGGTCACTCTCTCTCTTACCTGCCACACTCCCATTCTTCGGGGTCCTTGTCTCTCTCTTGGTTCCAACATTCACCACTGATGTGATGCTTCCGGGCAACCGCATCCTTCCCGCTTTTGCTGAAAGGCAACATCGCAAGGCAGTTCAGTTTCAGTTTCCGATGGGCATTGGCACATCCATGTAAAGGGGAAGGAGAGTGATGCTGTCAATTCCTTCCAGAGAGCATTTGCAAAGAGAAGCAGCATTTGTTTTCCTCTGTATTTATTACACCCACCAAGAGTTTGGTAAAGCTCTGGCTGTATTACGTACATTATTTTTCATTCATAAGTTAAACAACATTGGGTAAAATTTTCACCAGTACCTAGGCTCTTAAGTCCTACTGGTTTTCAAGCCACCTCGGCACAAACGTTGTCCACTGTCCGGTTCTGCAAAAAGGAGACCGAGACTTGGTGCTTGTCTACATGGGGACTTTCTGGAAAGAGAAGACAAATGAAAGGCGTGAAGTTACAGTTAAAGCATCCTGTGTAGACGCTCTCATTCAGAAGTGAAGTGGGCTTAATTCACTTTAGCTTAATCTTCCTTCAATGTCCCCACATAGACAAGCTCTAGGAAACGTGTGGCCAGCACCCTGAAGGGCACAGAGGAAACCATACAGGAGCAAGGACCTTCCCAAGTCCCAGCTACACAGAAGCTTTACTTTTTAAACCGTGACACCACGCAAAGTTGCACACGAAGCCACACGCCACTAAGCATCCTGAGCAAGGCCCTTGCTCATTCTGGAGGGGACCTCAAGCCAGTGTCATCTCCCCACTTCAGAAGTTTGCGACAATTTCTCCACCAGAATGTGAAGAAATAAAAGGGTGGGAAAGAGGCTGGTCTCAGGGTGCTGGCTCTTGACGGGGACTCAGGAGATCTGGGTTTAATTTGCAGCTCTGTCACTGGGCAACCTCAGGCAAGCCGCTTACTGCCTCTGGGTCTCCCTTCCTCGCCTGTAAAGCGAGGATATTCGTTATTTCTCCCACTCTTTGTCTGTCCGGATTTTGAACTCTTTCGGGAAGAGACTAGTGATGTGTTTCCACAGGGCCTAGCAACTGGAGCCTCTAGACATAAGTGAAATATAAAGTAACAGGGAAAAGAATTTAAACTCCCACAACAGGCAGAAACAGAAGCAACAGGATGCAAAAGAAACACTTGGCTATGAATTATGAAGATGAAGACCAGACAGGTGATTAAAGGACGGCTGTAGCGACATGGACATGGGGCTTACCACTGAGAACAGTTTGCAGTTCCGTGGTTATCAGAACTCCAGGCTGAACACCGCCAGACAGGTTGAAATCCTGTTAACACCAGCTCAGCAGGGTCCTTTTGTAGCCTCCCGCCCTCTGCACCTCAGGTGATTAGTGGAAATCCGATGAAACGTACTAGATTCCGTGTAGTCAGAGCAGTCAGCACTCCCAGCATGGAAGGGACAGCTAAGAAGTGTGGTCTCTTTCCCAACTGAAAGAAGTTAGAATTAAAGAAAAAGCCAATTTGCTTTACAGTCCCACTTCTGCTGTGAGAGGCAGGGGGTGGGTTTTTGATAGAACTGCCCACCACTCTCCTGGTAAGTCTGCAAATTCCACATAAGCTTGGTTTCACCCCCCTAAAGGGGCATTTCCCTTCCCAACCCAGGAAGCTGCCAGCAGCCCAGTGCTTAGGAGTGACCCAGTAATAAGTCAGCATGTGCATGGAACAGAGGAGCAGATTTCGGTGCATGTGAGGAGGGTTAACGGAGCCAGATTAAATAAGCTCTATTGAAGCTTTGAAAAGCCCCTCAATAAAGGGCGGCTTGAAGAGCTGAACCCCAGTGCTGGGGACCCTGGCACCCAATGTAGCTACTGACGGCAAGCGTAACACTGACAGACCCCGGTTGTCGGCAAGTGGGATCGAACCTGGGGCCTCTGGAGTTTAGTGCATGAGCTAATAGCCAGCTGGCTGTTAGCTCAGGCTGTAGAGCAGACTCATTGTCTCTCTCTCTCTAAGTGGTCTCGGTGCCACGAGATGGGACAGAGCACCCCACCAAGGAGGTGTGTGGGTTACACAAGCACCGCACATTTCACAGGTGAGCAGTGAGGCAGTGACGGGTGCAGGCTGTTACTTGCCGTCTAGCGATGCCTACGAGGCCCATACAATAGCAGAGCCCCACTGTGCTGTGGGCCATACAGATCCCTAGGAAGAGACGGCCCCTGCCTCAAAGCCCTTACAGTCTAAACGGATGAGATGGGGTAGGGAAAAGAAAGGTCACTGTCCCCATTTTACAGACGAGGAGCTGAGACACAAAGGGAGTAAGGCGGGGGGGGGGGTGTCACACTAGATGGCCCTTGTGGTCTCTTTTAACCCTACAGGTCTAGGATTCTCTGACTTGCCCACATTCACTTGATGAGTCTCTGGCAGTGCTGGGAATTGATCTCCTGAGGCTCATCAGCGCTCTGGACTCTTCACACTCCCGGGATCACCTTGCTTAGCGCCCCGGCAGGGCCGGGGATGAGCCCAGAGCCCGATCGTAGATGGAAGGAAAACAGACTGGGCTGGTTATTCTTACCAAGGGGACGGGTCACATGTGGTGAATTAACGCCTTATAACAAAGACACCTGCACCGCCACCCCCGCCCCCAAAGCCTGCCACAAAACAGACCCTGGAAGCCGCATGCACAAGCCTCTGCCCCAGGGAATGGCCAAGGGCTGAGTGGGGGCCGGCAACGTCCCAGGGAGAGGGAGAGGAGCCCTGGCCAAGTGCCGGGGGGGGGGAGGGCCCACGACGAAGCGGGGACAGAGCTTATTTTTTTAAATAAAAAGTTACCAGCTTAACGGGGGTGCACCGGTGCAAACTCCACCCCCCATTTGACAGCTGGGTGTGGACAAGCAGCCCAGCCCCCGGGGGCCACCTGCTAACCAGCCACCAGGAAGCCCCTGGACTCCCCCCAGAGCCCGCCCCCAGGGAGCCTCTGCACCCCACAAAGAGCCCCCCCAACCAGCCCCCACCTGCCGGAGCGGGGCCGGCCTTTGTCTCCGCCTCCTCCCCGCCAGGGCCCGGCCCCGGCCCCGGCCCCGGCCCCATGTGTCCCCAGCGCAAACACCTGGCCAGAAACACAGCTGGGGGGCGGGGCCACAACAAAACCACGTGACCGCGCAGCGCCGCGCCCACCCTGGAGAAGGGGGGAAGCTCCTCCCCCCCCCCGGGAGCGGGGTTTGTTGGAACAGCCCGGGCGGGGCGTCCGGCGCAGGAGGCTTTAAAGGGGGCGGGGTGGCGCTTGGAGCAGGGTTGGCTGGAGCAAGGGGGGGGGCCCTGGCCTGTGCTGGGGGCTCATGGGCTGGAGCAAGGGGGGGGGGCCCTGGCCTGGGGGCTCAGGGCACAAGCTGGCGCTGCAGGCTGCGGGGCTGGGCATCGCCCTGGGGTCCTGGCAGAGCCTGGAGAAGGGAGGACGGGGCGGGGGCAGCAGCAGTGGGGACGGGCATGGCCCCCTGGCCCAGCAAGTCATTGGGGGGGGGTATCCCCAGGGGTTATGAGAGCGTGGGACGCTCACAGGGGGCTCTGAAGCCATGGGCCGCTCGCCCAGCTCTGTGACTGGCTGCAGCAGCTGCCTGGCCTGGCTCTGGGCCCCGGAGCCAGCTGTTGTCACCCGAGCGATCTCGCTATAACTTGCCCCCGTGGCAGGGTCTGACGCCCGGGAGCTAACCCTGCAAAGCTGCGTGGCATGGTGCAGTGGCTAAGGAATTAGGTGTGCCGTGATACAGCATGGGGCTATAGGGTTGGGGCCATGTTTAGAGCATAATTTCCTTAACGCTAACCAAGGCTTCACCCCCATGGAAGGGAAAATGCTGTATTCTTGGAGGGCTGACATGAGAAACCGTGGTGTATGTGCTTCACATCCAGTGAGCTATGCTGAAATATGCTGCTAACACATCAGTGCACACACTGCCCCTTTTGCCTTGCACATGAGGCTGGATTTTACCATCTCTAACCAGCTGGTGGGCCTGAATATTATTTATGAATGATATATGGAGTGTTGCACTCTCACATGAAGATGCTGCATGACCTAACAAACAGCAACACTGCCAAAGGACCAAGTAACTTGTTTGCAACAGACTAATGGTGCAGCTAGGAGGAATAGGGATGGAAGTAAGAAAACCTACCAAATGGGCTGAATAGCAGCAAAATCTTCCTGAGGGTGAGGTCTGCCAGACTGTAAAGATCCCACCCCTTCCAAATGGAGATGGCAAAAACACAGCATCTGAGAACTAGAGTATCTCAACTTCACCTCTGCACTGCAGCCAGATACCACAGTGTCATATCTGTAATAATAATCTGCAGATTTGACTACAGGGATCCATCCTGCATTTGCCAGTCAAGATTTCACCTTTATATGTCTTTTTTTCATTTCTTGATGGGAAATATAGCACAGAATGTAGCTGAGTACAGAGAAAAGGGAAGCAAAGGATGGTTTTGAACTGAGGCTTGAGTGGTGGGGAAAGCAGCAGGAGGAGGAGGAGCAGTTATTACTGGTTATTTCTATTTAAGTGGTATCTGCAATGTGATAGATGCTGGCCATACACAGTATGTGTCCCAAAGATCTTAGAGGTAGGAAGAGCCCCAACAAGATCCCTGGTCCCAGATATTGCAAATAACCCTGAATGAGAATCCGAACATAAATTAAAAGCAAGAGCATTAAACAAGAGCCTGATTTTGTCGATTCGTAGATGTGTTCCTAACCATGCAACTCCCTGCTGCTCAAGAAATCCAGCCTGGAGGAAGATATTTGTTCGCTGCTTGCATGTTGAAGCAACAATGGACATATCACTGGGGTAGCATCAGGAAGGAGTGTCACTTGCCCTCCATGGCAATACCAGCTGAGAAAGGCCAGCAGGTGGTAGTGCAGAATGCTGCAGGAGTGTGCAAAATATTCAGCTATCCTTCCAGTGTGTCTGGCAATCGAGTGAGAACACCTTCCCCCTAGTGCTTTACTGGGGGTGATGGCAGTCCCCCCCAATCCAGAGCCCTTTCAACACAAGTGAAAATTGAAGAGCGGGTATATCTGGTCTGACTGGGTGAGAGGTATCGCTTCTCCCTTGTAAAGAAATGAGGCAGCTTTGCAGCAAAAGGAGAGAGGTTGAAGTGTGTGTATGTGAAGAGAGGGCTGAGCTGGGCCTGGGCCTTATGAGCCAGGGCATTATCATCTCAAGTTGTAATGAATCCCTGACTCCCACAATGTGTGTACATGCTTTGTAAGCTACTGTCCACTAGAGGGCAACATTAGACCATCCGATTTATTACATCTCTGCGCACCTATAACCTGCTTCATCCCAGTAATTAAATGGCAATACGCATAACATGAGTGGAAAGGGAAAATGAGAGTAAACCAGTCCCGCATTGCAGTGTCTGTCTGTGCTGGGGAGGAGAGCCCAGCACAGAGATGGGGGAACTGGAGCATACCCTGTAGGTCAGCTCTAACTAGACCCTTTAGCGTATTTTCCTTTCCAGTTCTGGTTCCCACAAACTTTCTAATTTCTTCTTTTGAGCTGTGCGTCATTTTCTTCTGATTTCTGTGACACAGCGTGACACTTTGTTCTTCCTTTAAAGGCAGAGATCCTCCGGGAATCCTATTTACACTCTGAACACTGCCTAAAAGCTCCATTTGGTGCTTGAACATCCTCATCTTCCTGCCGTGGATTCTATTAAACCCCTTTTTGTTGCTGCTGCTGTTGGGGGTTAGACAATCCCAGAGAAATCCAGAAACAATAAGAAGCTGGCAAAGGTCAAGGTTTCCTCATTCTAAAACCAGCCTTGAGCCATGTAAGCTGTGGCATCCTCTAAGTACCAGCAATGGCAGCTTAAAGTTGTCATGATCCATGTTTAGTCACTTTCCATTACCGTGAATGATAAACAACCTAAGGGGAGAATGGGGCTTTGCATTTCTATAGTGCCTTTCCTCTGAGGATCTCAAAGCTCTTTACATTCATGGTGAAGCCTTTGTGATGTGGGTCACCATCGTCACCCATGTTACAGGGAGACAAACTAAGGGGCAGAGAAAAAGTGACTTGCCCAAGACTGCACTGTGGCAGGAGCTAGAACAGAACCCAGGCATCCCGGCTCCAAGGTTTCTCCTACTAACACTGGTGAGCTAACCACAGAAGGGAGAGGAAAAGCCTAGAGTACTGATTCCCACGCCTCAGCTCTAAATACTAGGCAACGCATGCCGGCAGGCAGTCAAGAGCAATCTGAGATTCAGATGGACTCATCTGTTAGTACATTGTTTTGACAGTATATGTGGTGCTGAAAACAATCTGCAAATCTGCAAAATTCGATTATATCTGGCTTCGGCTACCAAGCCCATTACGACGGCATCTGCTCGCCTTCCAACAGTGCATTAAATGATGTGACTAGCATTTGCCACATATGGTTCGTTCTTTCTCTCTCTCTCTCTGTCTCCCTATGGGGGGGGGAAGAGAGTATGTGTGGTATGTGCTAAGTGTTTATATTAGCAAAGTCAAGTAGAATAACAGTGCCTTGCACATGCAATGGAAGGTGGTGAGGTTTGAGATGGTGCTTAAATCCCAGGGGAGTTTGTTTCACAGTCTTGGACTGGCCCAGAGCTCTGAATTTGCATGGACTTTAAACGTCATATGCTTTATCAGTGAGGTCATTTCTGAACCTGTTTTCATGGTACTCAGTTTAACAGGAAAATATTTACATGACACTTTTGTCATTCAACAGGAATAAATAAACAAGCTGCCTACCTGCCTGCAACCTATATTTATTGCACTGATAGTGCTTTGTAGTTTTTCCCATTAACTACCCGTCCCAGTACTAGGAGCAGACCCTTCCTTTGTATTGGAGTGGCTGGCTTTCCATGATACACTCACGTGGGCAGTGACATCAGACATATATAAATTCCTGGTGTGCCCACACCTTGAATACTGCATGCAGTTCTGGTAACACCATCTCAAAAAAGAGAAAGTACAGAGAAAGGCAACAAAAATGATTGCGGGTATTTAACGGCTTCCCTATGAGGTGAGATTTCAAAGACTGGGACTGTTCTGTTTGGAAAAGAGACGACTAAGGGAGGCTATGATAGCGGTCTATAAGACCTCTGGAGAAAGTGAAGAGGGAATGTTATTTACCCCTTCACATAACAGAAGAATCAGGGGTCACCCAATGAGATTAATAAGTAGCAGGTGTAAAACAAATGTAAGGAAGGTACTTCACACAATGCAGTCAGCCTGTGAAACTCCTCGCAGGAGATGTGGAGGCCAAAAGTATAACTGGGCTCAAAAAAGAACTAGATAAGTTCCTGGAGGATGGGTCCGTCAATGGCTATTTGCCAAGATGGTCAAGGACGCAGCCCCATACTCTGGGTGTCCCTAAACCTCTGACTGCTATAAGCTGGGAGTGGATGACAGGGGATGGATCACTTGATGATTACCTGTTCTGTTCATTCCCTCTGAAGCACCTGGCACTGGCCACTGTTGGAAGACAGGACACTGGGCTAGATGGACCTTTAGTCTGACCCAGTATGGGCGTTCTTATGGGTTACTCTAGGACTCGGGACAGAAGAGAAGGGGGACAGAGAGAGAGTTCCCAGGCTAATTCACTAACGAAGGAAACAAATAAAGCCAGAAGGCAGATCATCTTGTCCTCATAAATGCTGAGTGCCTTCCCTTTCCCATGCCACGTTTGGTCAATGTCATGAGAAAAGCACTGGAAATTCCTTATGGCAGGATGAAAATTAAGAAGGCCATCGTGGCAAGTTTGACACATGGGTCAAGCCCACCCGCAACTGCCAAGATCCATTTCTGACTGGTGGTCCTTCGCTGTGGAGGTGTCTGTGTTAGGAAAGGCTTTAGCAGGCTCTGGGTACAAGAGGGGCAGAGGGCTTTGGGGTCCAATGTCTTTCAGACTAGCTGCCCTCATGCCAGACGTTTCCCTGGGGGAAATAGAAGCAATATGTGTAATGACCCAGCCACTCCCAGACTCTGTTCAAACCCAGGTTAATGGTATCTAGTTTGCATATTAATTCAAGCTCAGCAGTTTCTCCTTGGAGTCTGTTTTTGAAGCTTTTCTGTTGCAAAATTGCCACCCTTAGATTTTTTACTGAGTGGCCACAGAGGTTGAAGGGTTCTCCGACTGGTTTTTGAATGTTATGATTCCTGATGTCCGATTTGTGTCCATTTATTCTGTTGCGTAGGGACTGTCCAGTTTGGCCAATGTACATGGCAGAGGGGCACTGCTGGCACATGATGGCAGATATCTACCAGTGTCATTACACATATTGCATCTATTTCCTTAAGTGAAGTATCCTCACACCTTCTTGTCCACTGTCTAAATGGCCATCTGGATTATCACTACAGAAGTTTTTTCTCCTGCTGATAATAGCTCATCTTAACTAATTAGCCTCTCACAGTTTGTATGGTAACTTCCAACTTATCTGTATGTGTATATATATCTTACTATATGTTCCATGCTATGCATCCGATGAAGTGAGCTGTAGCTCACGAAAGCTTATGCTCTAATAAATTGGTTAGTCTCTAAGGTGCCACAAGTCCTCCTGTTCTTTTTGCGGATACAGACTAACACGGCTGCTACTCTGAAACCTGCTAGTGAGCTGTGCAGTGCTTTCTTTCCAGGGCAGTTTGCCTTCCTCCCGGGAAAATCACTTCCAGCTCCATGAGAAGCTCCCACTGCTCTGTCCTTGAGGTGGATTTCGTGCCTTGCCAGCACTTGCAAGCTGAAGTCTCTGTTTATTCACGGGACAGTTAGAATATGGACAGCAGCAAGGCAAGCACCCCACCAATTCTACCTCAACCCCACTCCTGGACAGACTGCGCCTCAATCCTGGATCTTTCCGCTGAGGCTGCGGAAGAGGGGAGCTGGTTAGTGTGCTCCTGCCGGGGGCGCTGCAGGGCTGGCCCGAGGGGCGTCAGAATGTGGGACACCTAGAACTGGAGTAGCAGGGAGTCGGTGTCAGCACGGAGGTGCCCCGACAGCTGTGCATGTGTCTCCAGCACTGGACCAGTGGGCTGGGTGGGGGAGCAGGCCCGGTCAAGCAGGGGTATTGCAGTCCAGGGTTGAGCGATACGGTGGCTGACTAGGTCAGGAGGAAGTAGGTAGGCCAGGTGGCCACACTGTCACCTGCTCCAACTGATGTCAGAAGTGTTTTCAGCCTAGAGCGGCGGTGGCCAGGTGTCAGCCTGTTGCAATGCTTCTGGGCAGGGCAGCCCTGGCTTTACCATCTCTGGGCTCTCCCCTGTGAGCAAACGCGGAGGAATGTGAGCAGTGGAGGGGCCCATCTGCAGCACCAACTGCCACTCAGCGTCTGCAAACAAAGGCAAAGCAAACGCCTTGCAATGCCCCAACGGAACCAGACTCTTGCTGCAGGACACCAGGGTTGCCGCTGGGGTCACACCACTCTGCACCTGGTGCCCAAGCGGTGCCTAATCAGAGCATGGAAAACAAACGGATGGAGCTCCCTGACTCAGACAGAAGAGGTTACGGAGATATACAGTGGTTCCCTTGGGCCTCATCCAAAGCCCACCAAACTCAGTGGAAAGGCTCCCATAGACTTCACTGGGGGTTAGGTCAGGCCCATGGTGAATGAGCATCATTATTATTTATTATTTGTATGAACGTAGTACCCAGCCATGGGCCAGGATCCTGCTATTCTAGGAGCTGTATCAGTAGATCCCAAATGTGATTTTTTTCACAACACGCACAGTCAACCTGTGGAACTCCTTGCCAAAACTATAACAGCGTTCAAAACAGAACTAGATAAGTTCATGGAGGATCGGTCCATCAATGACTATAAGCCAGGCTGGGCAGGGATGGTGTCCCTAGCCTCTGTTTGTCAGAAGCGGGGAATGGGTGACAGGGGATGATGGATCACTTGTTGATTCCCTGTTCTGTTCATTCCCTCTGGGGCACCTGGCATTGGCCATCGTCGGAAGACAGGACACTGGGCTAGATGGACATGTGGTCTGACCCAGAATGGCCGCCCTTATGTTCTTAGGCTCCCAGCACCCCACTGGCCCACCCACAATGACCTCCTGGCAGGTTTCCAGCTCTCTGTGATTCGCACCTGCCACAACCCCATAGGCTTACGATGTGGCTGAAGTGCCAAATGCCTGTTTTGTTTCAGTTTTCAGTGAAAAGGTGAGCAGCGATCAGCTGATTAGCATAGTGAACATCAGTGTAAATGGGGTAGGATCTGAGGCTAAAATAGGGAAAGAACAAGTTAAGAATTTCTTAGACAAGTCTTCAGGTCAACAGGCCTGACGAAATACATCCTAGAACACAACCAGCTGAAGAGCTCTCTGAGGGATTAGCAATGATTGTTCAGAATGGGGAGGAGGGGAGAGATCCCAGAGGCCTGGAAAAGAGAAAATCTACTATCTAGGTATAAAAAGGGGAATAAGGACAACCTGGGGAATTATTAACTCCAGTACCTGGAAGGATAATGGAGCAAATAATCAGACAATCCATTTGTAAGCACCTAGAAGATAATAAGGTGATAAGTAACCGTCAACTTTATCAAGAGCAAATCAGGTCAAACAAACCTCATGTGTCCTTCTTTGACAGGTAACAAACCTTGTGGATAGGGGAAAACAGTAGAAGTGATATATCTCCACTTTAGCAATGTTTCTGATACTGTCTCAAGTGACATTCTCGTAAGAAAACTAGGGAAATGTGGCCTAGATGAACCTATCATAAGGTGGGTGCACAACTGGTTGGAAAACCGTACTCAGAGAATAGCTATCAATGGTTCCCCGTCAAACTGGAAGGTCATATCAAAAGGGGTCCCGCAGGGATCTGTCCTCAGTCTGGTTCTATTCAATATCTTTGTAAATGATTTGGATAATGACATAGAGAGCACACTTATAAAGGTTGCAGACGATACCAAGCTGGGAGGGGTTACAAGCACTTTGCGGACAGGATTAGAATCCAAAATGATCTGGACAAACTAAGAAATTATTTGAAATAAGTAGGATGAAATTCAATAAGGACAAATGCAAAGTACTCCACTGAGGAAGGAACAATCAGTTGCACACATACAAAATGGGAATGACTGCCGAGGAAGGAGTACTGCGGAAAGGGCTCTGCGGGGGTCATAGTGGATCACAAGCTAAACTGAGTCAACAATGTAATATCGTTGGGGAAAAAAGTGAACACCAGTCTGGGATGTATTAGCAGAAATGTTGTAACCAAGACACAAGAAGTAATTCTTCCGCTTTACTCAGCACGAATAAAGCCTCAACTGGAGTATTGTGTCCAGTTCTGGGCACCACGCTTCAGGAAAGATGTGGACAAATTAGAGGAAGTCCAAAGGAGAGCAACACAAATGATTAAAGGTCCAGAAAACATGACCTATAAGGAAAGAGTGGGAAAAATGGTTTGTTTAGTTTGGAGAAGAGAAGACTGAGAGGGGACATGATAAGTCTTCAAGGACTTAAATAGCTGTTATAAGAAAAGGATGATAAATTGTTCTCCTTAACCTCTGACGACAGGACAGGAAGCCATGGGCTTAAATTGCAGCAATGAGGTTCGGGTTAGACATTTCCTGACCGTAAGGGTAGTTAAGAACTATAACAAATTATGTAGGGAGATTGTGAAATCTCCCTCACTGGAGGTTTTAAGAGCAGGTTGGACAAACCCCTATTAGGGATGTTCTAGATAATATCTTGTCTTGCCTCAGTGCAGGGGCCTGGACTAGATGACCTCTCAAGATTCCTTCCAGTCCCACATTTCTATGGTTCTCTGATCTCACCTCTTTCTTCTTGATCCTCTGCCTCCGCACCCATCCATCAGTCCCAACAGCTTGTGACCCTGCCTCTCCCCTCCCATCTCCAGCTCCCCCTCCTTCCCGGCTTTGCTCTCCTTATCACCAGTGCCAAGTGTAATTAACACACTTGGCTAAGGCCAGAAATGCCTCCCACCATCTGGCCATTCTGCTGAGCAAACTTGGGTGCAGCTTCCCGTCCAGGGTTACTTCCCTATCAATCATCCCGCTCGGTGGTAATGAGACCTGGACAAACAGTGTGGGCTGCGGAGACAGAAGAGGAAAAGTCCGCGTGGAGGGGGATTATTCTCACTTCACCTTGCTGACAAAGAACCTGGCTCCCAAACAATAGCTTTGCCTTTTACAGTTCCTTGCCTCCAGGGTCCTAGATCCCAAGGCCAGAAGGGATCATTGTGCGCATGTCATCTGACCCCCTGTACGGCACAGGCCAGGGAACTTCCCCACAATAATTCCTAGAGCAACATTCCATCCTGATTTCAAAACTGCCGGTGCTGGGGAAATTGTTTCACTGGCTAATTACCCTCACTGTTAAAAATGTAAGTGTTCTTTCCAGTCTGAATGGCAATGGGAGAGCCATTCCTGGCTGGGTGAGCTGTTCTGGACTAGGGAACCCAGAGAGTGCTGTCGATTGATAGTGAATGGTGCCCTGAGAGGAAGGATAGTCCAGTGGTTAGAGCGGTAGCCGGGTTCTCAGGACAGTCAGGTCCCTGCTCTGTCACAAGCTTGGTTTGGGATTGTGGACAAGCCACTTAGCCCCAGATTTCTAAAGGTGTCCAGGCGTTGTGGTGACTGTCCATGAGATTTTGGCTCCTACATGCCTAAATCTCTTCTGAAAATGACATGGAGGCTCCTCGGTCAGTTCGCTATCATGATGCCAAGGCCTGAATACCTTTACAAATCTGCATCTCAGTCTCTCTCTCAGCTCCTTATCTGTGAAATGGGGACAACAGCCCTGCCTGCTTCCCCGGCTAGGAGCATAAAGACATTAACAAAATCGTGAGCTGCTCAGACCCTCTGGGGATGGGGGCTGTGCGAAGACCTGAGATGGATGGAATGGATCAAGACCCAGAGCATCAGGTGGCCCTAGCCCAATCTACGACCACTGTCACCTTCTTTATTGTATTGTAGCTTCTCCCCACTACCCCTTTGCTGTTAATGTAGCATTAGGGGCCACCCAGACAGCAGCTGCTTCCCCTGTGTAAATCCTCGGTGTAACACCCCCGGGGTCAGCTCCTGGATGTCTGGGAAAAAGCGGGGGCGGTGGAGAAACATGTTGTCAATGCTGCAGTGTTGCCTTAAAGTTCTTCTTCCTCCAAGAATCGGGACGTCTGGACTGGGAGACCTGGCAGTGAACTCCCAGCAGAGAACACCTCTGACCATAGCTGCTGCTCAGAGCCATAGTGTGCGGCCAGAAGGGAGCCCCAGATCGTGGGTCTGACCTCCTGTACAGCACAGACCCCCGCCCTCCCAGCACCTGCACACTAAACCCCTCCACCGACATGGAGTATCAGCCCTCAGGGGACAGGACTGTTGCATGCCACAGGCTGGGCACTCCCACGTCCGAGGCCCCTGCAATGGCAGGTTCTGTCTCTTCTTGGGATGCCGTCAGGGTGTGCAGAGCTGCACCTGCCCCTGGGGCCTCTGGGGGGTTCGGAGAAATAAGGCTGAAATGTACCTTTCTTCCCAGCTCTATGCAGCATAGACAGCTAGTATTAAACCGCCTGGCCCATACGCCCCACGTGCCATCTGATGCCTCCATGCAAGAGATTCAACTACACTCTAGGTTACATGAGATTCTGCAACATTTCCTTCAAGATATAGCGGGTGGGCAGATCCAACAGGAGTTTTTCTATCCTCCCCAAACACACACCCCACCTTCCTCACCTCTAACAAATCCAGATTTTCCTAAAATGAACATTTTCAAACATGGTTTCTATTTCCAGCCTTCCCACACTTCTGGTCCAACTGTGCACGCCTACAGACACCCGGTAGAGGTGTGCACACACCTTGCAGATGCCGCATGTCTACACACACACACACTGCATGTGTACGCACACCTGATGCAGGCTCAACCCCACATGCAGACCATTTGGCTTTGCTGACATTTTGGGGGAACCCCCACATTCTTTAAGCCATCCCCTTTGTCACCCCAAGGTAACCGCCAGGTTTGATCAAGGACTCATCCCATGTGAGTCTGGGAGATTCTTTAATTAGCAACATCTTGTTCTCCTGGGCAGCTTGTATTAGCAATTCCTCTGCTCCGTGCTCATTGGGGGATTATGTGAGGAATGTTCCCGTCTGACAATAAAATGGCACGCCCCCAAGCCTCCCGTCAGGACCCGGATTCTGCTGGTACTTGAGAGAGCGATGATTCAGGCCAGGGTTTAACTAATGACTCGTTTTCCTCGTGAGTGTTGCATCCGCCCTGCAATCAGTCACTCGCACTGGAGACGGGCCCACTGGATCCACCCCAAAATGCATTGCTTTCATGCTGACATGCTGCTTTTCATAACACAGGACTTCTCAGGGGCTGATCTGAAGGTGAAACGAGCCCTTTGGAGCCTTGATTTGCCTTGGTCTCTCCCTTTGCTCTGATGGGCTCTATTACTGCACAATATCTAGAGGGTTTTTCATCCTGCAGGATCCCAAGGTGCTTCACAAACTATGCAGGGAAAGCATCACCCAGCACGGCAGTGCAGTCACCTCTGGGATGGGATGTCGGGGCTGTTTGAGGTTCTGCTCCAACTCCTGTTGAAGTGAATGGTGAAACTCTCAATGATTTCACTGGGGGCAGGGTCTGTCCACACTGCATCCTGAGCCTGGCTCTGTGGAACACACGTTTCCAAGCCCGTGTCTGAGCATCCGGACAGCAATGGAAACCTGGGTTCCCCACCATGCTGGCGCATCCACACTGCAGTGCACAGACACACAACAAAATAGGCCAGGTCGGGAAACAGGGAGGAATATTGTATCCCTTTGAAACGGAAGAGCGAATTTAGGGAAGCCCAGTGGCTGTCCACATGGGAATTTGGCCTGGATCCTGGAGTGTACGTCTCTCCCCTTGAGAAAGGTGCCAGAGGATTGTTAAGGGGTGGGAGTGGTCAGGACCTCTCCGCGGTGCCCCCTAACACTGAGTGCCTGCATTGACCCCACCGCCCGCGCGTCACCCAGGTGTTCCTTGGCGGTCTCCGATCCACGTTCTAGCCGGGCTTGGCTTGCGAGAGCTGGTGGGATCACAGCCCGAGGCCCCCGCTTAGGGACTGGAGACCAAAGAAACAGAGCTCACGTCACACCTGCATGTCAGCAAGAGAGGCGTGAATGCCTGGCCCCATCAGTAAATCCGTCATTGGGAATGACGACTCCAAACCTGTCCACGGCTCCTCAACTAGTCCCTCTAGGGCCTGCGCTAAAAGTCCCTTTGACACCAATGGGAGCCAAGTTCTTTGGGCTTTGGCTCAGCCCCGCATTGCTGAGCCAACACGAGGTGCCCGGCACAGGCGTTGGGAATCTCCCCTGCCCCGGGGGACTGCCCCTGTCCAGCTCCCCAGGTAGCCCCTGCGATTGTGATGGGGAAGGTCGGGGGCACTGGTGCTTGCGCTGCTCGGTGGGGATGGGCAGCAAGGCGGTGGCATCACAGGGCATATGTTAGACGATGTCTGGCGAGCCCGTGATTCATCCCAGCTCTTACATAAACAGGGAACTTGTTCAGAACTGCAGCTAGGAAGCTCCCAGAGGCACCTTTATAAGGAAAGCTTTGGACCCCTGACGTGTGGATTTCCAAAGAGTGGGCCGCCCACTCAGGGGCGCCCAGCACCAGCCAAACTGCCCCCTCCACCACTGGGGACATCCCCCACCAGACAGCTTCGCCGGGGTGGGGGGGGTTGTTTTAAGCAAACCTCCTCATTAAAAAATCCCACCTCAGGAAATGATTAATTAAAGGAAACGTCAGCCCAATGGCCTGGCCAGGGGAAAACGCTGCAGATATGGCCCAGGCTTTATAAGGGAAAACACATGAACAAAAGTAAATGATAGGGGGACCGTCTCTGGCCTTTCTGCGGGCTCCTGTGTGCTCTGCCCCCGACTCCTGGGACACACTGCTCCAGGTGGGCTGGAGAAGCTGCGGCCTGTATCCTGGGTCTCCTGGATGCGCTGCCCATCCAAGAGCACGAGCTAGTGGGACAAATGCAACCTGCCGAGTTTGATACACAGCCCAGGGCTGCCTTTAATCTCTAACAGGGAGGCAGCGAGCCAGTGGGCGGTGCAGGGACGCAGGGACCAGCTGGGCGCTGCAGCCTCGGTGTGGGGGGGGTCACTTTTGGATTAAAGATGGGGATGGCTGCAGTCCACTCCATGGCCTGAGTGGGCTTTGGATCAGGACCCCTATCCGCGCTCAACACCCCTAACGTCTCCTGGTGCGGAGGCCACTAAGCACCTCCAAGGATCGGTCTTCGCTCACCGCCAGGATTCCCAACAGGGCCCAATCTGGAGCCACTGATGGAGGCAGAAAGCAGGAAACAAGCAAGCACTGGGCCTGCTGTGCTGACCCGCCCCCGGAGAGCAACCCCCACCCCCCAGGCCGTGGGCAGCGGGGAGAACAGCTGGGCTGCTCTGGCAATGACAGCGGTTCACCGTGAACAGGATGCTGCAGGGTTCACCGCACCGTGTGAAGACAGGCGTGTCACGGCGTCCCCGGGCGATGCTCTGGAGCTGCTCCCCATGAAGCCAGGCAGGACTCTGGGGAAGTCTCCTCTCTGGGAGCAGCCTGTCTGCAGGACACACAGCTCCCCCGGCTTCCCCCTTCCTGGGTCTGACCTCGGAGCATTCAGCCTCCTCTGCCCCTCCGTGCGCTTCCCACAGCGAGTCCGCCCAGGCGGGGTCCTGGGGAAGCCAGAGGGTCCTGCCCCCCAACTCCGCAGTCAGACGGGACTCTCAGCCAGCCAGTAAAACAGAAGGTTTATTAGGCGACAGGGACATAGTCTAAAACAGAGCTTGCAGGTGCAGAGAACAGGACTCCTCAGCCGGGTCCATTTTGGGGGGCAGTGAGCCAGACAACCACGTCTGCCCTTCACTCCATGTCCCCAGCCAGCCCCAAACTGAAACTCCTTCCAGCCCCTCCTCCTCTGGGCTTTCCCCTTTCCCGGGCCAGGAGGGCACCTGATTCCTTTGTTCTCTGACCCTTTAGCTCTCACCTTGCAGGGGGGAAGGGCCCAGGCCATCAGTTGCCAGGAAACAGGGTGTCGGCCATTCTCTGTGTCCAGATTCCTGCACACACCTGCCCTCTAGGGCTCTGCAATGATCATACACCCTTATCCCCCCACCTAGATACTTAAGAACTGCCTAGGGGAAACTGAGGCACCCCCACACTATTTAGAGGAAACATTAAGAACAGTCCCACTTCGTCACAAGGCGTCGCCACCCCTGCCGAGAGTTACAGCCTGCGACACGCGCCGCGCGGTAATGGCCAGGCTCACGTTCCCTCCTGCACAGACCCACCCATCACCCCGGGGCAGCCGCGGCTAGCCCAGGCCTCAGACTGCGTGTGTCGGGGGCGGGGGGTGCTGAGTCTTTCCCTAACAAGGCTCCTTGTGGCGTCCCAGAATGATCCGGTCCCTGGGGGCGGATGCGAGTGGCCGCAGGGTTTGTTGTCTCACAGGGAACACAGGGTCCGCGTTCGGCAGAGGGAGGCTGATGAAAGTAGCTCTGGGGGAGCGTCACGGCTCTGAGTAAATGTGTTCAGCGGGCAGGTGACTCACCCGGCAGCACGTGGGGCGGATCTGCAGACCCTGCCGGAGCTTGTGGCTTGGCAGGGGCGGGGTGCGGAGAACCCTCTTCTCAGGAACCAGGGACTTGCTGCTTTTCGCTCCCCCCCGGGTTTCTAGCATGAGGCTATGGACCAAATTCGTCCCCGGTGCAACCCCACTGGCTGCCCTGGCCTGTGCCTCTAAATCTCAGATTCTGTTGCCTCAGGGTCTGCTCTTCTGCCCTCCCGCGGCTGTGAACCAGCCGAGCAGGCTGCACGGATCACGCCAACGGCGGCTCTGGAGACCTGCCTTCACATCTCATCTCAGCCGAAACGAGTTTGTTGGCCCCAGCGCACGATCTGCGCGGGCTGGGGAGGCGGCTCTGCCTAGGAGCCATCAGAACGGCAGTGTTTGCAGGTTCAGAGCGAGGTTCAATGTTCAAGGGAAGGCAGGGTGACCAGATGTCCCGATTTTATAGGCACCGTCCTGATATTCTGGGATTTTTCTTATACAGGTGCCTATTACCCCCCACCCTTGTCCCGATTTTTCACACTTGCTGTCTGGTCACTCTAAGGGGTAAAATAGGGGGCTGCAGATCAGGGCCAAGGTGCATCAACGGGCTGCATATGGAGATCCCAAGACTAGAGCTGGGAGCCTCAGGCCCGGACTGCAGGGCCTTCCAGAGCTGTGTGGGGACCCCGGGGCAGGAGGAATTCCGGAGTAAAGGAGTTGCAAACCAAGACTGATGTGCATGGGCAGACGTGGGGGAAGGCTGCATGGCCAGCCCTGCGAGTGTGCCAGTGATCGGTAACTTTCATGACCGACAAATTCACACAACATAGTTGAAATGATCAAAAACCCGGCACACGTTATACAGCGTCCCGGATGGCAGTGTGCCTTTCAGAGCACTTCACCAGATGTCACAGGTGACTCGCAAAACTCCAGCTCGGATAATAACCAGCCACTGTGCTCACGCAGTGCTTTCCCGTCCGGACACTGGGAACACCGAGCAGCGCACGCTGTGCAGGAAACCGAACTGGAGTAAGTCCCGAGCGCTGTATCCGCACCTTGAGTGAGTCCCGCAAAATGCTTTCATTAGCGCAGTGGCAATGAGTGGCGAGGGAAAGGCGCAGGGGGCCCAAAGTCTTCCAAGTCCTACGTTCTGAACTGTAAAAGAGCAGACTGCAGAAAACAGCCACGAGTGGAACACATGGCATACGAGTCGAGCTAGCCGGACGCAGAGCAACGGGGCCTTTTGGCGCAGGGGGATTTGGGCTGGGTTGCCGTGACTTTCTGAGTGCCTGCAGCAGGTTGCACAGGAACAGCTGTGCAGTCCTAGGTGCTTTCTCTCCAGCATTAGCCCACTCCTGCACCCCGGCGAGGAAGTTTCACTGCAGAGCTGGGTCTGGCCCTTTTGTCCTTCCCATTGTAAGGCTTCGTTGGGGCTCCTCCCCGGGGTGGTCTGAAATAAGAGGGGTTTGCAGAGTTGTCCGTCCTGCTTTGCTGGGCACATAACAAAGTGCCAGGGTTCCCTTTGGGATCAGGAACATTTTGCAAATCCTTTTCAGCTGACCTGGATGCATAGGTGCCGGCTTCTAATTTTCCCGTTGGGGGGGGTGTGCTCCACCCCTGCTCAGCCCCAGGCCCCACCCCTATTCCACCCCTTCCTGCGGGGCCTCACCTCTTCCCTGCCTCTTTCCGCCCCCTTCCCTGAGCACGCCCCCTCCCCAATCCTCCCCCTCTGTCCCTCCCTCCCAGCACCTCCTGCATGCCGCTGAACAGCTGTTCCACGGCATACAGGAGGCGCTGGGAGGGAGGGGGAGGAGATGATCGGCAGGGATCGGTGGCAGGCGGAGTGGGGGGGGAGGGAGCGGAGCTGGGCTGCCGGTGGGTGCTAAGCACCCACTAATTTTTCTCCATGGGTGCTCCAGGTCTGCACCTGTGCTTGGATGCCTTGTTTGAACACATGAAGTGGAGAGAGGGTTTTAAACCCTGCGACAGGAACAAGACGAGCGTCCCAAAGCAGCGTTTTGGGTCTGTCAATCAAAAGGCAGCTCACTGAGAAATCCTCAGACGAACAAAGGTCCCGCTAGCGGCAGCAGACGGCACGAGCAGGACCGAGGAGGAACATGCAGAGCACAGTGCTCTGGGTGAGCTGGGGGCCCTACAGCAGCCGCCATGGGGCTGGCACCCAGGACTGGCATTATGCCGTGAGCTGAGCCCCAGTACTGCAGGCCAGGAGGCAGTGCTGCTCCTCGGCATTGCCCGCCGGACCTCGATGTTCTCTGCGCTCTGACGTCACCGCGTGCCTGGCTCGGGGCGGTCGCGGGGAGCTACGATTCTTTGGGGTCCCAGGGAGCTTTTTGCAGCTCATCAGAATTCCAAGCCAACGGGACTAGTCACGCTTCTGTGTTTGGCTGGAGACTTGGGCCTGAGCCAAAGGCCACTGCTGTTAATAGGAGTCCTTCCCAAACTACTTAGCCCATTACAGTAGCTGCTAAAGGCTCCAGCCAAGATCAGGGCACCGTCGTGCTCGGTGCTGCATGCACGCAAAGTAACAGACAGTCCCAGCCCCAGAGAACTTGCAATCTAAATAGACCAGAGAGACGGAGCACGAGGGGTAGTGAATTCACACAGAAGTCAGGGCAGATCCAGAATAGAACCCAGGTTTCCCATCCTGATGCCCTGTTCATTAGACCACACTGCCTTTTGCAGCCTGCGGTGGACCAGGGCCCAGTTAGCGTACAGCGGCAGGAGTTCGTGTAAAAGTGGCTTTCACCCCAACCGGCATGGCCTGACTCCTCCTGGGAAAGTCCTGTCCTCCCTCCCAGCAGACCGACAGTTCTGTGTCGCTTGTCTGGGTGGATTTTGGAGGGGAGTTTTTCTTTATAATTTGAGATCCAAAATAGTGTTCGTTTGTTTCCTGCTCTGCTTAACTGCCTTATCGAACTTCCTGTGAGTCACTTTGATCTTTTGGGCCCACTGCCACTTAACTAGTTCTTATTTTGCTGAGGCTTTGCAAGGATTTCTACAGCCTGTGGTGGGCTCGGGGGGCCGTGGGCTGGGGAGAGATTAATCTGTGTCACAGGGCTTAGGCGTTTTTCACCACCCCAGGCCTTTCAGCTCCATAAAGAATGCTTGAGTTCACAGGCCGGGGCAGCAGCAAGGAACTGGCCCAGTAGTTCTACCTGCTTTTATGTTTCCCAGCCCTTTGCCAGATTCATACTTTGCTTTTATAAAATGACCCCCGGCCAGGGCTGTGTTAGACAAGTCCAGGTCGGGATGCAGGCACGGGCAGGAGTGCCTCTGCGTGAGCCAGGGAGGAAAAGAGGGAGCAAGTCCCTGCTCTGAAGAGTCTGTCGAGCTGAGTGTAGGAGAGTTTTCCTAGGGTGAGGAAGGATGGAACAGATCCTGCCCCCTGCCCTAGCCCTTAGACGCTGCTCCAGCATTTCTGCTTCTGGAACTGCTCAGATCCCAAGGGCTTGCAGCCTTCTTTGCCATCCTGCTGGGCTGTGCCTCCTCCTCGGGGCACAGGCTGCCCAAAAGCCACCTCCTCGCTCCAGGCAGAGAGCACCAGCAGAGAGAGAGTTTTAAAACCCGTGTCACTTTCTCACTGTCAATATGCACGACTGTTCCATCTGAGCATTAAGAAACCTCCTTCACCCCGTGGTTGTCCTGGTTGAAAAGACCCCCTGGTGTTTGGTCAGGCTCGTACCGTACGGGTATTGATGCAGTTCAGGCACCAGGACCAGGAATCAGATATTTATAAAATCGCCCTCGTCCTGGGAAAGGCTGCCTGGTGTTTTTTTTATTGAAAGAATTTCCCTTGCTTTACTCCTCCAGGCCAGTAACGCTGGGGGGAATCTGTCCTTTCCCGAAACCCAAGCGATCGCACTTCTGCTCCTTCACAGATTCAGTGACTGGGCTTGTAACCTAATAGAACCACGGTGGGTTCTGTGGGGCACCTGCCTTTCCTGGGCTTGGAAATGTTTTTCAGAGGGATCTTAGAATATCTCCCTTTTTGCTCAGGTCAGAATTCATGGGGGAGTTTAAAAGGACGGCAACAAACAGGCCTCTCTCTATGGCAGCTGGGCCCTCCGGGGCGAGTCCGAACGCTGTGCGGGACGGGAATGGGAAAGCACTGAGTCGGGAATGACTGGTCTGCAGCACAGCAACATAAAACAGCAACACAGGATTTCAGTTTGGCCTTGAAAGTGCCAAGAGCAGTAACAATCCCGTACAAAGAACTGCATCCCTCTAGGACACAGAGCCCGTCAGGCCGTTAGTCAAATGTTAAAGATACAGCAAAAGTCTTCCCTTTTTTTTTGCGAGTTGGGTTTTGTTTTCTCAAAAAGAAAAGGAGGGTTTGTGGCACCTTAGAGACTAACCAATTTATCTGAGCATAAGCTTTCGTGAGCTACAGCTCACTTCATCGGATGCATTCAGTGGAAAGTACAGTGAGGAGATTTTATATATACACACAGACCATGAAAAAATATACATTGTAAGGAGGGTCATCACTTAAGATGAGCTATTACCAGCAGGAGAGTGGGGTGGGGGGAGAGAAAACCTTTTGAAGTGATAATCAAGGTGGGCCATTTCCAGCACATTTCAAGGAGTTAACAGGAATGTCTGAAGAACAGTGGCGGGGGGGGGAGGAATAAAGAAAGGGAAATAGTTTCACTTAGTATGACTCAACCACTCCCAGTCTCTATTCAAGCCTAAATTAATTGTATCCAATTTGCAAATTAATTCCAATTCAGCAGTCTCTCCTTGGAGTCTGTTTTCGAAGTTTTTTTGTTGAAGGATAGTCACTTTGAGATCAGAAATCGAGTGTCCAAAGAGGTTGAAGTGTTCTCCGACTGGTTTATGAATGTTATAATTCTTGACATCTGATTTGTGTCCATTTATTCTTTTACGCAGAGACTGTCCAGTTTGCCCAATGTACATGGCCGAGGGGCATTGCTGGCACATGATGGCATAGATCACGTTGGTAGATGTGCAGGTGAACGAGCCTCTGATAGTGTGGCTGATGTGATTAGGCCCTATGATGGTGTCCCCTGAACAGATATGTGGGCACAGTTGGCAACGGGCTTTGTTGCAAGGATAGGTTCCTGGGTCAGTGATTTTGTTGTGTGGTATGTGGTTGCTGGTGAGTATTTGCTTCAGGTTGGGGGGCTGTCTGTAAGCAAGGACTGGCCTGTCTCCCAAGATTTGTGAGAGTGATGGGTCGTCCTTCAGGACAGGTTGTAGATCCTTGATGATGCGCTGGAGAGGTTTTAGTTGGGGGCTGAAGGTGATGGCTAGCAGCGTTCTGTTATTATCTTTGTTGGGCCTGTCCTGTAGTAGGTGACTTCTGGGTACTCTTCTGGCTCTGTCCATCTGTTTCTTCACTTCCGCAGGTGGGTATTGTAGTTGTAAGAATGCTCGATAGAGATCTTGTAGGTGATTGTCTCTGAGGGGTTGGAGCAAATGGGGTTGTATCGTAGAGCTTGGCTGTAGACAATGGATCGTGTGGTGTGGTCTGGGTGAAAGCTGGAGGCATGTAGGCTGGAGTTTTGTTTTCTGTTTGTCAAGTGAGTTTACTGTTGGCAAAAGGGTCTGAGGTGAGAGAGGCTGCAGCCATGGGGGATTGCCAAGGAAGCCCCATTACCCGCTGCTGCACCTGGCTGGAGGGATACTCTTCAGGAGCAAGAGGGGAGTTCGGGTTCCATTTAGACATTGGCCTCTTTGAGGAGGCTGCCTATGCTGGGGTGTGTTGTCATGTGGATTCTTTCCAGCCCACAAGGAACTGGACTGAGAACCACCAGCTGGCCAGGGCTTTGAGGTCACACAATATGGTAATCTAGAGGCTAATGGCTCCGTATCCTATCATCAAACCACCCAATACCTCCTTCCTCTCTCACCACTAGTCCGAGTCGGTGCTTTTCATCACTGCGCTTATCTTTAGCTCTCAGATATGGTGCATCCCTGTCGGCTGCAAAGCCAAATATCTCCCAAGGAAGGCCAGCCTTGCAACTCTGGGAATCTGGGCTCAGCTCCCAGCTATGCCACCAACAACCACTTTGACCTTGGGCAAGTCACGTCATCTCTCTCTGCCTCCACTCTCCGTCTGTACAAGGGGGTGGTAACACTTCCCTTGTCTTTTTAGATTGTAAACTCCTTGGGGCAGGGAGCATCTCTCACTTTGTGAATGTCCAGCACCCAGAACAATGGGGCCCTAATCTTGGTCGGAACCCCATGATGCTACCGTAAAGATGTATGAAGAGCACTAATAAATATCCCAGTTCTAGTTCTAAATCTGGCTTTTGAGCCCCACAGCAATGATTTTGGTGGATTTTGTCATTAAAGGAAAATAAAATTTGCCAGGCGATTACTTTCTCATACAATCTCGCCGTTTTTATGGGGAAAACATCTGTGCAGAAAGTTACAACCCAATGACTATTCCAAGAAAATACTGTTTACCCAGGAATGTTAAGGGAGGAAAAACCAATAAGGGGTGTTCAACTGAACACTAGGTAGATTGTTAAAAGAGATCAAGGAGCAATAAGGAAGGAAGTTTATATTGTGGTCAAATGGATTTCCTGGTAGTCGGAGATTTCAGAGAGTTAGCTAACAATGCCAGGTGGTCAGGTAAATCAAAGCACATGGGGGTATACAGAGTGAGTCTCTCCCTGAATGGATTTATTCTTTTAAAGAGCAGTCCTTGCTCCCACTGAAACTGGTGGCAAAACGCCCATTGGTTTCAATGGCCCCAAATCTAGAGCTATCTAAAAAATATTTAAGGTAGGACGGATAGATACTACATGTCTCATCTTTTCACTGCGTAATACCCAGCCTTGGTGGCCTGCTTCGGGGGAGTTTTGCGGGAATAAGGACTGCAGAATCTGACTTAGCGCTTTTAAGAGAACCTCAGAAGGGCAATGATTCATGGTGCTTCTGTGAAAAATATGAAGGTTCAATCTGTAAATCTCTCCGGTAAAATCTGTGTTATAAAGATTGCTCTGCGTAGAGCCACCCAAGGGAGGTGGTCATGAGGTCTTTGAGGTTGTCATGTGCAAGGCACACAGATGCTGTGGAGATGTGCACCCCTATAAGAGGATGGATGGATAGGGGGATAAACAATAAAACAAGTAATTGTAATAAACTCGATATCTCATCATTCCTACATGTAGCACAAATGCCTTACTGAAATCCACAGCGTAAGTCTTTAAATTCTACAACAGTTATGGTTCAATTACTTGTTTATACAGAGAGTTTTCAAAGGCACAAATGATCAGTTATTATTATTATACATTTATACTGTGGTAGTGCCTGACTATAAGGACCAGACTGGGCCCCATTTTGCTCGGCACCATACAACAGGGAGTTAGGTAGGTGCCCAGCTGTCCCTTGCACATCTCCCCCATAAGGGACAAGTTGTGTAATTGTCTAATAGTCCGAGAACAGTGGGTAGGACCAGAGAGAGAAAGGAACTGAGAGGCTCATGCTAGGGAGTACAGACAGGTGTGTCCCTTTCCTGACTTTCTTTTCCAACCTCTACGTTTCAAGAGCGAGTCTGAGTTACGCTCCGCGTCCATTCTCTGTCCATGCAGCGGGTGGTCGCCATCTCCCGGGGCTCCCGGCCGCGGTGCGTGTACTGTTACATACGAACCACTTGGCTACAGCAGGATGAGAGTGTGGAATGCTAGAGCCCAGGTTTACGGAAGCCATCGGGTCAGAGCCTCAGCTGATTTCCATGGAGCTGTGTTGATTTACACCAGCTGAGGAGTTTTTATCACCATCTTGCAATGGTAGCAGAATCAGGCCCTTCCATTAGAAAAGACCTTTCACGCAGACGGTATCCCACTGCAGCCTGCACCAGTCACAGCAACACACCTTCTGCATCCATTTATCCAAGCCTGGTATATCTGTATCCAGTTGCCGCAGAGGTGCCTGAAGGGGAGAAATTAACATTACGTGTTTGAAGGTGGATGGAATCTGAATTGACATCTGTGTTTCATGGGTTCTGTACTGCTAACCTCTAATGGAGATCCCCCCTTGATTCGGGTGTTAAGGGCTTGGGGTTTTGGAGCAGGAGGGTAAGTTCTATCCTCACTGTCACCTCACTGTCTCAATCTCCTTGGAGTGCAACATAGAAAGAGCTGTAACATCCCAGGTGGTTTACTCCCGTGGGGAATTCTGCATCACTGCACATGCACAGAATTCATGGCCCCCGCAGATTTCTTGGCTTACCCACAGAAAAATGACTTCTGATGGGGAAGCAAATGGAAGCCGCAAGAACGGTCATGTGCCCACTCCCTGGCAGTGCAGACAGGTCAGTTTGGGCATTCAGAGCAGCCAGTAGAGACGTAAATCACTGCCTGGGGGGAGGTTGGGTAGTCATGTGTGTGAGAGAGAGACACACACTCTTCCTCTCACTCGCTATTGCAGCACGCTCGGCCTGGAGGAGCAGGGCTTTGGGGTATTTCCAAAGAGGTAGGCATAGGGCAGGCTCTGTTCCCTCTGGCAGAGGAGAATGTAGCAGTCTGCCTGCTTTGTGAATTGTTCCCATTCTTCTTAGTGAATTCCCCCAGGAGTATAAAACAGGTGTAAAAATGTTAAGGCTCCTTACATTGCCAGAGTGGTGTAAAGGAGCCTTATTGTAAAGGACAGTGTCACCTTATAAATGCTTATGGTGCTTCAGTGATTAGAACTGGTCTGAATTTTTGGCCTGAAAAAATTTCCTATCAAAATGTGCTCCATGAACTGTTTGCTACGGACCTTTCTGGAGCTGGTCAGTACTCAGTATAAATTGTGAGTTTGAGTCCACAGCCCTCACTTGCTCTTCAGTTGCCTATAATGTAACACATAACACTATGTCTGCATATATTTGTTGACTAATACTTAGAGGTAAAGGGTCAATACGAGCTACATTACTATTAGACAGGAAGGGTTTGAGGATTTCCTCCAATGCTTCCCACTCCCATCCTCTATCCACTGTATTGTAGTTTAAACCAGTTACCAAAATAATTGAAACTAGCTGGATTATATTGCATTATTTTGACAAAAAAGATGCAGAATTTTAAAATATTGTGCGCAGAATTTTTATTTTTTTTCTGCAGAATTCCCCCAGGAGTAGTGGTTGCTGGCTGGATTACAATATTATTCCCCAGGGTTTGCATCACTGACCTCTTAAGCTTGATTATAATAATAGATTCATAGATACTAAGGTCAGAAGGGACCATTATGATTATCTAGTCTGACCTCCTGCACAACGCAGGCCACAGAATCTCACCCACCCACTCCTGCAAAAAACCTCACCTATGTCTGAGCTATTGAAGTCCTCAAATAGTGGTTTAAAGACTTCAAGGAGCAGAGAAACCTCCAGCAAGTGACCCGTGCCCCATGCTACAGAGGAAGGTGAAAAACCTCCAGGGCCTCTTCCAATCTGCCCTGGAGGAAAATTCCTTCCCAACCCCAAATATGGCGATCAGCTAAATCCTGAGCATATGGGCAAGATTCACCAGCCAGATACTACAGAGAATTCTTTCCTGGGTAACTCAGATCCCACTCCATCTAACATCCCATCACAGGCCATTAGGCCTATTTACCATGAATATTTAAAGATCAATTAATTACCAAAATCATGTTATCCCATCATACCATCTCCTCCATAAACGTATTGGGTTTAATCTTAAAGCCAGATAGATCTTTTGCCCCCACTGCTTCCCTTGGAAGGCTATTCCAAAACTTCACTCCTCTGATGGTTAGAAACCTTCGTCTAATTTCAAGTCTAAACTTCCTGGTGGCCAGTTTATATCCATTTGTTCTTGTGTCCACATTGGTACTGAGCTTAAATAATTCTTCTCCCTCTCCAGTATTTATCCCTCTGATATATTTATAGAGAGCAATCCTATCTCCCCTCAGCCTTCTTTTAGTTAGGCTAAACAAGCCAAGCTCCTTGAGACTCCTTTCATAAGACAAGTTTTCCATTCCTCGGATCATCCTAGTAGCCCTTCTCTGTACCTGTTCCAGTTTGAATTCATCCTTCTTAAACATGGGAGACCAGAACTGCACCCAGTATTCCAGGTGAGGTCTCACCAGTGCCTTGTATAATGGTACTAAAACCTCCTTATCCCTACTGGAAATACCTCTCCTGATGCATCCCAAGACCGCATTAGCTTTTTTCACAGCCGTATCACATTGGTGGCTCATAGTCATCCTATGATCAGCCAATACTCCAAGGTCCTTCTCCTCCTCTGTTACTTCTAATTGATGCATCCCCAGCTTATAACTAAAATTCTTGTTATTAATCCCTAAATGCATGACCTTACACTTCTCACTATTAAATTTCATCCTATTACTATTACTCCAGTTCACAAGGTCATCCAGATCCTCCTGTATGATATCCTAAATTGGCAATACCTCCCAGCTTTGTATCATCCCCAAACTTTATTAGCACACTCCCACTTTTTGTGTCGAGGTCAGTAATAAAAAGATTGTACTTTCCACAGTATGCATCCGATGAAGTGAGCTGTAGCTCACGAAAGCTTATGCTCAAATAAATTGGTTAGTCTCTAAGGTGCCACAAGTCCTCCTGTTCTTTTTGCGAATACAGACTAACGCGGCTGCTCACTCTGAAACCAATAAAAAGATTAATAGTTTGCCCATCTCTAGATTTTTCTTTCTGAGGATCTCAAAGTGCGCTAGCACCCCCCAGAGAATTAATTATTATCATGAGTGGCTGGTGTTGGTGACACCTATGTCCATGGGTCGGGTGGGGTGGGAGCCTGCTGCCATCTCCCTGGCACTATCCTTTGCAGCTCAGAGGAGCATGCACTGTACTTGCACAGCTCCGGGTGTTCAGTCCTCCAGCGCTTCCTGTGAGCTACCTACCGGCCGTTTTGGAAGGAGCCTGACCCTCTGCCAGCTGCACTGGGATCCTCCCTTAGACTATGGCATCTGGACCATCCCTTTTACAGCACACCTGGGCTTGGATTAGAACATGCGTGGCAGCGTGGGGAATGGGGGAGGGCAGGCGTGGCCAGCTCAACCTGACGTGGGCGGAAAGGGCTGATGTTAAAACGCAGGCACCAGCCGGGTTTGAGACCTTGCACACTCCCCCTTGCCCTGATTCATAAAGAGCAGAGGTCCCGAAGGAGGGGTTGCAGCAGGAGCCGGGGCGAGGGAAGGCGCAAGGAACTGCAGCTCAGGTATGCTGTTTGGAGTGCTAGCCTTGCATGCACCTTGTTTTCCAAGTCTCTTTCCTCATGAATCTTCCCGTTCATTTTGTTTCAGATTGCATCCGTTCATCTTGTTCTTTGCTATCGTTCTCCTTCCTCTGCTGCTTTGTCTTTAGCTGGTGATTTATTTCCTGCCTTTTTTTTTTTTCCCCTGAGAGCAAATATCCAGGAGAGACGTCAAATGAGACGTCAAATTAGCCAGGACATGGTGGTTCTTGTCTGAACAGTGCAGCGGACTGGTAAAGGCACCAGTTGTATTTACTCAGGGTAGGGGGTGTTGGATGATCTGTTGGACATTACAGGGCTTTAGATTTCTTCCGAGGCCATAGGAGTAGATTTGTTTCTTACTGTTTTCAATTTTTATTTGATTATATTCTTACGTATGATTTTCCTTCCCTGGTTGGGGTTCGAGCATATTTAACCATTGAGTGATGCACGTCACATGCACTTTGCACCAGGATGGATAACCCCCGGGCCCACGGACACCTGCTTAGCCTACAGAAATGGAGCACAGCCTGAGTCCCCCCCCCCAGCTGCAGCCTCCTCCCGTGCTATTGGGAGTCGAGCCAATAGCAATATCCCCCTGCAGTGAGACGTCTGCCTAGCTGGAGGTGCTGCAGTCTGGGGGGGTCAGGAGGAAAAGGACTGGTCCAGAAGCCAAGCGCAGATAAGCCTGCAGCCTCTGAAAGTCAGCAGGGAGGACGCATTCGGCAGGGCCGGGAGGGATTTGGTGTGGCAGGCTAGTCTGGAGATAAGCTGTTGAAAGAAGCTCAGGCCTCTTGTCCCATTTGCCTAATAACGGGGCTTTCGGTTTTATTATTATTGTAGGGTAGCAACTAGACGCCCCAGCTGAGCTCATTGGGCCAAGCACTGTCCAGGCACAGGCAAGAGACAGGCTCTGCCCCAAAGAGGTTACAGTCCAAACAGACAAGACAGACAAAGGGTTGGAGGGGAAACAAGGCACAGAGAGAGGGGAAGGCCACAGCTGGGGTGGAGCCTCAGACCAGTGCTCTAACCACTATAGATACTGCCATGGTCTGGAATTTGTACTGGTTAGAAATGGGCCATAGAGTGGTGCTCTCTTGAAAGGGCCATGGCCGGCGGACGGGAGGCAGAGGGAAGAGCGCCTGGCTGTTCGCGGGGCGCTTTGTGCAGGGTTACAGTTTCCAGGTGAGGGATTTCCTAGGATCTGAACCCAAAGAAAAACAAGCACTTCAAAATCTGGGTTAGAATCCCCCAAGGCAAAAGGATGGGGGGGGGGCAGTCCAAGGAAGGGCTGAGCCTCCTCATCTCAGTGACTTCAGTGGGGTATCCTGCCCCAGCTTTTTCAGAGGTCAGACAGCCCTCGTTCTGCCCCCATGCCTGTGTCCTGGACCTTCCCACCCTGCAAAAAAGCTTCTCTGGGCTGATCCTCCTTTGGCATGGGCACCATCTAAAACAACAACATGCTCATGGAGACAATACTCAGTTCTCTTAGAGATACTTTTCACCCATGGTGCTTTACCAAGGAAGGCCAGTACCATTACCCCCATTTTACAGGTGGGGAAACTGAGGCACAGACAGGGGACATGACATGTCCACAGTCACCCAGCAGATCAGTGGCAGAGATAGAAAATCCATGCCATAGCTAAGGAACCTGCTGTTATCCCTGAAGAGGAAAAGCCTCCAGTCTAGGTATCTTGTCTCAGATGTTCCCTGATTAATTAATACTGGGTAGAGGAATTTATTTCATTTTATTTGGACTGAAATCCCCTTCATAGGATTCAGATTTTACTTTCCTGAGTTTTCAGCTGTTGTTCTCCCAAGTTGCCAAAGTAGCAAAGCGCCTGCAAACTCCTACAGCTTGGCTTGTCCGAGGAGCAAGGGAGGGAACCACACAGCAGCCTCGGCTGAGCAGCGCAGCTGTGCTGAGGTTCCTTCTGGCTAGTGAAGCAGCGTGTCTCTCTTCACTACGGGCCAAGGCGAGGCTTGAGGGGGCTGGCTGGCACGCAGATTCAGTCCTGCCAGCCCTGACTGTTCCAAACTCACAAGTCCAGTTCCAAAAGTCCTGGGATTGGCTTAACAGTCCTGACATTTTACCAAACGAAACATAAACTTGGGGCAGTTGGGTTTTTTGTCGTCTCTGGGGCGTTTTGTTTGTGTTTTAAATGGAGGGGTCAAGTTTACAAGCTTCTCTCTGCAACCAGCAGGGCTAAAAACCTTTTCCCAATGAAAGCTGGGATTCTGCTGTAATCCCATGATTCCAGGAGCTGGAGCTTTAAGAAAAAGACCAGAGAGCATAAGACTCCTGATCAAAATGTGAACGTTGGCAACATGGTGTCAAGTTTCTAAGAGCCTTCTTGGTGCTGCTGGCTATTTAGAGTCATCCCTGTTTTCAGAAGAGTCTCTGTCATCTGAAAACTCAACCTCCCCCTCCACACACTGCAATCAGACCCAGCTTCCGGCTCCTCCACCCGCACAGGCTGCCTCGTGCTCTGGCGTGCTAACTCCCTGATAGCCAGGGGCAGATCAATACTTGCTATATGATATGGCTTCTGTTCGGCAATCAAAACACAGCCGGCATCACCATGGCAACTGTTTTCCTCAACTTCACTGACGCGCCCTGTTAATCCGGGCGAGTCCCAGAACAGGCCTCCGATGACTAAGGAGGGCGTCGTTTGCTCTCGAGCCCCAAACGCCTGTGTCTCCGTCCTCTCGCGACTGGTGGATGTCGGAAGGTGCTCCAGGGCTCGCATTTCAGAGCTGTCAGAGCTGGGGCTCGGGTCAGGCAGGAGGGGCTTGTGGTTGTAGATGCAGCGGGCCCAGGTTTGATTGTGTTCTGTTCAGGACATACAGACAGAGAAATTAGATAGAAACATAAAATACTCTTGCTGGAAGGTTGCAATGTCACACATCAACTACCTGAAAGGGGGTTCCAAAGAGGATGACTCTAGACTGTTCTCAGTGGTAGCAGATGACAGAAGGAGGAGTAATGGTCTCAAGTTGCAGTGGGGAAGGTTTAGGTTGGATATTAGGAAAAACTTTTTCACTAGGAGGGTGGTGAAACACTGGAATGCGTTACCTAGGGAGGTGGTGGAATCTCCCTCCTTAGAAGTTTTTAAGGTCAGGCTTGACAAAGCCCTGGCTGGGATGATTTAACTGGGGATTGGTCCTGCTTTGAGCAGGGAGTTGGACTAGATGACCTCCTGAGGTCCCTTCCAACCCTGATATTCTATGATTTTATGATCTTGGTGAGGATAGGGTTAACCCAGAAACACACAAAACAGAGTGAGAGAAAACAGGCTGCACAACTCATGCTACCTTGCTCTAGGATGGATCTTTGCGGACTAGCTGCTGAAAGACCCAGATCACATGCCTCCCAATAGAGACCCAGAGGCTACAAGCTATCCAGGAAAACCCCAGAGAATTTAAAGTGATGGCTTCCAGTTTTCAGTGCAGATTCCTGCTTCCACCCAGGGCTTTTAAACACAAACCAAACGCACTCAGGGACTAGTCAGAACTTCACATTAACCACGTTCCTAGTGCGTCACTTCAGCCTCCTATGCAGCCAGCCCCTGGGTCACACTTTATCAGCAAAACAATGGGACGACGCACGGTCATCCCCATGCAAAGATCTGAACTGGCAATCAGACCAGCCCTCCTACCCATTGCAAGAGTTCACCGTCTTGGTTAGGGTCAGCTGTCTATCACTGTCACCTTTGAGAGGGCCCCAGTTTTCTCGGAAGCCATCCAAAGGGCTAGATTGAGGCAATGACAGGTTGTGTAATTCTCAGCCAAGGAAAAGGTGGGGTGCAAATGGGGCTGAGAGAATTCAGCTCTCTGGAGGGCTGGGGAGGGGGTCGAAAGCTGTTGCAGTGAGGATGAATTTGCAGCTTGCCCTAATGCACCGGGGGACTCAGGTCACACTGGTGGAATCAAGCGAAAAGGAAAATTTGCAGAGTGGTTTTCCTGTTTTTTTTTTCCAATTGAATTCCAAGTTTGACCCCTGCTTCCCTACTTTAGATATTACTCCGCTAACGTAGGTTCCAGCTCCCAGAGAGCCTAGTGTCTAACCGCTCGTTCTTTGCATTCTGTAGGTTCCCTTCGTGTGCCTTCCGCTTGAGACGGCAGATTAAAGAAAAGGTTTGTCGTGGCCCTGGGCAGAAAAAGGCACGTGGAGAACTCGCCTCCAAGACAACGCTCCCAGGCTGAATATTAAGGCAGGAAGCCGAAGAGATGTCTCAGGTCATACCCAGCCACGTGCTGCGGGTTGGCCAGACGATACGTGTTGCATCCCAGGAAGAAAGCAGAAGCTTACATCCAGCCAGGAGCCCCTGCTGCTCTAGCTTGACGACAAAATGTTCTTATTATTCAGCCGAGGGTTGGCTCAGCCAGCCTATGATGGCACAAACCAAAGCACGGCTGCTGCCAAATGGGGGACTGCATGGACCTAACTCGAATGCCATGTTCACATGTGTGGCCTCTCCCCCACCCGGGAAAGAGCGTCCTGTTGCCTCTTTGGAAAGAGCCAGCCCCACACGTCAGCCAGAGGGTGAGGAGGAGACTGAGGGGAATCCTGAGGCCAGTCCAGTGTCTCCGACCCTGGACGTGTCGATAGAAAGCCTGAACCAACTGATCCTAGAAATCGACCCGACCTTTCAGCCCCTCCAGCTCAAACCAGACAGCAGCAAGAAGTCCACTGCCCAACCCACATCTCCTGGCAACGCGGCTGTGGCCGAGAAACCAGACCCAGATTTATTAGGTGAGGTGAGGGTCGTCAAGGTGCAATGGGGCCAGTGCACGGCGAGCTCAGCCCTAGCAAAGTAGCATGAAAGTCTCAAAGTGTTTCCATGCATTGCCCGTGCCACGTGCAATCCCAGAGAACTCACCCCGGGCATTGCCCATGCCACGTGCAATCCCAGAGAATTCACCCCGGGCAGCGGGCAGGCACAAGGTGGAGGTGCTGCCCAAGTCCTCAAAAAGGGCACTGGTGAAAGGTAATTTTACCCAAAGTACAGTCAGGGTTTGGATGTGATTTTTCTTGCCTATCACATCAGGGACAGGCAAGTTGATTTTGTCGCTGGGCTGGCAAGTTTTCTCTCTGACTTCCATGGGCCCCCATCACCATAGTGTCTGAGGCTGCTCTCAATCCGTAATGTATTTATCCCCATAGACCCTCTGTGCTGCAGGGCAGAGCTGTTATCCCCATTTCACAGCTGGGAAACTGAGGCACAGATAGGCTAGGTGACTTACAGGGGTTAGTGGAGGAGCTAACAGTTTACGGTCACCTGGCTGGACTGAAAGCCAGGGCAGGTGTGTGGCTTAATGAGGGATTAATGGGTAAGGCAGGAGCTCAGAAGTAAGGCGCAGGGGGCGAGTGAATTAGTATAAAGATCAGAGCAGCCCGAGCCTGCAGCCTGTGGGCCTCAGGAGAGGTGTGTTTGAGTTTTGTTTGTCCTGCAGTTTCTCTGGAGCGGGGGGAACCGCCCTCAGAGGGAGGCTAATTAAGGAGCTGAGACAGACTCGGGGCTCTGAGTTCAGTTCGCAGCCTTGCTGCAGAATCCCTGTGTGACCCTGGGCCAGTCTGTTTCCAGTGGAGCTCCGCTCTCATTTAGGCCCCCAAAGGAGGGGCTGGACTTTCAGCAGAGCCCCATGTGCCAGGTGCAGAGCGAGCGCCTTCGAAAGTCTGTCCCCAGCTGTGAGAGCGAACCCCGCCGCTGGCAGCAAGAGAGGGAGAGCAAGGCTTAGCCACTGGGCCCTGCGCAGAGCCGGGTTCGCCGGCACGCTGGTGAATGTAGTACCCACCGTCACCACCATGGAGGCCGCTCTCTACAGCCGTGGGATTGTTCCTAAAAAACTCTAGTGTGCGCATCTTCTGTGCCTCAGTTTCCCCATCTGTAAAATGCAGCTAACAGCACTGCTTTACCTTGCTGGGGTGCAGTGAGGCTAAGCCCTTCACAAGTGGGGAGGCACTCAGATAGCGTCATGCTGGGAATGACATAAGGGGGCAGCTGAATGAGCTGGAGCCCGGGCATATCGACAAGGAACAATGGGGAGCGGCTGTGAATGGCAACACGTTCCCCTGGGTTCTTGCTGCGAATTCCTTTGCAAGACAGAGAGTGGAGGGGGACTGATGGCAGAGAGTGGCTTGCACAAAGTAGCGTGTTGAGTGAAGACTTTTAGGGATGCGGTGGCCCCTGAGAAATCATTTCTGCAAAGGCCCTGGGTACGCCTGCAGGTTTTCCATTGTCATTCTTTGTGGAATGAAAATCCTGGTGTGTGCGTCTGAACCTTCCACTCAGGGAGAGTTTGCATAACCCACGGTGTGTTCATGGGAGATATTCATGGCTGAAGCTAATTCTCTCTGGTACTTAGTGGCTGAGAATGTTAGAATGGCCCTCTGGGCCCTGCACAGCATGGTCACAGTCAGGCTGCTGTTTTGAAGTCAAACCTGCCGCTTCCTGGTGCCAAAAAATTAGCCAGGACCATGAGCTAATATTAAACCCTTGGCAAGAGCTTCAAGACAGCAGGCACACAGCTGGGTTAAAGTGATGACCCAGAAACAGCCAATTATTACTCCTAACAGGACCCTTCTGAGTTACAATCTTTCCTTCCTTTTTCCTTTGGAGGGAGACCTCCTGGATACAGTGTGTCCAGCCAGGAGCTGGTCGCAAGGGCTCTGGACACTAGTGAGCTGACACTGGGACAAACTGGTGACCGAGCCCTGGCCAGGACTGTCTTTGACAGGGTGATCGCTGCTTTTTAGCAAGAGCAGGGAGGGGAGAGTTTGGGGAAGGGTTGAGGCGTGAGAGAGAACTGCCGCGTGTTTATTTTTAGTCGGGGTTTCTCTAAAGGACTTGACAGGCTTCCGGCAGATCCCCCTAGCCCTGTCGCTCTGGCGGGCTGCAGCACCTTTCGTGCTCCCCGGCTCACCCACTGGGCAGCAGTCTCGGTTAGGTCTGAGTTGCAATGGCAGCGTCAGACCAGCCCAGCCCGGTTCTGGCAGGTGGGGCCCCAGGGCTGGTGTTCTCTGCTGTAGCAGGCCCGGCATTGCTGCCTGCAGGGGAAACCCTTGCAGCCGTGAGTATCGTGGGCTCTGATGTGCTGGATGGGGCTGCTGATCCAGCTCCCTTCTGCGTGTTATCTACGCACAGCCTGTTTTCTTTTAAAATTGGTTTCTCAACAGTAGACAGATTCACCAGCCCAATTAAACTGAACGTCTGCCAGTGCTTTGCCTCGGGGCCTGGCACCAAGAAGGCAACCAAAGAGTAACTTTTGTGCGGACTTGTCCTAGAACCTGATGCCTTCGAGGCCCAGTTGTTTCTTACAAGAAGCAGTGACCGCAGCCTTTGGCAATTAACCATCCTCCCAGAGTCATCTACTCACTAACCACACGCCAGGAGACAGCAACCAGGCATGTCAAATGAACGACAAGGAAACACAAGACTTTTAAGAGCATTTTTTTATTACGCAAAAAAATATTCCGTCCTACTGATGCCTTTAACAGTGGCGCAAGGAACGCTCCCGGCTTCAGAGGCAGGACAAGACCCAGCGGCTGGAAGCGGAAGCTAGACCCATTCAGGCTAGAAACGCAATGCACAGTGTTAAGGGCACAGGAACAACGCACCCCGGGGCACGGTGGATTCACCGTCACCCAAAGGCTTTAAATCAAGACTGGGCGTCTCTTTCGAAAAGCTCCTGTAGCTCAGCCAAAAGCTGTGGGCTTGATGCGGGAACGGCTGGGTGAAATCTGGCCTGTGCTGTGCCGAGGTCAGATGATCGTAACAGCCCCTCCTGGCCTTAAAATCTAGGAATCTAGGAATACTTGGAGTGGATCTCCACCCACTGGCGCTGGGCTCTGAATCCACTGAATTATACCGTTCTTATATGTCCATAGAAGACGAGAGTAGCTCGGGTTAGATTTCATGTGCTCTGGCCCACAGCTGAGTCGGGCGCACGTCTCTTCTGTGGTATCTGTCTTTCAAAAGCCGGAAACCGCCCAAAGAGCTGAGGAAGCACCTTGTTCCATGCTGGTGGTGAGCAGTCCCAGCCCCATCTCTGCCCAGCGTCATCTCCCATCAGACACCACGGCCTTGGCTATTTCCTATTTAAAAATAAACCAGGATGGGCTGGTGAAAGCAGCACTTGTTAATGAATAAGGGACGCCGGCAGAGCCCCCAGAGAGCTCACCATTGTAAATCAGCGCACGGTGACCATGCACTGGCCCCTAGTATGTGGCATTTCCCTGGCTCTTCTCAGTGAGGATCTCAAAGCAAAATACAGACATTGACTAACTGAGTGTCATGATCCCTCCTGCCCGTTAGCTGTTTTGATCTCTGTGTTACAGATAGGAAAACTAAGGGACCGAGCGGTTAAACGATGATGTGCTAAGAGTCACATGAGGCAGTGGCAGGGCTGGGCATGGAACCCAGAAACCCTATCTCCTAGTCCCCCCTGCTCTAACCACTAGACCCTCTGTTCCCCTACCAGAGCCAGGAATAGAACCTGGGATCCCACTCTTAACTTCCAGAGCAAGAAAGCCGGTTAGTGTGAGTGCACAAGTCTGCAGAAATCTATTTTTGAAGGTTAGGCTTTCTTAGATCTGCTTAGAAACAAAACTTTCCCCTTCACAAGTGTATGGACAGGCACAGCAATATACGAATACGTACGTGTTCTCTGTGGGGTGTCCCATGAAAGAGAGGGACGTGAGGGAGAGCAGTTCTGGGATAGACATTGGGGTGCACATACTTGAAAGATCTTGAATCGCCTTGAAGAGCTACTTCAGTAACCAAAGGACTCCTGCCCAAACTGGGACAACGGACTCGACCGAACTGCTCCCCTGCCCCAGGTTCCGGCTGCTTTTGCTGCTGGAATGCTCAGCCCGGGATCTGATCAGCTAGAAATGTGCAGGTGCCTTGTAACCAGCAGCTTCGCTCTGCACACAAATGGCACCACGCTGATTCTGGGCATGGTTACCAATGCTCCAAGCATCCAGCCACGCCTGGGAATGGGCGAAGTACACCCTGTGCACACAGCCAAGCACAGGGCTGTGCACCAGGTGAGCTGTAAGTGGTATGCAGGAGCCAGACACGCCCTTTGCCCATGCGTCTGATGTGATCACTCACTTGGGAGTAGCCAGATGTTTTTTTCTTTAGTCAGGTACAAACTGAACTGCTGTTTAAGGAAGACAAATAGACGCATCCACCCTTTGCTACAGGCATCAACATGTAATCATCACAAGGGGTTCTGCGCTCTCCAAGATGATCAGACATAACCCTGTCTTCCTTGGGGCTGCTCCCGTTAGGCTGGGGGCAGGGCATTCCGGCTGTAATTGGAAGCGAAGTGTCACCATTTCAGAGAGGTGAGGTAGGAATCTGCTTCTGGGAGCTGCAATGCAAGGCCTGGCCTTGTGACGTGGGAGAAAGGGGTTCCTCAGAACTCTGGCAGGAAGCGGCTCTGTAACGTTCCCTGTTCCTTGGCTAGTGGCCACACAACGCCTGCAGCCCCTGCGGGCTTATGAAGAAGGGAATTAACCACAGCCCAGGCCTAATGAAGCGTTGAGATTGCATCTAAGCACTAGTGCAGGGAAAGCACCGTTGTGGGTCTTGTGTTTGGCACGGGGGGGTTGAAATTCCCATCAAACACAAACTTTCTTTGCACTTGCAATTGTCGGTTGCGCTCCCTTGTTGTGCCTAGATTGTCAGTTCCCCCAGACAGGGACCACGTCACTTTCAGTGTGAATGTGGGGCCTGATCCAGATTGATGCCGTGAGGTGCTGTCAGAATATGACGCTGAGGTTCCAAAAGCTACCTAAGGGATTTGGGTGCCCATTAAATGGGAACTGTGCATCAAAATCCCCTGGGTGGTTTTGGAAATTGCAGCCTAAATCCATAATAATTCTCCTCCTATGTTTGGTTGATGAACCTGCCCAAATACCTTATTGTTAACTCCTTCCTTTTTCCCCCCCAGAGATCAAGTACATCGAAATGACCCCCACCCGAGCCAAGAGCCATGAATCGATGCAAGGCTCCGCCAGTCCTTGCATCACTCCGCTCTCCATGTCACCCCAAGGCAGCTGCTTCCTGCTCCCAAGAGGGGTGCTAGCCCGGGACAACTGCACCCCGAATGGCAGTCTTGTCTTCTCGAGCCCCTCTGGGCCCGACAGCAACCAGGCAGCTCCTCAAAATCAGCCACCCGCTGAGAGCTCCCCCCAGACCTGCTACAGCGTGTCTGAATGTGTGTCCATCCCGCAGCGTGGTCAGAAGGATTGCATCTCCTATAGGCCAAATACTCTCCTGGCCACCTCTCCCGGCCTGGAGAGTTTGCGGAGGGCTTTGTACATTGGCCGGGCTCAGCAGAGAACCAGCAGGGTCTCCATGCTCTCCACGAGCCCAGGATCAGATACCAGTTACGTGCTGGGAAGGTAAATCCGCCTTTGTGATGTCTGTGCGTTCAGCGGCTCGGGTGTATTTCCGCAAAGAACGAGCCATGGCAGAGAGTTTCTCCACCTTTATGGAGATGGCCCCGTTTAGAAGCCAGGTGGGTGGGGATGGGCAGAAAGCTCTTGGGGGGTTCAAAGCCTAATATACCACCAAAGAGTAGTGCTGCATTCTCCCAGGAAACAGCAGATGTGCTAGTGCCCCCCTCCTGCCTTTCCGCAAGGAGCGGTTCATGTCGCGGGAAAAGACTGGAGAGTGGGAGCAGAGGAAAGGACAGAAGAGGGAGCTGGCTATGCCGGCACAATCCCACAGTGCTTTATTCCCCCCTTGGGTGGTTATTTGATGCTGTTATTTGATGTCACAGGAGCCAGGCAAGGTTCCCCCCTCTCCCCCCTGCCCCTAGGCAACCTCTTATTTGACTTGCTGCATAGCGTGTCAACTGGAGAACAAGCCCTCCAATTTCCCTGTACCTTCTGCTTTTCTTCTGCAGCAGCACCCAGTCGCTTCTCAACGATGATTCCGACTCTTACCAACCTGCCCACAGATTAGTGGAAAAAAGCCCCTTATCTATTGGCTCCTTCGGTAGCCCTTGTCTCACTTCCCCAGGCGTCCAAGTCGATGGTTTTGGAGAAGCCTTTAGCCCAGGTCCCAGTTCCAACAAAGTGAACACCTCTTCCTGCCTGCCACTCCAGAAGGGACACGCCAGCAGCTGTCCCCCGTCCATTGTTAACTCCGTAGCTGATATCCCCATACTGCTGGTCAACGGATGTCTGGAACATGGTGAGACGTCTCCCAGGATGGGCAAAGACTTCCAGGGTTCCGTCAAGCAGAAAATTCCACCCAGTTCCAGCTCCTCCTCAGGGATAAGCAGCTTGAATAAGACCTCTTCTGAAACGTCTCTCTCCTTCTCCACGAACGGTAAGTTGTGCCTGTTTTGAGTTGGAACCACTCTGTTTCAGTGTGAAGTTATCCAACACAGAGAATCCCATTGGGTTACCAAGGTGGAAAGACAGGATGAAACTGGAGATTGTGTTTCCGCTTCCAAACAAGCTTTCATTTATAAATAGTTAATAAGACACTAATAGATATTTTAGATATCCTTGACGGTGTCCTTGATGGGTATAACCCCGTCATCAGAGGTGTTAGAGATGGTTATAAGTCATGGTTGTAAGCAACCTGTTGGACTCTCTCAAGATCTAGAACGATTGATTAATCGTTTATTGAAACAGCTAGTCATCATTTTTAACCCTTCATAAATTGGAACCCCAATATAAAGTGTGACCAAGATGTCGTATAAATGAAAACTCTCTCCTGCAGAAAATTGTGTGCAGAAATGTCCAAGAATTGTTCATTAAAAAAGGGGTTAAAAACATCCGGTAACGATGAGGTTCCATAAAATTATAGGGCCCCATCCTCAGCTGGCGTGACCAGGTTAATTCCATTGAAGCAGATGGAGCTTTGCTCATTTACACTGGCTGAGAACGTGACCCATAATGTTTTAATTTCATCCTTATTTCAGGGCTAAGACTTTTTTGCCCCCATTTGTTTTGGAGGACATCTAAAGATACCAAAAGTTTGGGAAACACGAGGTTCCTAGTTCAAGAGTAAACAACTGGGCCATTGTTCTCTGGAATAGTTTACGGGGGCAGCTCCCGACAGAGACTTTTCATCTGGACTCTCCTGGGAAAGAAAAGAGTGATGTCTCTCAACATAGCGCTCTTGACTTCAGTGGAGCTGGGCCGATACACACCAGCCGAGGAGTAGCCTATTATCTTTCTGATCTTGACTGTGGTTTGCCAAGAAGACAATGAAGTGGGGAGTGAATTATGCTGGAAACCGGAGAGGAAGTTCTAATTGAAAGACTTGAGCAAGCATTTAAACCCAAGCTCAGTTAAAAGAGAAACAGTCTTTGTTAGGGTTCTTCTCCCCTTAAAGATGCCAGGGAAGAGACTCCCTGGGATCTAAATACCTATAACACATGCCTAGGTCTCTCTGCAAAGAGAGAGGTTCGTGTCATGTGCCATGCATGAGGGAATGCCATTGTCTCTTGCAGGTCCCTCCAAAGATGGTGAGCCAACCATGAAGTTTGTGATGGACACGTCAAAATACTGGTTCAAGCCAAGCATTACAAGGGACCAAGGTAAAAAGAGTGGAGATTTTGTTGCTAGGCTTATCCCATTACCAAATCTACCCTTCTGCATAGTTCTTGGAGAGCTGCTCGTCTCATGGGGTGGCAGAGGACCCGCAGACGTGCTATGCATCACTTAGGTCCCATAGTGACTTATTTCCTAATTGCATCCTAACCCAATAAAAGCTGGTGTTACAGGAGTGAAAGAGCCACTCACCAGTCTAGAGATGATTCTCAGGAATCATCAGGTCTTCACTCTGTCTATGCTGTCCGAGTCGAGAAGAATACGCTCCCCTTTCTACCGATCAGCTGAGTGAACTTGGTTTTGGAAAGGGCCGACGGTATTTTTCAATTCCCAGGATACGGATCCTGGCTGAAGTCAAATGCTTCTTGAATCACCCCTGTGCAGTAGCATCATTCTGGTCAGGTCTTCTGCAAGGACAGAGCCTGGACCTCTGAATTTAAAAGCTCAATGAGGCAACAGCTAAAGAAGCAGGTCCATTAGTTCGGAGGACCTAACATTAGCAGATTCATTAAATGAGGATATGTGGTCTAGCCACTAAAGGGAGACAAAGCACCAGACTGTTAGCATGGGTTGCACATGCATGAAGGAAATACTCATATGCACCCTGAAACCCACCCCGCTGCATTTCACTCCCCCCCGGGGATGGTTACAGCGCTAGACAGAGGGAATGCTGAGTTCAGAAATGCCGAAATGCCGCTTGCATTGCATGGGTAACCCTCTCCTCTGTGCCTTCAGCCATCCGACTTCTGAAGGAGGCGGAACCAGGGGCTTTCCTCATGCGGGACAGCACATCGTATCGCGGGTCGTTCGGGCTGGCGATGAAGGTTCTCAGCTCACCATCCAGCTGCGAGACAGGTACAGAGAGGCCTCTTAAGAACACAGAGCTAAACTCCCCAGGAGAATCGCATAAGCCAGGTTCAGCGGCTTGTAATGGAGCCAATAAGCAATGAGAGTTTTGCTAGATTAGGGACCCACCCCTGTGGGTCAGCACAAGGGCCACACATCACTTGAAACCTCAAAACAGGGCTGCAGGGGGACGTAAGGGTCAGTGCCGAATTGCCTGGCGGTGGCCCAGAAGCACAATTGAAATGGCATTTTGAAAATCCCACCCTGCAGGTAGAGCTGAACTAAAGGGGGTCATGCAGTTACGGCCCAGCCCAGAGGCATGCAGGGAAAGTGGAGGATCAAAAACACGGTGGGCAGTAACACTGGAGATTGTGGTAGAGCCTCTCTTGCATTTTGCTTGAAGGTGAGGACAGCAGCGACCTGGTCCGACACTTCCTCATTGAGTCATCTGCCAAAGGAGTGCACCTTAAAGGGGCCAGCGAGGAGCCCTATTTTGGTAAGGATATGTCTGTCCTGGAGCGGCAGTCACGGGAGGAGTATTACATGTATTATGGTAGCACCAGGGCCCTGATCGCAGTTGTGCCTGGTGCTTGTCTACACCGCGGCTTAAACGCTTGTGGCAGACGCCTCCCAGCGTGTGCCGCGTGACCAGTCAGAGCTGCACATACAATGGGTAAAACCTCTATGTAATGGACCAACGCCACCGTCTTCGCTCCGGCCAGCTGAGACCGGGGCAGGGAGGTGGGAGGACGTGGGAGCTGGTGGGTTCACGTGTTCCTGCCGTCCGGTAAGCCTCTCGCTGTCTCGGTTGCAGGGAGCCTGTCGGCCTTCGTCTACCAGCACGCCATCACACCGCTAGCCCTGCCCTGCAAGCTGGCCATCCCCACACGAGGTACGGGGCCGACTTGGAGGAGACCAGCAGGCAGAAATCCTGGGAATTAGCGAGGGGAGGCGGCTAGGTGGCCATTGCGGACATGTCTGGACTTCACAGCTACGGAATGGCCCTCCCCTCCCCCAGTCCAGCAAAATGGGAGTTTGGAAGGGGCCGGCACATGGCACGCCTAGGGCCTGGCCATTACCGCAGTGCGGACACGTCAGTGGGAATGGGGGACAGCACTGGTAGGTGGGGTCGGGGGTCAGGGAGAGGCATGAATGGTTCGCAGCTGTAAGTGCCACTGTGGTGAGGGGTGACGAGGAAAACTGGCCAATACCTCCCCGGCTGTGGGCAGAGCGGACGCTGTCTTCTTAATCCCGTGCAGCGATACCAACCCGCTGGCTGCAGTTGCTAAACCCAGCGAGCGGGCGGGGTGCGAGCAGCCTCTGCAGCAGTCCAAGGGTTGGGGGGTGCACGTGAGCCCGTAGAGAGACCCCTGGGCTGGGAAGAGGGCTCCGGAGAGCTGGACCAGCAGCCGCAAAGCACCATAACCTGCATCAGGGCCGGAAAGGCGGAGCAGCGTGGACGAACGAGGAGGGGTCAGATCACAGAGGTGGAGGGGGGACACAGACACGAAGGGCTTGGAAGAGGCGGAGGGTGATGGTGGGGGATGTCCCTGGATCCCTGAATAGATGTGGCCTATTCACAGCAGGTGAAATTCACCCGCGTGCAGAGACCCTAAGACTTAACTGGCTCCTGAGCTCTGTGTGTCCTCTGAACAGAGGGTGAATTTCACCCCTGGCCAACCGTTGATTTCAGAGCTGCTTGCTCCGTCCATGCCTCACGGTTCTGTTTGTTCCTTGCACAGATTTCGCTGGTGGAGAAAATAGCCCTGAGACCCCCGTGGAATCTGCACTTTCTGCAAGGAAGCAAACTGCTGGTGAGCAAAGAAAAGCAGCCAGGTTTCTTCCGGGCTTTATTTGCTGGAGGGGCAACTGTCTCCATCCTGCAGGGCTTTGGGCTTCACCCAGTGCGGAGTGATTTCACCTGTAACACACCCGACACTGTGATTTTTTTTTTCACCGTTGTGATCCATTCTGACACAAGTCGCGGAAGCAGCGGAGGAAGAGCTGCCGTGAGCAGGACCCGTAGCTTGGGGGAGCGGGAGGGGAGCGGCGTTGCCAGTTTGCACCATTTTATCACACGTTGTGTGGCCCCTGGTGTTCTTCTTGTAGCCCCAATCCCAGGAATCAGGGAACTGCATGAGAATCTCGGCTTGCGTTAAAATGAAAGGCAGCAGCCAGCTCTCATGCCTGAGAAACGTTTGCAAACGGCTCAAACCTCCGAAGGCAAAGGAAGAGAACCCGACTACTGATTTCTGAACACCTGGGATTTGGCGGTCCTGGGGTAGTGCCGTTGTGGCTGCTTCGAGCTGCTGTGTGGACAAGCGTAGGGGGCCTAATGGGGGAAGTGTAAAGACTCCAAGGCTAGCAGGATATAAAGGTCATTCTCCTGTCCTGAGTATGCAGCCAGTAACGGGTGCGCTGCGGGTGAGAGCAGAGGACCGGAGAGAGAAATGTAGTATAATTATTACTGGTCTGACTGTCGTGCCGTGGGCAGGGGCCCCAGTGCGCTAGGTGCTGGACAAACACAGAACAAAGAGCTGGTCCCCTGATCGCTCTTCAAAGCAGGCAGGAGGGGCCCGCAGACCCAGCGTGGCGCTGACCTTGGTTTTGTGCTGTGCCCTTGCAGCCTGCAATGTCTTGTACCTCAACTCCGTGAGCGTGGAGACGCTGACCGGCGGCTCGGCGGTTCAGAAAGCAGTCTCCTCCACCTTCGAGCTGGAGATGCCGCCCATGCCCACCATTGTTCACTTCAAAGTGACCGAGCAAGGAATAACCCTGACCGACGTCCAGAGAAAGTAAGGATGGTCATCTGGGACGAGCCTGCCCGCTGGGGTTCAACTCCCTGGGGCGGGGCGTCTGACAATACTGCTGCGGATTGGGCAGGGCTGGCCGAGTGGCTAGATTCCAGCATGAATGGGGACAGGGCTGCATAAAACCTCCTTATCTTAATCCTGAGCTTCCTCTCCGAAATGGGGCCAAAGCCTCCTCCCGGTTCCAGTGTTGCAAGCCCCATGTAAATTACAGGGGAAACTGGTCCTCTGGGACAAATTAATCCCTTCTGTAATTGGAGGCGTATTTGACCCATTACATTTAATAGTACAGGGACAGGATTCCACTTGGAGAAAGCCACTGTAAGTGCGCCACTGGCCCTTTGGTGACGGGAGTTAGAATCGGGCGCTAAATTCATGTCACTGCTCAGCCGAGATGGATCAGATCCCAGCCCTTCGGCACCGATGGGCTCGTTGGCTCAGCAAGAATGGTTTGACTTTGAAGAAGTGTATTTCTCCCCATTGAGCTATCCAGGCGCTGCCCCTTTTAAAGCCTTCTCTTCTTCTTCTTCTTCCCCTCTGCAGGGTGTTTTTCCGACGGCACTATCCCCTCGCTGCCCTCAGCTTCTGTAGCATGGATCCTGAGAACAGAAAGTAAGTTGCAACTTACTCTGCAAGTCGGGGCAGTTAAGTTGTTCAGGGTGCAGGCTGGGTGCTGTAGTGTTCATCTGACCCTCGATGGAAAATAACTGCCATGTGTCTCATGCCCCGTGGGCACCGGATGGGACCAAGGACTGGACCTGAGTAGAAAGTCAAAATTGAAAGAACAGATCAAAATTCCAGATTTTCAGAAAAGACTAATCTGAAGTTCAGCTTTTTTCCCCAGTAAAAGTAACAGTTTTCTAGTTACACAGTAATTATACGCAGCTAATAAAATTAAATATCTGGATTTCTCTTGTAAGCTTATTCGTCTCTTTCCTTTCAGGTGGCAAAAGTACTGCAAGTCTTCAAGGTAAGCTTCATCCAAAGAAACCTCCCGAAAACGCAGGAGGAAAGGGGCTTTAGTTACGGGGTTCTGGTTATTTATACGGACACATTTCAAACAGCAGCTTAAACTTAAAAATTAAAACCCCAGTGATCGGAGGAGAAACAAACTTTAGTGGCTGGCTTGAACAGAGTTAGGAGAATTCATCAGTGCTTTGTAACGAATCCCTCCTGGAATGGAAGGGGGAAACAAGTGTTACCCATAGAGACCCAAACTTTGTAAGATCTCTGCTGTAGCTACAGCGGGGTGAATTTCACCCTAAGTGGAAAGAGCCCAGCAAATCCTTCAACTCCCTAATCCTCCCCCAAAGTTTTCACAATACTCAGGAAGTGAGTTCCTTTATGACTCTACTTTGTGTCCCAGAAATGTTTCACAGTCAGGAAGGTGACAGCGAGAAGCACGACCCCAGTATGGTTTTTTCTCGGGAACGTGATTCGGGAATGGGCCAGGTGGGATTGCTAGACTCAGACGTTCACTCTGCGGCTAGTTTCAGCTTGTTCTCTGCCATTTCTGAGTGCAGGCTAACTGGGCCTTTTTTTTTTTTTTGGTCTCTCTCTTTTTCAAAGGATCTTTGGCTTTGTAGCCAAAAGCCAAACGGATGCCGAGAATGTCTGTCATCTCTTTGCCGAGTACGACACTGTGCAGCCGGCTTCTCTTGTCATTGACTTTATCAGCAAACTCCTCCCAGAGCAATAGATGCTGCAGACCTGCGTAGAAGCCGTTGCTGGCAGTACCTGGATGCTGCAGAGCCATTTCCTGCCATTCTATTGCCACCCTGTTGCATTTTGGCAGCTGCTCCTATTTATAACTTTTGTTACATACTTTGATGTCCAGAGTTTCAGAGGAAGGTTTTACGCTCCCTGATCAGCCCTGGGAGCCTCTTCTGGGATCAGATCTCATTCAAGATCTCTGATGAGGAATCCCATGGAAATCTCTATCATGCCGAATGCCTTAGGTGTACGTATTGCACCCTGCAGGAAGCCACAGTGGGTCAGATGGTGGATGAGTGTGCCACGGCTTGGATTTGCCTTGCAAAGTTATTTGCTCACTTATCTGGGGCGAGGAATTTTGTTCTTTAACAGGCAGGGAAAATATTGGGGCCAAGATTTTTGATAGTGATGCCTTGGTTTCTGGCTGCCCAGTTTGAGACTCTTAAAAGGATCTGAGCTCCCACCCTCCAAAAATCCGGGTTAGCACCGCCCGACCTCACAGATGTCTTGTGAGGATAAATGACGCTCTGCTACAATGGTACCTGGCGCCAGGCGAGGACCTTCTGGAGACCAATAGGCCCTTCTAAGTAGCCTCCAGGTGGATTCTGCAAACCAAGGCCCCTCCAATCACCAGCTGATTCTGAAACAATCTTGGCTCCCTAGGCTTTTGTGACTGAAATGTCGGGCGAAGCAGAGTTTTTTGGCCAGCCCTGGTAAATTTTTGTGCCATTTTTGCTCGGCTGGATTAGCCTGGATCGAAATATCCGGATCATGACCAGCAGAGAAATAAACGTTGACGTTTTCATGACCGTAAATGTATTGGCTTTTTGGAGGAGACTTACCTGGATCTGGGCCAGATCCTCAGCTGATGTAAATTGGCAGAGCCGCCTTCTGGGGCACTCCACCTCCTAAAGGAAGCAGGTGACTCCAGTAAATAAGAGGCCCAATTGCATAGCTAGGGTATTGTACTGGGAGCCAGGAGCTCCGAGGTCAATTCCCTTCACTCAGTGGCCATCAGCTGAAGGTCTCATCCTTGCGGAGCATGAGGAGATAAACCAGGGACTTGAGCTAGTGAGTCTGGACCTGGGAAATCAGATGGGGCGTGCACAGGTTGCAATACTCCTTGTCTAATCCCCTAACTCAATCTGCTTTACCCACTTGATAAGCCAAAATCCTGGGCAGTTAGTTTGTTTGTGTCTCTTCGTCCATTAACTGCTGTATTTTCACAGCACTTCCTCTGCTATTTACATAGGAGTAAGATGTTACAAAAGCACCAGGCTGGGTAACTCTTTGGGCTTGTTCTTTGGCCAGGACCCAGGCGGGCAGCCCGGTTTACTTAAGGGCAAGGCTTGGGGCAGCATGGTCTAGTGGTTAGAGCCCTGGACTGGGACTCTGGAGGCTTGGGTTCTACTCCTGGCAGCTAGTGACCTGCTGTGTGACCGTAGGCAAGTTCCTCCACCTCTCTGTGCATGAGTTTCCCCTCCTGCTCTTTGTCTGTCTTTTATATAATGGCAGTGCCCAAAAGACCCCAGTTGGGACTGGGGCCCCCATTTTGCTGCAGTCTCTTTGGGGCAGGGCGACCTCTCGCTTTGTACAGAACTCAGCGCAAGGAGGCCCCAGACCCAATACATTCAATTCATGTCTAGCCAAGTCAGATGCAAAGGAGTATAAAACGAGGCAGGAGCCTTAAATCTCCAGGGGAAGACGTTCTTGAACCAGTGCACTCATTTCTATGTAAAAGTGGGATGTGTGGGGGGGGGTTATTCTGAGCTTTGACTTTCAGTGAAGATATTTAAGAAATGGAATCCGCTAGATCTGTTGTTTTGCAAGAACAGATTTCCAAGGGCTCCATTCTGGCTGTGTGATCCATTGCTCAGGACTCTCCGCTCGCCGAGTGGAGAGGCTATGGAACAGATTCCCTCTAGTTCTGATTCATTGGGAGCTGCAAAACAGGGCATCAAACGCTGGTCTTCTGAGCCCTTGCTGAGCACCCCCAGCCACTGGCCCTGCAGTCCTCCAGCCTCGCCCGGAGGTGGGGCTGACCTGGTGCCTAGGCCGTCTGCTGTTTCTCTGCACAGGCTTGAATGTCACCCAAGGGGAAGAACTAGGCAAGAGATAATTCCCTACAAAAGCGCCATTGTCGTCTGCTCCCCAAATGAGTCTCTTCTGAGGCCAGGCCACGTGGCCATCCCAACCTGGCCTTTTTGTACAGAGGCTTTCTGATGAGTCTATAACACGATAATGCCTGCTGAGTCTCCGGCCTCTCCACGGAGCGGGTTTACAAGGGAGCCAATTAGCACCAACTGAAAATTCCTCCAGAGTTTCTTTTTTTTTTTTTTTTTGCAAACACATAAAGAGCCCCACGCAGCCCAGCTGGAGCTCTGGAATTGGAGGGATGAGCCACTTTAGAACACCAGGGGGCTCCACCGAGTCAGCTTTTATCTCCGGCCCCTTGTGCACATCTTCTGGGAGTTATAAAGACGCAGGAAAGTCTGTCTGGCAGCTTTGCTGGTTATTGTAATGCTGTTTTGATTAAACAAAATTTAATCACTTCTGTGACTTTCAGTCCTCTGCGCCTGGCCTCTAAGAGCCTGGCCTCTGGGACTGTGATTTCTGTTATGCAAGCTGTGAACAAGCAATGTTTTAATTCATTGCTTTTATTACAGTGCTTTCCATGAAAACCTTTGTATAATGGCAAAGGGAATATGAAATTCAAGTGCTCTGGCTCGCCAAATGACAGCACTAAGAGCATTTGCTGCTTTCCTTTTTCTTTTTAGAAAATAAAATATGCAAAAATTCCCCAAGAAAATCTAATTCCCACCCCCACCCTCCACTTTTCAGTCCAAGCTGCTGATAATGAGTCCAATTTTGCAAAACTCCTCCAAACCCATCTGTGTTGCTGTTGTTTGCTTTTCCTTTTCAAACCCAAACCATTCTGGAGCAGGGAAAATGGCCAGTTGTCAAGCCAAATCCTTGACATTTTTGCATTTGGAATGTTTTGTGTCCGTGAAGAGCCCTTTGCTCATGAAATCCTGCTGAAGTTTCAGGTCAGACCAATCCAAACGCTCCAAGGGAAACTCAGCCCAAACCACCTGGATTCAGGAAGAAAGCAGCCAGCAAGTCTCCAAGCACCTCCTGGTTTCCATGGCTTGGCCCAGGATTTTTGGACGCTCAGCTCTTGATTTAGGTTCTTTACTTTCATTCCAGCCATTTTGTAACAAAGCCCGATCCTTTATTTTCCTGGTTTGTGGTTTTACGACCACAGCTCCCTGCACCAGCCCTAGCAAATGCCTCATGTCATCACTACCGCTCTGCTCTGGAGTCCAGCCCGTGACGGATATTTCAAGGGCAAACACCCCAGGCCCCTCAATGCTCCGAAAAGTCCCAGCCCCGGGCTACACGACAAACGTCTGACGGGGGAATGATGTCGCTCAGGGGTGTGGAAAAGCCAAATCCCGAGTAACGTGGTTATCCCGACCAAACAGCGGCGTCTCTCGGGGGGCGGGGGGGGGGGTGGATTTTCCCCCTGCTGGCATCTGAAGCCCAGGGACCATATACCAGGAGGTAATAGGGATCGCCTGCAAATGTACAGCCCAAAGTGTTCTGTCTCCGGGGGCTGTATCGTGTGAAGCAGCATAGGCCACAAATCAGATACCGTCATAGCGTGAAACATTAAACCTCCCGGCCGCCGGCACAAGGTGCCCCTGGGTGTGGCGGTGCTGAATGTAAGGCTGCTTCTCAGGCCGACTCTCTGATGGCCTGAGCACAGGGCTGGGCTCCTGGAACTCCTGGGGCCTCCTCCAGTCTCTGACACTTATTCCCTCTGTGATCTGGGTCAAGGCACTTCCCGACCAGCATGGCCCATCTGCCCACTCCCCGAGGGAATGTCTCCTCCGTTGGGCTCTCCGTGCTTTGTCCGGCTGAAGCCTGTGCGGGCCTCTCCCATCTGCGAGAGGCGTTCGTCTCGCTCGGGTTCTACGGTGGTGGCATCGGAAAGCCGAGCTCCCTGACTCCTTCCTGGGCAGAGCAAACTGCTGTCATCTGGAATCAGTTCTGCTTGGCCGGGAATTTACAGCCCAGACTCCTTGACCCCCATTCCCTGCTTCCTGCCTGTCAGAGCTGTTTGAGAGGAGGGGGCAGTGAGACCCGCCTGAACCGGCCTAGCCACGTGCCAGCCTGGGGTGGGACTGCCCCCCGCTACCCACACGCGCAGCCCAGCGCTCATGCTCATGGGCCCCCCCCGGGGGCGGCTGGGCCAGATCCAAGCAGCCTTTCCTCTGTTGCCTTGATCGTGGAGGGGCGGGGGGATTGTGTGACGGACAGCTAGCGGAGGCTGGCGGGAAGGTGCTGGGATGGTGATCAGGGCCACCCCGTTGGTGGACTGCGCTGAATGGAGATTCCCGGCCCTGTAAGGCGGGGTCTGCAGCCCAGGTGCAATTGCACACACGTATTTGCACGTGGAAATGGCCCAGGGGGCACCTAAGCCCGTCCAGCTGATTTGCTCTCCCTCCCTTCCTGCAAAGGGGGCCCTGGAGCCGCAGCGCCCTGCCTCTCCCCCGGGTCCTGTGTTTCCAGGTGGCTCTGCGAGGGTCCGAGGGAGAGAGCCACGTGTAGCCACAGGCCCCTCTTCGAAAAGGGCTTCCGGAAACGGGGCAGTAGCACCAGCCCGGCGTGCGGTGCTGGCGTCTTGGTGCAGGATCAGCTGTCAGCCCCGCGATACAGATGAGCTGCTGGGCACTAGCAAGCCAGGAACCGCACGCTGGCAAACCGAGCCCCCTGCCCCAGCCAGCCAGCAACGCTGCCGGCACAAAGAGGGACCAGAGCTGAAGCTGGAGGGGCCCTTGGCAGCCACCTGCACAAGCAAACCCAGCCACCGTGCCCCGGCTGCACCTTTTCATGCTATAGGCTCAGGGGAGTGGTACCTCGTAGGGGCCGGGTTCCTCTTCCTCGGCTCACCAGCCTGCTGCGACCGGTGCCAGGCTGCAGAGCCTCGCACTGCCCAAGAGAGCGGGCTCGGCTGTAAGTCCTGTGTGAAGGGGATTCTCTGCTGAGGCTGCGGGACAGACAGACCCTGCGCTGCTCTGGGAATCTCTGGCGCCCAGCTTGTGCCGCCCAGGGTCGCCACTTGGGGGTCTCCCTAAATCCTGGCCTGGAGCCAACAGTCATGGAAGGGGCCTGCAGGCAACACTGCACCGAGAGGTGGGTAATTATCATCAGCTGCCGGAACGGGTTGGAGGCTTACTTCTAAGCTAACAACGCCAGGCCTTGTGGGGAAGTGACCTACTATGATCCCAAACCAGGAGGTGGCTTCTCCTCCCTATCTGATAACTATGGACCCAGCAGCAAACCAGGCTGAGAAGCCCTTAACAGCTCTGCTTTGAAATGGGTGCACACACGCATGAACACACATATGCACCCCATACACGAGCACGGCTGCCCTTCAGCGCACATGCCTGCACACGGACACACACGCATGCATGGACACACCCACGCACCCCACTAGTTGCATTCGCTAAGGATGTTTCTGCAAAAGCAGAGGGGAAGAGTGGAGCATTGCCAAGGGAGATTTATTTCCCAGCAACATCCTCATCCGATGGAAATCGAGACGGGGGGCTCTGTGCCAAAGGCTCACTCAAGCGAGGGCTCCTTCATGCTTGGAGTTTAATTTAAAAATGATGACAAAGCCTCGTCAGCTTTTGATTCTTAACAAACGTCCAAGGGTTCTCGGCCTGGAATGTTTTCTTTTCCCCCTTTAATTGCTTGAAACAAGTTTTTCAGTGAAAGGAAAACAGCTTCAAATGGATTTTGAGCTCGAGCTGCTGGCACAGGGAAGTAGCATGGAGGTCCCAATCCATTATCGCTCGGCGCAAAAGTTTGCTCTGAAAACATACCTGAAATGCCACGCGAAGGGAGATTGTGGCTCTGGTGTATCTGGTTACGCGGTTCTGCTTGCGAGGGCTGCTTTTCTAGTTCATACACTCGCTTTTATTGCCCCTTTTTGTTTTTTTATTGTTTATTAAAACCTTTTAGAAGCTCACAAAAAAATCCCAGATCCTGCCCCCCCCAGTTTTATCCTTTTCCAGTTGGCTAAGCTTTTGGGGGAGCCAAATTCGTCCCTGGTGCAATTCTGCTGCTCGGGTTGGATTCTGACCCCAATGCAGCGCAGAAGTAACCCCTGTATTTACAACACTTTGCTAGGCAGCTCTTTGAGGACAGGACTGTCCGTTTGTTTGGTGTCTCTACAGGGCCCGGCCCCTGGTCCATGACTCGGGCTCCTTGGCACTGCAGTACAAATCGACAATAATAATAGTCCCATTGGAATCCGCGACGTTTCAAAGTGAGATCAGAGCCGTGGCCAGATACATTTTTACACCAGGGTCCGAGGTGGATGCCGCTGAGGACCTGCTGCCTGCTCTCCCTGGGTGAAATCCAGCAGCGGCCCAGCACCAGCCTGGGGAGTTGGCGCGGGAGCCGAGTGGCCTGCTGCGGGCTCTATGCTCGCGCTCTGCACAGACGGCAGCTCCCCCCTTACCTGTTTCATGGGGGCCGATGGGGATGGGGGTGGCTGTTCGGGGGCTCACGTCCCTTCGTCAAACGCCGACGACCCCGCCCCTCCCAGCCGCACTGCGTATCTGAGGTCCCAGCAGGGGAAGCCCAGGAGTGCACTGGGTGGGTGGGTTTTCTGTGTGCAAACGTGTCTCTGGTGAGGTGGGGGGTTGGAAACACTCCCCGGGGGAGCCTCGGGCATTCAGGTCAAGCCAGCTCAGTCCGAAACCAGCAGCTTCTCCTAGACTGTAACGCAGCCCTTGGACCTCCCGAAACGGGCTCTCCGGGGCTTTGGAAGTCGTCCAACCGGGGCAGAGCCAAGGCCGTGCTCTGGCTAGCCAGGCACCAAGTGCCCACAACAACTTTCAAACCGCCCGTCCCTGCCAGCCTCTATACACCATCCGGCTCCCCCGTGCTGTCCCCCACCCACCCCCACGGGCCCTGGCCTAAGAGCGCTAAGGCCAGGGGATATAGCACTCAGTGCTACTGGGACGCTGGGCTTGAGAAGACTGCTGAGCCCCCCGCCCCCACTGATGCCCCTCAGTCCTGTCCTACAGCCCCCCTCCCCCTGCTATTCCAGCCCTGGGCTCCCTCCTGCCCCCCAGCTCTGCCTCCACCACTCTCCCCTGGCAAGACCCTGCCAAACTCTGCCCTGAACCTCAGTCCTGAAATCCTGACCTGCTGCTCCAGTCCCACGCGCCCGCCACCCCCCGTTCTGCTGATGCCCCTCAGGCTCCCCCCACGACTCCCCCTGTGCCCAGCTGCTGTGCCCATCCCCCGCTTCTCGCAGACAGCTCGCTCCTGACCCGCCCTCACCCCCCTTCGCTCCAGTCCCGGCAGGACACCGCCAGCTTATGTGATGTTATTGTGAAATATCTGCCTGGCTCAGACTCTCTTTAATTTACGACCTCGGCCTGATTTAATTGCAGGTCTCTTGGAGCGTCCGCCCGGGGCAATGATCCATGGAACAAACTTCCCGGGGCTTTTTGCCCCCCGTGGAACATCCCATCCCTGCGCTCCAGTGTGTTAGACTGGAGTGGGGGCCATGCACACAGGACCAGAGGGGTGGCAAACAGGGCAGGGGGCTGGGTTCGGAGCTGCACAGGCCTGTCCCTGCTGCCTGCCTTGGGGAGTCTTCTCACACCCCTGTGAACATAGAAATGAAGTGTGTGGGGGGGGAGGACGGGGGGGGGGGACGGCCAACACAATCGAGTCCTTGCGGCTGGTGGAGTGGGTGGGGAATGGACGCGAGGAGCAAGCCATCTTCAGGGCGTCAGCCACAGCACCGCATTCATAACAGGAGGGGGCCACAGCATTCCTGGGCTGCAATTTGATTAACCTCGCAAGGCACCTCCACGTCTCCCTGCCCAGCACCGCCCTGTCCAGCACCTCCATGTCTCCCTGCTCACCCAAAGCTCATGGAGGCTGGGGCTAAAGCACGTTCGCAACCACAGCGTGGTCCAGATCAGAGCCAAACAAGCCCCAGATTTTGGTGGGGCTGGGGCCAAGCTTTGCAGCTGGCCCCTACTGCCCCTTCTAATGGCCTGAACCAGAATCCCAGGTCCAACCAGCCTGGTGCTTGACCCAAAGCGAGCTCACGACACTGATCCAATGGCTGTGGGAGAGTTTCGTGTTGGGCGAGAGGTGAACAGGACCGTTGACCTATCAGGGTAAGCTGCACTTTGCAAGCTGTGTTCGTTGCCATTACAGGCTTTTCCCTGCTCCGGGAAGCATCTGCAAAGGGTCATGTTCCCACTATAATTGTGTGTATGACGGTAGCCCAAGGGTCATGTTCCCACTATAATTGTGTATGTGTATGACGGTAGCACGGAGGGGCCCTGCTCACACACCTCTCTGCTCCCCTGCCAGCCCCAGGAGATTACACCCTAACTAGGCAAACAAAGGCCAGCGAGACCCAGTGACTTGCCCGAGGTCATACACAGAGTCTGTGCAGAGCTGGGAAGGGAGCCCAGATCTCCAGGGCCCCAGTGCAGGGCCTTGGCCCCAAGGCCAGCTTGCTCCTCTACTCTCCTGGCTGGCCTTACTCATCCCCTTAAGTTCTGCCACTGGGAGACAAACGCCCACAAGCAGCCGGCTCGAGCTGAGGGGGCTCGTGTGGCCTCTGCCCCCCAGGACGCTTCACCTACATTTGGAAGCTCCGGTTGTTTCAGCTGCATCCAGAACCCGCAGGGAAGCAGCCGCGGCTCTTGTGGTTCTTGGCCGTGAATCACAGACTGGCTCCTAGGAAGGGGCCTCGCGGCGCGTGCCCCCGGCTCTCGGGGAGGGACGTGTGTGGTTTGTTCTGTGGGCGGGGGCGTGTTACTGCTTGGGCTGTCCCAGCTGCCCTGCTCTCCCCACGCTGCTGGCTTGGGTCTGCGTTGGGTCCTTGGCTGCCGGAGGGCCAGCAGAGTGAACGCTGGGTCTCCGGACACCTCAACTGACCTGGGAGGGACAGATCTGTGCTTTTCTCCCCCTTTCTCTCGCCTTGATAAAGCCCCAGCAGTGGGATTGTTGCAGGCTGCAGGATCTGGTAATTGTTAGTGCAGACCACCGACCACCTTGCTAGCTTCCCACCTGCCTCGCTCTCTTCTCGCCTGCCCAGGCTCCACATTCCCTCCAGCTGATAGGACCCCCACGGGGAGAACTATCCAAGCTGGTACCGGGGAGATCCTGCCAGGCAGGAAGCCACACTTCCCCCACCTGGCCTTTTCACCCACTCAGCAGAAAGCTCCTTGTCTGGCTGCCATGGGTATGGGAATTACACTGCTGTGGCATCAGACCCTCGGAGTCTCCCCCTCCCGCCCCGTGACGGTAGCTGGGGTGAAGCGCGGGGCTCTCGTGGAACGAGGTGGCTGTTTGCATGTGAGTCAATGCACACGTTCCCCGGGCAGGCCATGCGCCAAGCAAGGTCACATGGGCACCATGGCGCCAAAGGAGATTTCCCGCAGTACGGAGGCTATGGAATACTTTGATGGGTAGTTACGATATTACCAGTCTCCGCGCTCTGTGGTTTTTAAAGCAGCCTCAGTCAATTCCCCCAGGCCAGGAGCACCCTGGGATGTAGCCTTTGCCATAGGATGAGCCCTCCGGGCCCGCCGGGCTGAGGTGTTGTACAACACCCTCGCCAAAGGGTACAGATGTGGGTGCCTGAATTAGGCATCGAAGTCCATTTTTAGGCCTCATGGTGATGCTAGCGATGGGAACGCTCCTGGGCTGGCTGACCTTGGAGACCCCGTTCCTGAAATGCCCTTCACGTCCTCAGCTCCTGCACTGGCTGACCTTGGAGACGCCCTTCCCGAAATGCCCTTCATGTCCTCAGCCTCCTGGGCTGGCCTGACCTTGGAGATGCCCTTCCCGAAATGCCCTTCATGTCCTCAGCCTCCTGGGCTGACCTGACCTTGGAGACCCCCTTCCCGAAATGCCCTTCATGTCCTCAGCCTCCTGGGCTGGCCTGACCTTGGAGACCCCCTTCCCGAAATGCCCTTCATGTCCTCAGCCTCCTGGGCTGACCTGACCTTGGAGACCCCCTTCCCAAAATGCCCAGCAGGCGACGGAGATACTGAGGGACCCATCATGTCTTCAGCCTCGTCCCCAGGGCATTGCGGGCCCTGTGGGCCCAGCCTCCCAAAGGTGCTGCTCATTGCTAGCGTGAGGTCATCAGGCCCTGGAGGAAGTCTGTCCACAGACAACGGTGAGCGTCAATTGTCTTGCAGTAGGAACCCTCCGGCCAGGAAGCAGGGTGGCTGAACACACTCAGCGTGGGCTGCCTTCCTTCCAGGGCACACAGCACAAGGCGTGTGACTGGCGACCGTTTGGGAGAACCCTCCCATTCATGGCATGTCTCGGGGGCATTCGGAGTTGAAAACACCATCCCCCTCGACAAGATGATTGTCTTTTCACAGTGGTGCCCAGCAGAGTCCAGCTCGGTGCTGTGCCAGGCGAAGGGGTATGCCAGCTGGCACAGGGCTCCTCCACAGACCACCAGCCATGGGGCCACGCTGCTGCATGCCATTAAAGCAGCCTTGAGTAACAGGATGAGGGAGCTCCAGATGGAAATCAGAGACATGTGCGTCATTCTGTAACAACGGGGGGGAAAGCGGGCAGTGGGGGGTGGGGGAAATTTCATAACTAGCCTAACAGCCGGTCCTATGGGCTGAAGGTTACAGTACGGGATGGGATGGCAATTAGGACTCCTGGGTTTTGTCCCTGACTGTGGGAGGAGAGTGGGGTCTAGTGGTTAGAGCAGGGGGGAGGGTCTGGAAGCCAGGACACCTGGGTTCTATGACTGGTTCAGCAGAGGGCTCACTGTGTGGCCTCAGGCAAGTCTTTTTTTCCCCTTCGTACCTCAGTTTCCCCATCTGGGGTCAACAGCTGTTTCCCAGCTCAGTTAATTAGTCTCTTTAAAGCACTTGGAGACCTGTCTCTCCGTTGCCTTCTCTGGAGTTATACCCCAGGTGAATACATCCCCCACGGGGCTGTGAAGATTGGCAGGAGTCAGTGCAGAACCTGTGTAAAAATACTGGCAGCTGCTTTGATTGGCGCTTGGGTTATGGGTCTTGGAATGTACCCGGCTGCTCCAGATTAGCAGCGCGGCTGTAAAGTCTTTCTCGCATTCCTTTGTGCCTTTGGGTAATAAATGTCAGGGATCGCACAAGACAGCTTTCCTACCAGCGTCGCTTTCGGGATCCCGCACTACTGTCAGGTCACTAGCCTTGCAGCCAAGCAGGCACGGTACAAAACGCCCAGCCCAACTCGACCCCCTTCGCTCGGGCAATTCGTCCCGTTCACGTCTATGGCATGACTCACGTGAGTAAGGGCTGCTCGGGGTGCAGCACAGGGGGCCTTGATTTTCCTCGCCCTGCTCTGCAAACATGTGGGCTATTCCTGGCACCCAAACGACCCCCTGGAAGCTGACGGACAGTCCAGGGACTAATGGGAAACACCTGGAATTTCACTGGGGTTGCCCCAGGTCCTGTGGAAAAGGAGCAAACTGAGCCAGCTGGTCAGAGAGCGGTTTGAGAAGAGCGTTCCAGCAGGGCGGATTTCTGTCTTTTCAAGTGGACTGACGCCATCCGTGACGCCTCGTGGATTGGGGCTAAACAAGCCAGCGACCCCCAAAACAATGGCGTCTGGAACGCAGTGGCGCTGGGGCCAGCTCGTCGGCAATCCAAGCGAAAAGGGAAGCCAGCCACACAAAGGGCCGGGCAGTTTGTTAACAGAGACTGGAGGACCAGACTTTCCAACACCCCCCCCGCCGCCCCTCCTCAGAGCCAGCTGCTGCCAAGACCGTAGCGCCTCGGGGGCACGGTGGGTGTGGGGTTCTACGGGCCACCACGGGAGCTGCTGGGTGCTAGGCCATGCTCTGCAGGGGGCTCCACGCAGGAACAGGCCAGAGTCTGGGGTGATGGCCGCTAGCTTGGGGTCAAACTCCAGGCTTGGCCTTGGCCGAGGGACGCTGGGGGGGAAAGACTGTGCCGTGCCATTACAATCCACCTCGGCAGCCTCTCCGCCCGGAGCCCTCAGCCCTTGGAGGAGCTGTGTAAATAAACCCGCTCTGGGTTTTTAATAACAACGCCAGGGCAGAGGAATCTAAACCAACGTAGGGGGCTTGATCCACAGCGTCTGCCCATGGAGTGGAGGCAGAAATGCAATTTTCCTCCGGCCCAGAGGCAAGACCTTTCACCCGGCGGCGCCCATAAATTCAGCCCTGTCCACAAGACGCCGTTGCATCGACAGCCAGTTAGGCCCCAGCCTTGCGCCTTCTCGCAAAGAATCAGTTCCTTTGGAACAGGTTAAAGCACCAGCTGGCAGCCAACACCCTGGACAGCCCTGCCCCGCCCCAGTGCATTCTGGGACAGCCGAGCAGCAGCCTCGGGAGCTGGAGATCAGAGGAGTAATAATCCCAGATTGGCCAGTACCCTGTTGGCAAAGCATTCTGGGAGCAGGCTGCGCTATTAAAAAGTGCCGTTGCTGGAAGCAGCCGTAGAGGACCAATCAGCATAGGAGGGGCTTGATTTCTTGACCCACAGCTCCACGGGTACCTAGAGGGAGCAGCAGGGTGAGCAGCACCTCTGGAAACCAGGCTCAAGCTGCCCCAAGTCAGTGACCACTTCAGGAAAAACATTGGTGGCCCCCATCTCTGTGCCTCAGTCTCCCATTCTGTAAAATGGGGATAATACTCCGGCCTCCTGGAGAAAGGTGAGGTGTGGGAGGCTTCCTTCCTGAACATTTGCAAGGTATGTTGAGATCCTGTAGTGGGAGGAGGCCTGTCTGAGGACTGGGTTTGTCCAAGTTGCTTTGCACAATCTTTGGTGCAAGGGACCTGGCCTATTGGATGTTTTGCAGACCCACGTGTACGCACGCAGCCCACGAGCGATAAGAAAGAAGGGAGATGACGTGGCAAACTGCTGTTCCGATGACCTCCAGGGTCTCCCAAAATGGGAGCAGCGAAGTTGTCTGTGCCTCTAGAGCTTAAGGGAGCCCATGCCACTCGGTCTGGGAGCTGGCCGCTCGCATCTGGAAGGTGCAGATTCTTCCCTGGACAGCCGTGTCCATGAGTGCACCAACAGGCTGCAAATTCCCGACTGCTCCCAGTCAGTGTTTCCCTTCCCAGGCCTCCCCAGCAGAGCTGCTGGCATGTGCTGCACATGGCCCATCGACGGCTACAACGTCACAGTGGGCACAGTTTGCTGGTGGGCACGTCTGGCCCACAGGTGCTTTGACTTTGGCCATCCAGCTGGCCAGATGTGTGGGGGAGAGACAAGGGAAATCACCTGTCGCTGTTGCACTCCGGGAGCCGCTTGACTCTCTCGGCAAGGATCTGGACTCATCAAAGGGAGGGAGACCTCCTGGCTTGGCCGATTGTTGTCTAAGGGGTTCTGGAGGTTAGCGCTCAATGACTCCCTAGCCATAAGCTATCCACTGGCAAAGCTCTACTGAGAGTTGCCAGTTTCCCCTACGGAGAGAAATGCCCGGCTGTCTAAGCACAGGATGCGGCTATGTCCCTATGGGACAGTTTTCAGAAATCCGCATTGAGCAGTGGTTGCTACTTAGACAGGAAGGATGGGTTGGTGCCGTGGTTTGGGGGCTAATCTAGGACTGGGGAGACCTGGGTTAAATTTCTTGCTCTGTTACAGGCTTCCTGAGTCGCCGTGGGCAAGTCTCTTCGCCTCTCTGGGCCTCGAACGCCTATCTGTAAAATGGGACCAGTGGCACTGCCCTATTGCACAGATGGGTCAGGAGGTGACATTCAACAAAGATAGTGAGTTGCTCAGTTACTCTGGTAACGGGGCCCTCTAAGACAGAGAGAGAATTGCGAAGTCATTGTGTTTCTTTGACATTAGTGATTTGCAGACGCCCGGGTAAAGACAGTTCCCTTTTGCAAAGAGGTTCCAGTCTAGGAGGCAGCGACAGAGAAGGAAGGATGTCCCTAGAACCCAGCAGCAGAGGAACGTAGGGGGTTGTCTTTTTTAATCAAATGCTAATTCATCTCCATGCATGTTAATTGCCCAAAGCGATGTGAATGAGGAACGGGAGGTGGAAGCCAAAATGGTCACCCAGTGATAATAACTGACCTTTGTTTGAACCCTTTAATCAACGTATCCTCTACAGTCTGAGATTCAGCCTACACCGGGTAGACTTGTAGACAAACACCTACAAGATCTCTATCAAGCATTCTTACAACTACAGTATCCACCTGCGGAAGTGAAGAAATAGATTGACAGAGCCAGAAGAGTCCCCAGAAGTCAGCCAGGCCCAACAAAGAAAATAACAGAACGCCACTAGCCTTCCCCTTCAGCCCCCAACTAAAACCTCTCCAGCGCATCATCAAGGATCTACAACCTGTCCTGAAGGACGACCCATCACTCTCACAGATCTTGGGAGACAGGCCAGTCCTTGCCTACAGACAGCCCCCCAACCTGAAGCGAATACTCACCAGCAACCACACACCACACAACAGAACCACTAACCCAGGAACCTATCCTTGCAACAAAGCCCGTTGCCAACTGTGTCCACATTCAGGGGACAGCATCATAGGGCCTAATCACATCAGCCACACTATCAGAGGCTCGTTCACCTGCACATCTACCAATGTGATATATGGCATCATGTGCCAGCAATGCCCCTCTGCCATGTACATTGGCCAAACCGGACAGTCTCTACGTAAAAGAATAAATGGACACAAATCAGACGTCAAGAATTATAACATTCATAAACCAGTCGGAGAACACTTCAGTCTCTCTGGTCACGCGATTACAGACATGAAAGTTGCAATTCTTCAACAAAAAAACTTCAGAAACAGACTCCAACGAGAGACTGCTGAATTGGAATTAATTTGCAAACTGGATACAATTAACTTAGGCTTGAATAGAGACTGGGAGTGCATGGGTCATTACATAAAGTAAAACTATTTCCCCTTGTTTATTCCCCCCCACATCCCCCACTGTTCCTCAGACGTTCTTGTCAACTGCTGGAAACGGCCCACCTTGATTATCACTACAAAAGGTTCCCCCCCACACACACACTCTCCTGCTGGTAATAGCTCACCTTAAGTGATCACTCTGGTTACAGTGTGTATGGTAACACCCATTGTTTCATGTTCTCTATGTATATAAATCTCCCCACTGTATTTTCCACTGAATGCATCCGATGAAGTGAGCTGTAGCTCACGAAAGCTTATGCTCAAATAAATGTGTTAGTCTCTAAGGTGCCACAAGTCCTCCTGTTCTTTTTGCGGATACAGACTAACACGGCTGCTCCTCTGAAACCGGGATCTCTGTATCCGCCAGTGAAATGCAGCCATCTCTGAGGTGAAGCACAGCAGCTGTTGACAGTCCCACAGCAACACCACACAGCTGTGCAGGGCAGGACCTGAACCCCCAACCCTCTCCCTCACGGGGTCGGGACCGTATCTCAGCCGAAAGAAGGCACCGGTAGCAGCATGGCGCCCCCTAGTGTCACTGTGGGGTAGTATTTCTGCAGCGGCTCATGGGAAGAGCCTGCCACCAGTGCGAGCTCCATGCAGAATGCGGGTCTCCAGTTTACCCATAGCAAAGAACTGGGCTGCATGGAGAGCCACGAAGAGATGATTCATTTAAATGCACCGCGGAGGAATCTGTGCCTGATCGTACCATATAGGGAGGCACAACCCCTGCCCGTAGGACTTTACATTCACAAAAAGACAGACATAAGGAATGAAACCTAGAAGCCAAGTGAGACAGAATAACTCTGGGCTCTTCTGTTCAAGGATCTCAAAGCACATCCAAGCCATCAGCCAGTTCATACGTCCTCAGGGCAGAAGGGACCACTGTGATCCAGCCTGCCCCTGAGCCCAAAGCAGCAACCCAAACCCTGGCCTCCCAAGTCCTATCTTAGTGCCCTAAGCACTGCACCTGGCTCCTCCAGCCCAGAGACATGATTTACTCTGATTCAGTGACAGAGCCAGGGCCAGCACCTACAGCCCAGCCTCGCTGGCCCTGCTGGCCCCTACACTGCCTGAGGGACACCGCAGGAGCCGTGTGACAAGCGAACCTGTCGGCTGTCACTTCGCTTCTCAGCCTCACGGCCCGTCCTCTCCCCAACACAGTTCTCCAGACAAGAGGGGAACCAGGTCCCGTAAACAGCAGGAACAAGACCAGCCTGAATAGCAGTTTAGGGGGAAAAGAGATTTTTTTGTTCCAAAGCTTTTGGCCATGAAGTGAGACTGGGTGGAGGAGGCTGCGAGGGCTGTCAGAGCGCTGAAGTGGGTTGGGGCAGAGGAACAGTGCAGGGGAAAGCCTGCAGAGTGCTGGAAGAACACAAGTCTCGCACACCTTAAAGGGGACCTGCTCATTTCTGGGGCGGCGAATGATGCATGTTGGAAGTTTAACAGGGAGGTGGCCAAACCTCATGTGAAGGGGAGCCTTTAGTCAGTATGAATCATTCCCAACACTTCACAAACACACACCCTCATAGCCTCCTCGGAGGTGGCTCAGTAGCGCTACCCCCATGTGACGGATGGGGAAACTGAGGCCCAGAGGAGGGAGAGAACTTGCCTGAGTCAGTGGCTCTTGAGGCAACATGGTCTAGGGGCTCAAGTAGTCATGCGGATGCTAAGAAGCCTGGGCTCTATTCCCACTTCTGCTCCTGACCCACTGTGTGAGCAAATCACAGGGCTTGCCTCTGTAGCCTGCAAACCTTTTGCTGCAGGGATTGTCCCTTTCTGTGCATTTGGACAGCACCTAGGACAATGGCTCCTTTAAGCACTCCCCCTGCCGAGTGCTTTCACAGCTAGACAAGGCCTCTGTCTAGAATGGCCAGCTCCCCGGCGATGTTCTGCCAGGAGCAATTCTGCCTCAGGCCCGGAGCCCGGGGCTCTGTTGCTGTCTCTGTGGCGTGGCTCTGGACAAGGGTGAATGAAAAGCACCTGCATGTGAGCTGAGTTGTTATTACTCAGACAGAGCTGTGGGGCAGTCCTCAGACTAGCAGCTGCCCTGGGTCTTTTCCCCTCTGATGTGTGTCCAGTACAGTGTAACCAAGCTCGGAGCCACGTCCCACAGAGCAGCTCACCATCAGCCCGTCTTCTCAAAAGGGGATGTTTCAGAAACATCTTTCTGACCCCAAATCCAGCCTGGCTCACTTCCTGGGGCAGGGGAAGTGCGCACACGCTCCCACATACGCATGACATGCTCCAAAGCGCCGCAGAACAGCCCTCTGGCTGGCCCTGAATAATTTACCTTGGCTACTGCCTCACACCTCCCTCCCTGTTTCTGCCTGTCCTCGCCTGAACTTTTGAAGCCTGTCTCGGTGTCTTTTCCCAGCTCGGAACAGTTTCAGTTCAGAAATTCGCATTTCACAGCCTATTGCTGTGTCAGTGTTTTGGGTCACATGCTTCATTTTAAACGATGTGGCATTCAGTGCAGAGAGGACTGAAACTTGCCAAACACATTTCTAAATGGTTCTCAAGCGCCCCCACTTCCTTTCCCTGTCCAGTGCTGCCTCTTTCTCCTTGACGAACTTGGGTTTTGCTTCTTGGACGGAAATGACCATGGCTTTGGTGTGATCCAAAGCCCTGGAAAGTCAATGGGAGTTTAGTGGGCTTTGGAACATGTCCTTGGTCAATGACATCATTGGTCATGTCATCAGTGTAAAAAATGGTCAGGGCTCAGCTCGAAGAGGAGAGGTGGGTCAGTGAAGTCGTGCGCTCTCCGCTGGGGGCGCAGTAGCAGAGCAGAATAGTTTGCGGCTATTGGGCAAAGATGTTTAACCCTTCATCCCTCTTCCTTCGAATTCCTTCAGGCCTGAGTTTAATGGGAGCTGCAAATGCTCCATGGATCTCTGAAAACCAGGTCACAGAGGGTCAGTTTCGGTGGCACTGCACTGGCTGAGCAATTGGGCTCAGTGCCCGTCTAATTCAATCAAATCCAGGGGGCCAAGCCAGTGACCCCCATGCATGCCTGCTGAGTTTGGCCGTCATTGGCCTGTTGTTGCTGACAAGCATGGCACGCGCTGAGAGATGAGCACAGATTCCCTCCGCAGCAGGGTTGCCAGGAGAGCAATCTTTAGTTCTTGCTACTGTGGCCATAACACCTTGTCTGGGTTTATCGTCATATAAAAACAAAGCAAAGCCTAAGAGCTCGGAGCTCCTGACTGTGATTCCGGGCGTCATTAATGTGGGGTTGAATGTCTTTGTAATGAATCCGCAGCCAAGACTGAGACCCCAGGTGGTTAGAGGAGTCCAGTGCCTCTTAGGAGCCATGGACCTGCTTCTGCAGAGCTCCCATAAGCTGAGTGCTTAAATTCAAACCCATCCACCCCCCTGTAAACCGTTCTGAAAACAACATCTGCAGGAAATCGACAGTTACTAATGTCTGCTTGATGCTAATCTCCCAGGCTGGAGGGGCAGGATTTTTGTCTGTGTGGGTTTTATTAGCAGTTTTTCTTTCCCTGCCCCCCTCACTCTTCCCATTTCCTTTTTGGCTTCGGGCCGCTCAGAGTTCAAAGGTCCGGGCTGCAGGTTGGCGACAGTTTGCTGTGGCTTTAACATTCCTGCCATCTTGGGCGGGTGGTTTATTTTAACTTTGTAGTGCTTGTCTGTTCGGCCCCCGTCTGTCTTACCCTCCTCTATTCTTCTGCAGGAACTCGAATGGGCATAAAGCCAGTGTCAATCGGAGGAGAACACCCCTTTTACATCCACATCCCCGTTTACACTGAAACGGTAACCTTGGAGCAGAATGGCCCATTTCTGAAGATCTCAGTCAAGGCTGTGCAGGGTCAGAGCAGGGAGTGGGGACACGGTTTTGTCTGCAGCACTGCAAAGGGATTGTGGGCTGGTGGGTGGGTGGATGGGGGGCTGGGCGTCAGGACTCCTGGGTTCTATTCCCTGGCACGGCAGTGTGGTCTAGCAGTCAGAGCAGGGCTCTTGGAGTCAGGATGCCTGGGGTCTAAGCTTGGCTTTGTAACTGACTCGCTGTGGGACCTTAGATGAGTCGTGTCTCTGCCTTCGCTTTCCCAGCTGCGGCACGGGAAGTTCTCTGCCAGCGCACAGCACTCTTCTTCTGGGCTGGGGGATCTCAGCCTTAGCAACCACAGCTAAAGCTAACAGGCTCCTCGACTCAGCCTGACTGCGAGACACTAGAGATGGTGAGACCCTCCTGGGAAGCTCACCTGTCTCGCTCCTCCTGCCCGTGTGCCCCCGTGGGGAGTGTGTGCGGCGTGGCCCCTAGCTGCGCCGGAGAGGGGTCTGTCAGAGCCGCCATTATGGAGCCTGGTGCTGTAGCTCACACTGTCGAGGCTCGTGCTTTTAACTCGGTCTTTGGTGTTGCCCAAGACCGCAACATCACCTCGGGCCAGGCCTCGCTGGATATTGACGAGCCCTCTGGTCTCCGGCAAGGAGGCCCCTCACGCACTTTCCTGGTGACCATTCTGCTCTGGGATTGACTCTGTTTGCAAGGCGGCTCAGGTTGGAATCTGTAGCCCTGGCTGACGTAGCCTCCTCTCACTCCCCATGTGTGTGGATGGAAATAGACCCTGAACTTGACTCTCCTCTGGCTCACCCCTGTGTGAACTGGGCGTCACTCAGACTTCTGAAAGCCTTTGCCAAGGTCCCTCACAGAAGGCTCGTAAGCAAAGCAAGCTGTCCTGGGCTAAGAGGGAAAGTCCGCTGCTGGATCAGTGACTGTTTGAAATATAGGAAACAGAGGGCAGGAATACGGCAATATGAACTGACTCAAGACAGTGAGGTCCAAAGTGGACTGTGACAAGTTACAAAGGGATCTCACTAAACTGGGTGACTGAGAGACAACCTGGCAGGCGAAATTCAGTGTTGGTCAGTGTCAAGTAATGCACAAATAATGCCGGCTATACATACCAAACGATGCGTCTACATGAGCTGTTACCACTCAAGAGAGATCTTGGAGTCATTGTGGAGCGTTCTCTGAAAATCTCTGCTCCAAGTGCAACAGCCGTCGAAAAGGCAAACAGAATGTTAGGCCCCATTAGGAAGAGGAGCGATACTCAAACCGAAAGTGTCCCAATACCACTATGTAAATTCATGCTACACCCACACCTGGAATCCTGCGTGCAGGTCTGGTCACGCCATCTCAGAAAAGAGATATTAGAATTGGGAAAGGTGCAGAGAAGGGCAACAGCAGTGACTGAGGGGATGGAACAGCTTCCATATGAGGAGAGATTAAAACGACTGGGACTGCTCAGTTTAGAGAACATACTGCTAAGGGGGGATATGAGAGAGGTCTATAAAATCATGCACAGTGTGGAGACAGTGAAGAGGGAAGTGTTATTTACCCCTTCACATAACCAAAGAATCAGGGGTCACCCAATGAAATCAATAGGCAGCAAGTTTAAAACAAACAAAAGGAAGGCAACCTGTGGAACTCACTGCCAGGGGATGTTGTGAAGGCCAAAAATATAACAGGGCTCAAAAAGGAAGGGGATAAGTTCACGTCACAGAAGCTGGGACTAGATGACAGGGGATGGATCGCCCAATAACTGCCCTGCACCATTCATTCACTCTGAAGCATCTGGCACCAGTCAGCAGAGGAAGCCAGGACCCAGGGCTAGCTGGACCATCGGTCTGACCCAGTCTGGCCGTTCTCATGTAATGGAGTCACGCTGGCAGCAGGGAGAGGAGCGTGGCTTGTTGAACAGCAAGGGAGGGAGCCTGTGTCACCACCGTGGCTGAACAGGGAGGGCAACGCCCCAGTGTTTGATCCAGCTCCTGCCCGCAGAGCGGGGTCTGCTGTGGTGCAGGCTGACCCGCCGCATTTCAAACACCGGCCTGTGCAGAGACAAAGGCCGGCCCGGGGCCAGCTCGCTGCAACCCAATCCAGGATCTACACACCAGACAATTTTTCATTTCAAGCATTTTTTCCACTCCTAAGCTGCCTCGAGCTGGCTCCCCTCTGTCATCACTTATCCCTCTCCCAGGCCACTAAGCCCTGCCTGCCGCGATGCCGTGCTCTGGGCCCAGCGGGCTGGGAGCTTGCAGTTTGGCAGGGACAGAGAACATGCGCCCACCCCAGCAGTGCCCGTCCACGGGGCATGTCTGCCTCCCACTCCCTGCTGGCCCCACATGTTCCCTGCAAATGGCAGGGCCCATGGAGCCGTGAGGCCGGTGGGCAGCCCACGAGACCCCCCTTTCCGGGCAGCAAGCACCATCCAGAGGTTCCTAATCACTAAGCAGGACAGCTTGGTACTTGGACCCCATTGGGAGCTCCCCAGGGGATCCTTCTTGGTCCAAAAATCCCCCAGTCTTGGAGAGGCTGACGCAGGCTCATCTGGGGCTGATCGCCCTTCAGGGCACTGTGGGTTTAACCCTTTGCTCTCTTGGAGGCCCTGACACACCCTTTCAGATTTGTGGGGTACCTGCCCCATTCCATGTCTCTGTGAGACTTTAGGGAAGGCTGTGGAGGGGCCCAAACCCTCCCTAGATTCAGCGCTCCCCCTGCATGAGTTCCAGGACCCTCTCTATGAGGGGGCAGGGGAAGAGGGTAGGATCAGTGCCTGCAAGTTTCGGAGGCGGATAGAGGAATTCCTTGGGGTGCTGCACAAGGTGTGGGGCTGGGAGGAATATGGAGGAAATGAACAAAGGGAACGTCGAGGCTGGATGCTGGCAGAGCTCTGGGGCAGGGAGATGTATCAGGGTCATGCAAAGTCACCTCAGGGACAGGGTCAGAGCCTTGCCCCCAGGGATAATTCCAAATGGAACGGATAAAACCCCGGCGAACAAAGCGTGATGAGCCAGGCCAGCCCTGAGGAGAGATGAGACATGGCTGAACAGGGCTGCAGGTCTCTGGGGCCAGGTCTACACACAAAAGTCACGTGAACCCAGTTACGTGGCTCAGCGGGGTGAAAAATCCACACACACCCCAAGCAGCGCAGCTAAACTGCCCTGACCCCCGGTGTAGACAGCGCTAGGTCGAGGGGATGCCTTCTTCCCTCATCCCAGCTCCCGCCTCTCAAGGGGGTGGAGTAACCAACCCAACGGGAGAACCTCTCCCATCGCCGTTGTGAGTGTCTACACCAACAGAAGTGAAGAAGGGTCGCTGGTGTCCAGGGATTGCTTGAATGACTCTTTGTCAGTATTAGCTCCCGAGGAGGAAGGGGCTGGAGCCTAATGGTTAGAACCTATGTCTCTTCCTATCTCTACCACAAACTTGCCACATGACCTTGGACAATTCCTTTGCCCACTCAATGCCTCAGTTTCCCCACCATTAAAACAGGGATTGGAATGCCGACTCTTCTCCCTGTGCGGCCTCATTAATTAACCCTCATCCAAGCGCTGGGAGACACTGACTGGCCAAAAATGGGGGCGGGTTTGGTTTTGCTCACCGTCACTGCTTAGCTTTCGGTTCTGCAAAGCAACGTTTGGGGCCAGGCCCCTGCTGGGGGGCGGATTCGGATCAAGAACGGAGGCGTCCGGCCCATTCGCACATGGCGATGTTGAGACAAAAGGCGCGATCCCAATCGGAGCAGCAAAGCTGAGACGCTGACCTGGGTTCCTGGGCGGAGATGGGGCCTGCTGGATCTGCCGGTTTGGCCCCAGCCCGTCCCCAGCATTAATGAAGCCCTGGCCCCAAACTTTTGAGAGCAGCAGGAGGTGAATCTTGTATGGAAGAGAAAGAGTCCTCTGGAAAACATCCCTCCCCTCCCCCACGCAGCTCTGCTCCACCAGCAGGATATTACAGCCCCTGATTGCAGGCACATGTGCAGGGCTCCTCTGCGGGCCGCAGCTCTCTCCAGCACAGATAGTCATCAGATGGAAATAAACCGTAAAATATTTGTGCTGGCTTCTCCAGCAACCAAGCCAGCTGCAGCCTCTCAGCTGCCAGCCCCCTGGAACTACAGCAAACAGTCCCCGCGAGGCTTGCCAGAGGAGACACCTTGATCCACCTTGAGATACAAGATTCATCCGCCAGGACCAGCTTGTGCATCCCCCACAGAGTCAGCATGTGCGTGGGCCCGGTCGCCTCCTGTTTCTCATCCGTATGCCATTGTGTGGGGCAGGGGTTGTCTGGTGCAGGAGATTGGGGGGGCAGCTGAGCTGATGGGGGTTGTAATAGGGATACATTTGGCCTGGCGTCGCCAATTGCCAGGAAACTGAAGGTCACTAAGTGTGACAGTGTGGTCCAGTGGTTAGAGCCCAGGACTGGGTGTCTGGAGAGCTGCTAAGGGTCTGGAATAGTTGTCCCAGGAAAGGGGTGGCAGCCTCATCCCATGGGTTGACAACTGGGCTGGGTAAAGCCTTGGAGACTGGACTGCAAGGGGCGGTGCTAGCGCTGTGGAGAGACAAGCCACGGCTGAATAGGCTAAAGATCTCGGGGCCCTGCCGCAATCCCCCCCCCCCCGGTATAGAGCACTAGCCTCAGGCCCACGCACCCTGTAAGTCCTGCTTAATTGACTTAATCAGTGCCTGGGGCTGCTCTGGCCACAGGCTCCATCCCAAAGCCAGCGCTGCCTAGGGGCACATGTGCTGAGTTCGGCGATGCCACCGGTGCTCAGCACAGGCTGAACTCCCAGCTGGTGCATCCAGCTCCCTTAGGCCAATTTCTGCTCAGAACTTGGCCCCTTGCATGGTGCATGCACAGAGAGGTGGCCTGCCTCCTGTAGTTCCTGCCCTCTCCTCTCTGGGGCAGGAAGCATTCCCCCTGCTATTCTTCTGCCCCACACCCTGCAGTCCAAGCCCCTTTCAGCTGGATGCCATCCCTGGGCCGCTCCGAGGAGGGGAAGGGCTGCCGCCCCTTTTGCTCAGGATCCCCCTTGCCCCTTGTCGGCCCTCTTCACAGTCCCCTTGAATCCGCCCACCACAAACTCCACCCTGCAGCGAAGCAGCTGCCGAGCGCCATCACCGAGCATGGCTGGGTTCACCCGCCGCGCCTGGCATAAGCAGAGGACGCCTGGCTTCCTGCCCCCAACTCTGCGGAGGAGCCGGTCGGCCTGCGTGGTTGATGGGCGTATCCAGCCGAGTGCTGCAGGGATTTGTGGGGCTAGCTCAGCCAGGGGGACTGAGTTAGGGGCTCTTTGCACGCTGTAACTGGGGGGCCGTGAGAGTCAGGGGGCAGGGACAAATCTCCAGCCACAGTTGCCTGGAGAAGCTAGACAGAAATCGATGGGCGTGTCCATTGTTCCACATACCCCGGTAACGGCTGCTGTTTAAGACCTAGAGAGCTCGTTGGCCTTCCTGGTCCTCTCCTTACCTTGGCTGCGGGGAGCCACAGGTCAGCACAGTGCTTCGGACTTTGGCTGAGGGAAGCCCTGTTGTATGTGGCATTGAAAGGGGCAGGACGTTCTCACCCTCTTGACTTCTCTGGCTGAGAACAAAGCAGCAGCGTTGAACCCCTCCTCGGGGTGTGGAGTCCTCCCCCGCCTCCTGTGAACCCACTAATTCTCCTGGTCTAGCGACATCACCGACTCCTCCACTTGTTCATCCAGCCGTCACACTCAGCCCCACCCCGTCACACTCAGATCTGTGGTCCCTTTGCCCAGCAGGCGTGTGTATGCGTCTACATCGTCTCCAGGGACACTTACCCCCCATCCTGCCAGCTCCTCGTTAGCCCGTGCTCAGTGAGAGGCAGGCAGGGACGGGGCTGTTTATTTGAACTAAAGCAGGGAGTAAACGCCGCTTGGCAGCTCCCGGGGAGTCCCGTCTGGCCCCTGCGGCTCTGAACATGCTGCAGAGCGCCTCCTTCCAAAATAAAGGGGAAGAGATTTAAGGGTGGCCTCTGCTGCCACCAATCACTTTAGTCACCCTCAATGCCTCTGCCCCGTGCACCTCTGGGCCATTGCTGGCCTCAGGGCAGGATCGCAGCTGGAGGGATGGGCACTGGGAAAGGAGACGAGTGCGAGATTTGCCACTTTCCCCTCCACTGACAGGCCCCAGACTGTGGGCCCCAGGGCAGGCTAGACTAGGCGTCCTACCCGGGCTCCTAAAGGAAGCTGGGTCATTGCTCAGAGGGGAGGCTGCCGAGGGGCCGCAGGAAAGGGAGAGGGTCATTCAGGTGGGGAGGGCTCTTCCCTGGTGCATCAGTAGCATGCGTGGTGCCCCAGCGGGGATGAGGGGGTGCTGCTGCTGGATTGTGGCTGAGCCAGGGAAGCCAGGGCCAGGCAGCTCGTGGTCCCTAGAGATCCTGGGCTCTCTTTGCCCCAGCACGCTGCCTCCCTCCAATCCCATCCTCCTTCGCTCCCCAGCCCAAACTGCCGAGTTAACCAGCTGCGGCGCAACTGCCCAGAGGAGCCCAAGCGTCGAGGGTGAGTGGGGAAAAAATCCTTACGCCTGAATTTGCAGAAGTGGCTCGCGATGGGAGAAGCCTGGATGTTGGGGGAAGGGGGGATTTGAGAGGCTAGGAAGGGGGGGATGTGCTGGGCACCCACCCTGGGACAATGAGGCCCTTTTGGAAGAGTCTTTCATTGGGCCCCCAAAATCACTAGCCACTTTTGGCCACGGACGCCCCGTTCTAGGTGCCAGGAAAGGCCATTCTATCGTGGCACAAGGAAAGGTCATGCAAAAGCCAAACCTGGCTGGCCAGTGCACTGGGGGTGACTTTTCTGAATGGCTCCTAATTGCACAGCCCAGGGCTGGAGCTGTTCACTGCAGATGTTCTTGGCATTAGTTTTATTCTCAGGAAATTTTGTTAATAAAAGTAGGAGCTAAAAGAAATTAAAGGAAACTGTCCCCTCCCCCACCCCCACCCCCAAGACAAGATGTGTTCTGGAGGGGGGCTGGGAAGGGGAATTAGCCGGCCTGTTTCCATGTTCTCTCCCCTCTCCCTGGAGCAGGATTTGCCCTCCTGAGCTCACACATTCTCGGCTCTGCTCTGGGCCCGGGCCAGCGCAGTAAAGCTGCCAAGCATCTCAGCCCTGGCTCTGCTTCCAACTGAAAAAGCAAAACAGAAGAAACGGATCATGTTGGAGATGGGGCAGGTAGGTCGCTTCGTGCTGCATGAGCCAAAGGCAGGCCAGCCGGGGGGGTTATGGCGCTAGCCGAATCCTCCTCTTCAGCAATCTGATCCCCACAGAGCAGGTCAGATGAGGGCTCCGCTCTGCGTTTTTACAGATCACCAGGAGGAGTATGGAACTGATCTGGCTGCCTTTCTGAACTCTGCAAAACCTTCTGCGGTTTGAGCCTCTGGAAAACAATGGCATACCGTAATTTCTCAAAGAGACGCCCTGCCCTTTGAAAACTCCAGCCGTGCTGTCATTTGAGGTGGGCACACTTCCCTAAAAAGACCATCTAGGAGCACATTACCATATTTTCAGGAGGCTATGCTCCCCCCGGGTGAAACATTGCACCGTCTTTGTCACACACCAATTTCAACTTCCCCACGAAGGGTTTAATTTGGATGGAAAGGGCTGTTTTTGTTTGGAATGAAATGACCCGGGAATGTTACAGGCATGTTTTCTGAGGGTTAGCAGCTCTGCCCTGGGCAGGGACCGCTTGCCCTTGGATCAGTGATAAGCCTGGCAGCAAAATCTGGTTTTAATAATCAGCCAGCGTTTAGCTTGTTTAGAATGGCTTGATTAGATCATGTTCTCCTAGGGAGGCCATCGGAATGGGATCTTTTCTGTGGTTAATAAATCTCAGACGTTAAATGCTTAATAATCAAGGAGTGTCTTATTATTTTCAACTCTGTTTTTGGAGACGACTTTGGAAATAAAGGGCTGCATCCAGCCGTCGCCGCAGGATCAGGGCTTTTGCACCTTTTCATTAGGGTGAAGATTCGACGTGCCCGTCAGGGAGCCTGGGGCCGTACTTGGGCCTCCTTGGCCGTGGTGCTAGCTGAGGTAGCTTCATGCATCACACTTCTGATGGCACGGCAGACACACCCTTAGAGATCTCAGCGTGCTTTGCAAAGCACCCGTAAGCAGCATCAGACTCACCAATGTTCAAACACCGGGTGTTCAAAATTCATAGGTCAGCTCCCTCCCAAAATAATCATGAGATTGTCTTAAAAAATCTTGAGATGTTTCCAAAGGTTCTCTTTGTTTGCCTTCTGGACCTGAGCCTTCGGGGTCACATTTTCCAGCTTTTCTCTGCAACCAGGAGGGCTAGAAACTTGTCTTTGAGACGAAAGCTGAGATTGCCCCATAACTCAGGATCCTGGAGCTCTGGCTCTCAGTACAACACCAAACACCACGAGGCTCACAATAAAATCGTGAGAGTTGGCAGCGCTGTTATGTGGCGCATCCGGCACGCACAGGTTAAGTGGCTTATCCAGTGTCAGAGCACGGACAGGAAATAATACAATAGAACAGCTCCGATTTTCTGGAGATGCTTTCGAAGTACGTAAGAACTTATTCAACTCCAAAGCCACCCGCTACCCTTATCCTGACATATTCTTTACTCCATTTCCTGCTTCCACACACAGTGGTTTAACAACTCAGCCAAATTCCTCTATCTTTGGGGTTTACACAGTAAACACAAAGAGACCGGCACAATGAATGAGCACTCCCCATTCTTCTCCACTTTTCTCCTTCCCAGCAGGCGAGCTGCCGCTCATTTCTTATATCAATGACTTGTGGTTTGGCCGGGGAAAGTGATTCTCCTCTCAAGAAGGCTCGACTTCATTTCCAGGACTGATTTCCTCTTTGCCTGTGTCACTAGGGTACCATGTAAAAGGTAACATTGCCAACAGACAGACGGGATGTTAATGTCGGTCTCTCTTTATGGTGCGACAGCTCAAGGCATCGGCCTTCTTGCGAACGTTGTTGGGACAGAGAGGGTGCAGGAGACGCCCACTGGAATGAACAGGAGCGTGTCTGACAACAGGCAGGATCTTGCCCTTCATTTCACAGACCCGTAACAGTCGAAAATTTCTTCCTAAGAGCAGCTGTCCAGTGAGCAGCTCCTGACGAGAAGAGCAGCGGGGCAGCTAAGGCTCAGAGTCGGACCGTGGCCTGGCAGAAATTGGTTTGACCTGGAGGGGGAGGGAGGTTGAGAGTCTTTTTAAACTAGGCAATTGTCACTGGCTTTAGGGGACAAACCGTGTCAAACAGGCTGAGCGCCGGCCGCACCCATCCGAATGAATTGAAAAGTAGGGGTCCAGCGGCTCAACACGTCGGAGCCAGAGTCACGTCAGCTCACACACTGACGCTGTCTCACACACGCACACGCACAGAGTCTGTTTCTCACCCATGTATCACACTCAGGTATCAGACAGGTGTTTACTGTTAGCACAGGATATTGCATAACCTTGTGATTTCCAACCAGCCAGATACATCACACACACACACACACACACACACCCCTGCCGCTATGTGGTAGCTCGCTGTTCAAGCTGGGGTCCTGGAGACCTTTGGAGACACTCGGGGGGCCATTATCGGATCTGGTTTTAATCTTGGGAGAGAGGACGCACCAATCCTCCGGGTGGGAGTGGAACTTCGTGATCCTCCCCCCACACCCTCAGCGTCAGTATTTTCCATTGGAGACTTTGCTGCTGCTATTTCCCTTTGTATCAGAGCCTGAAATAGGGTCTAAGGTACTGCGTGTCTCAGAGCCGGGCTGGAGTCCGATAAACCTGAGCGATCTGAGCCCAGAGCCAGTGGTGCCGGTCTGCGTACGGCCCCAGAGACCATCTGCAGCAGGAAGAAAGCTCATCGAAGCCGAGGCTGTATTGCACCTGGATTCAATTGCTTTGTACTGAATTTGGCCCAGCCCTGTATTTATTCCCTGACTTTGGAGTCGTTCGCTTGCAGGCCTCCGTGTCCGTGATGCTGTTTGGAAAGAGCATCCGCCGGTCCGCGTATGACTCCTGTGCCGATTGCTAAGTGCTGGCTACAGTGATCGGAGTCAAAGATTTCTCCCCTGCGGGGGGGCCTTAGCCAGCATTTGGGCACCGGACCTTTCGTGCACCAAGCAAGAGTCGTTCCCTGAGAGTACGGAGCTGCCATAACACTTGCCGATGGCTGGGGTGGCTCTGACATGAACTCCTGGGTCTGCGTAGCCCCTAAGGCCGATCAGGTCTGGACTCTAAGGTCCTGGCTCAGGCCTCATATGGCCCATTCGCCTCCAGGCAGTGGCAGCGATAGCCCCAAAATTGAGGGGATGGACTAGAAACCCCCTTGGACATTGCCTGTGTGGGTTTGATTCCTTCTGACAACAAGCTCCTAGAACCCCTTTGTGGGGAGGGCAGCTAGGCCTCAGGAGACCTGTGTTCAGTCCCAGCTCTGCCCCAGATTCCTTATGTGATCCAAGCCCCTGTTCCCCATCCGCAACCAGGGCCTAACCCGTCACTCCCCCACAGGCATGTTGTGATGCTAAAATCCCAGCGTGCTCCTGAGAGCCAGCTCAGGGCCTAGAGAGAAGGGGGAGACGCTCTGAGATGGTTTCCCTCTTTGCGGGGGATAAATCCCCTTGCTGACATTTCAACACAACATGGCAGAGAAGAGGTGAAGTCACGTGTGGTTTTTGTTTTAATTCGGCTGGTTGAGAAAGCATATAGGATTTCATATAACGTACAAATCATATAATAGAAAATCACAGCTTAGAGGCCCCAGCTGACACCCCAGCACCCACAGGATTAGTTGTGTAGGGTTTGTTTGTCATTTGCTTTTTGCAGCGATGTAAAGATAAAGTACATTTAAGAGAAACACATTAAATAACCGTGACAATTAAATAGAGCAATTACTGGTTGTCTTTCTGACAATCTAAAGCTTCAAGTTTACTGGGTAAAGAAGCAATAGCCTCTACACAGAGAGGGTTCTCCGAGCGAGGCACCGACGGATCCGTCAGAAGAGCAAACGATAAAAAAGCACACGGGTGCAGAAACCGACGAGATTAGCTGGCCTTAGCCTCATAAATGAGCATGTGTAAATACAGCATGAAACTAAAGAGAGATGCGATACAACGGGCAAGTCCTTTATGCCAGGGTGCTTTCTAATGAACAAAAAACGTAATGCCCTCACAAGATGCCTTTTTTCCAAAGAGACCAGTTTTTAGGCCAGGCTGCCATTAAATGGGAAAGTCTGTTGCTTTTTATAAGGTGCTCGCCCTCTCCTCATGAAACCAGCTAGGAAAGTCTTTTCTTAATCTGGGTCTGGAAAGTGTCCTGGGTGTGTCCAGAGGGAATACATGAGGCCAGGCGTGGCTGGTCCATCCCGGCTGCGCTCCCGAGTGTGCTAAGCACATCTAGCAAGGATGCACCTGCTATGAAGCTAACTGTACCAGGTGTGTGCAGGCAGAAGACACCTGCTGTGAGGCTGAGTGTATCAGCTCAGTCCACGGAGGAGTCACCCGCTGCGCTGCTGAGTGTGCTGTCCCATAGAAGGTTCCTGACCGGCCTGCAGCCCAGCCGGGCACTCGGAGGATCACCAGGAAAGGGGGGGAAGGAAAGGATGGCAGGTGAAACCCAGCAGAATCCCCCCACATGCTGGAAGTGGAAAAGTGAGAGATTTAGCCCTTGTGCAATCGAGTGGTCCTGTGACACCCAGAGGGTGGCCTTCCCCCGCAGTGCAGAAGGCCTGCCCAAGCTCTAAGCAGCACGTACGTCCCACTGGAGACCTGCGTGGTGCAGAGGCCTGGTGCTGGCCATCTGCCTGGGGCTGAATTTCACCTCTGGAACGTGGCTAGCAATAATGCAGCGGGGAAGGTAGCTCCCGAGCCTTGTGATCTCAGCAGCACAGACCCCTTTGTGTCTGGAGCCAAGGGAATCCAAGCTGAGCCAACGGGAAACTCTGGAATGTGATGGGAAGAGAGGGCTGACTGTTATGGGCAGATAGGATAAGGGCTGAGTTACAGGAACCTCCTGGAAAATACACCCTCCACTCTCCCCGTCCCTCCTGGAAGCAGCCAAGGTGCTGAACACAAAGGCAGCCTGAGTCTGTCCTCATTTCAGTGCTGGTTTCATGGTGTGCTAGCAAGACCAGGTCAGCCCATGGTGGCTGGCCCCGGGGATCGGCTACACCCCATAGTCCATTGTGTGCTGCTGATCAGAATTTTCCAGGGTCAGGGTCTCGCTTTTCACCCGGGGTTTGCTTGAGTGAGCCTTGAGCAAGGGGTTGGATGAAGGGCCGCGCGGGCCCCTGCTGGTCCCCACTCGAGGGCTACCCAAGCAAAGTGGCTCAGTTTAGAATTCAAGGCTGCCAGCACCCCAAACTCCTGCAGGTTCTACAAGTTCGGCCTCTTCTGTGGCCACCAGCAGCCAGGGCTCAGAGGCCAATGAACCAGGCACAACAGATGCTTTCCCCGAGCCACCTGCCATGCTGCAGGAGTAAGAGCCTAATGGTGCCAGGAAGGGCAGCAGCCTGACCTCAGAAACGCTGCCGAAGGCAGGGCCCTTCCTACATCACTGTTCTGACCACAGCCAACAAGTGAAATAAGCGAGTGTTGACTCCTGGCCTGAACTCGCCCCTGATTTCTGGTGCGAGGTGGAACTCGGGGATGAAGGTTTGTGTTTGGAATCCGGTGCAGCCTGAAGGGGGTGGTGGGGAAAAGCCATAGGCTGGCTGAAGGGAGAGATTCATTCTGCTCTGGAAGGGGGGAGGGGGGAGCATGTTTACTTAATGACCCGCCCCCCACATACACAATAACACACACTCAGCCAGCCCAGCTCCATTCACAAACACGCACCTTCACACACGTTCCTCTTCTGGCCACCTGAGGAGCCCTGCTTAACTCCCTGGCTGCCCTCTCCTTTCTGGGGTGCAACAGACGGCCTCTTTCTCCAGGGCTAGGCTGGGAAACCCCCCCAGGCTGAGCTAATCATTATGTGACGGTGGGTGAGCGGAAAGGTGAGAGCTGACAAAGAAACAGAATAATAAATTCTGGGTCTGATACCCCCCCACCACAACCACAGACACACACTGCACCTCATCTATAACCCGTGCAAAATGAGTGTGAAACGCGCTCACTTTGGGGAACATTTCACACGCCTGTCAATGACTTCACAATGAGGGAGGTGGGGGTGGGTCAGGCCCTGGGGTTTGGCTTGTTCTACCTCCGTAGAGCTCTTTTTAAATGTTTCTTTGCCCCACCCTGGAAGCTGACCAAATTCAAAACCCACCACCTGAAGGGTGTGTGCAGTGGGGTGGTGCAATGGGGGAGGGGTTGTGTATGTGCGCTGTTTACACTGCATGTCATTGTTACACAAACAGGGGGAAAGCCAAACAACAAACTGAAATACAGAGCCCAGTTCAAGGTCCTTGCCTGCTAATCCAAGCTCTCCGTGGGATTGGTCCTGGCTACCTGAGAGATCCCCCCCACCCCCCACCCCCTCGACCGTGAACTTCTACGGTAGCTGTATTCCATGGGAACAATGAAACGTCCAGCGAAGACCAGGAAGCTCTAAGCCAGGACCTGAGCTGGCGCTTAGACTACGGAACTCACTGCCACAGGAGATAAGATACCGCACCTCATGACGCTCACAGCTAAACCCAGCGCCCTCTCTCCCCCCAACCCTGTAATAGCTCCCCATTCACAGCAGAACTTGCACTTTCCTACAGATAATCCTCACTTTTAAAAAACCTAGACCACTTCTTGATTGCAAGCGAGGAGGAAAAATCTCACTGTTATTCAGAGCGAGGCCAGGCCTGGATTTTCCATTTCATGGGAAATTCCGTGACTCTGGCATTTTTGCTGTTCTGCAATAGAGCCAAACCCAACCAAACCAAAAATTAAACGTCCCATGCAACAAAATTCCGAAAAAATTTAATTCTGGGTTGATCAAAATGATTCGTTTTGATAAATTCGAAAGAGTTTGTTCTGCTCTCGCCCATTCCAGCTCATTTTTAAATATAATCCCCCGGAATTTCCTTTGGAAAAGTCGTTTTGAAATTAAAAATCAAAAAGTCGAAGCGGTCCGTTTGGAATCTGTCAAAATGGAACATTTCGACATGATAAGAATGCTTCGCAATGAAATTTAGCTGAAATCCACCCATTTCTGAACCATTTACATTTAGCCCAAAAGGACATTTTTTGTTGGAAACCCACGTCAATGACAAATTTCTGGTACTGTTGGCTTTACTTCTGGTGGGGTGGCCGCTGCAGATACCACAATGAGGGGCACCAACGTAAGAGCCCAGAGAGCTGGACCCAACCAGCCCTTGAGGAAGAGGAGAAGCTGTGAGAGTATCCACAAGGCTGCGAATGCAGCTGTACCTCAAGCCACGGAGCTCCACGCAGCCACAGCGAGGCGGGCTAGATGGGAAGGGATCTGCAGGGCAGAATAGGCTGAAAGCCCCTGGCTCTAACCTTTTCCACGAAGCTGGGCTCCCACTAAGAGCTGCCGCCTTCGTGCTCCTCCAGCACTCGCTCCAGTAAGCTGCTGTCCCCGGCTGGAGCCCGGGTGGAAGGGGGTGAGCAAGCTGTCAGGTTTTGCTTGGATTTGTGCTGTCAGGGGCCTTGTCTGCCTGGGCTTCTGCCTCCTGCAGCCTGTTGTGTTTTCCAGTGGAAAACAAACCAGGCCTGGACCTCACCGACCGCCCAGAAACAACGAGCCTATCTGATCCGCCCCTGGCTTCCACAGGGACGTGCCCTGAAACCCCAGAGCTCCAGCAGGGAGTGGGGCCCGCTCACAGGCTCCCCGTCACCGGTCATTGGCAGAGATCGCCACAGGCAGGGAGCCCAGGTCAGACATTTCAGGCCCTGTACACGACTCTCCGGACAGGGAGAGCCTGTCTCCAAATGCACCCTCTGCCTGCCTAGATACACCCTGGAACCCGCACCCCCAGCCGGAGCCCTCACCCCCTCCTCCACCCCAACTCCCTGCCCCAGCCCAGAGCTCCCTCCCGCACTCTCCACCCTCCATTTCTGGCCCCACCCCGGACCCTGCACGCCCCTCCCGCACCCCAACCTCCTGCCCCAGCCCAATGAAAGTGAGTGAGGGTAGGGGAGGGCGAGCCACCGAGGGAGGGGGAATGGCGTGAGCGGGGCCAGGGCCTCAGGGAAGGGGCGGGACGGGTGTCCGGTTTTGTGCAACTAGAAAGTTGGCAACCCTCGACACAACACACGTCGCCTGGCCGTTAGAGGGGGCGGGAGAGCTCCAGGGGGGCCGATCCCCACCACCCACTGTCCAGCTGCTCCTGCAAACCAGGGCTTTGCAGGGGAAACTTTGCCTTAGCTCTGCAATAAGAAGGAAGGTCCTATTGTGGGGGGGCGACAGCGTTCCTGGGCTGTGCTGAGAAATAACCCTGCGACTCCCCCCACCCCGTACGTTCTCATGGCTGCCTGCAGTGGCTCCGCCGTGAGGCTGAGCGTGGGGGCCTCGCTGTATGTGGGGGGGCCAGCTCCACGCAGCCCAAAACCAGGCGGCCGGCCTCAAAACATGGCGAGGCTGGCTTAAAAAAAGGGAGATCTAAAAGCGATTGGTTTGGGTCTCGTTTTATTTGTCTTCTGGGTTTGCAGCCTTTCGGGTGCCCCTGGGTCAGCGTTCAGGCTTCCCCCTGCAGCCAGCAGGGCGAGAAATGTCCCGCTTGTTAAAGGCCCGCCAGAGTTCTCCCCGAATTGCATGACTGCGGGGACTCTGAGAGGCAGATCTCGTGGGGCTCACAGCAAGTGCGAGCGACGAGCCAGGAAAAGCTGTAGCGGGATCTTGTGTCCTTTGCTACCTGCCTCCCTCAGACCTTCTCAGACGTCTCCTGTCACCCACCCTGTATGCTCCCACCCACACGTATGTCACTGACACAGATACACGCTGCCCTGTGTGTCAACAGGACACATCAACACAATCTAGGAACCCGGGCACATCACAACAAGGGGGCCTCTCCTGGCTCACCCCCCCAATCACCCACACATGAACTGTCTGGTGGGCAGCCCATTGGTACTCCTCTTGGGGAGGGCTGGCAATCCCCTCCTCCCTAGACAGGCAGGTGTGGCAGCAAGGTCCCCCCCTCCCCAGTACTTACCTGACCTGCCGGGGTGTATCTGTTTGGGGCGAAGGGGAACCGGCCCACTGCACGCATCTCTTTCTGCCATACAGAGTCCTCTGCTGGGTGGGGTTGGCAGGGCCCCCAGAGTGGCAGGGCCTGGAGTTAACACCCCATTGAAATGAGCGGAGCAGGCCCCCCTCTCCGAGCTCTTGTTTCAGGCTGTCTGAAGACTCAGGAAGATCTCACTGCATCCGTAAGTAGCACTTGGGTCATATCATTGCGCGTTTCTCTGCCATCATGAGGGTTAGCAACTTACTTCTTCTTCTGCCAAATGAAAGCGGAGATTCGGATGCAATGACATGGCTCCCAGTGCTGGGGCCCTAGATACAAGCCTGTAGTCCCCACGCCTTAATCTGGCAGGCACAGGAGAAGGCATGGGAATGCAGGGAAATCCTAGCACACCATATGGTGAAACCACATTGAAAAAATGGGGGCAGTAGCGGGTAGGGCTGCGAATCCAACAGTCCTGCAGCCACCCTGAGCAGGGCCATGACCCGGCGTCTAATATAAGGCAGATACTTCGCGGCAGCACTGAGGCGACCCTGGGGGCCTGTGTCTGTTGCTCTCCGTCATCGGACTTTGGCAAAGTGATCGAGAAAGAGCCTCTCCTTCCCTCTGGCTGCTGCAGCACATCCCCGCGCCTGCCCCGGAGACAGCCCCAGGGCCAGCAAAGCCACAAATCCACGAAGCCCCCGCTGGCTGGGGCAAGCGAGAGCAAAGTGGGAAGTTGTGCGGGGTGGGGGGGGGTCACACCGGGAGGCTGGCCGGGGGCCGGAGAGGCTGAGGGGTAACATACCCCTGAGTGTGACGTCCCTACAGTTACTCGTTGCTAGTGGTCATGTTGGCCTGGAGGCCTAGCCCCACCCCCCTTTCAGCCAGGGCGGCCCCTGTCCATGCACAGAGCCCAGGGTAGAATTGCAGTGTTGGAATCAAGGGGCCCGCGGGCGGGGGGTGCAGGGCAGAGCGGCTCTGAGGTGCAGGGGGCGCGAGGGCATGAGCACATCTTGGCATCCCCCGAACCCAGCGAGGTTTGTTTGTGGTCGTGTCCCCTTCCTTTCCACTCAGAAACAGCACCAAAGGGTTGGCTCGGCCCCGGCCGGTCGCCAAGGAAATCTCCCTGTCCCCCGTTTACCACCGAGTCACTCTCGCACGCCGTCCACAGACTGGTGGCAATCCAGGTCGCCCTTCAGCTCCGGGCTTCCCGACAGCTTGATGCCAGTTTTCCGGTCCACGCACCAACACTTCCCACGCTGCCCGTCCAGGGCTGGGTGACACTGCGGATGGGACAGGAGGCTCTGGTTAGTCCGTGCTGCGCTGGCAGAGGGGCACGTCCGGCCCTGCCCTGGCAGAGGGGCACGTCCGGCCCTGCCCTGGCAGAGGGGCACGTCCGGCCCTGCCCTGGCAGAGGGGCACGTCCGGCCCTGCCCTGGCAGAGGGGCACGTCCGGCCCTGCCCTGTGAGCATGGGGAGCAGAATCCAGCAATACAGCCAGGGCCATTCTCTACTTTCTGGACACGATGGGCTCAGGACAGCGTCCATTGACTTCAGCAGGCTCCCCATGAACCCGACAGACAGCACAGCACTAGACTGTACCTTGCTGGCCCAGGCCCCATAGTCCCACTGGCTTCAAGGAGGGACTAGAACCCGCGCCAGGGGACGTGCTGGGCAGAGCCACTGCGGGCCTGAGGCAGAAGTGATGCTGAAGGGAGGAGGTGCCCGTTCGGGCTAGTGGCGAATGGGTGAACTGGCCCAGGCGGGTCAAACGCCTCCCACCATGTGGGTGCTCCCAGTGGTTCTTTGCCCAGCTTTTGGCCCTTCCGGGCCAGGATCCCAAAGCACCCTCTGGCGATGATTAATTCATAGCCTGGCAAACCCTCTGCGAGGCAGGGGAGCGGGCACCGGGTCCCCTTTGGAGATGGGAAGACCGGGACCCGTGGAGGCGAAGGCTGTTTTCAGTGGTCATCCCCACTAAGTTTGGGGGCCCGACTTGAGACCCCTGGGGCCTGGCTTTCCAAGGGGCCAAAAACAATGAGCTGCGGATGCTGAACACCCCAAATTAGGGGCTGTAGCTTGGTCCTCGGTCACCCAGTTGGGCTAGAACCCAAGAGTCCAGATTCTCATGCCTGTGGGTCAGCCACAGCCTTAGCTATACAATGGGTGTGTGCCCCTCTCCGGCTGCCCTTGTCCCCGACACCCAGGCTGGGGATGCTGCTGGCAATGGGGGCGCAGGCCGTACCTGTTTGGGGTGGAAGTTCCCATTGCGATCACAGTTCGGGATGGGGATGATGTACAAGTCCTCGTGGGTGCGGGTCTGGGATGCGGCCAGCCTCTCCAGTGCTCGGTGCAGCTCGCTCTGGCACGACCCCTGGGCCTGCACAGAAAGCATTGATCGGAGCCCAGCTCAGGGGAGGAAGAAGACCCCCTCCCTCATTCCGCCTGTACAGGCTGGAGGCATCCTCTCCCCTCAATGGCCAGATACCCACCAAGTGGCAGTGAGCTTCCTCTCTGGAGGAGGGGATTCCCTGGAGGAGGGGATGGCTGCAAACTCCACCCCCCCTCGGCATGAGAGTAAAATCCCCCCTGGGTGTTTGGAGAGCCCCACTCCCTGCTTTAGCCCCTGTAATGCCTGGGGACCAAGGGGGACATTGCTCATTTCCCCTTGGTCGGGGTCGGTGTTGGGGGAGCGTGCCCAGCCCGCCCCCAGTGGGGAATTTCCTTTTCTGGGGCGCAGTGAGCAGTGAAAAGCTAGTCCCCGGGTTAACAGGACGGTGCAGCCCTGGCAAACCAAAGCTACCCCATGCTGGCTGCTTGCACGACAGACCTGCCCACTGGTCCCCGCTCTGCAGCCCCAAACCCCAGTCACTTGCTGGGCACTGAGAGGCCCCAGGGGGTGAGGGGTGAAGGGAGTGGATCACAGGCCCGCGCAGCAGCTGCCCCCAAGCCAAAGGGAGTGGGCTGCCAGGGGAGAGGAAGGGGCATCTCACTATCTGCCTCGTCTCCTCCCGATGATGCGAGTTCCCGTTGCTCCTCATCTTCACGCCGCTGTTCACCCGGTCGCGGGTTTTTGCCTGCTGCTTCAGGAGACATTTCCTGTCCTGGATGCTACACGGGCTGAAGCTGTTGTTGGGGTGGTCGATCTCCTCCTTATCTGCAAAATCGGAAAGTCAGGGAGAGACGGGAGCTGTGATTCGGGCCGGCTGGGGCAGGAGCCTCGCGGAGCGATATCCAGGAACTGGAGACAGCGCTGCCCCTCGTCAGCTCCCCCTCCCTGCACATCCCTGCCCCCGCCCTGCATGGAGGCATCAGGTAAGTTGGGCGATGGCCCTGGTGCAAAGCTGCAGGGAGTTTGTTACAGGATTGACTCAGCACGTGGCTCCCAGGTGCACTTAATATGCTTTGCACAGGCCCCCGGGCGCATAGATAGCGAGGACAGGGCGGCTGCTCAGATTCTCCCCGAATGCCCCAGCCCTGCAGCATGAGAGCCCCACGGTGCTGAGCCGCACCCACCGCAGCGCTGCTGGGGCCGCGTAACCTGTCAGGGAAGCCTGGGCCAAGCCTGGTTCGGTGGAGCTTGCTCCTGTCTGCGGTTCTGCACCGGCAGCTAGTGGTGACCCCTGTGAAACGAAGCCCCAGGCCAGCTCCAAGTGAAGCCTTTGCTACAGACACCCCCATTCGCGTGTTGGTCCCACTCGACGAATGCCCCCATCGAAAACCTCACCCCCGGGAAGTGCCCCAGCAGAGCCCCAGGCTGGAGGAGTCCCGGGGATTCAGCAAAGCCCTGACGTACAGGGGTCACGGACGTCAGCGCCGGGCTGGACCAACCTTCCCACCTCCTGTTGGGGGTGAGGCGTGGCCAGACTGGAAGCGTTGCTCCAGCCCCCCGGCACGCTGCCTTCACCGGGGTCACACGCGCAGGGTCAAAGCAGGACAGAATAACACGAGACTTTAACTCAGATCGTTACATGGGGCTGTGACTGGCGATTCCCTCTTCCCCGCTAGGTGAAGGCCCAGCCCGTTAAACCAAGCCCTAATACCGCGCGTTAACGGGGATAGAGAAGCCGGCAGCGTGAGCTGCTTTCCCAGCCGCCTACAGACACTAGCGTGGAGCTGGGCTGGCTCCTCATTCACCGGCCAAGACGAGGGATTTGTCCAGTTCCACCAAACCAACGTTTCTTGCCTAAATGTCACCCAGCCGCTTCATAAGTTCAGAAACCTCGGGTGCTTTTCATGGCACTTCAGGCATTTCCCCCTCACCTTTCTGACTAGTCTCACTGATCTGTACTAAATTCGGGCCAGGTGTGGACAGACTCAGGAAGAAGAGTCTAAACAGACAAAGAGTCCGGAGAAAGCCCGGATCCTTCTCCCCATTTCATAGACAGGGGAACTGAGGCACAACGAGATTACGGACACACCCAAGGCCATACGTTGAAACAACAGCACAGCTGGGACTAGAACTGAGGTCTCTTGAGTTCCCGAGCAGGGCCACAGCGCTCGATGGCACGTAGCCAGGGCGTGTCGGCCTGTCTAGCTGGGCGTGTCTCTGTCCCCCCATCACTGCAGTAGCCACACAACTCATACTCTTTATTTATCCCGGTGCCCATATCCCCATTGGAACTGCAGCAGCCGACGAAGCAGGAGGGAAAAGCTGGGAACTGATGCACCAGTGAGTGCCAGGTTAGTGCCCCGGCACTGGGCCTTTCTTCCTCTCCGTAACTCTGAGGCCATCCTCCTCTTCGTTCTTCCAGCCATTGGCTTGGAGGGAAATTCACCAGGACGGGACGCAGGAAATGTCCTTTTCCCTCCTGGCCAGCTTTTGTTGTGGCCCCTGCGGGGAGCTTGGCGCCCGTGAGTTTGTTTCCATGCAAATCTTCCTAGTGCCGCTTGTCACTGCTGGATTTTCCCAAGCTGCCCGCCATGGTGCCCGGCAGCTGCCCAGCCTGCCTCTCCAGAACGACCCCGCCACCCGCTCAGGGGCACCTCGCCAGCAATCCCGGCTGCAGCCCAAAGAGACGGTTTCATAAGCAGCAGCCAGCTTTGGCCCCCAGCCCCACTCCGAGCTGGCCCACTGACAGCCCCCTTCTGGGCAAGTTCCCAGCTCCATTTCTGTGCCCAGTTCGTTCCCTCCCACCGGGACTCCAAAACGCTTTTGCGCTCGAGCCCTTTTCCAAAAGGGCTGAATAAAAGTTTCCATCCATTATGTAAAAGTTGGCCTTGCTCCCGGGAATGTACGTAGGATACAAATGGGTTTGCACATCAGCCCCTCTCCGGAGCAGCCTCAGCAGTTCAGCGTAACCTGCCCCTTGTGCAGCCATTGCGGGGCAGGGGGGCAGCAAGAGTGCCTGGCTTGAAACTGTCTTCTCCCCCAACCAGCATCCCTCCTCCAGCTCCCCATATGGCCGCTGCTACCTCCAGCCCCACACCTCTCCCCCAGGCCCCTCTCGCTGCCTGGCCCCAGCCGCTTGTCAGCCTTGACTGTTTTTAAATGACAAGCTATAAAGACACAGTGTTTTCCAGCCTGGTTGGTTACTGTGGGGTGGGGCGTGATGCGTGTGGGTGTCAGTCACTGGTGTGTTGTTGTAGGGTTGCACACCGGTGCTGTTTTCATGAGAGAGGAGCTGCTCGGGTATGCTGGGCTGCCTACCGGGGTTTGTTACTGCAGGGCTGCATGTAGGTGTTGGGGGTTTTTAGCAGTAGTTGTTCGGGGTGCTGCGCTGCATACCTGGGTTTGTTATTGTAGGGTCCCCTGTGACGCATGCTGGGCTTTATTATTATTGGCTGGCTGATGACAGCTGGCCCCCAAAGAGGGGCTGTCCCAGTGACCCCATCCCCATCCTCCCATGCACCCTGCCCCTCCCTCCTGCCCTCTAGGGACGGAGAATGTCCCATCCATGAGGACCCAGAGCATTCGCTGGGGTCCCCTGTGCGATATCCCGCGTCAGCGCTGACATCCTGCATGTGGCTCCCTCCCCTATGCCAGCAACATCCCCCCCACACCACCACCAACATCCCCCCACCCCCGGCTCCGGAGGCCCCTCGGGCCAGGTGATGTGTCCGCAGCTCAGGTCCAGCAGCTCCCTTTGCTAACGGAGGCTGGGGCCCGTGGCAGGACCCCGTCTGACAGGAAAGGCACGGCAGGCTCTGTGCAGCGCCAGGACCCCCACCCCACAGGCCAGCTGGGACAGTCTCTCCGGCTGGCGTTTCCCCAAGAGATCTGTCACTACCCGGGATGGTAACCGCAACAAACTCCCCCTCCCTGGCCCCCCACCTCTATGTCTACCCGCTAGGCCCGAGCGGGCAGCCGGCCAAGGAGACAGCTACACTTTCCTCACTTTGCTCTGGGTGCACCCAGCAAGGTGGCCAGGAGGCCAAAGAGGGATCTGCTCAGGGGCCCCTGGCTCATGGCATAACCCTCGCCCAGGGCATCTCGGTGGCCCAGGCTGATCCCCGCTGGGAAAAGGGTTTAATGCCAGCACGTTGCCCGCCCCCCGCATCCCTGGTCCGAATCCGGATTGGCCAGATCTCGGGGCGCTCTTGGGACGAGCGTTTCCCCCGTGCCTACATAACCCCACTGACTGAAGTGGAGTGACGCCGGCTGCCACCACCGCTGTATTTAAGCCCTGCACTGAACGGGACGCGGCTTCGCTGGATGAGTTTGGCAGGAAGGAAGCATGGCCTGGTCTGGCCCTAGAATGGCTGGAGTCCTGCGAAGGGGAGAGCAGCGCCACTGCGGCTAAAGCTGAACACGGCTCCTCCTTCAGCTCACGCGGGAGCTGCTTCCAGACCCAGAGCTCACGGGTTCAAGTCCCAGCTAGGGACTGACTCCTCGGAGAAAAGACGCGCAGGCCAGAGCTCTTCTGCTGGGCTCCCAAATTCTGGAGATCTGGAGGTTTTAGAAACCCCCAAGTTTCTCCAAAAAAGGGAGACACCCCAAATCAGGGGCCACCTCTGAAAAGTGAGGCCCGAAGGGCCGTGAGATCCTCCAGCTGGGCTGCACTAACGAGGCAGGAGGTGGCAAATCGCCCACCTTCCCAGCCCCGGGCGGCTTTCGGCGGACCCAAGACCGTGCCCATCCATGCCAGGGCGGGTGCCTGGAGCGATGCTTCTGTCCTATTCGCACCTGGGATAAAACAAGGACACCAACTGGAGGCCTAACGGGCATCGTTACACAGTAACGAGCTCCGGCCCCCTGCCTGCCTAGATGGCTCTCTCAGTGACGGGCTGATTCAGACCCCCCCTTCCCCGCTTTCGTTCTAGCACTTTATCCCTGCGGCATGGAAAGCTGGCGCCGGTCTCCGCCAGGCCCTGCACATCAGCTCCTTTCCCTGGCCGAGGCTTTCGCTCTGGAAATGCACCGTGTCCAACGAGCTCAAGTTTCATTGTCTGAGCTCCAGCGGCACCGAGAGTCCTGAGAGCCAACAGGGACGGGCTGGCCGGCTGAGCACGGCCTTGGGCTCAGGGGGGTGCTGCCCGCTGCTGGGGGAGCGCTGTGGGGCTGCCCTTCCCCAGTGATGTCCTGCGGCGGCATGAAGGGCGAAGGGCAGCCCCAGCGCACCCACCAACCAGCCCAATAAGTGGCCCTGAACTTTCATCGACCTTTTGGGCGGGACTCACAAAAGTTGAGTTAAACTACCCCCCTCTACCTCAACCCTCCCCCCGGTTCCTTTCCAGCTTCACTGTGGCCTCTGCACCTGCCCTGCTCTGGGATGCCAGACACTGTGCGGCCAGATCCACTAATACTTCCCCTTACAAAAACACAGCCTGGCTGGACAGTGTAAGGCCTCCGGGGCTTCCCTCGGGATCCCAGGAGTTTGGAGCCACCACCTGGATCCCGCTGCACCACACTGGCCATCCCTCAGGCAGGACACTGCAGCGTTCGAGGAGGTGCGGGGAAGAGGAATGAGAATGATCAGGGCCTGAAAAGACTCTCCCAGAAACGTGATTGAAAATATTGGGATTGTTTGCCTTAGAGAGGACACAAGAGGGGACTGGGCAGTAGTGAGTAGTCTAGAGAAGGGAGGTCTGGACTTTCTGCTCTCCCGGTCTCACAACACAGGAAGAATGAACCAGAATGGGGGGCCTTTCCAAACCAATGCAAGGAAATACTTCACAGAATGCGTAATTAGACGGCGGAACTCATTGCCACAAGATTATTGAAGCCAAGATCTTAGCAAGATTCGACGAGGGACTAGACCAGTACCTAGCTAATGAGAGCGATTGTAGTAAATCCTGTAACAAGAGCTTTAGAAAGGATATTAAACCTCCTGCTCCGGGGTTTGTGCTGCTCTCTAACTACAGGGGTTAGAAACAGAGGCTGTTGACTGCAGGTCTCTGGCACGTTCCTCTGACGCTCGTGGTACTGGCCAGATGGGATCCTGCCCGGGATGGCCTGAGCCAGGGCAGCGAACAGACGGGCCTATCAAATGGGATGGGAAGTTTAGATTCTCTTCCGCCGCTGTGCATGATGGTAGATTGGCCTGGTCTAAGCCCCCCACCCCCGCTGCTCAATTACCTCTGGCTATTGCTTTGATGTGTGCTTACAGGGCACTCACACAGACGCCCGCACGCACACACAGATACACACGCATGCGCACACCCATGGGTACACACGCACGCGCACCCAGGCAGGCACAGTCCTAGGGAAACCAAGGACATCAACAGTCACGGAACGTGTGAGCCCCCTCCGCTCGCCCTTGGGGGAAACGCCCCTAAACCGTTTGCCGTTCACTCAGCGTCCTCCAGACTCAGCGAACATCGGCTGGGCTGGGATTCTGACCTCAGCGCCGTTCCCATGGGCCCTCTCCACCTTCTCGCCAGACCAGCCAGTTGGCAGCAGGGCAGCCCATCCTCTGGGCTCTGCCTCAGTCAGACGCTCCGACATCCCTCCCCACGGTCGGGAGCGCTGCTGCTCAGCCCAGGTCCAGCTGCTTTGCCAAGGGGGCAGGCGCCGGAGGCCAAAGGTTTCTGCTCCTTTGAGATCGGACAGCATGTCCTTGCTGAGCGGAGCACATTGTGGGAAGCAGGATTTTCCCAGGATGCTCTCTGCTGTTCCCAATGTGGCCCGGCCCCCTTTTTGTTTTGTTTGAGATTCATTTACAAGCTGTCACTTGCCAAAGGAACTTGAGCCTGTCCCTGGGACTCCGGGGAAGGAACTGGGCACAAAAGGCTGCATCCAGGGTGGGAAGAGGCCAGGGCCAATGACATAGCATGCCTTGGAAATGGGACATGGGGTTTGCGTCTGCAGACCTTCCCGTGCTCGTGTGGCTGCGCACAAGCAGGAGAGCCATGCCCTCTGCTCCGGGGAGTCAGAAACCACCAGGCATTAACATACACCGAAGGGGAGAGTGGGAAACAATTCTAGGAATAAAGAAGTTAACCTCAAGCAGAGTCCAGTTCTGAAATCCAGAGTCTTGGCAGCCTGTCTGGGTGAAGCGCAGCTCCAGGACTGCAATACCGGACGCTGGCGGCTGGGAGATTTGCCGTCATGGGACCAGAGCTGGTTAGCGTAGCATTTTTAAAAAGCTGCAGGTCCCTTTGATTTCAGGATCCTTAAAGGTCTATGGTTGGTTCAAACAACATTTTTCCACTGCATGTGCCGGGCTTTTTCTTTTCTGTCTTTGCCGTGCAAACCGTTTCCACAGCCGCAGGGCCGAGCCGTCGTGTCACTAGTGAGGTCTCCTGCTTGTGACGGCCGTGTCATGGGCTCAGTCTGTCAGCAAAAGGGGGCATCACATCTGCAGCCACATACACTTTGAAGATGTGCCGATGAAATAAGAAAGTGCATTCTCTCTCTCTCTCTCTCTCACACACACACACACACACACGATTTGCCTGGTTTTGGAACCCAGCTCTGTGGAGGGTTAAAACTATTCAGTGGTGGATTTTATCCTGACCGATTTGGGCTATAACAGAAATGAGACAGGCCCCAAGAAATCCGTTCACTATTGGACACTGTTAGCCCAGTTTCATAGAGCAGACAGATACAGAAACCCACGCTGCTTGTAACAGGGTGTAGCACGGTCCAGTTCCACGTGCAGTTACAGCTTAAGCTAATCAATCGTGCAGAGGAAGAAACAATTTCCCAAAGAAATTTGGTGAAATGCCATCAATGCGCAAAACGATAGAAAGCCCCCTTGATTTTTAAGAAGTGTATCAGAACTGTAGTTTTTCTCTCTCTAGTGCCTGGGACCTGTCCTCGGAGTCAGATTTACACGCCTGACTCCCACAGATCCTTTAGAAAATTCCCAGGCGGAAATGGTCATATGAAATAAGGCAAGATTTGGTTTTAATCATAACACCAAATCTAACCTGCTCAGGGAGATTTTTGTACCAAACAACTCGGTTTCAGCACAAGCAAAGATGAGCTGTGCTGACTTCACTGAAAGCCCTCTGTACACAGCGACGGTTCCTGGCACCAGGAGGTGAGAAATTCTGCTGATTTGCCAAACTCTAGCAGAGTTTTACAGATAACTTGGCCAAAATCTGAAATCTGCCTAAACCAGCCTGGTAATTTGACCTGCTGGCAATCAATACCTGGAAGGGCCATGCCAAGGTTATCTCCTCCTGCACTTCACTGGAGTGCGGTGACTCCTTTCCATCACATAATCACACCTCTCCACCGGCCAAGATGCCAAGTACAACAAGGGGACACGAAAAAAAACATTCAAGCAGCAAACTGCAAATGCCCTTCCTGTGCTGTGACGACCTCCCTCTGTAGCCTCCACTGCAGGGATCCATCCAGCTCTGAACTTCACCCAGCCACACGGGGAGGAGAGTTTTCAAGGCAAGGGCAAGCAATGACCTTGCTCTCCTCTTTGGAGGAGCCAGGGCTGGACGTTGGTGCAGTTCTCTTCACACACAGGGAGGAGAGAGAAGGGGAGCCATTTTTCAGGCTTCATCTTCACTGCCACAAGAGGAGGGGTTTCACCCGGAGATGGGGGTACGTTGAGCTAAGAACGCCAGGGCCTCGTCTCCACCAGGGAGAACTGGCTTGATGTAAGAACACACTTTTTTTGCAGTGAAAACAGCCTCGGGAACTCAGCCCTGGATTTGACGCTCCTCTGTGATGACAACCCCAGGAGGCAGGGTGGGTGCATGGCCCAGGGGACACAGTGAGCACCCAGAGGGATGTGGGGTGCCCGAGCTGCGCGAGAACCCCGCCAGCATTGACGTGGCCTGAGAGCAGCCGGGAGGGGTCACGTTCGACAGCCCGACTTCCTGCTAGCCACGGCCCTGGCAGGCTCTGATCCTGCCTCCACTTTGGAGACTCGAGCCGTAGGCGTTGCTCACCCCTGCCTGACTCCCAGCCTGTGCCTCACAAGGCCTGGGGTCCAGGGAATCGCTTTCCCCCGTGGAGGATCCTACAGGGAACACTTTAGACCAAACTGCAGGGATGCCACCAGATGCAGCGAGCGCCTGGATATTCCACCTGCTTCAGCAGAGACAGCATGGGGTGGATCAGAGCTCTGAGCCTGCGGACGCTGTGCCCGAGGGAGAGAGCTGCACTGCGAAGATGCAAGAAGACAGACCCGGCAAACCAGGCTACGCAGCAATGTAGGGTAACATTTGCTCCAGGTCTGGAACACACGGCAGAGCCTTTGCTAGCCCAGCCTTGGGAAGCCCACTACAGACACTATTAAGCCACCCAGCTGCCACCCCCGGCCCTCCCTGCTATGAGTCAGTATCATTAACCCCATTACAGATGGGGAAATTGAGGCACTTAGCGGGGCAGTGGCTCAAGTCACTTGACCCCAAGGTCACAGAGGGTGTCGGGGCAGAGGCAGGTTTTAAACACAAGAACCTGCTGCCCTGAACTTCTAACAGAGGAACAAGCCAAATCTAAAGGTAACGATAAAGGAACCTTTTCCCCGCAAATGTCAATTGACAGGAGTAAATCACGTGGATTGGAAGGAAGGTGGCATCAAATAGTGGCCAAAGCTCTCAGGAGAGCGAGACACGGGGTTCCCATCTATCTGCCCCATCTCTGCCAACAGCCGGCTCTCTGACCCAAGGCTGGGCAGGAGCTACAGACTGCCCCCACTCCCCCAGCAATCAGGGTGAATACCAGCAAAACCCTCTGGGCCAGCTGCAGGGAAGCAGCTGTTGCCCGTGGCTGGTATTATGTTTATTACGGTAGCCCCTTGAGGCCCCAGCAAGGATCAGAGGCTCCGCTGTGCAACAAGAACAGCCCCTGCCTACAGAGCGGACAGTCCAACTGGACAAGCCAAAGGGAACACACAAGCCCAGAGAGGGGAAGGGGCCAGTGCCCTGCCACAAGGCCAGTCCGTGGGTAGCGGGCCGGGGGCCTGTGTTCACCAACAGAGTCCTGCCGTACTGGCCCAGGGAAGTATTTCTGGAACTGCTGCCAGGCGCCAGGTCAAAGTTTGCAGTGCGGACACTTCTCCGTTTTTATGTTTGTTGTTTGCTTTCCATGTAATCCTTTTCTAGGAAACAGCACGAGTCCTTGAAATGTGAAACCAGAGGTGGCAGCGGCTGGAGACCCCGTACCAGGGTGGCACCGGTGCTGATGGGACGTGGTGAGGTTCGGTTCTGGCTGCCCATTGCCCCACGGTGTGGCCATGCCACGTGCTGTGAGCTGGTAGCCAGCCTTGCAGTGGTTGTCCCGGCTGGAATCTCAGTATGTGTCTGGGGGGGACGATCCCCCTCCAAACTGGGGCGGGGTGGTATATGGGTGGCCTGCCATGCCAGATGGACTGTTTGCTCAGCTGGGCACACTCAGTGGTGGCATGGGCAGATCTGAGGTCGCTGCACCTGCCACCTGCCATTCCCAGGGGAGAGGCATTTGGGGAGAAGCAGAGCGAAATGTTTTACCAAGGGACTTCAAGCCCCCTCCACGCCCCGACTGTGTAGAGGTGTTGAATCTAAATGGGCCCGGTTAAAATGACCTAAATAAAGCAAAGACCCTTTTGGGAAGGTCAGATGGCACAGGAAGTGCCTTGAAGAGGCAAAGGATTCACTGCAGGCAACACACTTTGGAGGAGCAAGTTCCATAATCCGGCCGGAGGCTGCGACATACACGATTGCTGGGAAACGCCTGGTCTGGTTTACCTGGCTACAGCTCAGGGTCTCCGGGCTGAGCCATCTGCTCCTGGGGTGACTTTTACAGGTTCCCGAGCAGGTCCACGTACAGTGGCCCCAAGCCTGTTGTTCTCACGCTGATCTCGGCATTTTTGCATACGCCGGGGCGGGGCCTAGGAAGCTCTTCCCCTCTCGTCCAAGCATATGGGGAAAATAAAGTGTCTTCCAAGAGTCTGGAGCCCCCCCATTGACCAGTCCCATCCAGCCACCGCCCGGGTGGCCCACCAGCACCCTACGCATGGGAAGGTTTAAGGTCCCCACTATTAAGTTGCAGTGTCTCCAAGTCTGAGAGCTTGCACGTGGCCTGGGGAGTTTTCACTGCCTGACTCAAATCAGCCGACACCAGGTCTGAGCCCAGAGCTGGTCAAACTCTGTCCTAAAGGGCTGCAGGTCCCAGTCTACTTCCCGGCATGCAATGCTCTGTTTCTGCTGGGACAGGGCTCCTCCCCAGCCGCAGCTGAAGGAGAGTGCAGGCCACCTTTCAGGAGGCTCTGGGCTGCCTTCGTCTCCAAGGGGTGCACTTTGATCTCTCCTTAGCTACTCTGGCCCTGCTCTCTTCCCAGCGGGGATCACGCGTGGAGAGCACCAGCCTGATCGCTGTGTCATGTTCTCAGCCCTGCGTAGAAACAACCTTCCCCCATTGCCTTCTCAGGCCAGCTAATAATGTTGCCTAATGCACAAATCTCATGTCACTCCCCAGCATGGCTGCACTTGGCTGGTGGCCACTGGGAAATGGGATAAAGGCCTTGACCTCTGACTCCTTAGGGGGCGGCCAGGCCAGGAAGGGGGCGGCAGAAGAATGGGGCTAGCGCCAGTTTTGGTGCTGGCAGAGCTGCGAGGCTGGTGGGGAGCTGCTCCGTGCTGTGGGACTGTGGAGAGTTCACAATAACAAGCCTGCAGGCTGAGGTCTGTGCAGAAAGCAAACAGGAAAGGGATGTCCGCCTGGCCTGGAGGAATGCAGCCAGCACTCTCAGCAAACAGCACTGCCACCTGGGGGGGGCGTCGGCCCGGGCGTCCCCCCAGACTGCAGGGGAGTGCATTTCGCAGCTCGCAACGTGAAGACACTGGCGCCCTTGGGGTGCATTTGGGGCCTGGCTACTTAGCCCCCAGGCAGCCGTGGACTCAGCATTGAGGTGAAATCCAGGGCCACGGGGATAGATTTGGATCTCAGGCCCAGGGGATAAATCCAGAGTCAATCTTAATTTCAGATGAGTGGCTCTGGATTCACACCGCCATGCCCGGGGTTCCAGGTGCTGCTGTCCCGATAGGCTGAGCTTGTGGGTCCCATTCTCCACACGGCCGTGGCCGGCTTCACCTCCCTCGAGAGAGGCTGCCGGGCAGAGCTGGAAAGGGGCCGGGCAATGCCGGGGGCCGGCACTCTCGCTGGCCACGGGGCATGGGAATGTGCTTTTGCCCATCCCCTTGATAGCTGTGGCTTCGCGCAGCCCGGGGCGGAGACAGGCCCAGAGCTCTATTAGCCAGGGCCAGTAGCCAGTGTCACTCCTCGATATATTCTGATGGCCACATTTGGCCTGGGGGGCAGTGGCTAGGTCCGCTAGTGAAGCCTAGGGGCTGGGCTGGGTTTCCCAGGAGACGAGTCCTTCGGGCACTGCCCTTCTGCCTTCCAGCATCTCTCGGGTCAACGCAGCAGCAACACTAAACAGGAGCTGTCGACATGGACGGGCTCGGGGGAGAGCGGGACAGAAACCCTGCGAGGGGACCGACTATGCTCCCTCCGGGAGAACTGATGGCCACGGCTGCCACCGCTGGCTCCAGTCAACCTTGCAACACGTCCAGCTCTGTGCACAGAGCAATCCAAAGCCACAGTGCGTCCTGCCAGCCCCTCTGCTGGGCAGCCCAGCCCCACTGTGCTTTGCGTGGAACGCAGGCTGCCTGTCCAGACCAGCCCGGTACGGTGGATCCCAGCTGGCTCCCTCGGGGAATTCTCAACGGCTGACTCCTCGCTTAACCAGGCAGACTCTGACTCAGCAATGGGCTGCAGCTGCAGCAAAGGCTGATCTCCTTCCGGGGTGTTGTACCAAGCGTGCGGAGGTAACACACAGGTGGTGATTGTCCCGCCCTGGTAGGCACAGAGGAGACCCCCGCTGGAGTCCAGTTCTGGGCACCGCACTTGGGGAAAGACGGGAACAAATCGGAGCAGAACTTGACGACCTCTCGGCGTCCCTTCCAGCCCCACATTTCCCTGACTCCATGGAGGGGCTGCTTGCTATGGTAACTTGGCACAATGCAAAAGATTCCCAAGGTGCAGCAACCCCCCCCCCCCCCGCCATACTCCTTCCCTCCCCACCAGCTGTGGCTTGAACGTTGGCCTTTCCGTTCCCCCTCGGAGGGAAGCTGGAAGAGTTGCGTTGGAAAGGGGAGGCAGGAGAAAGCAGCATGACCCAGAAGAGGGAAAAGCCAAGGGAAGAAGGAAAGAGGCCGGACGGAGCCAAGAATCAGCGGGATTACTGGAGCAGACTCTGCCACAATGAAAAATTGCTTGGCATTTAATAGCTTGTTTTGTCTTAGTCATGTATTGTGACTGTTCCCCCAATATCTTTATTAGCCGCCCAGCTGTAAGTTGCCAAAGCCTGTAAATGACGCTGCTGTGCTGGGAGCCCGTGGAAGTGCACGAGCCCTGCGAGGTGCTCAGAGCCCTCGAAACGAATGCGCTCTTAGCCCGGGAGCTATCAGGCCATCGCCCTGCACACGCAAATCCCTCCACTCACGAGACAGCCGCGGTGCGAGCTGCCTGCCAGCACCCCTCGGCCCCACCAACATTCCCCGTCCGGAGGAAGGGGGCGCTCGGTCTCCAGGGCCCATCCTTGATTATCATACACATTGTAAGGAGAGTGATCACTTTAGACAAGCTATTACCAGCAGGAGAGTGGGGTGGGGGGAGAGAAAACCTTTTGTCGTGGTAAACACCCATTTTTTCATGCTTTGTGTGTATAAAAAGATCTTCTACACTTTCCATAGTATGCAGCCGATGAAGTGAGCTGTAGCTCGCGAAAGCTTATGCTCAAATAAATTGGTTAGTCTCTAAGGTGCCCCAAGTTCTCCTTTTCTTCATCCGGCTGTGGAGACTGCCGAGCCGCCGGTAGCTGGTAGAATTTTGTGCCCTTGGACCTGGGCTCAGCCCCAGCAGCTCACTGCGCCCCGCGCAGAGCGTGGTGACTCTTGGCTGCGTTTGCACTGGGAAAGGCCATGCAGCCCCAGCCAGGACCCTCTGGCCTCCTGAGTCATCCAGTCCCCCTGGGCACATTTCTCTTCATAGCATCCACATGACCAACCTTCTTCCCTCTCTGCTGTCTGAGAGAGCGACACAGTGACCCAGGGCACTAACAGGCTAGCCCCTGGTTTGTCAGAGGCCAGCAGGACTGTACCGAGAGCTGGAACAAAGTGGCTTTCTCATGCCCACTCCTTTGTTCGTGCACCACTGGTGTCAACGCTGGTAGCTCCGTGCTGGGAAGACATGCCTCCTCTGCTGGGCTGGCACAAATTATCGCTTCTGCGTAGGGCCCACCTAAACTGGGGGTTTCCGGACATTGCTGGAGAGGTCCGCCTGCTGCAGCTCCACGGGCCATGCTGCCGTCACCGGTCAACACAGATGGGATATTCGACGACACCCTGAAGGTTCAGCCAAGAGCAGGTGCTTTCCAGCCGGACAGAAACAGCTGCAGCTTTCAGCACGGCAGCAAGTGCCTCCTGCTCGGACGCACCTGCAACCGGAGCTGGGCCTGAAACAGAACACCAGCCCCAGCCCCAGCCCACGCCAGCCCCCGGGGCCGTCTCGGAGCGGAGCTGGGTCCGGACAACGCTCCAGCCCCAGCCCCAGCCCCAGCCCCAGCCCACGCCAGCCCCCGGGGCCGTCTCGGTGCGGAGCTGGGTCCGGACGACACACCAGCTCCAGCCCCAGCCCCAGCCCACGCCAGCCCCCGGGGCCGTCTCGGTGCGGAGCTGGGTCCGGACGACACACCAGCCCCAGCCCCAGCCCACGCCAGCCCCCGGGGCCATCTCGGTGCGGAGCTGGGTCCGGACGACACACCAGCTCCAGCCCCAGCCCACGCCAGCCCCCGGGGCCATCTCGGTGCGGAGCTGGGTCCGGATGACACACCAGCCCCAGCCCCAGTCCACGCCAGCCCCCGGGGCCGTCTCAGTGCGGAGCTGGGTCCGGACGACACACCAGCTCCAGCTTCAGCCCCAGCCCCAGCCCACGCCAGCCCCCGGGGCCATCTCAGTGCGGAGCTGAGTCCGGACGACACACCAGCCCCAGCCCCAGCCCACGCCAGCCCCCGGGGCCGTCTCGGTGCAGAGCTGGGTCTGGACAACACACCAGCTCCAGCTCCAGCCCCAAAGCCCCCCAGCACATGGAGCCACCTGGGCAGACTGGCTCAGAACCAAGGCCCATCTAGCCCAGTCCGCTGGGTCACATCGGACAGTGACCCACTCCCAGGGCTCCAGAGAAGGGCTCAGGGTGGGAGGACGGTGGTATTAGCTGGAGGGCCGGGAGGAAGCAATCATAGCTGAGACGGCTCGGCCCAGCTCCTCACAGGAGAGGGCCCATGAAATTCACGTCCCTTCCCCCATGTTCCTCCTGCAGATGCAACTGGGTGCCCCTAGAAGGCTAGATCCCCCCTGTGACGAAGTGGGACTGTTCTTAATGTTTCCTCTGAATAGTGTGGGAGTGCCTCAGTTTCCCCTATGCAGTTCTTAAGTATCTAGGTGGGGGGATAAGGGTGTATGATCGTTGCAGAGTCCTAGAGGGCAGGTATGTGCAGGGGTCTGGACACAGAGAATGGCCGACACCCTGTTTCCTGGCAACTGATGGCCTGGGCCCTTCCCCCCTGCCAGGTGAGAGCTAAAGGGTTGGAGAACAAAGGAATCAGGTGACCTCCTGGCCCAGGAAAGGGGAAAGCCCAGAGCAGGAGGGGCTGGAGAGAGTTTCAGTTTGGGGCTGCCTGGAGACATGGAGTGAAGGGCAGACGTGGTTGTCTGGCTCACTGCCCCCCAAAATGGACCCGGCTGAGGGGTCCTGTTCTCTGCACCTACAAGCTCTGTGTTAGACCATGTTCCTGTCGTCTAATAAACCTTCTGTTTTACTGGCTGGCTGAGAGTCCCGTCTGACTGCGGAGTTGGGGGGCAGGACCCTCTGGCTTCCCCAGGACCCCGCCTGGGCGGACTCGCTGGGGGAAGCGCACGGAGGGGCAGAGGAGGCTGAATGCTCCGAGGTCAGACCCAGGAAGGTGGAGCCGGGTGAGCTGTGTGTCCTGCAGACAGGCTGCTCACAGAAAGGAGACTCCCCCAGAGTCCTGCCTGGCTTCATGGGGAGCAGTTCCAGAGCATCGCCCGGGGACTCCGTGACACCCCCTTACTCCTGCTGCTGCCCACCCCCCAGCTTTTCCTTGCACAGTCCCACAGCACGGAGCAGCTCCCCACCAGCCCTGCGGCCCCCCAGCGCTGGAGGCCACTGATGAGCTGGAGATGGGGCCTTCTGCCCTTTTCCTTAGAACAGATTTTTTTCCCCCTGTGGCCACGTCGGGACCTTTGCTCTTTGTGCTCTCGGCCTTCCCGGCAGAACTCTTTCGGCTTTTGGTACCTTGTCAACACGCTGGGGTTTGGGCGGGGGGGGAACGGTGTGTCGTGCTGAGACACCTGGTCCCGGCATCTCGAAGCCCAGCGCAACCCCAGGGAGCGGATCCACAGGGCCTCAGTCTCCTCTTGCCCCCACCTGTGGGAATCAGGATTAGCCCCTCTGACATGGAGGGACCCGCACCCAGTGTGAACTTGCTGGGAGACTCCCGTGACTCTACAGGCCGGGGTGGAGCCAGGGAGCGGACTGGGGGGGCAGGGTTGCCCCGTAATGCTGCAGGCTGGGCCGGGCCGGGGCTAAGGCAGGAAGGATCAATGCATTAGGGGAATGAAACCCCCCAGTTAACCCCTGCCCTGTTGCCGCACTGAGCTCCCTCCTTTCTCACGTGGTCATTCCTTCATCAGTCTGTGGCCTTTTTGCTCCAAGTGAAACCGGAGGGCTCGGCTCCCTCGAGGAAATGGGATGCTAAGCCAGGCACCATCTGCGGGGCCTGGGACATCAGCCACGCCAGCCGGGATCACAACAGAGCCACCGAAGGAAGGGCTGCTCCCCAGAGCCAGCCGCTCTGTCCTTAACCCCTTCCTGTCCAGGACATAGGGGCCCCCCCTGCGCTGGCTGATGAGCGCTGACTGGTGCAATCACAGCTTGGGTAGCACAATGGCCCCACCAGCAGCCCCGCATCCCCGAGCACTGGGTCATGCCAAGGAAGGAAGGACACCCACTGCTGAATCACCAGTACTGTCTCCAAGCCAGGAAAGGCGCGGGGTGGGGGGGGCAATATACACCTGCAAACACAGCCAAGGCTATAGACCGTGGGTGGGCATGCCCGCCCTCTGGGGTGTTAGTTCCAATACCAGGCATAGCCCTCCCCCCCCGGTCCCGGCCCAAACTGCCCCAGAGCCCAGGGTCACCCGGCGTCTCAGAGCCTCAGCATGGAGAGCAAAGCCCCGGCCAGCTCGGGGTTTCGCCTGCTTCTTCGCCCAGTGGCTGCGAGGACATGAGAACAACAGGGCCAGGTTTGCGGAGGAGGGTCCGAGTACCCGGAGCCAGCCCCGTGCATGAGATCCCAGGCACCCAGGCCAAAGAGGCGCGGGCCGGAGCCTAGCACCCACGGTAACCAACTGCGGGTGGTCCTGGCACCGGCGCGGCTGAGCGGGAGAAGAAAAACGCCCTTGCTGGCTGCCGAGCCCCTCTCGCTTGGCAGGCGCCGGCCGGGGGAAGGCAGCGCTCGTCCCACCGAGTTCTGGCTCTGTGAGGAAGGAGCAGGGCTGGGTAAGGCGGGGAGGGGGGAGCAGGTCAGGCAGGAGGCAAAAGGAAGGGCCCAGGGCTGGAGCTGGCTGGGGGGCAGCTGGAGCGGGGGGGCTAGGGCCGCTTCCTCATCTGTTTGTTATTGGGACCTCTGCAGGGAGGGAAACCACCTCCTCTGCTGGCTGGAGCCTGTGCCAGCCAAGCCGTGGCACACCTGCGCTTGAATGAGCAGCAGGAGGATAAGGGGGGGTCGCTGGGACACCTGTGTACCTGGATGCACATCTGTGTACACAGCGGCACGCCTGCATACCTGGGTGTCCACCTGTGTACATGGCTGCACACCTGCTTGTGCACAGCCCCCCTCCCGTGTCTGCACTCAGGAGACCACCCAGGGATCAGCCCCCATCTCCCGGGGCGTGACGCCCACCTGGATACTGCAGGCCTCGCCAGCTGAGAGTCTGGAAGCCCCGGGGGAGGGAGGGGTGGGAGCTGGGCCATGGAGAAACAGAGAGGGCTGTTTGGTCTGTCTGCCTTACCCAACCATCCATCCCGGGCAGAGGGGACAGGCTGGATTCACACACACACCCCCCAGACCTCTGGCCAAGCAGCTCCTCCTGGGGTCTGAGGCACAGACAGTGGGACAAGGCCACACTCGTATTTCCGTAGCTCCCAAACTCTGGCCACACGCAAGAGCCAGACCAGAATTGGGGGCGGGCGTGGCAGAGTTACCTGTACTGCTAGCAGGGTGAGGAGTGTGATGGAAAGATCCCCCTGGAGCCAGAGAGACAGACAGAGGGAGAGAGCTCTCACATGCACGAATACCCTGGGAAGCGCTGCTCTATTTTCTGATGCTGGTTGATCTGGGTTTTCCGTTCCCATAACCCCACTGGCTCGCTCCTCCTCCCTGGAAAGGCAGAGCGTCTCCCTGCAATCATGTGTCGGTGCTGGTAAGCCTGGGGACAAATGGTGCCCAGAATTACATTGCTCTGGAGCAGAGAGATACCATTAACTCCCAGGTGCGGCGGATCCTGCTTCCGCTGTCTCGAGACTCCAGAACGCCTCCAGGCCAGTGCCAGGTGATGCTGGGTAACTGTTGCTTGCTGCAACATCGTCCGTTACAATCTAATGATTCTAGAAAGAGCCGGGAAGATGCCGGAGCAGAGCAGGCGCTGAGCGGTTACCCCACGCCACCCCTCCGCTCAGCAGCCACCGCCCCTGGAAGCGGGGCCAGATGGTCGCATCGCCCCCGTGCCAGCCCCATTTCGCTGAAGCCACGTTACTCGGCAAACAGCCTGGCGTTTCCTCCCCTCCCTGAGCCCAAGCTTGACGTGATCCCGGCGGAGGGCCCCTAGGCTGGAAGCACAGGCCAAGTCGACTCTTGGGATCAAAGGAAAGAAATCTCCTGATGGATGCCCAAAGCGTATCCGATGGACTAGAGCTAAGTCAGCACCAGAACAATCGTGCCCGGAGCCTCGGCTGCTGGAGAGGTTCAAATCTCAGACTTGGGATGCCCCCGACGCGAGGAGAGCAGGGAGCAGGATCCAGACTAGGCAGATAGATAGCATGCTCCAGGTAGAAGTGACCACAGCACACTGGGCTAGTTCCCCTGCCCTTGGGCAGGCTCACCCAGCTGTCTGCTATATCCATTCTTCCTACCTGCTATTTTTAGCCTGTCCCATAAACAAACTTAAAACCAGCCGCACATGGCCCGTCGCCAGCATCATCCAGGCTCCCTCTCCACACTGTGGGGGGAAAAACACCTCTCCAGCTCTGAAACAAGCTAGATTTAAATTAAGGCAGCTGGAAAAACTGAAAGACACAGCAGAGAGCAAGGTGCCATGGGAACCATGTGCAAATCCGGCTGCTAACAAGGGGCTAGCATGTTCACTGGGGTCGGCATGTCTGTGTGGAGAGGAGGGAAGAGGTTCCGTCCCCCGCATGCCCATGCAGCCACACAACATATATGTAGTTCCCACAGGGTCAAATTTTCTCAGACATTTATCCAGTACTAAATCATTACTAACTACTGGCGAAGTGTTGGGGCACGGAGTGCCGGGGCGGGGGGAAGGTGCCTTTGGCTTTTCCTGAACCCCAAACACACTCAAGAGCAGCAGCTGCTGCTGAATGCCACAAGACAGAAACCGACAAAGTTAGACAGTGGAACTCATTGCCACAGGAAGTCGCTGGGGCCAAGAATTTAGCACGATTCAAAAAGGAGCTAGATATCTGGATAGCAAGAACTCCCAGACTTATCATCATTAATGACAACCAAGTTTGGAAGGGCTATTTAACCTCCTACAGCAAGGTTTAAACTTGTCTCTAGCTATTAGAGATCAGGATGAGAGCTAATGTGGCAGAAGTTAGATAATCCCACTTATGTTGACCATGGGGTTCTGACACCTTCCTCTGAGACATCTGTTGCTGCCCACTGGTAGAGATGGGACACTGGACTGGATGGACCTCAGATCTGGTTCAGTCTGGCAGTTCCCATGTTCTGACAAACCAAACATTCTTTGGTTCCATACAGGCTTTGCACCATTAGCTTAATGCAGCCATGTTGCAAACTCTCAGGCTTATGGCAAGTCTCACGATACTTGGGGGTTCCTAAAGCCCCAGCTCCTGGAGCCCTGTGATTAGGTGAGAATCTCAGCTGTCATTAAAGATCCCCAGGAAGTTGCTAGATCTTGTGACTGTAGAGAAAAGATTAAAACCACTAAACCTAAAGGCTCACAACCCAGACAGCAAATAAACAAATAAATGTCGGGTTCTTTTATGTTTAAATTTCATGATTTCTGGAGCCTGCCTGGTAATTGTGGGTGGCAGCAGAAATAAGGTTAATTACCTGCACTTCCTGAGTATGGCCCAGGAGTCCCTGGGGTGCAATGGCCTGGCCTCGCAGCTGGGTTTAATTCATTCTCATGCTGGCAGCTGAGCAAACCAAGCCAGGGACCGCTTTTGGAGAAGCCCTGGCTGTTGGTTGAAAGAAGCCAAATTTGGAGATTTTAGCTGCCTGGTGCATTTTTTCAAATCCAAACCTGGCTGGATTTTTGTTTCCCAAGTGCCTCCAGCACAGACAGGGATCCTGTCCATCACCAAATTAAGGCAATCCAGGACCCTAAACACACATCCCATGGGCCCAGCCCAGGCCATGTCCCTGTCCCCAAGTTGTCACCCTGCTCCTCTCTGGAGAGGCAACAGGTTTCTGAGTTAAGATGAATGGGATCACACTCCTTTGAGCTCTTGTTCCAGGCTCTCTGCAAACTCAGGCAGACACCAGTTATGCTCTGGTCATATTTTCAAGCTTTTTTTTCATCCATGAGAGCCAGGAGCATTTGTTTTTTGTTTGCTTTTTAAAAGCTGATGTTCCAATCTCATGATTTAAGTCGAGAAGCCAGGGCCCATAGTCCTGTTGTGCCTCTCTTAATCCAGTTCCGCTCCTCCTCAGAAGAGTTTGCAATGTTGTTTTCATGGGATGAAACAGTGAACTTGTGGGATTCCCAGGGACACAGAACGTTGCAGCCAGCCGATTCCTCTTGGTTTCCCTTTCTCTTTGTCCCAGTTCCAGCCAGGCACCCATCAGGGTCCAGGTGGGTGGGCATACGTTCTCCCACCCCATCCCGCATTCACAGGGCTCTGCCGGGCAGGCCCACACCCACCTGGCTACATCTCTGTATTTGTTCTACTGGGAGCCACCTTGTTATCAGCCACCAATCTTGTCCGCAAACACAGCCCGGAGAGCAGGAGGACCAGGCCCAGCCCCACACATGGCCTCGTCACGTGGCACCCGTCGACAGCACCCTCCTGCCCCGCTGACACCTGTGGGGCCTGGAGCCTTCCGGAGGGAGTGTAGGGGTGCTGTAGGGGAGCCAGTGAGCTCCCCCTGGGGCAGCCCAAGTGGAAGTACCGGTCAAAGCAGGTGTAGGTGACTTCACTGGCCTGTAGCAACATGCAAGAGAAGAGGCAGGTAGGGCGCCATTAACCCTTTGGAGACAGCCATTGCACACGCTACACCGGGCACATGGCTTCCAGAGTGGCTGCTTGGCTGGCAGACTCTGGGGTTGGAAGGGTTAACAATCAGCTCACAGGTACATTGCGCATCCCTGGGCAGTGGATGGTGGGTCCGAGTCCGCAGGCCCCCCCGTCCCATTGGCTTTTCTCCCCCTTCCAAGGCTCGGCTGAGCAATTCCCCCAGGGAGATGAACCACCCCCTTGGGGAGCTGCATTTGGCTTCCCTTTACCGGGCCTGAACCTCCAACTCGGGGGCCTGGATCCTGAAGTGCAGCAAAGCTCAGGGGAGTTGGGAGCCGAGGGGGAGGGGAGCGTGGGTCAGAAGGGTCACGTGCTCCCCACTGCATTTCCTTCCTTGCCCATCGGCTGGCGCTCAGCCGCCCAGCTGCAAGAGCCGCCTCCATCAACCCGGCTCCATTAACAGCTGGGGTGATGCGTCCATGGGGGCAGGGGTGGGGCTTCCCTCAGCCCCACTGGTGAGCTCCAAACGCAGCGATCTTTCAAGCCCTGGGCAGGCAGCCGGGTTTCCCATCCCAGACTCAGAAAAGCAGTGCCCCCTTTCCGTATCAGGGCACGAGCCACCTGCTCCCCTGGCTTCCTAGCGAACCTCCTTGGTATGCAGCTCCAGCGGGCGCCGGCCCATCACACCACATGCCCCGTGGTCAAGGACAAAGATTGCCAGGCCTGGGCCACAATTTCAAGAGCAATCCAAAAAGAACCCCTCCCCCCTCCCATGGATTTCCTGGGATGCGCAATTCCTGGTACTGGGGACCCATGTTTACTGTCCTAGCTACACATTAACTTCTCCCCAGTCACGTCTGTCTGGAGGACGCAATCAGCGGGTCTCCAGGAACGCTCTGCAGGGCTGGGCAGCGCTAGGGCAGAGTCATTCTTAGACCTCCCTAGCCACAGCCATCAATTTCTCTGTGTAGACAAGCCCTGAAACGCACCCAGTCCACCTGCCATCTTCCCTTCCGGGATGCCACCAGCTGGGGCAGGTGCCACTGAACCTGTGCCCCCCTTCTCCCCCCCCAGCCTGCAGCACCAACCTGGGTCTTTTTCCCTGGCCCTGGGATCTCAGCCGGATGGTGCCGACACCTGCCCACACCTGGGCACTGGCTATTGATTACGGCTTGCGTTTTCAGAGGGGCTTAGGATGCTCGGTTCTCACGGGAAGTCCGGGGGTCCCCGGCACAGGCAGGGAATGTCACTCATCATTGAATTACCAGAAACCCCCCTGGCAATAATGCACGGGGGAGTAACGTATACTCATCTCGTCCGGCTGCAACGGCACCAGCTCCCTGCCACATAACAAACTTCCTTCCGGCCACCCCATTGTTCCTGCTGCATGTACAGCCCCGATGCCCACCCTGCATCTGGGTCATCTATTCACACAGCATTGGCTCACTCCCCGGGACTCCCACATTGGTCTGGCTGCAGCCAGCTGGTTTCTCTTTCCGGAGCTTGTCAGCTCTTTGGTCTGTGTTTGTACAGCGCCTGGCACAAAGGGTCGTGGTCCGTGACTAGGGCTCATAGGCACGACGGTAATATGGAGAATGAATAACAACCATGCTTGCTGTCAGTACTGGGCATATGATACACAGGAGAGCAGTTCTTATTCTATCCAGTAGAGGACACTGGTGACAGAAGCCCAGTCTAGCCAGCCTGCTACGCCCATTTTACAGGTTGGGAGCTGGGGCACGGGGAGATTCAGAAACTTGCCATAGTTCATCCGAGTCAGTAACAGAACCTAAGAGCCACTCTACTGCCTCCCAGCCCTGGGCTCTACCCAATGGGCAGGGCTGCCACCTCTGAGGCACACAAATACCAGCCATTCTGTGGGCAGATCCAGATTCCAGGAGCGGCAAGGCCAGTCTGTGGGTGGGTCTGGACGCCAGGGGAGGTGGGGCCGGTCTGAGGGCGGGTCCAGGAAGGGTCTCAGCATTCGGAAAGTTACACGGGATGTGGAGGAATTCGGAGGCGGGATGAGGGCACCGCTTCCCCATTGGCTGGCATCTGTCCTGGCACACACACCGCATGTGTGCAGCGCGGGACCTGGGTGCCAGCCAGGTGGCCACAGTGCACTCCCAGCCATGACGGGCACGGCCAGTAGTTAAGATCGCTGCACGCATGGCCACACATGGCCACAGCCAAAAAACAGCGAATGACTTCTGAGCGGTGAACAGCAAGGCACTAGAAAAGCCTGCCAGGCCAGTCACAACTGGCCAGGTGGCCACCTACCAATGGCTCAGGCTGCCTCGGGGATGCCTACAAGAGGGTGTAAACTCACTGGGAGAGAGGAGGGAAGCTGGCAGCAAAGACAATATGACAGGGGAGAAGGTTGGGATTAATGGAGGCCGGCGGAAGGATCCCAACTGTCCAGTGACCTGTACTGTGCTGATGGGGCCACCCTGAGCCTGGGCGGGTCCGGATTTACCATGCTCCCCCCCCACACCCCAAGGAATAATGCGCCTGCTCTGCATGCCTCATACTCATCCGGGTACCCGCAAAGCTCTGAGTGAAACATCTGGCTGAAGATCCCAGGTTCCCGCGGCCCGGGCCTCTCCCCCCAGCCAGAGCTTGCAATGCTGGAGGAGACGGGGGCGAGACAGTGCGAGTCTGTTTCCTAAAGACTCTGGGGGAAATTCTGCATTGTGCAGGGCAGAGCCAAAAGCAGCAGGCAGCCACCATGTCATCACGCCCGCGTCCCTGCACCTGACTCCCATGCTGCAGCAACCAGGCAGGGCAGAGGCTCGCTGGGCAGGGAGGTGATTTGGCAAAAGGGATGTGGATCTGCCTTAGATGAGTGCCCATCCCCATGGCGTCGGAGCGGGAACGGGGATCTGGGAAAGGCAGGCCAGCGTCGCGGGGAAGAGCTGGCGTTGGGTTCCAGTTCACCAGCAGGACAAACGTCAAGGGAGGGATTTTCCAAAGATGCGTAAGAGGGTTTGGTGCCTCGGTGCAATGGGAACTGGGCACCTGCTGAGCTCCCATGGGTCCCTTCGGGAAATCTGCCCAAGGCCTTTGCAGCCTGGCCCAGCACAGACCCCCATGCGGCAAGGTCAGGCCTGGGGATCGTTCCCGGCCCATCCTCCAGTAGGACGCCCCAAAGGCACCACTGTGCCCACGCAGCAAGCCGGCTCCAACACCCCGAGGGACCCCGGTGTCCCCAGCCCATGTCTATTGGAGCGGAAGAGCGAGGGGAGGGGGAGAGGGAGGTGCAGAGACGTAATGGCTGGAGGAGCAGCCCGCGTCTGGCGGGGCGGAAGGGCCTCAGGGGCTGCGAGCACCCGCGGGCAGCACCAGGCTAGCGTGGGAGCAGCTGGCTCTGGGTTCAGGGCATGGGTGTGTTTCCCCGACGCAGCAACGGGGTGGCCCGGGCACAGTGCCCAAGGCAACCCGCATAGGCAGGGATGCCCCAGGAGTCCTGCCCCTCCCGTGCCTGCTCCAGGCAGAACACAGGAGGCTGAGTGTGATCCAGGCGGAGGAAGGAGACAGGCAGCCTCCCCCAGCTCCAGCCAATGGGAAGGGCCGTTCCCTGTCCCCCGTGGCCCAGCTCCCCATTCGCCCGGCAACGCCGGGGGATCCACCAAAAGGCAGAGGTCCCAGCAAAGCAACCGGAGCTCGGCCCAGGTCCCAGCCCGGGGCTGGAGCGCAGGTGCTCAGCTGCATGGTCCGGATCCTGATCGAGGTGCCGATTCCAAACCCTCCCCCAGGATCAGGTTCGTGTCCATCGCCGAAGCTACCAGCTGGAACCGGTGGGAGCAAGCGCAGATGTAGGGCCACGGTCCCGCCTCTAGCTCAGCCCCAAGCCCCCAGGTCTCACCAGCCTTCCCTGTGCAGAGCGAAGGGAGGACGGATGAATGGATGGGTGGGTGGATGGATGGACGGACGGCTGGACAGATGGACGGACCGGTGGCTGGACGGATAGATGTGTGGGTGGATGCCTGGTATTCCTATTCCACTCGCCCTGGGTGGCGTCCTGCGGCCCTCCCTAGCCCAAGCTGCGAGGGGTCCGTCCTTCACTCCCAGGCTCTTGGCTGGAGTGGGGAACAGGTGTCAGCCCCTCCCTGACTCCCAGCCCCAGGGCCAAGGCCAGACCCTGGTTCGAAAGGGCAGCCTGTGCCCAGAGGCCTCTTTCCTCCCGGGCTGCTGTGTGGCCCAGCAGAGGAAGGGGGGAGCGGCAGAGGGCACGGGGGTGCCAGGGAACCGGAGGAGGGAGCGTGTCCTTCTGAGCAAGGGGAACGATCTCTCCATCCACCCTCCTGACACTGGGCTCCTCTGCTCTGTAACCCCCAGCCGGCCTGCCAAGCCCGTGCCCTGGGGAGGGGATGTGGCATGGCCGATGATGCCACCTAGGCCCATGCACACAGGGTGCCCCGTGGAACAGGGGCTCAGCCAGCTGCATGACACAGCCCCCGTCTCCTACCCCTCCGTGTGCCACCCGGGGAGGAGGCGGAGTCTGAGGGGCTAGGGGCGGGGCCAGAGGATGCAAATCTGACCCTGTGGCGATGGATCAGCCGGGGGCTGTCTTGTTCCTGGAGTGCCCCTGGCTCAAGGCACAGGGCTGGCCCAGGGGCCTGGAGCCCCCATGGCCCATAGCCCAGGCAGTGCTCGGCCAGTGCAGGGCCCGTTCATTTGCTCCGCCTCTCGGCCGGCCTCTGGGCACTGTGGGGAGGGGGCCCCTCACTGGCAGGGCAAGGATGGGCAAGGAAATCTGTGGGTTTCCTCACCTGGCAAGGAACCCGCCACGGCTGGCACTGGGGGAAGCGCAGGCACCTGGCATGGGGTGGGCAAGCTGGACACTAGGCGCCGGGATCCTCGTGCCAGTTGTTGCAGGGAACCAGCCCAGCTCTGCCCTGGCAGACAAGTGCACCAGCGGGGCTGCCCGCCCCCCCCCCCCCGGGATGGCGCAGAGGGTCAGTCGGCTCCTCTACTGCAGCCAGCCGGGCTCCTCTGAGTGCCCCCTTTCTGCCCCTCGTACCCGGAGAACTGCCCCTTCCCGAGCACCGGCCACTGGCATTAACCCCTTCCCGCCCAAACGATCCGGCTCAGTCTCTCAGCTGAGTCTGGCCATCAGCATCTTCCCACAGGGGCCTCCCAGCTGCCAAGCCCCCATCGCTGGCCAGTTGGGGAGGGCACTTCTGCGCCGGTGGGTGTTAAAGGTCCAGCCGTGGGCACGGCTCACCTCCCCGCAGCGCTCCTGGGCAGCTGAGTGTCCAGGGACAGACCATCCAACCCCTCCCCTCCCACACATACCTGCCCCTTTATGCCAGCCCATGGCTCACCCCCTCGGCGCCAGCCTGTGGGGCTCTGACCTGAGGGGGGGGTCGGGGGCTCCCTTCCCACGCATGCCCCCCCCCGCACGCCCAGCCCCCTTACCTGCCGGCTGGAGGCTCTCCTGCAGGGACTCGATCTCGGAGAGCTCCGTGCAGACCCCCTGCCCGTGCATCAGCGTGTGCAGGGGTTTCTCCACCCCGCGGGGCGGGTAGCAGCGCAGCCCCGAGCCGCAGCGGGCAGTGTAAACCCCACAGGGCGTCCCTTTGCTCAGGGCGCAGGTGGCGCAGCACCCGCAGCCCGGCTCCCGCACCAGCTCCTCGCAGCCCATGGGCGCCTTGCAGCGGGTCAGCTTCTCCTCCGAGCAGGGCGGGCAGTGGATGGCTTCGTCGCTGACACACAGGCCCATGGTGGCCAGCAGCAGCACAGCGGAGAGGCCTCCCGAGGGCATGGCGGGCGGGCGTAGGGACCGGGCGCTATGGCGAATAACGGACCGGCCAGCCGCGGGCAGGGGGGCAGAGGGAGCGCGCAGGCCAAGGAAGGCAGCAGGGTCCCAGCCGGGGTGCCAGGCAGCCCCCCACCCCCAGACGCGCAGAGAGGAGAGGGCTTCAGAGCCAGCTCTCAGCCCGGCCAGTAGCCATCCAGACTCCGCACTGCCTGGGGGAGCCGAGAGTCCCTGGACTTTATACCGGCCCCTGGCCACGCCCCCGGCTCCCCGCCTGCCGGAGCTGTCACAGCCCGGTCCCTCCCCGCGGGGCCAGCCCAGTGCCCGGGGCGGAGAACGGGCAGGGCTGGGAGCAGCCCAGAGTCAGCGGCAAGGGGCTGCTCTGAGCCCACGGGGAGGGGCTAGGAGGGGCCCAGGCTCCAGAGAGCAGCTGCAGCTCTGATCGCCCCCCTGGACTGCCCCCCAGCTCTCCGGGCCCCCTCACTCCAGACCCGCAGCTAGCCCAGCCCTGGGCTCCCCGCCCCCCAGCTCTGCTGGTGCCCCTCACCCCCTACCCGCAGACCCCTGCTATCCCAGCCCTGGGCTCCCTGCCCCCCAGCTCTGCTGGTGCCCCTCACTCCCGACCCGCAGCCCCCTGCTATCCCAGCCCTGGGCTCCCTGCCCCCCAGCTCTGCTGGTGCCCCTCACCCCCGACCCGCAGCCCCCTGCTATCCCAGCCCTGGGCTCCCTGCCCCCCAGCTCTGCTGGTGCCCCTCACTCCCGACCTGCAGCCCCCTGCTAGCCCAGCCCTGGGCTCCCTGCCCCCCGTCTCTGCTGGTGCCCCTCTCTCCCGACCCACAGCCCCCGGCTAGCTAGTGCCCCTCAATCCTGACTGACAGCCTCCCCCTGCCCCCGCCAGTCAAGTCCCAGGAATCTTTTGAGCGGAGTCAGGAATCAGGAGGAGTTTTGCAGAGTCTGAGGTGACTCAATAAAACACTGAGCTCTGCCAATGTCACTTGGCCTGTGACCAGAGTGGGGACCCGATCTCCAGGCCCCAGAGGCGAGTCTCTGCCTGCTGTGCCCGCAGGCATGTGAGCTCTCTGCTTGAGGGGGCGCTGTGCCCCTGGCCACGGAGCCACGGTTCACTCCCGGGGGGGCTTCAAATCCAGGTGCTCAGGCTGGAGACGAGCTCGCATAACCCAGCCCAGGATAAATATACATCGTTGCGGCAGGGGTCACCAGATGGCACCATTACACGTAGTCTTACAAGTTCTTTTTCTTGCTGTGCGAGCAAGTTGTTAGCCATTGAAGAAATGCAGTGTTGTTGTTAGTGTCATTTGGTTCCTGTAGGGTTCTGGGGGCAGCTGTGGGGAGCTGCAGGAGAGTTTGCTCTTTGCCTTCATCTCGCTAACAACAGTCAGTACTGGAGGCAGAGTTGCTCCTTGGGAATCAGACACTGGTGTTGGGCTGAGATTCCTGGGGGACGGGATTTCTCTGCATGCTGTTTGTGACCACCTCTGTTCAGGGATGGGTGCATTTGTGTAAACAAAACCAGTGACACTAAGCATATCCCAGCCTCTGATTCACTGATTTCTCCTCCAACAAACCCCAGGTCGCAGGCCACCGACATCTGCTCCTGCCCAGCAGATGGGCCGGGATAAAGAAGAACCAAGTTCCCCTCAGCTCTCAATCGAGTCTGAGCTCGGAGCAGAGACTGGGCCAGGACGGACTTCGCTCTTGGCCGATACAGGGCAAGAGGTTCCATGTGAGAGCAGAGGGGTGATGCCTGGCCCAGGGTTCCCCTCCCCACTCCCTCTGGAAGCAGTGCCCCCGGCACAGCACCGGGGATTAGCCCAGCAGCTCCTGTTTATTCCGGGGGGATGAAGCTTCGGGGCAGCCTGCGCCGCCAGCACTCACCCAGCACAGGGCAGCCGGGGGGGCCGGTCAGCGCCGCCTGCCACCCAGAGACACCGGGCAGCAGCTCAGCCCTGCTCCAACTCTGCTGAAGCCAACACAGCTCAGGGAGGGCAGCTGCCCCCCCCCCCACCACCACCACTTCCCACTCGAATTGCTGGGGGAAGTTTAGAGTAACGGAGCAGGCCGCCGGCCGAGGACTGGGGGCTGCCCAGGACCCTGGGGCGAGGCACCCATGGGAGGCACAGATGGCTAGGGAGCCCCTACCTTCCCCACACCCTGAGAACACCACCCCCAGCGCCCTGCAGTCCCGTTAGCTCGCAGGGGGTGAGGGGAGCCCTGATCTCTCCAGCTGCCACCCCAATTTCCAGCCGCACCTCACAGGTTCTACGGATGAGTATTCAGGAGGCTCAGGCCCCTCACCTTGGCATCGGGCCTATCTTCCATCCCCCAGTTCCCAGGCCTCCCCCCACAAGCAGGGGGAGCGCGAGGGAACAGCGAAGCGAACTGCCTCCGGGGCCCAACGGCGGACAGGCCCCACCTCTGAGCTCAGACGGGACCGTCCATGTCCAGCAGCCCAGGCCCTGCTGCCTGCCCAGCCCAGAATGGCGCAAACAACCCGGGTGTGGCCTCCTGGGCAACCCAGGGAGCTGCCCGTGTCCGTCGTGCCACAGGGCACTGGGCACCTGCCAGGCAGAGGGTTCCCTGCATTCCTGGGTGCCCAGCAGGCCGGAGGCGGAGACCAAGCTGACAAAAGCCCCTGGAGCTCAGCCCAGGACACACCAGCGGCCTGGTTCTGTGTCCCTCCCCCAGATCAGCGCCGGCTACAGGGGCTTTGAGCTGCTTGCTGGGGGAAGCTAGGGGCAGGTCTGAGACCGCAGGGACCCCTCCCCCCCCCCGCGCAGACGTTTGGGACAGGAAGTGAAGGAGAATCCCACCCTGCAGTGACCACGCCGGGGGAAGGGAGCTGCCCACATCGGGCTTTGGCCTGGCCAGGGGAACTAACAGCCTCCCTCTGCCAACCTCCCCAAAGGTCGGTCTGCCCAGCGCTCTGCGGCTCTGCCAATCGACACCAGCCAGCAGCACAGGGCCCCCAGTGCCCGCCGGCCTGGCACAGAGTCTGCCAGCAGGGACCCTCCCTCCTCCGTGCGGGGGAAGGGCCTGGCCCACAGGGAGCCTGGGGCTCAGCGCTGGCTCGGGGAACACGCCCGGTAACCTCCACCCCAGGCCCTGCAGCGCCGGGGAATGTCTCCCATCTCAGCGCTGGAGAAACGGGCCACTGGGCAGCGCCTCTCTCCCAGGAGCCCGGCCCAGCGCCATCGCTCCCGGCCCGGGCCTGCGAAACGGAAGAAATGAACACTCAGCTGGAAGCCAAGGGCCAGGGCTAGCGCAGGGGCGAATCCAGGCGATCTGGCCAGCTCCTCTGCAGGACAGGGCTTGTGCTCCTCTCCCTGCCGGGAGCGACAGCACCGGATCTGTGCCCCCGGCCTGATCTGCAAGAGGGCCCCGCGCCCCACAGCTCTGCGCTATGGGGCTGGATCTCCACTACGGCCCCGCGCCCCCCACCCCTCCGTGCTATGGGCAGGATCTGGCCAGGACAAGCAGGGAGGCAGGACGATAAATTGAAAGCTGCTGGCACCTAGTGGCTATTGAAGAAACTCTCGCGGAAACTGGCAGGATTTGGAGGTGGAGACGCGGGTCCCTCTTAGCTCAGAGGTTCAGGGCTCCTGAGGGTCCTTTATTCCAGCATCTCTATGGCTTTGTGCCTCGCTGCCCCGTTCAGACAGTCCCCACGCTCGCTGGATCTGTGCGCAGGGACGCAGCGCCCTTTGCAAACACTCTGTGATCCCCAGCAGGTCGCTACAGACTGTCCCTGCCAACTGGGGAAACCGAGGCACAGAGCGAGGGCACAATAACCCCTGCTGGCGATCAGTGGCATTGCAAGGACAGGCTGATCCGATAGCCACGAGCGCGCGCTCCCGCCGCCCGCCCCACAACCATTCAACAGCTGGGCACCGACTCCCCACGAGGGCTGAGAAAAGGATCCGAGAGCAGGGGCGCTTCCAAGGAAGGATCCCAGCCCCTCCCCCGGCCCTAAAAATAACTCCTGGCGACACCCCGGGCCACGTCCCCCGGGGCTTCGCTTCACCCGAGGGAACCCGCTGCACGGAGCTCCGGGAGTTCCCCCACCAGAGGTTTTGGCCCCAGCTGTTTCCCTCGCACCTTCCGCCCCAGGCTCCCTGCGAACCTCTCACGGCTGCGGCAAGCCCTGAATGTCCCGGGCCTGGGAGCTCAGCAGAGCCGAGCTCACGGGGGCCCAGCGGCGCCACGCACCGGGGCCCACGGGCGCTGCCCCAGCTGAGCCCAGCCCCGGCCCCCGCAGACGCTGCAGGAGGGACGGAGGGGGCAGCGCCCCAGTGTGGAGCTCGCCCAGGGCACCCACACTCCTGCCGCGGCGGACAAGACGCACCAGGCGCCCTTGGCTGGCCAACGCGGGTAATGGTCCTTACCCAGCCGCGGCGGCCCCGGGAGAAAGAGAGGAAGCCCAGCAGCTCCCACGGGGCTCGGCCCGGGGCTCGCCTGGGCCTCCCTGTGGGGAGTCGCTCGCTGCTCCTTGGGGCGACACCAAGGCCGCTGCGGGCGTAGGGTGGCGGATGGGCCGGCTGCAGCACAGGGTCTGCGGGCGCCTAGGGAGGACGGAAGATCAGCTGCTCGGGGTCCCCGAGGGTCCGCGGCCTGCCCAGGAGCAGCCCCATGGCGCTAGCCCCGCTACCTGCCCGGCCCGTGGGCCTTTACTGACAGCGGCCTGGCCTCCCATTGGCCGGCGGCCGGCGCGGGGCGTGGCCGGGGGAAGCCCGGGCGGCCCTGCTGGCCGCGGACCCGCTGGCCGGGGCGCGCTCTGGCACGGCCGGGGCCAGGGGGGCGCGGCAGCCAGTCGGCTGGGCCGGGATAAGGAAAGCTCCCTGGGCTGCTCAGGAGGCCACACCCGGGTCGTTTGCGCCACTCTGGGCTGGGCAGGCGGCGGGGCCTGGGCTGCCGGACAGGGACGGTCCCCTCTGAGCCCACAGGTGGGACCTATCCGCCGTCGGGCCCCGGGGGGCAGCTCGCTTCGCTGTTCCCTCGCGCTCCCCCTGCTTGTGTGGGGGGAGGCCTGGGAACTGGGGGATGGAAGATAGGCCCGATGCCAAGGTGAGGGGCCTGGGCCTCCTGCATACTGAACCGTAGAACCTGTGAGGTGCGGCTGGAAATTGGGGTGGCAGCTGGAGAGATCAGGGCTCCCCTCACCCCCTGCGAGCTAACGGGACTGCAGGGCGCTGGGGGTGGTGTTCTCAGGGTGTGGGGAAGGTAGGGGCTCCCTAGCCATCTGTGCCTCCCATGGGTGCCTCGCCCCAGGGTCCTGGGCAGCCCCCAGTCCTGGGGCCGGCCTGCTCCGTTACTCTAAACTTCCCCCAGCAATTCGAGTGGGAAGTGGGGGGGGGGGGGCAGCTGCCCTCCCTGAGCTGTGTTGGCTTCAGCAGAGTTGGAGCAGGCCTGAGCGGCTGCCCGGTGTCCCAGGGTGGCAGGCGGCGCTGACCGGCCCCCCCGGCTGCCCTGTGCTGGGTGAGTGCTGGCGGCGCAGGCTGCCCCGAAGCTTCATCCCCCCGGAATAAACAGGAGCTGCTGGGCTAATCCCCGGTGCTGTGCCGGGGGCACTGCTTCCAGAGGGAGTGCGGGGGGGGGGGGGAACCCTGGGCCAGGCATCACCCCTCTGCTCTCGCATGGAACCTCTCGCCCTGTATCGGCCAGGAGCGAAGTCAGTCCTGGCCCAGTCTCTGCTCCGAGCTCAGACTCGATTTAGAGCTGAGGGGAACGTGGTTTTTCTTTATAGCAAAAATCCCCAGTGGCTGGAGATGGGACACTAGATGGGGAGGACTCTGAGTTACTACAGAGAATTCTTTCCTAGGGATCTGCCTGGGGGTCTTGTCCACATGCTTGGGGTCTAACCGATCACCATACTTGGGGGTGGGAAGGAATTTTCCCTTGCCTCAGATTGGTAGAGACCTTGGGGTGTTTTCACCTTCCTCTGCAGCTGGGGCAGGGGTCGCTTTCAGGTTTAAACTAGCGAAAATAGTGGATTCTCTGCAACTTGAAGTCTTTAAAGCGTGATTGGAGGAGTTCAGTAAGTCAGCCAGGGGTTAGGGTCTATCACAGGAGTGGGTGAGGGAGGGTCTGTGGCCGCCAGGTGCAGGAGCTCAGAGAGATGATCAGGATGCTCCCTTCTGACCTTACTAAGCGCCCTGAGGAAGAACGGACATTACCATTTTAAACCTAGCTAGTGTCCCTGAGTGACTGGCCACAAGAGGTCAGAACATGTCAGTGTTAGAGCTGAGTGCGTCTAAACTTCATTTAATTTCTTTTTATTTTGATATAGGAATTAGATACAGTGCTCCTGCCAGAGATTTCTAAGCTGTTATCTTAAAAAAAAAACCCTAGAGTTTTCAGTTGCTTAAGTAGCCCCTGGAATCACGGTCAAAGTTGCCCCCCCTCCCAAAAATCTAAAATGGCACCCCTGTGGGCATGAATTCCTTCCCCCCCCCCCCATGCACAGCCCTGTTGGCTTGGCTGGAGCTGCCCCCCGAATAGAGAAGTCAAACTAGCCTAGGGCCCCCGCGAGCCCCGAGCCCCAGTGCCCTGCAGGGCAGAAGTCCTGAGTTCCCCCCTCCTTCGGCTTAAGCCCAGAGCCCCAAGCCCTCCCCCATCCCCGCAGCTGAAGCCTGGATCCCGGAGGGCCCCCCCACTGGGTCCTGGAATTTTTATAGCATTTGGGGGGGGGCGCTCAGAAAGAAACAAGGTGAGAGCCCGGGGCATAAGGGGCAGGACAGAGGCGAGCCCCCGGCATCGTCCCTCATGGGCAGCACCAGCCCCCCCCGCCCCCAGCCGGAAGGCGGCGGTGCCCACGGGGGAGCGCCAGGAGAGGATCATTTTGACAGCAAGGCCCCGCTGACGTGCCGGGGGATTCCCCCGGGGGGCCCCCTGGGTCGCGCTCTGATTGGCTGCCGCGCTCCCCTAGCCCCGGCCGTGTCAGAGCGCGCCGGGGCCAGCTGGTCCGCGGCCAGCAGAGCCGCCCGGGCTTCCCCCGGCCACGCCCCCCGCCGGCCGCCGGCCAATGGGGGGCCAGACCGCTGTCACTAAAGGCCTACGGGCCGGGCCGGGCAGGCAGCGGGGCCAGCGCCATGGGGCTGCTCCTGGGCAGGCGGCGAGCCGCGCTGGGCGGGTTCTCCGGGCTGCAGGCTCGGGCCCTGCTGCTGGGGCTGGACAACGCCGGGAAAACCCCCTTCCCCGGCGCTACCGGCTGAAGCTGAACGAGACGCTCCCCACCCTGGGCTTCCACGTGGAGACGGTGGGGCCCGTCCGCGACGTGCCCTTCACCCTGTGGGACGTGCGGGGCCAGGCCCGGATCAGGGCCCTCGGGCGAAACGCGGACGGGCCGGTGTTCGCGGCGGGCAGCGCCGACGCGCAGCGGCTGGGGGAGGCCGGGTGGGAGCTGGGAGCCTGCTGGAGGCTGAGGACTTGCAGGGGGTGCCCCGGTGCTGCTGGCGGACAAGCAGGACCTGCCCAGTGCCCGGTCCTGCGCGGAGCTGGCGGAGGAGCTGGGCTTGAGGAAGCTGCGTGGGCGCGAGTGGCACAGGCCGGGCTGCTGAGCCGAGAGCCGGCCGGGGCTGCCCGGGGCGCTGGAGAAGCTGGCTGAGCAGGTGAAGCGCTACCGGGCGGCCCGGGGGCTCTGAGAGCGCCGGCTGCAGAACAGGCCCCGAGGCCAGCCTGGGTCGCCCCTTGGCACGTTTCCAAAGAGGGGCCGTTGTGCTGCCCCCACGCCCGAGAGACGCCCCCGATGAGCAGCCGCAAGCCGCGTTGTCCCCCGTCAGGCGCCTGCCAACGCGGGAGCTGGGCCGGACACTGGCCAGCGCTGTGGCCTGGGTCCCTTCTGCAGCCATTGGCTTGGACTGAGACTGGCAGCTGCTTGGGGCAGTGCCTGGCTCCGGGCCCTGTGTCCCTACAGCGCCCTGGGGCCTGCTCCCAGCCTGGGGCTGCCCGGGGCGATGGTGCGCCAGGAGAGCCCGACCGGCAGACGCTGGCCAGCCCGCTTGGACCAGCAGCCCCATGGCGATGGGACACGCGGTCTCTTGGGGACCCCGAGCAGCTGATCTTCCGTCCTCCCTAGGCGCCCGCAGACCCTGTGCTGCAGCCGGCCCATCCGCCACCCTACGCCCGCAGCGGCCTTGGTGTCGCCCCAAGGAGCAGCGAGCGACTCCCCACAGGGAGGCCCAGGCGAGCCCCGGGCCGAGCCCCGTGGGAGCTGCTGGGCTTCCTCTCTTTCTCCCGGGGCCGCCGCGGCTGGGTAAGGACCATTACCCGCGTTGGCCAGCCAAGGGCGCCTGGTGCGTCTTGTCCGCCGCGGCAGGAGTGTGGGTGCCCTGGGCGAGCTCCACACTGGGGCGCTGCCCCCTCCGTCCCTCCTGCAGCGTCTGCGGGGGCCGGGGCTGGGCTCAGCTGGGGCAGCGCCCGTGGGCCCCGGTGCGTGGTGCCGCTGGGCCCCCGTGAGCTCGGCTCTGCTGAGCTCCCAGGCCCGGGACATTCAGGGCTTGCCGCAGCCGTGAGAGGCTCGCAGGGAGCCTGGGGCGGAAGGTGCGAGGGAAACAGCTGGGGCCAAAACCTCTGGTGGGGGAACTCCCGGAGCTCCGTGCAGCGGGTTCCCTCGGGTGAAGCGAAGCCCCGGGGGACGTGGCCCGGGGTGTCGCCAGGAGTTATTTTAGGGCCGGGGGAGGGGCTGGGATCCTTCCTTGGAAGCGCCCCTGCTCTCGGATCCTTTTCTCAGCCCTCGTGGGGAGTCGGTGCCCAGCTGTTGAATGGTTGTGGGGCGGGCGGCGGGAGCGCGCACTCGTGGCTATCGGATCAGCCTGTCCTTGCAATGCCACTGATCGCCAGCAGGGGTTATTGTGCCCTCGCTCTGTGCCTCGGTTTCCCCAGTTGGCAGGGACAGTCTGTAGCGACCTGCTGGGGATCACAGAGTGTTTGCAAAGGGCGCTGCGTCCCTGCGCACAGATCCAGCGAGCGTGGGGACTGTCTGAACGGGGCAGCGAGGCACAAAGCCATAGAGATCTGGAATAAAGGACCCTCAGGAGCCCTGAACCTCTGAGCTAAGAGGGACCCGCGTCTCCACCTCCAAATCCTGCCAGTTTCCGCGAGAGTTTCTTCAATAGCCACTAGGTGCCAGCAGCTTTCAATTTATCGTCCTGCCTCCCTGCTTGTCCTGGCCAGATCCTGCCCATAGCACGGAGGGGTGGGGGGCGCGGGGCCGTAGTGGAGATCCAGCCCCATAGCGCAGAGCTGTGGGGCGCGGGGCCCTCTTGCAGATCCGGCCGGGGGCACAGATCCGGTGCTGTCGCTCCCGGCAGGGAGAGGAGCACAAGCCCTGTCCTGCAGAGGAGCTGGCCAGGTCGCCTGGATTCGCCCCTGCGCTAGCCCTGGCCCTTGGCTTCCAGCTGAGTGTTCATTTCTTCCGTTTCGCAGGCCCGGGCCGGGAGCGATGGCGCTGGGCCGGGCTCCTGGGAGAGAGGCGCTGCCCAGTGGCCCGTTTCTCCAGCGCTGAGATGGGAGACATTCCCCGGCGCTGCAGGGCCTGGGGTGGAGGTTCCCGGGCGTGTTCCCCGAGTCAGCGCTGGGCCCCAGGCTCCCTGGGGGCCAGGCCCTTCCCCCGCACGGAGGAGGGAGGGTCCCTGCTGGCAGACTCTGTGCCAGGCCGGCGGGCACTGGGGGCCCTGTGCTGCTGGCTGGCGTCGATTGGCAGAGCCGTAGAGCGCTGGGCAGACCGACCTTTGGGGAGGTTGGCAGAGGGAGGCTGTTAGTTCCCCTGGCCAGGCCAAAGCCCGATGTGGGCAGCTCCCTTCCCCCAGCGTGGTCACTGCAGGGTGGGATTCTCCTTCACTTCCTGTCCCAAACGTCTGCGCGGGGGGGGGGAGGGGTCCCTGCGGTCTCAGACCTGCCCCTAGCTTCCTCCAGCAAGCAGCTCAAAGCCCCTGTAGCCGGCGCTGATCCGGGGGAGGGACTCAGAGCCAGGCCCCTGGTGTGTCCTGGGCTGAGCTCCAGGGGCTTTTGTCAGCTTGGTCTCCGCCTCCGGCCTGCTGGGCACCCAGGAATGCAGGGAACCCTCTGCCTGGCAGGTGCCCGGTGCCCTGCGGCACGACGGACACGGGCAGCTCCCTGGGCTGCTCAGGAGGCCACACCCGGGTCGTTTGCGCCACGCTGGGCTGGGCATTCGGCGGGGCCTGGGCTGCTGGACATGGACGGTCCCCTCTGAGCCCAGAGGTGGGGCCTGTCTGCAGTCGGGCCCTGGGGGCCAGCTTGCTTCGCTGTTCCCTCGCGCTAGCCCTGTGATCTCCATCCGCATTGGCAGAATCAAAGGGCTGTTTAAAATGCTGAGTTTCTGACCCTCATGGCTGTGAAGAAACCCAGAGCTGGGCTGAGCCTGCCACTGACTGGCTGCCAGGTCCCGCTTCCCTCCCTGTGCTGCGTGTTAGTGCGGTGCCATGTACCTGAGACATAGCTAACCTACCCCAGAGGTGGCTGCATTTGAGGGCCGGGTGCAGCAAAGCCAGGGTGTAGCCATGGGGCTGCCAAACTCTGAGCACTTCTTGGGCTGGAAGAGCCCAGATGATGTTACTGTTTATCCACATGGAGTCATGGCAGGGCCAGCTCCAGCTCCGGAGTGAAAGGCAGAACTGGGCTGATTTTGCCCTGATTTCACCCGCAGGAGAACAGGCCAGGAAGCAGGAGAACCGGGGTGCAAAGGAAGTGCCAGGAATGCCCCCATTTGCTTCAGTCCAGGCAAAGGGGTGACAAGTCCCCGGTGTCATGGTGCTGCGGGCAGGCGTCCAGCAGAAAGGGCAGCAGGTTGGCCAGGCCTCAACTTCGCTTTGCTTCTCTCCACTGCAATAACCTGATTCCGAACACACCCCGCCCCCCTCCCACACACACACCTGGCCATGGCCCCTGCAGCTCCCAGGACAAGCAGGGGTCTCAGTCCCCAGGGGAGGCAGACTCACGTGTCGCTCCGTGACCCCCCTGCATGGCTGCATCGGGATGGCCCGGCTGGAGCCCCCAGCTGGGCCACGTGGTGGCCATGAGCTGGGCAAGGCCTGGGAGGTGCCAGCCTTGAGGAGTTGCCCAAACCCAAACAAACACCCGGCCCCGCGGCTCCTTATCGGCCCCCGGCAGCAGGCTGGGGGGCTGTTGTGTCTGCGCGGCTGCCAAGGGAACAAAGTGTGCAGGATGGGGCCTGGTCCGCTGGTCCGCCAGGCCCTGCCCCCCCTCCAGGCCCCTACCTGGCCTGGAGGCTGATCCCCAGGGGCCCCGTTCCCTGAGCTCATGGGAAGGGCCCAGACCCCGCTGGCTCCCGCTCTCTACGGGGGGCTGCACTGGGGTCTCTCTCCCACGCACCTGCAGCCCCTGCGCACTTTACATCCAGCCCGAGACAGCTGCACCAGTGGATGCCCCCCCTTTTCCCCTCTGTGCCCAGCCCCAGGATGCTCCCCCCCCCCAGCTCAGGGCGGGGGTCAGAGCTCCCTGGGACTAGAGAGGGTGGCTGGGAGCTCTGCCCACCCCTCCCCACGAGGCATCAGCCTCCTCTACCCTCCGCGGCCCACCACTCGCTCGCTGACACCCGCGGCCCACCCCCCGCCATCCTACCGTTCGCTCCCTGACACCCGCGGCCCACCCCCCGCCATCCTACCGTTCGCTCCCTGACACCCACAGCCCACCCCCCGCCATCCTACCACTCGCTCCCTAACACCTGCAGCCCACCGCCCGCCATCCCACCGCTCACTTGCTGAGACCTGTGGCCCACCCCTCGCCATCCCACCACTTGCTCCCTGAGACCTGCGGGCTGCCACCAAGCCCAGTTACTTGCCCTGGTCGCTCTCTGCTCGTTCAGCTTCCTGCAAGGGCATGGCAGGGCCATACCTGGTGTGCTGGGGAGGGCCAAGGCTAGGCAAATTTCATGCACACAGATCTGCCAGTGCCCCTCACTCTCGACCCGCAGGCTGCCCTCTGCTATCCCAGCCCTGGCTGCCCGCCGCCCCGAGCTCTGCCAATGCCCCTCCCCTCCCCCCGCTATAACAGCTCTGGTCGACCCCTGCAACGCTGTGGGTGCCCCTCAAGCCTGGTCTGTGTTTACTGCCCAGGCCCCTCTCCGCCCTGGCATGGCTGGGTTGGGACCAGCTCCTTTCCCCGCTCTGCCAAATGCCGGCTGGGGGGCGGGGCTCATTTGTGCCCCAGCTCCAAGCCCCTGTATCCCCAAGCAGCCTCTTTGCAACATGCAGGTTGGGGTTGGGTGACCTGACCCTCAGTGAGGGGCAGCCCAGCCCCCCACACCTGCCAATGGTGCCACCTGGCAGGAGGGGGAAGCTGGAGCTGCAGCCAGGCCCGATCCCGCCCAGCGCTGAGGAGGGTGCTCAGGGCCCTGCCGGCTAAGGTCCCAGGGAGGAGCCGATGCCAGGCCAGGGGCGTGTCCGAGCCGGGGGGCGGGGGGGAGGTGGTGTGATAACAGCGCAGGATGAGGAGCCAAAGGTTAGCCCTGAGCGCTGGGTCTCTGCAGGGAGACGCATTCCTACGCAGAGGGCAGACAGAGCGAGCCAGGCAGGGGCTACGGCACCAGTCAGCTGCCCAGCGCCCAGCATAGCGCCATGGGGACCCCCCAGGGCAGCCACTGCCTGAGCGTCCTGCTGCTGGTGGGGGTCTGGGCTCCCCCCAGCATGGCCCAGTGGTTCTCGCTGGGCTCCCGGCTGACGACAACACCCCCGCCCACGACCACCGCTGGCCCAACAGCTGCACAGCGCCCCCCAGAGGAGGGGGAAGGTAGGTGCCTGGGGTGACCCCTGGGGGGGGTGGAAGGGACATCCCCCCTGCCCACCATCCGTGCACCTTACAGCACACAGGGGGTGCTACAGACCAGCCATGGGGCAAAACAGGGCAGGAGCCCAGCCACCTCCACCAGCTGGTATGGGGGGGGGGTGAGATGGGAGGGGAGTGGGGGCCTAGTTACAGCAGGGGAGGGCTGGGAGCCAGGACTCCTGGCTTCTGTTCTCAGCTCTGCCACTGACTCACTGAAAAAGTCCCTTCCCTGCTCCGTGCCTTAGTTTCCCTTTGATGACGTTGTGAGGCTCACTCCTTTGGGTGGGCAGTGTTGATTCTGGGGGGCCAGCTGGAGACACCCTGGGGCCTGATTCCCAAGGGACTGAGCACCCCACAGCTCCTGCTGACCTCAGCTCTTGAATCAGCCAGGTCCCCCCAAACTGCGGGCACACTGGCCGATGCTGCCCCCGGTGCCATGCTTGCGAGCGTGCCGGGGCGCAGAGCATGGCGTGGGCTCCCACAGCCAGCCTGCTCCACTCCATTTGCAATTGGGGCAAGGCACGCATCACCGCTGAGCCACAGGGTGTGCGGGCAAAGGTGAGTGGGCAGCTGGGTGGGGTGCCACAAGGAGCCTGAGCTTGTGTTTCCCTGGGACCTCCCTCTGCAGGGAGCGCTGGCTCGTGGCAGCGGGACCTTCTGTGGCATACAGCTCTGCCTGTGCCCATCCCCTGGGTCCCCCGGCACCACCAGGCCTGAGCTGTCCCACCCTGGGCAAGCGTGCTCAGTCTGTCTGGCACCCAGGGTGCCCAGTACGAGCAGAGAGGCTGAGAGCGCGGCTGGCGCGTGGGGAGGGATCCGGCCCCAGAGGGGACTCTCAACCCCTCACAGCCGCTGGCCCTGGGGCTCTGGGAGTCACCCAGTCTGCTCCATGCGGCTGGGGCTGGTCCCATGGAGCCCGTCCTGACCCCCAAGTTCTGCCCTAGCTAGGACAAACGCTCGCCTTTTTGCTGCAAGGACATGGATCCAGGCCACGCTCTGCCCTGTCCCCCCCCAGCCCCACACTCTGTGTCCGGGGGGACGGAGCCAACACCCAACAGCTCCCTGCCGATGCCATGCTGCCCAGGGGGGCCTGGCACAGACACCGTTCCCAGCCCACCTGCCCTTGGCTCTTTCAGACAGGGACACTGGCGACACAGAGCCAACGCCGAAAATCCTGCTGAGCAAACCCCCCCTGGGGCCAGCCCCCCCGAGCCAATCGCTGGCGCTCAAGGAGGCTGCAGGGGGTGGGACGCAGGCCCCCCTGGAAACACGAGACCAGGTGCGTTGGGGGAGGTAGCGAGTGGGGAGGGTCCATGTGGGGAGAGATTGTGGGTGTGCGAGAGTGACTGTGTGTGTGGCCAACATCACATTGCTGAGTGTGCGGCGGGGATGGCGGACACATGTGGGCCTGAGCGGGGAGTGGATGGTAGGGGTGTATTGGGGGGATGGAGTGGATGGGTGGGGGGTGCCTGGGGGGATGGAGGGGTCCATGGTGGGGAGTACTCTCACACTCTCTACAAGGCAGAGCAAACGCTGTGGAGGGGCAGGTGAGCTTTGCCTGGCCCCCACGTGCTGATGCCCCTCGCTCTCCCCTGGGGCTGCTTTCCTGGCCCGGCTGCAGTGTGCCTGGGGCAGGGCTCGGGCAGGCCAGTGAATCCCAATGCAGTGGGCAAGGCTCTGGCACACGCTGGGCAGGAGCTGTGAACTCTGCAAGTCCCTAAGGGCTCTGTCCCGTCCCCTTCACGGGCTGGGCTGGGGCCACATTTTAGTGCCAGGAGGCAGAGTCCAAGGTCCCAAGGTTGCTCGAGCCAGCTACGCTGCAATACCGAGCCCCTGGTTGTGCTCCAATACCCAGCCACCCCCTGATACCCAGCCACACCCCAATACCCAGCCACACCCCAATACCCAACCACCTAGCCACCCCCTGATTCCCAGCCACCCCCCAATACCCAGCAGCCCAGCTGCACCCTGACACCCAGCCACATCCCAATACCCAGCCCCCCGCCACACCCGGATACCCATCCCCCTGCTGCTCACAGAGGCTCAGTTCCCCCAGTCATGCCCCAATGCCCAGCCCCCAGCTGTGCCCTGATCCCCAGCCCACCCCATACCCCCACAGACTGGGGCCTGTCTTCCAGTTAATCAGTTTCCTCTGCCCTTGTCCTTCCCCCTTATCTCAGGGCCCCGCAGGCCAGACACAATAGCCCCGCCGCCCGCCACCCTCCCCAGGGCTCAGCAGCTCAGCCCTTTGCCAGGTGAAATGGTATTTTGCTGCTGTTTTTCTGGCTTTTGGACTGGATCTGCTGAGAACCCCCCTGAGGCCCCCCTGCCTCTGCATGGGTCCCTCCCTCGCTTGGACAGGAGGCCCCCACCCCAGCCCCAAGAGCCCCAGTAGGGACCGGGGGCGCTGGGCTCAAGGGCTCTGTGGATTCTGCACATCACTCCCCCTGCTCAGAGAGCCCCCAAGTGCAGCTCTCCCCCCTCCCAACCCAGCCCTGATGCCTCAGCGATGGGCGGCTGAAGGGCCCTCAGAAAGCTGCCCCTGCACCAGAGGGGGCGGGCAAGCAGGGCGTGGAGAGGGCAGGGAGCCTGGGGACGCGTGGCTCACTGGGCCTGCTAGAGCAGTGGTTCTCAGGCTATTTATCAGTGTGGGCCGCATATGCCAGGACCTGGACCCGAGACCCCATCGCGCATGGGGCCAAGCAGCCGGAACCTGGACTCTGCCGAACGGGGCCGGGACCTGGACCCCAGACCCCACCGCGCACGGGGCCAAGCAGCCGGAACCTGGACCCTGACGAAAGGGGCTGGGACCTTGACCCCAGACCCCATCGTGCATGGGGCCAAGCAGCCAGAACCTGGACCCTACCAAATGGGGCTGGGACCTGGACCCCAGACCCCATCGCGCACGGGGCCGAGCAGCTGGAACCTGGACCCTGCCGAACGGGGCTGGGACCTGGACCCCAGACCCCATCGCGCACGGGGCCAAGCAGCCAGAACCTGGACCCTGCCGAACGGGGCTGGGACCTGGACCCCAGACCCCATCGCGCACGGGGCCGAGCAGCCGGAACCTGGACTCTGCCGAACGGGGCTGGGACCTGGACCCCAGACCCCACCGCGCACGGGGCCGAGCAGCCGGAACCTGGACCCTGACGAAAGGGGCTGGGACCTTGACCCCAGACCCCATCGCGCACGGGGCCAAGCAGCCAGAACCTGGACCCTACCAAATGGGGCTGGGACCTGGACCCCAGACCCCATCGCGCACGGGGCCGAGCAGCTGGAACCTGGACCCTGCCGAACGGGGCTGGGACCTGGACCCCAGACCCCATCGCGCACGGGGCCAAGCAGCCAGAACCTGGACCCTGCCGAACGGGGCTGGGACCTGGACCCCAGACCCCATTGCTCACGGGGCCAAGCAGCCAGAACCTGGACCCTGCCAAACGGGGCTGGGACCTGGACCCCAGACCCCATCGCGCATGGGGCCGAGCAGCCGGAACCTGGACCCTGCCGAACGGGGCTGGGACCTGGACCCCAGACCCCACCGTGCACGGTGCTGGACAGCCAGAACCCAAACCCTGCCAAGCAGGGCCAGGCAGCCAGAACCCAGATTTTTATTTAGCACATAGCTGGGCCACAGCTTTGTACTAATTGGGCTACGACTCCAGAGGGAGGGAACAAGGCAGCTGTACCGCCCCCAAGCTCTTCAGCGAGTGCAGACGGATAGCAAGGGGCTAGCTGGTACCCTTGGCTCTGATTCCCTAGCACTGGGCAGCCCCAGGCTGGGTGTCTAGGGCTGTCTAGGGGGCTTTGGCCCAGCCAGCCTCAGTGGGAGGAGAGAGCACTTTACGGCTAGGGTGCAAGCAGGAAGGGAGGGGAGAGCAAAGCAGGATGGGTAAGCGCATGCAAATCAGGCAGCCAAGCCCCACTCTGCCAGCAGCTGCTGGCAATGGTAAGGGCCCAGATGGGTGCCCCATGGGGCCGGAGGAGGCAGGACTGGGCTCTCCAGGGAGTGAGGAGCTGACAGGGGAATGGGGCCGGGACTGAGTTTGCCACCCATGGCCCCATCTCTCCTAGACGCCTCCAGTCCCTGCTGCCCGCCCCCGCCCCTCCCCAGGGCTCTTCGAGGGGAGCGCGGAGGAGGAAGAGGAGTTCCTGCAGATCAAGGTAAGAGGGGGGGAATCTACCGCCCGGCTCTCTCTAGGAGCCGATGGTGTGGGCCTGTCCTCAGCTGGATGGACACATGGTCGCTCTCTCTCCGTCCTCCAGGCCCCGCATTGCCCTGCACCCCTCCAGCCTGTCCCGTCCCAGGAACGGGCCCTTTCCAGCCAGGCAGGGCCGGCTCTGGCCTTGGAGCCTCTTCCTTCACCCTTCTGGGCAGCCGGAGCTCTGAGGCCTGCCAGGGCCACTGCCAACATGAGAGAGCCCAGGGGGCCTCCAGAACCGGGGTGGGATCCCCTGCAGAGGATGGCAGCAGATGGAGACTTTTCGGTTAGGTGACTCCAGCTCACCTCTGCCACTGCCCCCCTCGGGGGCTGCTCTGGCTGGACGAGAGCAAAGGGACACGTGCCAGCCCGGCTGAGATACTCTGCCCTCCCCACCGGGTGGGCACCTCTGCCAGCAGTGCCTCTAGGTTCAAGGGGGGCCGCGGTGATGGTGCCGACACTCCATCTCTCTCCGCTTTCTCACAGGCAACTGCAAAGGAGCCGACACCAGCAGCGCCCACCCCCCGGGCAGCTGCCACCCTTCCCCAGGTGAGTGGTGGGAAGGGGCCCTTCCTGGCACAGCCTGCCCTGGGCTGAGCACCAGCCGCTCATGCAGGGGCAGGAGCAGAGCCGGGGCTCAAGGAGTATCCACACCAACCCTCCCCTGAATTGTCCTTCAACTGCTGTACCAGCAGCCCCCCAGAGCCCCGCCAAGGCGGACCCCGCTGCTGCACGGGTACCAGGCCTCCTGCAGAGAGGGGAGCCGCTGCGGCTGTACCAGCAGAACAAGGGGGTTTCCAGTCCAGCCCAGCCCTCCCCCCACTCTGCCACCCCAGATCTCCCTTGCTCTGCCCTGTGACCCCCTGAAGCCCAGCGGGGACGGGGCTGGCACTGCGCCCGGTCAGCGCCCACGGCACTCAAGGCTGTTTCCATCTCCTAGGCGACTGGTAACCTCTCGCAGTGCGTCTGCCCAGCCGTCCCCGGCCCCCGTGGGCCCCCTGGCCCAAAGGTAGGAAGGAAGGGGGCTGTGGGGGGCTGTGTTCTGGGGCACAGGGATGGGGCCCCCAGTGCGTTTGGGGTCCCCAGACCCTCGAGAGCTTGGCTTTGAAGGGTGCTGGGTTTTCAGAGGCTCTCTGGGGCCACACACACCCTTCCCCCTCCCCGGATTCAGTCCGTGGCTTTTTGAGGGGGTGTTTGCTTACAGAACCCCCCGTTCCATCGCTAGCGGGAAAGCAGCGAGCACCATGGCCTGGGGGTGGCACATCCCCCTCCCCGCGCAGGCCGTCTGCCAGGCCTGAACCCGGCGCCACCGGGGGCCAGGCTGGCGTGGCTGCTGCGTGAGCAGGGGATGTGCCACCCCCAGGCCATGGTGCTCGCTGGCGTGGGACAGACCCACGCCGGGCTGTGCCCGCTCCTGCCCCTCTCTGTGGGACCAGCAGAGGAATGGGACCCCCTCGAGTGCTGGCGGTTCCCGAGCGGGTTCCAACGTGGACAGAGCCGGTTCCCAGTGGGGCGGGGTGGGGGCTGGAGGGCGGGGGCGGCAGCACGCGGACCAGTCCGCCAGGGGCTCAGCCCATCCACCGCGTATCTTCACCCCAACAGGGAGAAAAAGGAGAGCAGGGGCCCGCCGGGGAAAGAGGCCTGCCGGGATTCTCTGGGGAGCGAGGCCAGGCGGGGAGCCCAGGGCAACCTGGCCTCCAGGGGCCGCCCGGTCTCCCTGGGCCTCCAGGCGTGCCGGGGCTGGCAGCTGGCACCGAAGGGCCGGAGGGATCTGAGAACGAGGTGAGGGCAGGATGGGGAGTTTGGGGTTTCAGCCTGCTGGGGGGGGGGGCCTCGGGAGTTCTGGGGCTTGGGGAAGTGAGAGGGAGAGCAGAGACCACGTGGGAGGGGAGAGCTGGGGGGCGGCCGGCTGGATCAGGGCCAAGTTATCCTTAATCTGCCTACAAAGTCCCAGCGGGGGCCGCAGTGGGACAGGGGCCAGTGTGGGAGGTGGGGCAGAGCAGGGGAAGGGGCCGTGGGGGCAGGGCAGGGGCCGTGGGGGTAGGGCAGAGGCAGTAGGGGTGGAGCAGGGCCACGGGAGCAGGGCCTCAGGGGCAGAGCCGTGGGGCCAGTGTGGAAGAGGAGGGGGCTGCAATGGGGGCAAAGCAGGTGCAATGGGCGATGGGGAGGCTGGCATCACCGAAGTGGCTCTGCGATATCTCTTCTCTCTCCTGCCAGCTGACAAAGCAGCCGCTCATGCCCAGCGTGGCAGGGCCACCTGGACCCCAGGGTTTGCCCGGCTACCAAGGGCCTCCAGGCCCCCAAGGCTACCCAGGACATGAAGGCATCCAAGGCCCCCCTGGACCGCCAGGCCGTGAAGGGCAGCAAGGACCTCCTGGCCCTCCAGGGCCACTTGGGGCCCCAGGGCCGCCAGGCTTCCAAGGCCCCCCAGGGCCCGACGGCCCCCTCGGGCTTCCAGGACTCTCAGGGCCTCCAGGAGCTCCAGGGCGTGAAGGGCCCCCAGGTCCTGCGGGGCCTGAGCCACCACCAGGAAACCCGGGGCCTGCCGGAGAGCCAGGATATCCCGGGCCAAAGGTAACGAGCCATTCAGGCCAAGGGGGGCACAGGGTGTCACGGAGCGATGCTCTGGAACTGCTCCCTACGAAGCCAGGCAGGACTCTGGGGAAGTCTCCTCTCTGGGAGCAGCCTGTCTGCAGGACACACAGCTCCCCCGGCTCCACCTTCCTGGGTCTGACCTCGGAGCATTCAGCCTCCTCTGCCCCTCCGTGCGCTTCCCACAGCCAGTCCGCCCAGGCGGGGTCCTGGGGCAGCCAGAGGGTCCTGCCCCCCAACTCCGCAGTCAGACGGGACTCTCAGCCAGCCAGTAAAACAGAAGGTTTATTAGACGACAGGGACATGGTCTAAGACAGAGCTTGTAGGTGCAGAGAACAGGACCCCTCAGCTGGGTCCATTTTGGGGGGCAGTGAGCCAGACAACCACGTCTGCCCTTCACTCCATGTCCCCAGCCAGCCCCAAAATGAAACTCCCTCCAGCCCCTCCTCCTCTGGGCTTTGTCCCTTTCCAGGCCAGGAGGTCACCTGGTTCCTTTGTTCTCCAACCCTTTAGCTCTCACCTGGCAGGGGGGAAGGGCCCAGGCCATCAGTTGCCAGGAGACAGAGTGTCGGCCATTTATGTATCCTGGCCCTTTGCTCTGCAACAATTACACCCCCTTATCCCACTACCTAGACACTTAAGAAATGCATAGGGGAAACTGAGGCACCCCTACAGTATTCAGAGGAAACATTAAGAACAGTCCCACTTCGTCACACAGGGCCATCACCAGGGCAGCATGGGAGGGCCTCGCCCAAGGCAGCAGGTGCCAAGCTGGACCCACCGTGGCAGTGCTGCTCAGACCAACGTGACAGTGGGTTGTCCCTGGAGAGGGGAGTGTGTTCTTGGCTATTTCACCCCCTGCTTTGTGTCCCTTCAGGGCGAGACAGGTGATCTTGGCCAGCCCGGCCCTCCAGGCAGCCCCGGCTTGATGGGAGAGAAGGGCTCCCTAGGTCCGCCCGGGCCCATGGGGCCACCGGGACCACCCGGGGAGAACAGGGTGAGAGGGTGTGAACTCGGTCGCATCTCGCCTGCCTGCCAGTGCCTGGAGCTCCCAGAGACACCCATGGGAGCATTGCTGTCATGCCAGGATTTGGGGGGTCCTTGGCTCTGTGTGGGGGGGCACAGGGGTTGCAATGGGGGGAGCTCACATGCTGGCAGCTGTGGCCATGAGTGGGGGATCCGGGACGGATATGTTTCACGGGCCCTTTGTGCTCATCTAAAAGGCGAGCCGAGTTGTGTGGGGTGGGTCTGGCCCCCACCGTGCCATCACCCTGGGCGAGGGCTGTTGGAAAGGCCCAGACTGCCCCTCACAGCTGTGTTCTTCTCACTGCAGTGTGACCCCCACTCTTCAGGGCACCCCAGATGGCCTGGCCCGCCGGGTCCCAAGGTGAGTATGTATAAGTACTGGCAGACAAGGGAGAGCGCCCCCTACTGAGCCCCCTGCCCCACTCCCTGCAGCACAGAGGCCCCTAGCACCGCACCGGACTACTAATACCCCTTCCTGCAGCCTTGGTAATCCGTACGGGTAACCCGCCTCCCCCCTCCTCCCCACACTGGTTGTTCTGAGCCACCCCACGTGGGCTCTGGGGCACAGAGGAAAGTCCGAAAGTCCATCTTCAGAACTGCAGCACTTGGCTCCCGCACCCCACCTGTGCCCCCCCAGCACGCGGCTCCCACCCTCGGCGGGAGATTTCCCAGGCATAACCCGCATGTTTGGAGGAGTCCGGGACAGTCCGGCCATGAGGTGTGCAAAGACAGGCAGAGATCACCGCCGGTGCAAGAGGGACCCTGTCTCCGTCCCGTCACCCCCTGTTCTGTTCCTGGCCCAGTGGTACAACCCCCTAGTGCTGCTTTCCTTCCTCCGCTTTTAACCCTTCACTGGAGCTCCCTTTTGCTGTGCCCAAGGGACGTGCACGGGCTGTCAAATACTCCACTCTGATCTGAGCGCTGGGCTCCTGGCTCCAGCACCAACCCTGCCATGGGACCCCGGGCGAGCCACTCCAGCGCTCTGTGCCTCAGTTTCCCCGTGTGTATGAGAGGATGGCTCCCACTTCCCAGGACCAGTGGGGCTGAGCCAGTGGGGTCTGTGAACCCCACTGAGAGCCGGGGCTCTGATGGGACTGTCTCCTTTTTGTACAGGGTGAAAAGGGAGACCCCGGAGAGCAGGTGAGTAGCCATGGAAACAATTTCCAAAGCCGAGGGGCTAGTGCAGCGAGTCACAGTACCCCAGCTCCCCACATGCCTGGCCCCTGCCCTCCTGTGCCCAGTGGAGATCACGGCCCCTCTCTCTTTCTCTTTGCTGGCTCACCAGGGATGCCGCAGCTGTCCCGGGGAGGCCGGGGTCCTGCCAGGCCACCCTTTCTTCCCCAGCTCCAGGGGCCCGTATGGATCCTGGGTGCCACTGACATACCAAGAGGTTTGTCCAAAGTTGTTTGCGTGTTCTGGGGAGGGCTGTCAGTGCCACGAGGCCGGGGCATGGGGACTGTCTGTGGGCAGGGAAGGAGCCCCTCACCTGCCTCTGCCACACTGCAGCTGGATCCCCAGCTACTGGAGCCGACCCAGCACCCCTGCCTGGCCCATCACCCCCACAACAGCCCAGCCAAGCCCCCGCAAGGCCAGGGGCATGGCATGGGCGCACCCAGCGAGTGCCACCCTTCCTGTGAGCCCGAGGCCAGGGGAGACAGACAGCCGAGCTAGGGAGTAAATGGGCTGGATGGACAATGAGCGTCGCTATATATCCAGGCCCCCTCCCCTGACCTGCACCCAGCCTGTCCACAGGAGACTCCCCCTGTTCTCTCTCTCCCTCTACAGAATGGCAAAGTAGAGACAGAGATTTACGGTGCAATCGTCCCCCATGTGAGTTGTGGCCTGGGTCTTGTCTCCACAGCCTGAGGGGCCCATGGGCTGGGACGGGCTCAGACCTTTCCTGCACTCCAGGGCCCGGCGCACCACGGACTCCGTGAGGCTGGGTGCTGCCCTGTTGTTTGCAGGAGGCCCCGGGGGAGGGGTTCCTGGGGGCTCGGAGATCTTAGACCGGGCAGGAAGCGGGGCACTGAGTGGAGGAATCCAGCTGGCTGGGGAGGAGAATGAGGCAGGGTTGAAGCAGGGCCGTGAGAGAGCAGAGGGAGGGTGCCCAGTGAGCAGGACAGGGGAGGCTCTGGGGAAAAGCCAGGGGACAGGTGGGGACGGGAGGGCAGGGAGATGACAGGCAGGCCCTGGTCTGGTAGCACCCTCCTCCCTGGGACATGCAACACCAGCCCACTAACAGATCCATGGCCAATTCTGTGCTGATCTTTATTTCAGGGTCCCCCCGGAGCACCAGGCCCCCCCGGAGCACCAGGCCCCCCCGGCCCACCAGGCGTCCTCTACGTCAATGTAAGGATCCCAGCCGATGGCTGGGCATGCTTTTGCGCCAGTGCTCGGTTCCCGGACTCAATGCAAACCAGCCTGTCTTTGATTTCAGAGGGTTTATCCCATCCGCACCAAGCCGTTCTGCAAACAGCCGGTAAGACATGGGCCTCCTGGGCCCCCTGCCAGCCTCCCCTGCTGCCCACAGCCAGACCCAGGGCAGCAGTGGGATCGTGGAGGGACTAGGGACCCCAAGTCTTTGAGGCTGCTCAGCTCCTGCCTAGGGTGCCTGGGGCAGAGGGCAGGGCTGGTTCCTGTGGCAGGCTCTTCCCCTGACCGCCCCGGCCTGTGCTCTCTTGCGGCTCATGGCTCAGGCACTGTTTGGATCTGCTGCTCGTCCCCCTGTAAGCCCAGGGCCTGTTCAGCCAAGTGTGCAAATCACCCTTCGCCCCTCCTCGGGCTGGAAATACCTTGCCAGGGCAGCTCTCGCGCTTCCCCCCGGGGGGGTGAGCTCGGGTAGCTATGGACAGGAGGAATGGCTTCTGCCCCAGCCCCTCTCCCGCTCACCATCCCAGCTGCCCTGAGATGGGCCCGTCTCGTCTGCGATGGTCTCGCGCTGATAGATCCACGTTTACTTGTTTTTTCCAGGTGGTCCACAACACAGCTGGGATCTCAGGTAGGGACACTGCTCTCGGCATTTCAGGGGGGCCACGGACCAGATTTCAGGCCCCGCTAGCAGAGTAATGGACCCTCCTTGGCCTCCCCACACCCGTCCTGCGCTCCCCTGGCCACTGACTCCCAGGGCACGTGGGTGGCACGTGAAGTGCTTCCAGGAGCCCACTGCAGAATATTTCCAGGGGAAGGTCTGTAGCTCTCTGAGCTGCCTCTGGGCTGACCCAAAGCCCTCGTGGAGTCAGTGGGTGTCTTTCCGCTGGCTCCCGTGAGCTCTGCCTCAGCGTCTCGGCGATGGTGCTGCCCACATGAGACAGCTGGGCTCACAAGCAAGGCCTTGTCCTGGTCTTGCTGAGCCCAGGGTAGGCATTGCCCCTTGCCTGGCTGGGACCCTGCGGCCAGCTAGGAGTAGCCGTTAATGAGCAATCTCTGTCATCTCCTCCTGATCTCGAGAGGTCTCCCCCTCCCTGTGATGGGCGCTGCGTGAGGACCTCCCCTCTGGCTGAGTGCCGATGGCTCCCTCACACTGCGTGCCCATCATCTCCAGCTTCAGGGCGGCCTTGGGGTTTGCTTTGGATTGAAAAAAATCTGGGAAACGGGAAGACCCAACCAGTGCCCCGCCCCACCCCTGCCAAGGAAGAGCCGGGAAGCGGCACCTTCCTTGAGTTCTTAGCGGGCTGCGCCCCTGCGAGAACCTCGCTGGCCGTACCACGGTGTGACTGCTCGGGGCAGCAGGGCTGCAGCTCGGCTTCCCTGCCCAGCGGAGACAAGGGGTTCCTTTACTCCTTAGCCCCAGGGGCCCTTGGAATGGGGCTAGAGCAGGGCTCTCGGACGGAAAGGGCCCCTCTCTGTGCACACCAACCTAGATCCTGCCAGGAGGAGCCACGGGGTGGGTAGTGGGGAGCACGGGTCTGCTCTCCCCGGCCGGCCGGAGCCTTCGCTCAGGTCTGCCGAACCCACCCGTGCAGCGGGAGCCTGACGACTCTGTCTGCTGCTCTCTAGATGCTGAGTCACCTCAGAAGGACGTGCCTGACCCCCCGGCTGACTCCAGGGTGCGTATTGGACTTTGGCATCTTGTAGCATCCCTTGTCTTCCTTCGTGGCAGTGGCTTTCCATGCCCTGAGCAGCCAGGGGCAGGGGTGGCAGAGAAAGCTAGGACTGGCCAGCGCAAATGAGGAGACTCGTCCCTAAGGGCACCTCTACCACGTCCCAGGGACGTCAATCAGCTGCAGCAAACTGCCTCCATACACCCCTCAATCCGTGTGGCAAGCATGTTGGCACGCCCACATCCCGGGCATCATGGGGCTTCGAACGCATCCGCTCCCTAGCGTCCAGCACCATTGGTGGGAGCTGGGGTTTCAGGTTATCTGCATGGGGGAGAAATCACTGGAGACAGCACTGGCCCCAAGCACAGGACCCGTCCCAGGTGTCGCAACCTGCTGCCAGAGCCGCTGATTGTGCTGGGGGCTGCTGTGCTGGATGGGTCTAGGACACTCCCGGCTGTTGCCAGCTTGGGGTGGTCCAAGTGGCTGATTGGTGGTGCCAGAGCAGGAACGGCCCAACAGGGCCACGGCTAAGGGTGTTTCTGCAGTCTGGCCGCTAGCCCGTAACTGCTGCTTCTCCCTCCCTCAGCATCACACCTGGGTCTTCAAGTCGAAGGAGCTGATGTTCAAATCCAGCTCGTCCATCCCCGAAGGGAGCCTGGTCTACGTCAGCGATGAGAACAGCGCCTTCATCAGAACCCCGAGAGGCTGGAGCAAGCTCCTGGTATGGGACCAGCCCATCAGGAAATGCCAGACTCCAGATGGCCAGGGCTGGGGTCTCTGGATCTCTAGCAATAGCTAATGCTTGGTGTTCCCATGGCACCTTTCCTTGGGTTCCCATGGCGCCTTTCACAGGATACTGAGGCACAGGGAGAGGAAGTGTGTTGCCCAAACTCATGCAACCTGTCAGTAGTGGAGAATAGAATCCCTGACGTACAGTCCCTGAGATTTGGTATGAAATGGTCCGGTAGCAGCAAAGACAGCTTAGTGAGCTGTTCAATGTGTTTTCATTAATACACCTGCTTACAAGGAGTGTCCAGGAAGAAAACGAGTCAAGCCAAGGGGGAAAGGAAAAAAGATCACCAACTTTTGTAGAACTTCTCCAGGTTTCGGGGGGAATTCCCCGCTGACTTCTCTCCTGCCAGGCACTAGGCTCTAAAAGGAAATGTCTGTTTTACTCAAAGATGTTCATTTCCAATAAGAGTCCAGTGGAAAATGCGGACAGGTTTCCCTTAAGGGAACCACGTGTGAATAAAGCCACAGGACTAGATCAAGACCTAACACATCCCTCCCTCTCTCTTGTGTGATTTTGCTCAGCTGGAAGATTCGGATTCCATATTGGCTGGCGATGACCCTTCTGTGTCCACAGAACATCATCAGGTGAGGACTCACTCGTGACTAGTACATCTGACCACCACCGCTGACCTGTGTCACCAGAGAGGCCATGCTCAGAGATCCAGGCTATCTGCCCTTGTCTTCACTGTGGAGTTTAGCCACCAGCATTGTCACGTGGATGTGAACTCTGGGCGTGGACAGGGGGCACATGCAGAAGGCTCACACTAGTGCAATGGTTCTACACTAGGGTTTGCACCAGGGTCGCTGTCCCCATGTTGAACAGGTCTTGCACAGCGCAGAGTCAATTATTCCCTGGTGTGGGCAGCTCCAGTTCCATTGACTCCATGGAGTGCTGTCCACATCCAGCTGCGTCCTGAGTTCCTCTTACTCCAACCCCAAGTCCTGAGCACTGACAATGCAGAAATGGGACTCTTCAGCCAGCCGGCCTGGCCTGGCAAGCTGCTTTGCTTCTCAGCGCAGCCTACCCGAGTCCCTGCAGGGCATGCTGAGCGCGGGAAGGGTGGGGAAATGGCTCTGCACCGCGAGCGTGGCTGGTCTAGAATTCTCACCAGATGAGAAGCGCAACAGCTGTGGGGTGGCCACTCGCCAGAGGGGTTCAGGCCAGGGAAAGAAAGCGCAGGTGGCCTTTGCACCCCTCCCTCTCCCGAGAAGGGAGATGTGGGGCCGGAAGGAGGCAAGGAATGGGAGGGCCGGCTGCCTCGCCCGGTGCTGGGGCTAAGCGCTCTTGCTCCGGGGATACAGAAGCTCAGACACTGCAGCGACTGGGAGGACAGGTAGCGCGGGAGAGGCCATTCAGGGGTGGGAGCAGGAATGCAACACCGAGCTCAGGGTGGGATGGGCCCCTGGGAATTCATCCATTTCAAGGCCGCAAAGGACAACTCTGACTCCCTGGTCTGCCCTGCTGTATAACACAGGCCTGAACCTCCCTCCATGGAATTCACGCTGCCATGGTAGCCTGGACGAGGGGCTGTGCTCGGCGGGGTCTGTGGAAAGCCCGTTAGTTGGACCCAGTGTGAGATCCGTGGGGCCGGGCCCTTGTCTCCGCCAGGCCTGTGACGTGCTGGGGACACCCGAGTCTGCTCCGAATCCCTTGAGGCTAACGCGCTGTGTGTTTCCCAGGTCCCAAAGGAAGGGAGTCAAGCAGCCACCGGGATTCTGCCAACTAGCATCACCGCGAGGGTGCCTTCGGTAAGCCCCGGGATGGCCTTCCCCTGGGACCCGTTGGGCACCAACGAGGGATCCCTGGGACTCCTGGCTCCCCGTCCTGATGCCTAGGTCCCACCAGCAATGTGGAGGCAGCTTGCGGGAGGCGGGGTGTCACCCCAGGCTGATCCAAGCTGCAAAGGATCCCCCCGCAGCCCTGCCAGGGGCTGTGATGTAGGATCTGCAGGACCGAGCCCAGTGCCTGTCCAGCCGGCAGCCGGCAGAGCTCTGGCCCATGGGCAGTTACCGTCTCCACTTCGGGGACCGACGTGCAGTGGCGCTCAGTCCGCCCCAGAGACGCAGCCTTCGGCGCTGTGATCTCTCAGCGCCTGCAGGTGCTGCCTGAGACAGCACCGTTAGCACGAGGCTTCATGCCCTGGGCACCCCGTGTGGTTTACAGGCCCCAGAGCATGCGACACCCTTGGGTGCTGGTGCCCTGCTGGAAGACAGAGCCGCTAGAGCGCCCCCCACCCTGCCCGCTCCCGCTAACCCCTCTGCTTTCTCAGCTCCGCCTGGTCGCGCTGAACTTCCCGCTGCCCGGCAATATGAACGGGCTCAGCGGCGCGGACCTGCAGTGCCACAGGCAGTCGCAGGAGGCCCAGCTGTCCAGCACCTTCCGGGCCTTTCTGTCGTCACCCACGCAGAACCTGGTCTCCATCGTGAAAAGGACAGACAGAGCTCTGCCCGTCGTCAACCTGAAGGTGAGTAAGAAAGTCTGATCGCAGCAGCGTTGTTAGGGTGAGCGGCTGCAGCTGCTGGGTCCTTCGCCCACGCCCAGAGTTGGTGCTTAGGGGCCTCCAGGAAAATGGAGAAAAATCTTTCTCGGAGAATCCCAGAAGCTAAAACCCACGGAGCCATCTGGCCCTTCCCCCACAGCAGGACCGTGCCCTGTGGCCTGTTCTCCCGGGCACTGTCTAGTGTCCACTGAGAATCCTCCACAGCCAGAGCCATCTCAGAGCCTGGCCCCTCAGCCTGAATGGACCCTGGTCACGCAGAGCAGCCTGTGCCTTCCGGTTTGTTTGCAGTAGAGATCGGTGCATGGGAGTCCCCAGGAATCCACCTGAACCTGGCCTGGTTCTGATCTGGAAACTCAGACCAGGGCTGGCCAATCCCTGGCCCGTGAGCCTGGCTCGCTGCCTGGCCGGCCCGGTACAAGATGAAATCTCTGTGATTGCTCGCACTCAGTCAACCTGATTCCAATGGCAGGGCCAGCTGCTGGCGAAGACCTGGAACTCCCTGTTCGGAGGTGACGGCGCCGCCCGCTTCAACTCGCTGCGCTTTCCCATCTACACCTTCGACGGCCGGAACGTGCTGACGGATCCCAGCTGGTGAGCGCGGGAACGGGAGAGCGGAGCAGCGTGCGAGCGAACTCTGCGCCTGCCCGCAGCACAGAGGGGGGGTGTCGCTGGGGCAGTCGCTGCGGGGAGACCTTAGTGGGGAGGGGATGATGCAAAGAGGTCATTCCTAAGGGACCCTAATTGCCTGACGACCCCCACCCCCAGGTGCAGGATCCGCCCCAGGAGAGCCTTGTAGCAAAGGACCTGGGGGTGAAAGGGTTTAAACCCTTCCCCGGTAAGTGGCACTTTCAGGAGCTTTGCACAGGATATGTTGGTTGGTTATCTATGGTTATCTTTGACTCTGTTGCATGCATACAAATTAGAACCCCAGGGCCGGGACTCTGTCCCTGGGGGCTGAAGTGCCTGGGAACCAATCAGAAGGGAAGATGTTCTTGCATTCGCCTGCCCCCAGCCCCCATAACCTCTGGAGGCAGGGGAGGCTGGGGCTGGCCTCTCAGCTGGGAGGGGAGGCTGTGTGCAGTCTAAGCAGCTCAAGGGTTAACCCCAAAGCTGAACTTTTCAAAAGCAGCCACTGATTTGGGGGCCCCAGCTTGAGCCACGCGCCTAGGGCCGGGTGTGCCAAGCTCCCCTTGACATCCCCTGGAGGGTGGGCACCCAGCACCTCTGAAAATCAGGCCGAGTGGCTTTCTGCTGACCCTCACTGACCCCAGCCTGGCATTGTCTCTTCAGGGCTCACAGGGCAATCTGGCATGGCTCCAGCCAGCGTGGGCACCGAGCCCCGAAGGAGGACTGCCAAGGGTGGCGGGCCAGCCTAGCCGAGGGCTTTGCCTCTCCCCTGACCGAGGGGAAGCTCCTGGCTGAGCAGCGCCACGACTGCTCCGACTCCCTGGTCGTCCTGTGCATGGAGATCAGCTTCCTGTAGTGCACATGTGGTGATGTGAGCAGCTAGGGGGGCCGTGGGCTGGTGATCCCACCGTAGCTGGATACAACCAGGAGAGCCGACGGTCACCCGCCAGCCCTGCGCTGCTCTTGGCTCCGGGGCTATTTCACCATTATCCCCCGTAGTGGAGCCAGCCTTGTACCCATAGCCAGAGGGGGCTATCCTTGACCGGGGGGGGGGTCCATATGTGTGGAATAGAGACCAATGGAGAGGCTACTGCTATGCCTCCCGAACTCAGAGCCATGCCACCACCAAGTCATCTCTCCGAGGCATTGGATCTAGTTAGCGCTAACCACGGGGCGTCCCCAGGAGAGGGGGCCATTCCCACAAACCAGTGCCCCATTGAGGGTCCAGGCATGCACTGCAGAGAGCACTGGGGTGCAGATGAGAGCTGGGTTTCGGGGCCAGTGTTCTCTGCACTGGGGCTGTTGGGCAGCTCCGCCAGGGACTCTCCGGAAGCTAAAAGCTCTTCTCCTGCCCCCAAGTAGGGGAAACCCACCCGAAGTGGTAGCTGTGCCTCCATGCCCCCTCATTCTGCCTCTGTCAACTCCCAGCCGCTCCCCCCTCCTGCCTCTGCCAGCTTGGGTTTGGGTTCCCAATAGGCAAATGCCCCCCACCCTCCAGCCCAGAGGCTCCGTCCCTAGCTCTGGCTTTTACCAGCTGCTGTTCCCGAAGCACTCAGCAGAGAGATGGGGGAAGGCAGGGACTGTGTGCTGGGGTTTTCGGTGTGTATATAGATAGACAGGCCTAATGCAGCCTGTTAATAGTTATCTTTTGGCTGACCAGCATCATGGCAATGTCGGGCTCTGCTAGCTCCAGAGAGATGCGTGTCGTTCAGGACTCTCGGCGGCCACGCGCTCAGCCTGTGAGCTGTGAAAACAACTGTGCGCTTTAGCGGGCAATAAACATGTTCAAAGTTTGGGGTTTGGGCCGGTTTTTAAGCTCTGAGCATTTGGATTCTAACAGCGCCTAGCGCTCCCAGGCAGTATACAGACAGAACCAAGAGCTGGCTGCTGCCCCAAGGGCCTTGTATAGGGGGCAGATCTTCACGTGTTCAGTGCCCACCACTAGAGCCAGGTTTTCTCTGCTCCCTTGCCAGGGCTGTCTGTGCTGCAGCCGGGAGCCAGCCTGGGTAGACAGACTTGCTCGAGCTCACATGTTAAAAACAGCAACGTGGACGTCTGGCTCAGCCTGGAGCATGGGCCCTGAAGCCTGGGGGTCAGCTGGACATGAGAGCCCTAGTGTCCGCAGCACCAGAACAGCCGCACTGCTATTTTTAGCCTGGTCCCCCCAGCGCAAGCCGGTCTGCGTGCCCTGCGAGATTTGGTCCCAGCCGCAGCGGACACGTACCTGGCAGCGCCTAGCGAAGGGACGGGTTTTCAGAAGCGCTCCACAGCCAGCCAACTCCTGCTGTGCCACCTGCACCCACGGTTCCAGGTCTGTTCGGCACGTGGGCCAACTGCAGCCGGGGATCTTCAGGAAGGCCAGAGCCTGCTTCTGAGGGCTGAGCTCTTGCAAATCTGGCCCATGAGGCAGGAGCTCAGGTGGCTCCAACAGTCAGCCGGGAGGCTGAGCTAACAGACACAGGAGCCTTCCACACCTCTTGCTTTGCAATGATTTCCTCACAGTGGCAGGCCCCTGGCGCAGGTTGGCTTTCAAGCCAGGCTTTCTCTTCTGCTAGAGATTTGCCACTCGCAGGATTGCTTTTCCCTTCGCTCAGGCTGGGGGGTCGTTCTCTGGCCCCAGCCAGGCTTTTGTGTTATGACCCCAGTAAGCTGAAGCAGGGCTAAGTGGTCTGTGCAATGAGTTGCGGGGGGCGTGGGCCCTCCAGAAGGATCCTGACGTTATGGCCGCCAGGCTGGTGGGCTCAGACAAGGGATGCAGGGGAACGAAGAGCGACTGCTCCGGCCCCTGGAAGGAGTCTCTGTGGGCCAAGGCTGAGGTGCTCTGGCGGGGGGCTGTGAGTGGAGTTTGCACAGCTCTGTCCATGATGTGCCTCTTCTGGGGACAACCAGAGGATGTGATGCTGCTCCGTTCACCAGCAGCATAATGCAGCTTAGACTCTCCGGAATGAAAACAGGCTTGGCAGAGGTGCAGCCAACCTCCAAGGCTGTGCGAAGCAAAGGGTCAGCCCTCTGCAGAGCCCCGGAGGGCAGCCGCGGGCTCCTTGCCATCAGTAAACAGCCCTGCCCTTGCTGTAGCATTGACTTAAGCAGCCCTCCAGGCAGAGCAGGGGCCAGTACCGTCCTCCGCCATGCTGGGGGGAGGGAGTGTCGTAATGCTTTACAATAACGTCTTCTGCCCAGTGGTTTTTATCTAATACCCTATAATCCGGTGGTTCTCAATTTATATATTATTGTGGGCTGCATATGTAGCACCACATGCAGTTGTAGCCCCCGACCCCCCACCGCATGGGGCTGTCCGGATGCCCACCCCGGACCCCTGCCATGTGGGGCTGGCCGGATGCCTGCCCCGGACCTCTGCTGCATGGGGCTGGGTGGCAGCCCCAGATCTTGCTGGGTCAGCTGGCAACCCTGGGGCTTGCAGTGCCAGCCAGCAGCCCCGACCCTGGACCCTGAATCCCAACCCCACTGTGCTGGGCAGCTGGGAACCCGGTCCCCACCACGCAGGCCAGCCTTTAGAACACAGCTGAGCTGGGCTCTCAGAGAGTGAAGCACCACTTGTGAACAGCTGGGTTTGAACCAGTAACTGGCGTCTGAACAACTGCCAAGGAGGTTTCCCTTCCAGGGCTCACAGTACTGCCAATAACCCTGGGGAGATGGCATAATCCAGTCTCATGATGTCACTGCAGTTGTGTCTATGACCTCGTGGAACTCTGGACTGCACAGAAAGACGGCCTCACTGTTTACATCCGAAAGGGCTGTTAACTGTCGATAGCACAGGAGGAAAGTCATCTCCCCTTGACCTCCAGCATCCCGAAGGACAGCGGATGGAGGCAGCAAGATGAGCGGACGGGGAGACTGCATGAGGAGAACTCCAGCAGCTCTCTGGAGAGGTTCCCAGGCAAGAGCAGATTTCCGATGCCATGGGTGTCTAAGGTTCAGTGTTAGTGGCCAAGGCAATGGGCTTCCCTGCACGTATAAAGCCTGATTAGTGCTTGCCAGTTCTCAGGGTAAAAGCTACCACAGAAACACAGGTCAGATCTGCCACTGCCGTACAGTCCCTTTGTGCTGGCCATGCTGCCACAAAGGAGCCAGAGAACAGGGGTGAGGTCCCTCTGTGCCTCCCACCGGAGCAGGGGCCCTCTTCACAAGGCACCAGACTCTGTGCCACACCTGCAGAAGACCCCCACTCCCACCCCTTCCCAGCGCAGGGGGCAGGCTGGGGAGGCGTTGGAGGAGGGAAAGGGCAGATCAGGTGTAGGAGAAGGGGTTGCTGGGGCAGCCCTGTATCCCACTGATTCCTGGCTGCCACGAACTCAGAGGAGCTAAATTGTCCTAGTCTGTGCCGGGGGCTAAACTGACCCTCCAATACCTTCTGAATAGGGAAAATGCAGCCTACCTCTTATATGCCCCGGTGCTGGTGCAGGAATTAATTCCCAAGATAATAAATTAAGGGCCTTTTGACAGAAATGTGGGTAAATGTCCTGAACCTTCAGTCTGTACTTGGGGAAAACTCCCCTCGGTCCATGCAAAGACTGTGGGCAATCAGGGCTGACACAGGATTTTTGATATTACCATTATATCTTATTTATTTAAACATTCCCCTGCCTTGTAACAAGCCAAATATTACAAAGTTGTACTAGGTGAAAGTGCCTAAAAACAAACATGTCCCTGACGACTTTGGTTTCACTGTCTAAACAGAGTAAAGTGCAAAAAGGAAACAATTAACTTAAAGGACAAAGCAGATTAGGGATGTTTTAAAAAAATTCTCTTTAACAGTAGAAGGTGTCCTATTAATAAAGAGGCAAAGGAAGGAATTACTGCAGAATTTAAGATCTCGCTCAAAAAAATAAAGCTTCCAGCCCTTACATATGAAAAGAAAATCTTCCAGACTAGACTGGGTTCTGCTATCTTCCTGGGTCTGCGACCCATGTGCCTGGAACCCCACATCTCAACACAAAGAAGCCTAATAATGATGATCTAGAAGCCACCTGAAACCCTTAACTATGTCACTGCTGATCACATTAGCAGAAAGATCCAGCAAAAGAGCTGGTTGTGCTGCAGGTCCGTCGGAAAAAACCCATAAAGACGTGGGGCCCATCCTGGGGGCTAGAAAAATCTTTTGTTCCCTGGAGCTGATTCCCGCCCCCCAGGGCTTTGTCCAGTGCAACGCCCGACGGTGGACCTGGCCAGCCAGCAGGATCAGCGGCCGCCACCTCCCCTCCAGGCCGGTTCCTCTGCATCGCACCCCTGGACCCCCCGACACTCGCAGCGACTGTGGGGGGTGGGGACGAGCATGGGGACGGCTTTGGCGAGGGGACGAGTCACACCAGCCCCCAGGCTGCGCCCCACTCGGGGGCACGGATCCCCCCAGGGCAGAGGGCAGAGTTCTGGGCCCCCCAGCTGGGCACACAGGCCTTGCCAGGCTGGAGAGGCCCAGACAGCACTAACTCCATGTGCCCCCCCTCATGCCACGTGGGAGCTCATGGGGAGGTCAAAGGTTGAGCCTGACCTTTGACCCCCCATACCTCTGTGGCCGGAGGCCTAGCCTTCCTCCTGCTTCATTGTTATTGGTTCAACCGCTTGCCAGTCACCCGGCTGTCCCAGCCGATTGGTGGAGTTTGAAAACCTTCCGCTCCTCTCTCCGGCTTCCTCGGCGTGTGAATGGCTGGTTTGAGCGGGCCGGCGTCCTGTGATTGGTGGGTGGTGGCCGCTCCTCGCCCACCGCTTGCAGGCAGTCCGAGCGGCGATTGGTGGGAAGGGACGGAGCTCAGCGAGCTGTGATTGGCCGAGGGCTTTGGGCGGGTTGGACGGAGGTTTGAAGGGCTCCTCGGGCTCAGACGTTAACGGAACCTCGGACAGAGCGCGCGGGACCGATCGAGCCGGGACCCCCCCCGCCCACCCCCGACACCGGGACTGAGCCGGATCGGGACCGATCGAGCCGGGATCCCCCACCCCCACCCCCGGGACTGAGCCGGATCGGGACCGATCGAGCCGGGACCGCCACCCACGACACCGAACCGGGACCGCCGCCAAGTCTTCGCCCCCCGGAGTCCCCGCCATGGAGCTGGACCAGTCCCTGTCGCCGCTGAGGGTGGGTCGGGGAAGCCTCGCGCCCCTCCCCCCGGGACACCCCCCCCAACACCCCCTCCCTCCGGGATCCCTTCAGCGCCCCCCCCTCGGCCCCCCCCGCGCTCACCGTCGCACGCCCCCGGGGCCCCGCGCGTCGGGCCCGTTGCGGTCCCAGCTGCACCGGGCTCGGGTCTCTGGCCCTGGCTAACTCGGGGGGTTTCTCTCTGGCCCCAACCAGCCCGTGGACGAGAACCCCAAAGTCGGCAAAGGGAAGAAGGAGGCGGCGGCGAAGAAGCGGCTGTCGGTGGAAAGAATCTACCAGAAGAAAACCCAGCTGGAGCACATCCTGCTGCGGCCCGACACCTACATCGGCTCCGTGGAGTTTGTCACCCAGGTAACCACGACAGGCCCAGGCCTGGCCTGGCGGCTTCACCGGGATGTACCTGCCAGGAGATCCTGCTCCCCTCTGGGACTGGCACCCCGGAGTGACCCAGGGCCTCTTTGTGCTGCCTCCGTGCAGCCCCTGGCCCCTGGGGTTCGGTACAGCCCTGGGGCAGCCCCACGCAGGATCACAGAATATCAGGGCTGGAAGGGACCGTAGGAGGTCATCTAGTCCCACCCCCTGCTCAAAGCAGGACCGATCCCCAACTAAATCATCCCAGCCAGGGCTTCGTCAAGCCTGACCTTCAAAACCTCTAAGGAAGGAGATTCCACCACCTCCCTAGGGAACCCATTCCAGTGTTTCACCACCCTCCTAGTGAAAAAGTTTTTCCTAATATCCAACCTAAACCTCCCCCACTGCAACTTGAGACCATTACTCCTTGTTCTGTCATCAGCTACCACTGAGAACAGTCTAGATCCATCCTCTTTGGAAGCCCCTTTCAGGTAGCTGAAAGCAGCTATCAAATCCCCCCTCATTCTTCTCTTCTGCAGACTAAACAATCCCAGTTCCCTCAGCCTCTCCTCATAAGTCATGTGTTCCAGTCCCCTAATCATTTTTGCTGCCCTCCGCTGGACTCTTTCCAGTTTTTCCACATCCTTCTTGTAGTGTGGGGCCCAAAACTGGACACAGTACTCCAGATGAGGCCTCACCAATGTCGAATAGAGGGGAACAATCACGTCCCTCGATCTGCTGGCAATGCCCCTACTTATACAGCCCAAAATGCCATTGGCCTTCTTGGCAACAAGGGCACACTGTTGACTCACACCCAGCTTCTCGTCCACTGTAACCCCTAGGTCCTTTTCTGCAGAACTGCTGCCGAGCCATTCGGTCCCTAGTCTGTAGCGGTGCATGGGATTCTTCCGTCCTAAGTGCAGGACTCTGCGCTTGTCCTTGTTGAACCTCATCAGATTTCTTTTGGCCCAATCCTCCAATTTGTCTAGGTCCCTCTGTATCTATGGTGTGCCCCAAATGCGTATCCCCCGCTCTCCCTGCCCACACACTCCCCTGGTCTATAAACCATAAAGCTCTTACATGGGTTAGTGAGTATGACTGGAAATGGGCAAATAGTGTTCGCTTCAGACTGCTTTGTTTAACTTGAATGGCACGTTTTCCCTGGTCTTTTAGTACTGATCTCAGCTGATCGATGCATGTAGCTTGCTTGCATAGTCATGTTGCTATACATTAGAAAGAAATCACAGTATTAAATAGAGCCTGTTCAGTGGTACTTAATTCCTGGACATAAATGGAAAATCATTAACATTTTAAACACAGTTGGCAAGCAATGTGGTTTTGGTATATAAATGGCAGATCAGGAAATCATGGTAAACCTAAAGACAGTGTTTCTTAACTTTATTTTCAGCAAATGTGGGTTTATGATGAAAACGAGGGCCTCAGCTGCAGAGATGTGAGTTTTGTGCCTGGGTTGTATAAAATCTTTGATGAAATCCTAGGTAAGTTGAGAGATGACAGTTCGGTTGCTAGCAATTTATTCCACTGAAAACAAATTGTGGATTCTCTATGTGTTTACTAAGAATCTGTAACCAACATTTTCGTAACTTTTGCATCATTCGACCAGCTCTGTGGTTGATCAAATAATATCCATTGAATAGTTTGATAAATAATATAATTGTGTTGGGTAAAAATGAGTGTAATGTATGATGGTAATTTAAGATAGTGTTTCTAAATTCTGAGGTCTTGAAAGGTGTCCTTTGAAAGAATGTCACTTTGTACTTTTAGTGTGACTCAACTGAAAACTGCCTCTTTAACATGGAAAATCTGTGAAGCCCCAGATGATTCTCAGCAGCCTCTTCCTGAATTTGTGTATTTGTTCTCTTGAATACTCTGAGTTTAATTTTGTCATAAGCAACTCAAATTTAAGTGTCTCATCTGAGAATGTAATTTGGTAAATTTACAATCCTTTCTCCATTTTAGTCAATGCTGCAGACAACAAGCAGAGGGATAAAAACATGTCCTGCATTAAAATTACAATTGATCCGTAAGTCTGATTTCATTTTTCAATGGTTTCCCATCTCCTCTGGTGCCAATGTGGGGAAAAAGAAAAGGAGTACTTGTGGCACCTTAGAGACTAACAAATTTATATGAGCACAAGCTTTCGTGAGCTACAGCTCACTTCATCGGATGCATTCAGTGGAATATGGGGAAAGTAGCTCAGCATCCTGGGACTCAAGGATTTTCTCCTTCTGATGCTGCTCTATTAGAGTGGCATAAATAAAGAGAGCTATATGTTGTAGCCCATTGTTTCTCAATGACTGGTCTGACCAGCGCTCGTTCCTGAGATCTCCCTGACACAGTTTAGGAAGGCAGCAAGCCAGTCCCTGGTATAAAAAAGATTGAGAAACACTGTTGTAGCTCACCCAACTTAGACCAAATGTAACTCTCCAGCTCATCAAATATCAACCAACTGTGAAAGCTTGTGTTTTCCCTAATCTGGTTCTCCCACAAAGTGGTGATTTCAAGTCAATTCTCTGCTTTTATTCTTTATTCTCCACCTATTTTGCCCTTTTCAATTTATTTCCCACACACCTTTTTCTCACAGAGCACAAATATTTGGCATGTTTAATGTCATCAACTGTGTCTGCACATCTCTGAGACTATGGGGATTTAGTTGACTTGTGCTCCCTCTGCTGACTGTTTCTGCAGTTGCTGAACAGAAACTTTGCTTCTGCCAAAATGGTGGCTTTTTTCCCTCAGCAGCAGATGTGATTAAAAATATAGATTAGATACTTTGAATCCAAAGAATATTTCACACGAGATAAAAGTTTAAGGTTTTAGGCCTTAAGGCATTTGACAATTTTGCTAAGACTTTTTAGTAAAGTAAAAGCAGTAGCTGTAAATCAAGAGAATTTAAATGTATGTTGCCAACTGACTTGGGCCCAGAAATCTGACCTATGTTAGTATTGCCTTGAAAGAGCATTTTAAAACAGCCTTTTAAAAATGACTGACCAATCTGCACTACTAGAATCCAAAGCTTGGTGTTTGCCTGTCATTGAAAAAATGAGTTTATTTCAAAATCTAAGAACGGGGAGTGGTATATAACTATGGCAAATAAAGAGCTCTTTGTTTTAGAGCCCCTTATGAACAAATTATCTACCAAAGGGATTTGTAAGACTTCATATGACATTTTTCATTCCACAAGTAACACAGTTCAGTCAATTTCACTTTTACAGGAAAACATTTTTCTTTCCAGGGAGAATAATACAATCAGTGTATGGAACAATGGGAAAGGTATTCCTGTTGTAGAACATAAAGTGGAGAAGGTCTATGTACCTGCTCTTATCTTTGGGCAGCTATTAACCTCCAGCAATTATGATGATGATGAAAAGAAAGTCACAGGTAGGAGATTGTCAGAAATTCCATATATTAGCTGGGAAAATATTTTTGTGCAGCCTGATCAGCCTAAGTGCGTTCACTGAACTACCCAAGTGTGAGTGAACAAGAGTTGGCAGCAGAGGAGCAAAAGCTATCCAGATTTAGTTATCTGCTGCTTGTTCTGAGCAACAGTGAAACTCACAAGTCCTTTTCAAGTGTCACTGAACCACAAACTCAGTTTCTGCTGGGAGTCCTTTTCAGAGGGTTCTGAATGTTCAGTTATAGAAGGCACTCTTCCAGTGAGCAGAGCCACTACTCTTCTGGAGCAAGAGCTCTAAAACACAGCATCGTTGTCGTTATCACTGCTGCTGCCCAGAAAGCAGTGGATTTCTTTCTCCTCAGTAGAGACAGGGTAGAAAGGAGGATCAAAAAAAAATTGAAGGAAGAAGAGTGGGAAACTCCTTTCAGACAACATTCAAAAATAATTTGAATAGAGCAATGGTTTTTAGCCTGTGGTGCATGGACCTCTGGGGGTCTGCAGACTGTCTAAGATTTCCAAAGGAGTCCACACCTCCATTTGAAATGTTTTAGGGGTCCACAAATGAAAAAAGGTTGAAAACCACTACAGTAGAGTGCTCCACCTTCTTGCTAATGTAGAAATGGAGGAGCTCCAAATTTATCAGAGACCTGCTGCCTATGAGCAGTACTAAAAATTGAGCTCCAGAGCCACATTAAAGGAAGTATCCAGTACCCCACTTTCCAGCAGATAATGTACTGTGATGCGGAAAAGGGCCAAATCCCTGTGAAGGATCAATATTCCAATGAAACATGGCTTTAAGATTACATATCAGGCGCACAGGGCAGCTTTGTGTTTTATCCCACATTTTGGTCATACCAAAGTGACCGAATTCCTATTAAAATACTCTATACTTTTTAAAGGGTTTATCATAAAAAGTAACATAACACAAGGATGATTGCTTTATAATTCCAGGTGGTCGAAATGGTTATGGGGCCAAATTGTGCAACATATTCAGTACCAAATTTACAGTGGAAACTGCGTGTCGTGAGTACAAGAAACTGTTTAAGCAGGTATGAATGATCTGCATGGCTTCAGTTGCTTATTTCAGTAGGGTGTAATTCTAGAGGAGTAGATTTTTGAATGCTTGCCTTCAATTTGCTCCCATAATATGCGGGTGCAATTTATATTATTTAGATCCAAGTGTCACAACTGGGGTAAATTTGGCCTACAGTCAGCCACTGTACTGACCTGTAAATTTAATTAAGTATTGTCTGAAAATCCCAAATCAGCTATTAGAGTAAGAATAAAGGGACCAGAAAAAAACAAATTTTCAGCATATAAGGGAGTTTTTCCCTAAATTGTTAAGCTTAGTAATAAATTCTACCTACGTTTTAAAAAATTCAGCTATCTACTCATGTATTTGAAATTTGCATCTTATCAAAGTTCTCTTCCCCAGACCTGGACGGACAATATGGGAAAGGCTGGTGAAATGAAACTGAAATACTTTGATGGAGACGATTATACTTGTATCACTTTCCAACCTGATCTGTCTAAGTTTAAAATGACAAGCCTGGACAAGGACATTGTGGCACTGATGTCTCGAAGAGCGTATGATATTGCTGGGTGCACGAAAGATGTCAAAGTCTTCCTAAATGGAAAGAGGCTGCCCGTGAGTGACTGTTTCAAAAGCATTAATTCCTATATGTTTCCCTTCCACGTAAGCTGTGAGATTTGTGCCTAGATAATGCAAAAACTTAAAAAATATTATGCAGTGTGGGAGTGGAGTTCACGGGTGACTCTTCTGGGTACTCTGAGCAGGAGCATTTGAACTAATAAGCATTCATATGAACCTGTTGTCAACAAGCTGCCTGCATTTATCTCTGCAGGTGAAAGGATTCCGTAGTTATGTGGACCTCTACGTGAAGGACAAGGTAGATGAAACTGGTAATGCACTTAAAGTTATCCATGAGGAGGCAAATAATCGCTGGGAGGTGTGTTTAACTTTAAGTGAAAAAGGCTTCCAGCAAGTTAGCTTTGTCAACAGCATCGCCACCACAAAGGTAAGTTTTTAACCACATTTAGACTATCTAATGGTGGGGTTTGTTACTAATTGTGTTGTTTATCTTGGCATTTTTCATGTATACAATCAGTGAAAAATCATTAATTTGCCTAATATGCAAAGGCTATATGTAGTTGCAATGCATATGGCTGGTGACTTAAACATACAAAATAGTCTCACCCTTTCCCTGAAGCTTGAGCTCATGTTTGGTCCTTTCTCTCTAGGGTGGCAGGCATGTTGACTATGTAGCTGATCAGATTGTAAATAAACTCATTGAAGTTGTGAAGAAGAAGAACAAAGGTGGGGTTGGAGTAAAGCCATTTCAGGTACAATCTCACGATTTGCATGGTGGAAAAACAAACCGCAGTGCTACTGTGAACTGAAACAACAATCTGTAGGATACTGTTTGTTACATTTATTTGATAAACCCAGCTTTTTTTTAACTAAGTTAGGAAATACTGCAGGTAAAGTGCATTAAATAAAGAAGTCTCAGTTTCCAGTTTTAGTGAACTATCTGCTCTTTATTCAGCACCTGGGAAAAATAGCTTTGGCTGACACCCTCTGGAGTCAGAACACAAGAATGTGTTTAGGGCAGTCTAGGGTGCACAGTGTATACAATGTATTTCAGTTTTAGTGTGCCCACTTAGAATTGAACTGCACTAGGAAAATGACTTGCTTGGAGAATATCTGTTTAGCAAAACAGCCGGTGATTTTCTTGACAATCCTAACAAATATAAAATCGATCATAAGTGATCACTGGCTGTCTCAACTACTCGAATCTTAATTGGTACTGCTGTTATAATGCCCTTTAATTCTGTTCAATCCTAGACATCTAGTAACATTTTTAAAAAAAAAACAAACCTTTACTGATTGGTAGTTGAGCAGATTCTACATTTCAGTGTGTGATGCTGGCAGACAGGTGTCAGGAAGCAGCTGGGAGCGACACTAGTAGAATGAGATGCATTTGTATGGGTTTGTCATGACTGTTAAATTTAATTACAGGTGAAGAACCACATGTGGGTTTTTGTGAACTCCTTGATTGAGAACCCAACCTTTGACTCTCAGACTAAGGAAAATATGACTCTGCAGGCAAAGAACTTTGGATCAACTTGCAAACTGAGTGAAAAATTCATCAAAGGTGTAAGTATTGAGGTGCAGCAATTACATGCTAGCAATAGGCACCTGTGAAATTGCCTCTTAAATTAAATGTAGTGAATATAGTACCTATGAACTAATTTCAGTTAAATCAGTGAAAAGAATATAATTTAACATATCATGTTATGGTTAAGACAACTTCCACAATTGGCTCTTCTGTATTGCAGGCAGTCAGCTGTGGTATTGTGGAAAGTATTCTAAACTGGGTAAAGTTTAAAGCTCAGATCCAGCTGAATAAGAAGTGCTCAGCTGTGAAACACACCAGGATTAAGGGAATTCCTAAACTGGATGATGCCAATGATGCTGGTAAATGTTTTAGACCATTTCTAAGCACAGTCATTTCACTGAAGCACAGTAGCAAAGTCTTTATCGCAAACAAACAAGAAAAACCGTTTCCTATCCAGTCATGTCATCTACAGGAAATTATTTAAACTGAGAACAGAAAAATTGTGTGAAATATAGTTTATATTAAATTTTCTCTTCTCAAAATTATTGACTTTTTGGCAACAAGTGCCAACTGCTGTCCAAGTAAATCAATGTGCATATTAAAATTACTCATTCCACAGATAGCACGTTTCCTAAGAGTGTATAAATTCTGAGCTGACTTTTTTAATCAAGATGTTGATGAGAAATGAATTGCTTTTCTAGGTAGTAAGAATTCCACAGACTGTACACTTATCCTGACAGAAGGCGACTCAGCCAAAACACTGGCTGTTTCTGGTCTGGGAGTGGTTGGGAGAGACCGATACGGAGTATTCCCCCTTCGTGGAAAAATGCTCAACGTACGAGAAGCCTCTCATAAACAGGTTAGTGGGAATGCCTTTGGAAAGAACTACTTCCAAAAGACATGGCATGCTTTAAGTGTAGTGAAATATGCTCTGAGCTGAGACTATTCCACTATAGTTGGAAACCTAGTGTAATGTAACTATAGTAATGGCATCTTAAATAAATATTTGAGGCTATTCTCACCATCAGCCTGTCTTGCTGATTAAGGAGCAGCATTGACAGATTTAGAAAGTGAGTCCTATCTAGTGCTTTGCCTGAAGGATAGTAGCTGTGATATGGAGTGTGAAATCTGTTTGAAATGTCTTAGAGTAATTTAAGCGCTAGACATCAGTTTGAACAATAGTACATTTCAAAACAGAGGAAAGAGACTCAATGAGAAAACAAAGCACAATCAGCAGGGCCTGCCTGACCCAGAGCCTTTTCCTTTGTTTTTCTGAATTACATGAACTACCATGTTTCAGAGTAACAGCCGTGTTAGTGTTAGTATTCGCAAAAAGAAAAGGAGTACTTGTGGCACCTTAGAGATTAACCAATTTATTTGAGCATAAGCTTTCGTGAGCTACAGCTCACTTCATCGAATGCATACTGTGGAAAATACAGAAGATGTTTTTATACACACAGACCATGAAAAAATGGGTGTTTATCACTACAAAAGGTTTTCTCTCCCCCCCACCCCACTCTCCTGCTGGTAATAGTTTATCTTAAAGTGATCACTCTCCTTACAATGTGTATGATAATCAAGGTGGGCCATTTCCAGCACAAATCCAGGGTTTAACAAGAACGTCTGAGGAACAGTGGGGGGGGGAAATAAACAAGGGGAAATAGGTTACTTTTTATAATGAATGAGCCATTCCCAGTCTCTATTCAAGCCTAAGTTAATTGTATCCAATTTGCAAATTAATTCCAATTCAGCAGTCTCTCATTGGAATCTGTTTTCGAAGTTTTTTTGTTGAAGGATAGTCACTTTGAGGTCAGAAATCGAGTGACCAGAGAGATTGAAGTGTTCTCTGACTGGTTTATGAATGTTATAATTCTTGACATCTGATTTGTGTCCATTTATTCTTTTACGTAGAGACTGTCCAGTCTGGCCAATGTACATGGCAGAGGGGCATTGCTGGCACATGATGGCATATATCACACTGGTAGATGTGCAGGTGAACGAGCCTCTGATAGTGTGGCTGATGTTATTAGGCCCTGTGATGGTGTCCCATGAACTACCATGTGTGTTCTGGAAAATAAGTCCTGGTCCGGTGTAATCTTTTTTCAGATCATGGAAAATGCTGAAATCAACAATATCATCAAGATTGTGGGTTTGCAGTATAAGAAGAACTATGACGATCAAGAATCGCTGAAGACCCTTCGTTATGGAAAAATTATGATTATGACAGATCAGGTTAGGTTCACTTAAAGACCAATATTCCTAAAATCAGAAAAATTACTAAATTACAAGAGAGAATATGGCTAGCAGATAAAGCAGGGTGGATCTGCGTTGCTCCTATTAGCACTGTTTTACCTGACTCTGGTTATCCATGTGTTCTTATCACACTCTCTTAACAGTTTCCACTTTGTACTGGGGCTATCATCCTTCCTTCTCATAACATGGAACAACATAAAGCAGAGGGAAGTATTTCCACCCTCTGCTGCTGCTCTGTAGTGCTGAACTCTGTGCCGGGCAGATTGGGAAGTCTGGAAAGAGACTAGCCCCTGGATGCACTCTGCCAGGTTTCAGAGTAGCAGCCGTGTTAGTCTGTATCTGCAAAAAGAAAAGCAGGACTTGTGGCACCTTAGAGACTAACAAATTTATTTAAGCATAAGCTTTCGTGAGCTACAGCTCACTGCACTCTGTGGCCAAGAATGATCTTCCAGCATTTTCCCCGTTTCTTGGTTAAGTTCCATGCTAAAATCTGGAGATCATAGTCTGTTTTCCAAATAGTCACACAGGTTGGTTTCCATGAGCTGGATCCTGGGAAATGCTGAGATTCAATGGGAGTTGAGGGTGCTAAACATCTCCCGAGGATTGGATCCTATATTGCTAAGCTGAGGGAGCAGTTGCTTTCCAGCAGGCTTCTGGTTAAAATCTGCCTTCTGAAAAAACTGTTTCAGGATCAAGATGGTTCCCATATCAAAGGCTTGTTGATTAACTTCATCCATCACAACTGGCCATCTCTTCTAAGGCATCGTTTTCTGGAGGAATTTATTACTCCCATCATAAAGGTAAAAGGCTTCATAGATCGTAATCTAAACAAGTAGAGGAAAGTGTTAGTCTGGAGCTACATGTGGTTTCACGACTATAATTTTCATTCCCTCTAGGTTTCAAAAAACAAGGAGGAGTTTTCATTCTACAGCATTCCTGAGTTTGAAGAGTGGAAAAACAATACTCCAAATCACAAATCCTGGAAAACCAAGTACTACAAAGGTTTGTCATAAACCCTGTGTGGTAGTGCTTGGAGGCCAAGTAAGAGCTCTCTCATTAACAGATAAATATATACATGAGTGAAATATAAGTGTTCTAAGATAGCACAATAAACCACTTTGGAGATGTGCAAAGGCGAGCACCTAAAAACCCATGTTAAAAGGGGTGTCACTTAGTCTGTTTGTTCAGAAAAACATCTCTCCAAATGCAGCCATGATCCTGCAGGTATCCATTCTCCAGGGGTCAGTCCTATCTGCTTAGTTCACTGGATTTATTCTGGCTGTCCACAGTGCAGAGCCAGTGAGCTCTGTTTCCTTCGGCTCTGTACTGATGGCAGTACACGCTGAATTCTGATTCCAGAATCTTTTCATGCCAGTTGCCTGGTGCAGAACACAGCTGGCTGATCAGAAATTAGCGTCAGCCTGAAATACTAGCTTTTGGCATTTGTGGAGGTCATTGGTAGACTGAATGTATAACTTTTCTGCGGGTGACCTTCTGCTTAACTCTTGGATTTCATGGTACCTTGCTTTTGTGCACAAGTACCTTGCATTTTAAAGGTGGTTTGTTTTCATAAAGGCATCTTTGCAGCATGTCATCAAAAGTTTACAGGATATACCACGGAAGTTAGACTTGCTGAAATATTTCTTCAAACTGTAGCTTAAATTGTGCAAGATGTTATTTTGACTCACTGGTATTGGCTCTGCAGGTTTGGGTACCAGCACATCAAAAGAGGCTAAAGAGTACTTTGCAGATATGGCAAGACATCGAATTGGCTTCAAGTATTCTGGCCCAGAAGATGATGCTGCGATCACCCTGGTAACTAGGAATACCTGAATGAATTACTGACTTGTTACTACTTTTAGTATTCTGTTACTTAGTGTGCTGTGTTGTTTTCTGTTAACATGGTCTGAGGCCTTTGCGCATGAGACAAAGTATCTTTGTTTCCGGGCTACAGTTCAGGTCCAACCAGTAGAATCTCATCTGTCCGCAGATCTCAGGGCCGAGAGCACTGTTTTACTAAAGACTTTTAAATGTAGCTCGTGAGAAACTAATCATTCGAGCCCCATTGACAGTTTCAGCCATAGTAGTAAATATTCCTTTAGGATCTTTCTACCCAGTCCCTGGCCTTTTTAATACGTTACTGTCAGATGGGATTCTGCAGCTTCACTGAAACAATAGTTCACCAGAACTCTGAGCATGCCTCATTTTAATTGGGTGCTGATGCTCAAGCATACTTCTGATATCCTACCCAATACCATGAAGCAAGCTGTTCCAAAACATACAATTTATCTAGTTCTTTTTTGAACCCTGTTAGTGTCTTGGCCTTCACGACATCCTCTGGCAACGAGTTCCACAGGCTGACTGTGTGTTGTGTGAAGAAAGACTTCCTTTTGTTTCTTTTAAACCTGCTGCCTATTCATTTCATTTGGTGACCTTAGTTCATGTGTTATGAGGAGTAAATAACACTTCCTTGTTAACTTGCTTCACACCAGTCATGATTTTATAGACCTCGATCATATCCCGTTAGTAGTCTTTTTGCCAAGCTGAAAGGTTCGTCTTATTAATCTCTTCTCACATGGCAGCTGTTCCATATCCCTAATCATTTTTGTTGCCCTTTTCTGTACCTTTTCCAATATATTTTTTTGAAATGGGATGACCAGCTCTGCACACGGTATTCAAGATGTGGGCATACCATGGATTTATAGAGGCAATATGATATTTTATGTCTTATTATTTATGCCTTCAGCTTTAGCTATGACTAAGAGTAAGTTATTGCATTTACTATGCTGTTAAGCCAGCCTGTTTAGCAAGTGTTGGGCTTTGTTCTTCTGGTTCAGGCTCTCCTGCATACTGCTTTCATTGATAAGAGTAGTTCCCTGCGGGGACGCCCAGTAGAAATGGTCTTAAACTTGAGTCTTTTCATTTTGTGAATTTACAGGCCTTTAGCAAGAAGAAGATCGAGGAACGGAAGGAATGGCTGACTAATTTCATGGAAGGCAGAAGACAACGGAAGCTACATGGTTTGCCAGAGGTGAATGGTTTTAAATACGTTGAGGAACGCAGTTTCCTGTCTTTCCCTTTCCCCAGGACTGAGTGCAGTTTCATTTTGGTATATTAGAACAGTGTATAATATAGGTTCATGGAGCCGGCCAATAGGAGATAGGACAATTACTGGGATGTTCGCAGAATGCTACAGAGCAGCATCTTCCTGCCCACTCCTCTCAGCTGGTTTGTGTAGACTCAATGTCAACTGACCAGTGATTAAGTTGATTGGATGCAGAACGCTTACCATGGGAATAGCTTTCTAAATAGAGAAGTGGTAAATTAAACTGGATTGTGGGAAGTGGAATTTCATTTTTATAGTGATGGCAGGAAGCATTTGAAAATGGCAGCACTACAGTTGGATTCAACTGGCTATATAAAACAGACTTTCGTTGGAGCAAGGCCATCTTACTATGACAGAAGATGTGGGTACGAGCTCTTTAAGGCAGTGTTTCCAAAACTTGGGACGTCGCTTGTTCAGGGAAAGCCCCTGGCGGGCCAGGCTGGTTTGTTTACCTGCCGCGTCCGCAGGTTTGGCCGATCGTGGCTCCCACTGGCCGCGGTTCGATGCTCCAGGCCAATGGGGGCTGCGGGAAGTGGTGGCCGGTACATCCCTCGGCCTGCGCTGCTTCCCACAGCCCCATTGGCCTGCAGAGGCGAACCGCGGCCAGTGGGAGCTGTGATCGGCCAAACCTGCGGACGCGGCAGGTAAACAAACCAGCCCGGCCGCCAGAGGCTTTCCCTGAACAAGGGGCGTCCCAAGTTTGGGAACCACTGCTCTAAGGCAATGTTAAATCTTTTTTTGTCCTTAGGATTTTGTGTATGGGAAATCCACTAGTTATCTGACATACAATGACTTCATTCACAAAGAGCTGGTCCTGTTCTCAAACTCCGATAATGAGAGATCCATTCCGTCCCTGGTTGATGGTAAGTTACTCCTAGATGGTAGGGTTTTTAGTATGTTCTGCCAAGAACTTAGTATTTGAATACTTGCAAGACTATCAGGGAAGCAATATATAGTCTGTTGGCTTGTGTTTGGGACTGAGAGTCTGGAGTTCTGGGTTCTGGTCTCAGATCTGCAGCTGATTCTTTTATATCCATGGGCAAGTCTTAGTCTGACTAATACCCACCTCTTGGGGTGGGGGAAGTGCATAAATAACTTGGGGGGCCTCAGCTGAAAGGCATTGTAAGTGCACAGTATTGTACTGATCACTAAGGCAAATGTCATTTTCCCAATAAAGGTTTGAAACCAGGTCAAAGGAAGGTTCTGTTCACGTGTTTCAAACGAAATGACAAACGGGAAGTTAAGGTTGCTCAGTTGGCTGGTTCTGTAGCTGAGATGTCCTCCTACCATCATGGCGAGGTAAGAACCTACCCTGCACAATATTGAGGGGAAAATTCTTGACTCCATACTCAAGAAACTCCTAGCACGGGGGGAAATAGTGGAGGTAAAACTCCCAAACAGAATGGATACAAGTCAGTTTGCCTGGTTTTTGGGCATTAGACTCTGAATTTAACCCTACGTTGTTGGATCAGCTTACCCTGCTTGGGTATTCCGTCAGGTGCTGCCTCCATAAACTGGGCTAGTGACAACCAAGTGTGTTGTAAACGTGATACATGTAGGCTGAGAGGCATGTTTGAAAAAACTAATTCTCACTAAAGTGAATGGGAATTGGGCACTGAAATCCCCTAGGTGGCTTTGAAAATTTCAGCCTTAGTGCCTTGCAGCCGATCAGTGGCGAGGTGTACTGGAGCTAGCCACAGAGGAGGATGTCCATCCTGCTTTCCTGTTGGGCAGGGTGGGGATGAAACAGGCCTTCCTAGAACGGGTGAGGGGTTTTGATAGATGTTGCAGGGCAATCCCGGAAGTTTCCTCTGCCTCCTCAACTCGGGACAGAATAAAGGAATGTCTGTTCCTAAGGATCTGAGATTTAAGTTTTGATAGTGGGAATCAGATATCTTGTTTCATCAGTTTCCATTCTTATTGGCTTGACTCTGCCATGCTGACCTTCCATGCTAGTCCTGCCTTTCCCTGTGCTTTGCATGACTTGATCATACGACTCTGTCCTTTCCAAAAGGAATTTTGCACTCTACGGTTTCAATTTATGTTTTCATTGCAGGCATCACTGATGATGACCATTATTAATTTGGCTCAGAATTTTGTGGGAAGCAATAACCTCAACCTGCTACAGCCCATTGGTCAGTTCGGTACCAGGCTGCATGGTGGAAAAGACTCTGCCAGCCCTCGATACATCTTCACAATGCTCAGGTCAGTAGTATTGGCTTGTCAGATTAGCATTTGGCGTGACTTAGACGGTTGCATTTGAAGATTGGACAGCAAGCACCTAGAATGAGAGACATTAATGATCAGAAGACATCCCTTTTTTAGCTCTGACATCAGGGCCTGTTCTTGCTACCCTTAACACTTCCTGCTTTTACTACTATCCCTTTTGTTATGTGTCAACATCCAAGTGAGACTTCTTTGGATTCACACTTCTTTGGATTCAAATCATTTACACTCTGCTATTGCTTTCACAGAGAGGAGAAAGGAGTGAGATGAAACAGGGTTGGGAGCAGGGAGGTACAAGAGAGGAACAAGAACTGAGGAGCAGTTAAGAAATGAGGCTGTGCTTGTAGAGTTAAGCTTAGTGTCCTTGTGGAGGTGCCGTTGTCTCTCTGACCCTGTAGTACCTTCTGTTACACTGTTGTAAATGTGTTCCTTGAGTTCATACATGATGGTTGCATTAACACAAGGTATCCTGTGGAACATGAAATCTTCCCAGAACTTCTGAATTTTGTACAGATCTTCGACATTTGGCCTGAAGTTCTGGGATTGCTCGTTTGGTCGTTTCTATTTCCTAAACACAAGAATTTAGGCCCAAATCCTCTCGTCCTTTCTAGCTCATTGGCACGGTTGATCTTCCCTGCAACGGATGACAGTATTCTGAGGTTCCTGTATGACGACAACCAGCGCGTAGAGCCAGAGTGGTATATGCCTATCATTCCTCTGGTACTGATAAACGGAGCAGAAGGTATTGGCACTGGCTGGTCCTCTAGGATCCCCAACTTTGATATCCGAGAAGTTGTGAATAATATTCGCCTCCTGATGGATGGAGAAGAGCCCTTGCCAATGGTAAGTGGAAATCAATTACAGCTCAGTTTTGGGATTCTCCACCAAATATTGGCGCATTTATCAAAGTATAAGCTGAACCCAGTGTTCTTTACTATTTAGCTTCCTAGTTACAAGAACTTCAAGGGTACAATAGATGAACTGGGACCAAATCAATACCTGATAAATGGGGAAGTGTCCATCCTGGATTCGACAACCATTGAGATCTCAGAGCTTCCAGTCAGAACATGGACACAGGTATGAAATGCTGAATTGTCTCCCGGAAAGTATCTTTTGTCCCAAAAAACCAAAAAGGGATGGCTGGTGTTCACAGCTTTGCTGCCTGGGAGAATGTAGAGTTGACTTGATTTAATTCTTTCCTCAGACCTATAAGGAGCAGGTGCTGGAGCCCATGTTGAATGGCACTGAGAAGACTCCACCACTAATAACGGACTATAGAGAATATCACACAGACACCACGGTCAAGTTTATAGTGAAGATGAGTGAACAAAAACTGGCTGAGGCAGAGGCAGCGGGGCTGCATAAGGTCTTCAAACTCCAAACAAATCTTACCTGCAACTCCATGGTACGTGCAGCTCTCTGCAAACAGGTTGTCACACGCAGTCTCTGATTGAAAGGAGTTTAACTGAAAAATCAAATTTTAGTCTCAAATGCTTGTAGCATTTTTGAATGATGACAGGAAAGAGACTGCTGACAGCAAAAATATCCTCCCGGATGGAACCCAGTCACTTCATTGTTCTACCTTGCCTTTATGTTGCTATCTTAAAGTGCCATTCTATAAATATCTTTGGAAAGTCAGGGTGTGCCCTGGGATATCTGGGGCAGCATAAGGTGGTGTGGATTTGGTTGTCATAATAGAGGTGACACCCCCATACTGTAACAATGCCAACACTGACATTAGCATTACATGATGGGGGTGACAATGTAATGTTATGATGTAACAGTTAGATCCCAAAGGGCAAAGTTTTAACCTTCAAACAGCCCCATGGGCCTGTAATATTTTTTCTAGGAGCTTTGAAATCCTAAAACTGCCTCTCCTGGTATAGTGGCTTACACAGAATCATAGAAAAGTTGGGCTGGGAGGGACCTCAAAGGTCATCTAGTCCAGTGGTTTTAAAACTTATTATTTTCTGGCGACCCAGTTGAAGAAAATTGTTGATGCCCACGACCCAGTGGAGCTGGGGATGAAGGGTTTGGGGTGTGGGAGGGGCTCAGGACTGGGGCAGAGGGTTGGGGTCAGGGCTCTCCCAGCTCTCATTGGCTGAACCAGTGCTCGGAGCAGGGGCAGTGTGCGGAGCCCCATGGCCCCCCCAACTAGGAGCCAGACCTGCTCCTGGCTGCTTCCGGGGTGCAGTGTGGTGTCAGAACAGGTAGGAACTAGCCTGCCTTAGCCAGGCAGCACTGCCGAGGGAACTTTAAACAGCCCGGTCGGCGGTACTGACGAGAGCCGTCGCAACCCACTTGTCTTACATTCCACGATCCATTACTGGGTCACGTCCCGCAGTTTGAAAACCACTGGGTCTAGTCTATCCCCGACAGTGAGGCAGGATTAACTATACCTAGGTCATCCCTGATAGGCATGCGTGCAAGCTGGAGTACTTGGTAAAATGACAGATGTTTTGATTTTGCTATGTTAATTATAAGACAAATGTGCACCTCAGCATTGTGGGAATTCAGTAGTTTTGAATGTCATCTTCTTGCAGTTATAACTAAGGCTTTGTTCTCTGCCCCAGGTTCTCTTTGACCCTGTAGGCTTTCTCAAGAAGTATGAGACTCCTCTGGATATTCTCAGAGAATTCTTTGACCTCCGACTCCAGTATTACAGTTTGAGAAAAGAGTGGCTTACAGGAATGCTGGGTGCAGAGTCTGCAAAACTCAACAACCAGGCTCGCTTCATCCTGGAGAAAATTGAGGGCATAATAGTGATCGGTATGTAGTCTCTGTGGTGGCTTTGCGTTCTAATCAAATGTCCTTTTTAAAGCCAGTTGCTCTCCTGTGGTCTCTTATCTATTCAACTTGCCTTTAATAACTCATACCAGAGCGATCCTCCCTTTTTGATGAAATGCCACAGGAAGCCGCTTCAGTCTGCTTAGTCTTACTGAGCAGAGGATTCCAGTACGCATTACTCAAAATAGGATGTTACATAACTTTTGGATTGTTTATTCTGTTCAGAGGTTGAAAGATTTTCCAGCAATTGTTTAGCAAAAACAGCCCACCAACTTCTGACCTAGTTGGGCTAAAATTGAGCGTGGGTAATATTTGCTTATCTGTTTCTAGTTGGAGTGGATGATTCTTGAGCCCAAGTTTTTTTTCCCTGTATTTCCAGGTTGAAGTTCAGTGTTATATTCTGACTGGACTTACATTTGGAATCCTGGGGAGATGCAACAGCATTTGGGAGAATCATGAGCTAGGGACAGAAAACAGCTCTTCTGGGTCTCCCAAAACTCTTTGCCACCTCTATCCAAAAGGATGTACTTTAGTGTGTGCACGTAACCAAATCCACTGAAGATGTACATAGATATATTTTCCTAAAGAGCAATGCTTCATAGTTTGTATCTAGAACCAACCTTGTTAAATGATTTTCTCCTCCCCTGAAATGCACCGAATACAAATATGCAAAGTGCTCAGGCAGGTGCTCTTAACAAGCATTGTAGCAACTTGGTGGCCTGACAGCTCTTCATGATCAGCCAGGGCTCTACATTTTAGTACAGCTGCAGGCTCATTTCACATATTACTCTGTGGCTCCTTTGTGGTGACGTCTGCAGTAGGGATGGAGAGACTATTCTGTAGAGCCCTGTGGGATGCTGAGTTGTTCTAATCATGTTGAGCTAGTCTTTGACTCTTATCTGTGCCATCGGTGCTGGCCCAGGATCTTTCCCAACGTTACGATTTCATGGGTCAGTAAACAGTAAATGCAATTCCTATTCTCTAAGCCAGTGAAACACAAACGTCAGGGTTTCATTAACGGAAATGTCTGTTTACAGAAAACAAGCCCAAGAAGGAGTTAATTCAGGTACTTATCCAGAGAGGGTATGAATCGGATCCTGTGAAGGCCTGGAAAGAATCTCAGCAGAAGGTAACTTTTCCATCAGCTTCTTTTCTCCAAATTAACCTGTCTAGCTTCTGAACTGGCCCCATCACTTTAGTCTTGTCATTTGTTTTTTAAATCCTTGGGAGGTCTTCAGATACTAATGTGCTGTTCCTTTCTAGCGCATAGGTTTAACTAGCAGGATTGTTAGTGCATGGGGTCCTTTTGGGGAAAGCGAAACCAAATACTAGCTTTGTATTTTGTTCTGACGGTGATGAGGCCCCTTTCATTCTTGTTTCTTGTGGCACTGAGTTCCATAGTCTAGGTTCAGCTGAGAAAGTTGTCTCAGAGCACAGTCCTCCTCTTTCTATGTAAACTTACTTATAGAAGTTGACTATTTAAATCTCTCTGTAGGGTGCAGAAGAGGAAGAGAGTGACAATGACCAGGATAACGAATCTGCTGCAGCCTCCGGCCCAGACTTCAACTACCTGCTAAACATGCCCCTCTGGTACCTGACTAAAGAGAAGAAAGATGAGCTCTGCAAACAGAGAGATAACAAAGTATGCTGGTTGGTTCTGTTCTTCCAAAGCTAGAAAGGGAAGTAGTGTTTAAATTCAAATGAGCAACTAATGTTTTCTGATTGGCTCATTCTAGGAAACGGAGCTGGAAAACCTAAAACGCAAGAGTCCCTCAGATCTGTGGAAGGAAGACCTGGCTGCCTTTATTGAAGAACTTGAGGTATGTAGATGATCAGTGCAGACAGCTATAAGATCTTGATCTGTGTTGTTTCCATCACAGAAGCCTAAATAATATCACTTGAATGTGCCATATGAGCCTGATCTCTCCCTAGCAGAGGTGTAAGCCCCACCTGTATCCATTGTGCTGGGTAAGACAGGGTGTCCCTGCCCTGGGGCAAAGAGCTGGAACCAGCAGAGAGTCCAGCCAGGAACAGTGGCTGTTGGAAGGCAATGGGATGGGACTTTGGGACAGGTAAGGGAAAGCCAGAACTATGAAGTAGTCAGGGAAGGCCTGGAGCAGAAAGAGGATACTGCAGACAGGAGGATGCGCCTGAGTGGTCAGACTGTGTCCAGATTGTAGGCAGTACATGTGCAGCTTTGTACTGACCTGGCCTTTGTCCATTTCAGTTCTGGTTGCTCTGCTGTACGTTATTACCAATTCCTTGTATTCTCAGAGTAGTATCCGGAGCTGCAGCTCTGGCTTAAATAGTACCTTGCAAATAGACAAATCTGTAGCAGTCTGTGGAAGCTTCACGTCATCAGATGACAGGAAATGCATCATCGAGTCATTAGAGTCTAGTCGTTCACTGAGTATCTGCAAAGGGTTGTTTTTCTTGGTAGAACAGGAATATTTTTCTTAAGCTCACTGTTTTGGTGTGGTTTTTTACAATCACCTCTGCAGGCTGTGGAAGCCAGAGAAAAACAGGATGAGCTGGGTGGGAGAGCTGGCAAAGCTCTCAAAGGGAAAGGGGGGAAACTAAAGGTGAAGAAGCTGCAACTGGCTGAAGTTATGCCCTCGCCACATGGCAGAAGAGTTATCCCTCGAGTAACTGCAGAGATGAAGGCAGATGCGGAAAAGAAGACTAAAAAGAAAATAAAGGTAAAACAAAACACTTGAAAGGACTCTTAGCTGGGATCCTTCTTCATCCAGCCTTTCCTGTGAAATTGCAATTTTGGGTAGGTGAACATGACCCTGCACAGCAGAAGCCTGCTACACTTCTGTGCAGAGTTTAGGGGTAAGCTTGGATGATGCTCTCCAGGCCTGCAGAGAGTAGAACCTGTCCCAGGAATCATTGGAAGACGTGTTTGAACTGGTGTAGTCCACTGAATAGGAATCCTGTAAGAGACAAGTGCTGCAGGCATGTTCACCCCTTTTGCATTTGTGTTTCCAGTGACATTATTTCTAGTCACTCAGTGTATCATTGCTGTGGATGTTAGAGTCCAGGGCAGAGTTGAAACCAGATTCGACATTTTCCTATGGCTACTTGTAGTTATACAATTCAGCCAATCCCCACCTACAAAAACAAATGATCCCTCACCTTTTGTTTGCCCTGGAGCTAATCTCATGACTCCTTCCCACACAGCCTATTCCCCCAAACAAATGTTCCAGTTAACCTGCACTCTGTTTTTAAACACACCCTGCTCAGTTCTGCATCCTTCCACACCCTTCCCGGGATGCCACAGGGACATAAAAAGGCAGCAGAGCTCAGGCAGATGGGCAGGGCAATGTTTGTTTTGTATTTAATGGTTGACTTTTGCTGTTTAGCAAACTCATTTGCTTTGAAGAATGATCACACCTGATTTGCTTTGGCTGCTCCTAACCAGACCAGCAGTTTATTGCTCCATGTACTGTAATGTGGTATTTAAAACTGCGAGTTCGCCCCAGTAAAAATGCTAATCTTTTTTATCTGCATTCAGTCATTTTAAATGGGGAAGAACCAGGCGGAGCTCTCATGTCTCTTTGTATCTTTAGACAGAAAAAATGGAACTTGAGGAGGATCAAGAAGGAAACTCGTCAGAAGATAAGAAACCTGCAAATCTTAAACAAAGATTAGTAAAGAAATTTAAAACTGAGCCAGGTAAATATTTTGTACATGTAATCCCTTCAATGGAAAGCGAGGGCTGTTCCGAATTGGGTTGTATGAGCATGTCCGAGAATGGGAGGTGGAATCTGGGACCTCAGTACGCTCAAAAGAATTAGGTGAGGGATGTGCAAAATGATCATTGGCTGGAGGCACAACCAGAATGTCTCTCCTATGTTAAAGCCAGAGCCCACTCTGTTAAGTTTTTAACTTGGACTTCTGAGTGCACATGTAGATTAGCTGATACCTCTGTGTGCATCCAACTCTCTCAGGTACTAAGAAACAGTCCACTTTGCCATTCAAGCCAATGAAGAAAGAGAAGAAACGAAATCCCTGGTCTGACTCAGAATCTGATTCAGAGTGTGATAGTGAGGTGGCCCCTCCGAGAGAGAGGCCGATTCGCCAGACAGCAGGTGAGCGATGCCACGTGGACCAAAATGGGCACTTAATGAAGGGTAAAATGGAACTTGAATCCTTAAGGCTTGGCTACACCAATTATAGAGGTCCCATAGTCAGATGATCCTAGCAAGAAGTAATTTTTAAGCTGACCATTTATTGTGTTACACACAAGAGCTAGTTAATTCCATTATTCAGTCACACGTTGCAGCTCTGTCTGTCACACCTCTGGTGCACTGGGGCAAAAATGAAGGGGTAGTAATCCTGAGCAACCCGAGAAATGTGGCTATTTTGTTTAACTGCAGCATAACTATTTTATAAAATCAACTCTTTTGTTGGTTAGCAAACCCAGATCTGTGCCCATTACATTGGATTCTCTCACAGGCAGAACCTTCAACATTTAGGAAGATTCTTATGGCCAATTTTATCCCTTTTGTTGTAGGTAAAATATGACACAGATAATTGAGATACATGCTATAAAACCCACTAAAGAGGTCTGATGAATTGTACAGTTAGCAGATGAATCGCGTCTTTTATTTTGTTAGTAAAAACCAATTACACCTTGGATTCGGATTCGGATCTCACCGATGCAGACGGGACTCCTCAGTCTCAGGAGGTCAGCGAAGAGGATGTTGTCCCAGAAGCACACTCACCAGAGAAGTCTGCTCCCAAGGCCAGAGGGGCCCCCAAGTGAGGATCTTTCTGGATACAGTGCTTTAGAGCTGGGGTTTGCTGGGTTATACTCAGTGTTTTATATTGGATAAGAAGCTACATTTTTATTTTGTGGATTAATTGTTTAATATACATCCATTCAGCAATGTGTCATGGGGTTGTGTTCTAGGAAAACCAGTGAAAAGAAAGCTAAAGAAGAATCCAAACCACAGCAGGTGCAAAGTGCTATCTCTAGTAAGTATATGCCCTGAATGAGATATCTTTGGTTTGCCTTAATACCCTGGACTGGTTTAAAGTGTGTGGGCACCCTATGGTGTTTCGATACAGACAAAGCAGAAAGGTTATAACAAATTGAAATATCTCCTTATTGTGAGATGTTATTAGGAAGTCAGGAGAGCTGGTCTCAGGGAGCTGCTTTTATTCCAGTCTGGCTCTACAGGTCAAATCGACTTCATGATTAAGCCAGAACTGAAAGTGGATCTCATTCTTATAGTTAGAGTTGATCAGAAATGAGCTCATTCCAATCTTCTATTTACAATCAGACTGAAATAGTAAGAGCCTGGCCTGTTGAATTCACTTTGATTTTATTTACTCAAGTTCAAATCCAGGACACTGATTATGAAAATCTGAGTCAAACTTCTGCAGCTCCTTCTGTCTCTGCCCCTCTTGCTAAGCCTGGAAAAGCTGCACCCAGAAAACCTGCTGTGGGCAAGAAAACCACCAGTGCCACTAAGGGTAGGTGAAGTTCAGTCTTTCAGAGCTGCAGAAAATCATTTAAAGGTGTTTATTACTGGTTACTAATATATTTAGAAACCATTGTTTCTAACTTGCCATTTAGAGGCCAGAGTGTTGACTTGAGCTTTTAGTAGTTTTGAAAAGGATCTGGAGTTTATGGCAAAGGGCCTCTTTAGTCACGGTCCTTTTTAAGGAAAAATTCCATTTCTGGACATATTACTGTGTGCTCTTTGCATCTCTGCTTAATGACGCATGTGAGCCTAGAGCCCGGGTCACGTGCTTTTAGGGTGAGCATCTGAATTTGGAAGCAAGAAAAGAGAAGGCTTCATAGAGGTCCCTCCATGTCTGTCCTGTGCATGAGGGAACCAGGCAGAGAAACAGGGGCGTGTGACATCACCACATTTCTGCTGGAAATGAAACTTGCAGGAAGCAAGTAACTAACCCAAAGGCTTAACTGCAGCTGTTGCTGTTTCAGATACGCAGCCTTCCATCATGGACATTCTAGCCAAGAAAAAGGCAGCACCCAAATCCTCCAAGACAGCAACAGCCAAGGCAGGAAGTTCAGACTCCAGTGTTGACACAGCAGTGGTGAGGAAGCCGGCCCCCGCCAAGGGGAAGAAAACCACCACCAAAAGGAAGCCATGCTCAGACTCGGATTCAGATTCTGATTTTGGGTCAAAGCCTCCCAAGTCATTTGCAGTTAAGGTTCGTATTCTGCCCCGCACCAGGCACAGAGAGGTGTCCCTGGCCATGCCTGTTTTCAAGAAGGCAAGCGCTCATTCTGGGGCATGACAAGTGTAACTTCAGTCATTCTAGTGGAACGGAGGCTGTAGGAGCCCCCGTGTCAGACCTCTCCCTGCTGCTGGCCTTGGGGTGTGTGGCCAGAGGAAAGCAGGTGCATTTGGGATGCTGCTAAGCCGCACCAATCCCAAAATGCTGTTTTGGTCCCGGGCATGAGCCTGGGTGGCAGCCCTGAGAGCAAGGGAGCAAAGGGCAGCGTTAGGCGGTTTGAGAACACATCCTTGAATATCCGACTTGCTCTGGCACTCCTTGGCCCTGGCTCTGGCCCAGTGACTAGAGAAGTGTCAGATGCTACATACCTGTTTGCTTTCTCCCCCAGAAATCCAAGGTGGAAGACGAGAGCTTTCATATTGACCTAGAATCCGACTTGGACAGCCCTGTGGCGCCTGCTCCCAGCACGAGGCCTGGGCGTGCCCGAAAGCCCATTCAGTACCTGGAAGAGTCTGAGGAGGAGATGTTTTGAGTTTTAATATGAAGATTTTAAAGTGCTGACCGTATTGATCTACAAACTCGTTCTTGGAGAGGAGCTCTCAGCAGGCGCTGTCGAGTCTCCCCAGAGAATTGCAGATCTCAGATCCAGGAAATGGTTTTATTGAATAATTAGTGCTTGCCCCAAAATGTGATGCTGCATGTGAGTGCCGATCTCGTTCCCCCCCGGGATAGACCATTTCCATTTGTTGGAACAAAACCCCCTCCAGCAAGAATCAAGCAGCAGTAGCAGAGAATCCTATAGCCCGTTAGCTGGAGGAGCTAATTTCCCTGGCCTTTCATGGTCATTTTAGTGCAGAAGCAGACTTTTAAGCCCACCAAATATCTTACCCCTTCACGTATGTTCCCTCCTCTTTTGATTGTCTTAAAGAAGCTGTAGACATGTTTTATTGCAAGTCTCTAGGCTAAACAACCACAAGAGATTCAAAAATACAAGCTGCAAAGTGGGGCGAGACCCCTTGGTCAGAGGGAGGTTTTCTTGGTTTTACTCTTCTCGCTCCTTCACAATCTGTCATTTCGTCCAAGCTCCACTTTGCTCTTTTGGTGGCCAACATTTTGCCACCTTCAGAATTTTCAGCCATGACGCTTACGTCCGATTTGGAGCAACTTGCCCTGAGACGAAGGTGTGTGTGGCGCAGGCCGTGCCCGCTCCGCACTCTGTGTTCCCGCCTCCATTGTGTTCAGCCCGGCAGGCGCTTCTTGGGTAAGAGCCTTTGTCCCCAGGAATAAACTGCAACATTAAAATGCCTGTTGAATGCTGAGGGAGCGAGCGACCTTGGTGGAGTGGGGGCGTTGGTGATGAGGGAGCGCGGGGCTGGGGAGACGCCTTCAATACTGGCTACAGCCAAAGAAAATCCTTACCATTGAAAAGGAACACGTCAGAAGCAGGGTGGTCATTCCAGTGCCCCCATGGCAGACTGGCCATTAGGTTCCTGTGTCCCAGGTAGGGATATTAGCCGACTGCCACCTCAGTTAGTCCTGATGACAAGGGGCTTCCTGCTAACTTCTCCAGTGCCCAGCTGAGCAACGTGAGTGCAGTTTCTCTGTCAGGCCTGTTCACGCCACCCATTAGCTTGTCAGGGGTCTGAGTGCCTGGAGTCGGGCTGTCCAGGATACCAGCTTGAAGCCAGTTGCCACAGACATCTAGTGGCAGGGTTTATGCAATCCAGGTGCCCACGCAGAAGGAGCTGGGAAGTGTGTCTTGTTCCTCTTCCCCGAAAAGGCATCCACTGGAGGATTTGCCCACTTTCTTTGAAGGGCTGATGTTCAATGTGTTTTTCCTAGAGCCAGTTCCATGGTGCTGAGTGGGACTGCTCAAGCGTTTGTCTCTGTAAATATTTTCTGTGTTTGTAACATCCTGACGTTCTAACTGCCATTTTTGTATTTCTGTAATAAAGGATTTTTACACCAGTTTTGCTCAGTAATGCTGATATTTGTTTCAGGAAGGCATTGTCCCCACTGGTAACTGTGCTTCTGCTTTTGCCAAGATCCAAGTCTTGTCTTGGTTTACACTAACTGCTTGGACACACTGAATCACCCCAGCAAAGAGGCCTCAACCCCATCCACTGCCTCTAGGCAACAGGTCTAAATGGGGTCAGTGGCACTTGCCAATATTTGGTGCCCTGTGCTCTTCATAAGAGCAACATGCAAACGATGTCCTTGTTGCTTCTTTCCTGCAGTGAATTATCCAGCCTGACGCTGGCATGGTGGAAATGACCGAGGTCATAGGGGAGGGATAGCTCAGTGGTTTGAGCATTGGCCTGCTAAACCGAGGGTTGTGAGTTCAATCCTTGAGGGGGCCATTTAGAGATCAGAGCAAAAATTGGGGATTGGTCCTGCTTTGAGCAGGGGGTAGGACTAGATGACCCCCTGAGGTCCCTTCCAACCCTGATATTCTATGATTCTAAAACTTCATTGGATCAAGTGGTCGTGGGCTCTGAAGAGAGTTGAATCCATGTTTAGACAAGTCCTTGGGGCAGACACCCAATGTTTGATTGGCCTGGAATGTGTCAAGTACCTCTCTGGTGCTATAAAATTAACAAATTGTGTTGGATCAAAGGAGCAGATCGGGGGGGGGGGGGGTGGGAGTTGGGGTGTGATTCCTTGTGGAATGAAGGGGGCGCCCACAAAGGGAAGGGAGACCATTTTGGGAGGGGAGGGGCGAGTACCTTCTTTTATAACGCTGGGTCTCTGCAAAGCCAAAGAGTTAATCACGGTGACTGAGCCCTTGAAATGCTTTTCCTCAGTGACATCAATGGGAGCAGTTCTCTCCCTGGAGCAGAGAAGATTGCAGCCCCTGGCACGGGATGAACACTTTTCAAATATTTTCAGTTTTTTGCACAACTGGCAAAGACCCTCCAACCCTCACCGGCAAAGCTGAAGCCTGGCGTTTGTTAGAGGGGATTTCAGCACTTGTCCTGTTGGACAAGGATCCTTCTTGTGCACTGTAGCCAGGGGCGTCTTCACAGGGCAGCAACCCGAAGTCCAGCTGCTCTGCCATTGCGCCCTTTCTCCTCAGGTCTAACTTCAGGCAGCCTAACAATAAATCCTTTGGTAGGCCTGGAAGCTTCTTCCGGGGCTTGAAATGCAGGTGCAAGAGTGCTGGAGCGCTGCATGAGAAAGGCCCTGCATGGCAGTTGGGAATTAGCCCAGTGTGGTGATTTCTCCAGCAGTGGGAGGCAGCTGGCCCCATGCCCAGCACAGCTGGACAGTGTCAGGTGGCGCAGAGTCTGGGGGCTCACCAGCTCGTTTTATGCCAGGCACGGGAGCCAGGGCTGCTGCCACTTGCAACCTGTGCTATGAGCCACCCTGGGCAGGGGCCTGGCACGCGTGGCTGCCCACTTCGCCGCCTCGCTCTTGGAAGAACGTAGCCGTCTGAGGGGAAACTTGGTGGCCAGGCAGATTCTGTACAAGTTGATACTTTACCCACGACACTGCTGTGATTTCTCAGAAAGAAATGAGAGCCAGCCTGAAGCAGAGGGTTTCACTTGACCTTGCCTGGTCTAGACTAGTGGTTCTGACAACAGTTCAACCGCTTCCCCAAGTCCAAGCTGCTCCGGTGGCTTTAAACAGGTGGCTGGCCAGGTAATGCCAGCAAGGTTTTCCCACAGCGTGGGCCCGGCCCAGCCAAATCTGACGTGTCCTGCAGGAGAGCCTCAGTTGCTCTGGGGTGCCACTAAGGACCTGCCTGCAGCTGGCATTCCCTAAGCATCGATTGCAGCAGCTTCACGTTTGACTGCCCCAACGGTCTGCAGCAGCAGCTCCTCGGGGTGTTTAATCAGCCACTTTCCTCCAAGCCTCCAGCCCCCCAAAATGGGCCATTTAAACTGCTGCCCCCGTTTCCTGGGTTAGAGCCTAGGTGGCTGCAGGGGCCTGTCAGCAGCCTGGGACAGGGTCAGAGCTCAGCTGCTTTGGCCTTGTCTTTTCCTTAGCACCGCAGCTGCTCCGCGAGCTCCCCGGGGCAAAGGGAAAGGGATGTGCTGACAGCGTGTACCATCTAGTGGCTCAAACATGGCCCCGTTGAGAGTGGGACTGCTTGGGTTCCATTCGTCTGTCTGACCTTAAAAAATCCCCGTGCCTCAGTTTCTCCCTGTTTAAAATGGAAAGATGCCGCCCAGGTTTGGGGTGCGAGGCTTCACGGTTTGTGCTTTGAGCTGAAAATTGCTGCGCACGCACAGTAGGGGTTGGAAGACAAGCCCGGGTGCACCGCTTTCCCCTAGCCCCCCTGGAATGCTTTCTCTCGGGGATGGCCGCTTGTCTGCTGTGAAAGGCTGGTGCTGGCTGCAGTGAGCAGCAGAGGAAAGAGGAGGGCCGGATCCCAAAGGGGTCCTGTGACTGTCATGTCGGAAGTCAGTGGGCGATAGGCAGCTTGTGGTGAGCAGTGATCCGAGTCCGCCCAGGGCGGGGAGCAGCAGCGCGAGGGTGGGGGGAGAACCAGAAGGCTGAACGGGTGCCAGGAGAGATAAGAGTTGTTATCACAGGCCTCTTGCAAGGGGAAATGCCAGCCCGACCAGCCCCCCGTAGAAACACCACACCTAGAGCCTGCAGCTCAGCGAGCTCCTGGGGGGCAGGGGCTGAGCCTGGGGAGACCAGGCCAGTCTGCTCGGCGGGTTGCGAGTGGAGGAGAGCAGGTGAGGGATGACAGGTCCAGCTCGTGTCCTCCAGGGTGGGTGGGACTGGCCATAAAGCGCGAAGGCCGCCGGGCGTGGCCGTGCCCCAGGTGTGCTTTACAAGGGACTGCCTTGGATTTTACTGCCATTCCTTGCAAGAGCCAAGGGCCTCACATGCCACTGATCAGCTGAGTGACCTTGGGCCCTGCCTTCGCCTCCCCAGCCCGCTTGCTGCTCCCAGCCGTGCCTCTCGCTTGGGAACTCTCCGAGGCAGGGGCTGGCTCCACCCTGTGTGCGAAAGGGCCGTGTAAGGGGCCCAGATCTTATGTAACTAATAATTGTGTAACTACCCATGCTGCCAGCACCCCGGGGCTGAGCCCCCCCGCTGGCCTTTTTCCTTCTCGTGCGCCAGTACGTGTAAGAAAGGTTTTGCTGTCCTGGTCGCACCTCGGTGAAGCCTCTGTACCCCACTGGGCTTCCCTGGGTGTTGCTGGTTGATTCAGGGATTGCACCCAGGGAGCAGTTCTGCTGATGCCCAAGGAGGAGCAGGGTCCAGCCTGTGTTGGGCTGGTTCTGCAGGGCTAGTAAGAGCCCATAGCCCCTGGCCCTAGCCGTTGGCGTCCAAGTGCACGGGGCACTGGGCTTGTGGGTAAGGAAGGGCCAGTTTACGCAGTCGCTTTGCGGAGAAGAGCTGTGCTTGGAGGATGGGCCAGGCCCACAGTAGGTAGCCTGGCCACCAGTTCTGCTTTTCCAGGCCATGAGGAGCCCGCAACAGGTCTGCTGCTAAAAGGCCCCTTCTTGTAGCCAGTCGCCCCCCGCTGGATGCAGCTCAAGCTGAGGTTGCTCTGGGCCGGAGTCCCACATGCAAATCTCTGCGCGCTGCCTCAGGGTGACAGATGCGAATCCCTCCCAGCGCTCGCTCGGGAAGTGGTGGCCCAAGACCCGTAGATTGCCTGCCACCCACGGGTGCTGCTGTCTGTTACCGGTGGTGGCGTTTTGGCGCTGGTGTGAATGCTGGGTGAGATCATGCAGATGGGTTAACAGATGTCATGGGTTTGTTGTACTCCAATCCCAGAATCCATCATGGGAGGCAACTAACGGTATGCACCAGCAGGCATGCTGATTGGCGAGACCGCCCCATTGCCTTTGGCTGAACCATCCTGGCTACATTATGCACTTCAGCATGTGGGTCACATCCTCTGCCGGCGTGTGTGTCCACCCATTTATCCCTGGCCAGGCTTTTAACCCAGGCCAGGCCGTAGCTGGAGTGCGAGGAGGGCCCAGGAGCCAGCAAGGGCTTGCGGGGAGCCGTATCAGTGGAAGTGAAGTGTTTATTGGAAGACAGTCAAGTGTGGAAAGCTCTGTCCGATTTTCCACTGCCGGGCTCTGGAGAGCGTCTCCAGCACGTCCCGTCTGAGGGGCCATTTAAGGAGCTTATTGTTAGAAAAGCTCCAGGCTCTGTACGCCACATGCCAAGCTCAGGGTTCGGAGCCTTGCTCTGGTTCTGCTTGAGCTTTGCAGGCACTAGGGTGAGGTCCTGCCCCCGTATACACGCTCTGGGTGGAGACAGCTAGCGTACGCTTTCCTCCCTTAGCTCCTGATTTGTGCCTTTTCCAGGGAAACTGGCCACAGTGCTGGAGGGTGTTCGAATGGTATTTAGCATTTTACAAACACTGACTACTTAATCTCCACAATCATGTTGATGGATTCGGGCTATTACCTGTGGGGAAACTGAGTCACGGAGGGGCAAAGTGACTGGAGAGGAAAGAGTTGCTTTGGAAACGCATCTGGTCAGAGGTGCTCAGACAGGCATGGCCAAGCAGGCTCGCTCTGCCAGAGATAACACTGGTTGCCCACTGGTTGCAAGTGGGGAAATTGAGGCACAGAGGAACGTAGCTCGCCCAAGGTTACAAAGTGAGTCAGTGGCAGAGCTGGGAATAGGACCCAGGAGTCCTGATTCATAGGACAGGAAGGGACCTTGAGAGGTCTCTAGTCCAGTCCCCTGCACTCACGGCAGGACTAAGGATTATCTCGATCATCCCTGACAGGCATTTCTCCAACCTGCTCTTAAAAATCTTCGAAGATGGAGATTCCACAACCTCCCTGGTCAATTTATTCCCCAGCGTAATCACTCTGACAGTGGGGAAGTTTTTCCCATCAGGAATCTGTATCTTGGGACGAGTGGCTGCAGGAGGGAACGCAGTGTACAAGGCTGCTATTCTGGGGTCATGGCCCGCAGGGCAGTGACTAAACGAAGGTCGTGCTGAACACGCTTTCCCAAGCGATGGCTCTGGCTCAGGGCGAAGCAGGGGCAGGCTGGGGGCTGGGAAAGGCCATGCAAAAGAGAAAGGGAAAGCAGCTGTTTATGCAGCGGAATAACCAGGCATTAGGAGCATTTCCTGATTAGTAAATATAACGCAGGATAAACAATGGGGCTGCAGGAAAAACCTTCCGGGAAATCAGCCTGTCTCCTAGCCAGGGGCCTGGGCTGAGATGCTCACGTAGCCCCCACGCAAGGGGACACAGGCCAGGCTAGGGCCACCACGTGGCACTGACCAGCCAGGTGCCCTGCGGCCAACCCAAGCAGGTCAAGCACTTGAGGCGCACCTGGGAGAGAGGTGCCCCAGCCTCTGTGACCAGCCCCAGCCCCTTCTGCCCCACGCCCTCCGGCGAAGGCATGTGCTAGGCACTCAGCAAAGCTGTGTCCCTGCGGCTTCTCGCGCCCGGTCCAGGTGTGCGAAGCGGGGGCCTTTGGGCTGCCCTGTGTCTCCCTGTCTTGCCATCCCCACCCCTATGCTAGCCAAATGGACTAGGCGGTGACTAGCCATCTGTCAGTCATCTGCTAGCCCCCTCCCGCCCAGTATTAACGCTGGCTCCCCTCGCTGCAGGAGCGGCCCCGAACCCAACATTTGCAAGGCAGCGCCATGGAGTTAAACCTCCCTGGGCTGACATTGTGCCCGCGACCTGGCTGCGAGCTCAGACGCCAGCTGGGACCGGGCCATGTCGCAGGGCTCACTGGCAGGAGTCTGGACCTCCAATGCCCCCCTCCCCATCCGTCCCCGCTCACCCGGAGGGAACAGGCTGACCTCGTGGTCCTTTGTCACCCACTGGATTCCAAATCCCAGCCCCCAGCCCTGCTTTTTCAGTGGCCTTTTCGGGGCATCTGAATTAGTGCAGGACGTGGAGGGGGGGGCTGCAGCAGCGCTGCCCTATATGCCCTGGGCAGGGGAGGGGGCCTCACACACATGGGGTGCACGTGCCCCTGGCATGGGAGCCACACAGCCCACAACATGGCCAGAACCCACAGTTACTACAAGGTACAGAACTGTTCATTCAATGTGTATTCCCTGCCCCCGGTCTCTGAGCTCAGCGGTAGCCCCATTTTACACAGGGGGAGACTGAGGCACAGAGAGGGTGACACGGCTGGCTCAGATTCACCCAGCCAGAGGGTGGGAGAGCCTGGACTAGAACCCAGGAGTCCTGGCCCCAATCCCCACCCCTGCTTTGACCCATTAGCCCCCCCACGCTACGCCCGGAGCTGGGCCTAGAACCGGAGAGTTCTGGCTCCATGCCCCCCCCCCCCCCCAGCTCTGACTACTCCAGCGGGGGCTTGGCTGCACGAAGGGGAACCCGGCCGGGGGCGGGGGTGCTCCCAGCCAGCGGGAAGAGGGCACGGAACCTGTCAGCTGGTGGGGAGGCGGCGCGGGGCTGGGCACCAGGGTGAGCCCCCACGTCTCAGACACAAAGCAGGGCCGTGTGCTAGGCGGCTCCGAGCTCTGTGTCCCTGGCACCAAGGAAGAACACAGGGGGACGTGGCTGGGGGGCGAGGGGGGGAACACCCCTATTCCCTTTGTGTCCGGACAATAACTGACCCAGCCCCAAAGGCCCTGATGCCCCTGGCATGGCGCCTTTCCACCAGTCTGGCCTTTGGTTCTCGGTTCCCCAGCCAAGGCCCTCAGGCTCCTGTCTCTGCATACGCCGGGCCAGCACCACCCCACAGCGCTGAAAGAGCTGGCTAAGGACGGTCTAGGCTGCACTCTGGGGTCACCCCCCAGCCACAGTAGCATGGTGAGCGGCTACTAAACCCAGCTGCGGGCCCAACGCTGTGGGGCGGGAACCGCCCGGCCTGGCACATGCCAGGGGCTAGGTTTGGCAATTGTCCCTGCATATCGGACACAGCTGAGCATGGCACTGCAGTTTGGGCGTGTGGCCCTTGGCCGTCCTGGCCCCAGGGACCCCGGGAGTCCCGCCAGGCAGGTTCTCGCTGGGAAGGAAAGCGAAAGCAGCTGACATGCCGGCGTGCAGCTGGAGCGCTGGGCGCGAACCCAGCAGAGGTCAAGGTCCTGGGGCTCGGGTGCAGCCTTCCCATGGGGCAGGGGGCCGGTCACGGGCGTTCCTGAGCCAGCAAGACGCCAGTCTCAGCCCCGCCACATCCTGGTGCCCCGCCCAGAGCCTCCAGGAGCTAGGCCTGCAAGGCGCTGAGTGAGGGGATGCGGGGGGAAAGCTTGGCACCCGGCACCACCCAGCAGGTAAGGGGGTGCTGGGCCCCAGGGGATTGTGGGGAATGGGAATAGGGCAGTTGAGGGAATCTGGGCCATTGGGGGGGGGGGGGGCGGAGGAGGGACTGAATTGGGGGCTGAGTGAGGGACCTACCCAGGGGATCCTGGCAAATGGGGTGCTGGGGCCCTGAGGGCTCCTGGGTGCAGGGAATGGGGTGCTGGGGGCTGTCTCTGCCCTGGGTATAGTCTGAGCCCCCCCCCCCGTCCCCTCGCTGTGCAGACCCGACCCCCCCCCAAAAAAACTCGTTCCTTTTCTCAGCCCTTGGTCCCTCTTGCCCCCTCCCCTGCTGCCTGCTTGGGGCGGGGGGGGGGGGGGGGGAGAAACGGTCCGTCCCTCTGCCCCAGCCACGGGACCTGGGATTGGGGGGGGGGGGGGCTGGCAGGGCTGCCCCGGGGGGGGCGGGCTTGGGGGAGGGGGCTGTGGGGCAGCCCCGGGGGGCGGGCTTGCGGGAGGGGGCTGGCCGGGCTGCCCCGCGCTGTCTCTTTAAGAGGCTCCAGGCGGAGCCGCGGGGAAAGTCCCGGGCCGGACAATGCGCGAGCCCCGGGCAGCCTGCGCCGAACCGGGTCCGGGACGCGGCCCCTGCGCGAGCCCCCGCCTGCAGGTACCGGCCGGGCTGGGGCTGGGGCGCGGGGGGGGGGTGTGACTGCGCCCCCCAGGGGACGGCCCGGGGACAGGGTGAGTCTGTCCCAGGCTGGGGTGGAGTGGGGGGGCTGCCCCCCCCCCCGGCAAGGAGCCCCACGGCTGGCACCACGCGTGACACAGCCCCTCCCCTCCGGACGCTGCGCCCCAAAGCCCGGCTGGGGCAGGCTGGGGCCCCCCCAGGGCTGGAGGGACCGGCTGGGCACAGGGTCCAGCCCCTGCCGCCCGGGCATCAGTGACACCTGGGGTGAGTGGGCCACGAGCAGATCCTGGCCCGCGGGGGGGTCCCTGGCCCCCAGCCCCTGACTCACTGGACACTAGCAGGGCCCCCCCATCCTCTCAGCCAGGCCCCATGGGGACAGGCCCTTTGCCCCTTGGTGCCGCAACGGGCACTGGCCAGATGGCAGGACCAGGACACCACAGCCGGGGGGGCTTGGCCTCCTCCAGCCCCTTGGCTTTAAATGGGGGAGCCTAGGCCAGCCTCTGCCCCAAGCCCCCCCAGCGACCGGCCCTGCGTGACCAAGGAGACCAGCGCCCCATGCCCATGGCCAGCGCAGTGCCGGGATGCCCGGGCTCGTGGCCAGCAGCGGCTGCCTCCAAGAGTGGGAGGTCGGGCTTGGCTGCAGGTGGGTGATGTGTGGGGAGTGGAATCGCGTGTGGGGAGCAGAGGCCTGACCCGCATGTGGGCTGGGACCTGGGTCTTTTAGCCCCTGGCCCCGAGAGCCCTTCCTGGCCCCCTGCTGCTCTAGAGAAGCCAGTCCCAGCGGGGCAGCTCCCTGTGCCCAGAGCACCCCGGGCGTCAGCAGCTGGCAAACGGTGAGCCCGGCCCAGCCTCCCTGACCCACCTGCGCCCTGCACAGAGCTGAGCACCGCAGCCAGCCCCCAGCTCCTGCGTGGCCACGGCTCTGGCGCTGCGGCTGGCTGGGGCATCTTGGGCCTGGTACCAGCGGGGGTCGGCTCGTGGGTGCAGCTCTCAGTCCGGGCGGCGAGGAGCCGGGGTGGGGGGAGGAGCGCTGGCAGCTGGGGGTCGCTGCAGCCCCACAGAGGAGAACGGCCTTGACCCCTGAGGCGGGCTGCATAACCCCTGCGGCTGGCTTACGGCTCGGCTAAGGGGGGCTGTGTTTAGCAGGGGGTCCGTGTCCACGCTGTCAGCGGGGGGGCCCCTGGGTGCCCAGAGCGGGGAGCAGGTGGCAGCTCTAACTGGCGCTGTTCCCCTAGAGCGGCTCCGGCCCCCGCCCCGGCCCCAGCCATGGGCGAGTGGAGCTTCCTGAGCTCGCTGCTGGACGCCGTGCAGGAGCACTCGCCCATGGTGGGCCGGTTCTGGCTGGTGGTGATGCTGATCTTCCGCATCCTCATCCTGGCCACGGTGGGCAGCGACGTCTTCGAGGACGAGCAGGAGGAGTTCGCCTGCAACACGCTGCAGCCAGGCTGCAAGCAGGTCTGCTACGACAAGGCCTTCCCCATCTCCCACTACCGCTTCTGGGTCTTCCACATCGTGGTGCTGTCGGCCCCTGCCCTGCTCTTCGTCATGTACGCCATGCACCAGGGCGGCAAGCTGCAGCAGGGCCAGGAGGGCGGCCCCGCGGGCCCGCCCCGGCTGCAGCCCAGCCAGCGGGCCCACCACATCCGCACCTTCTACCTGGCCAACGTGGCCATGCGCATCCTGGCTGAGACCGGCTTCCTGGTGGGGCAGTGGCTGCTGTACGGGTTCCACGTGGAGCCGCACTTCACCTGCGAGCGCTCGCCCTGCCCCCACACGGTGGACTGCTTCGTGTCCCGGCCCACCGAGAAAACCATCTTCATCCTCTTCTACTTCATGGTGGGCGTGGTCTCCACCCTGCTCAGCCTGCTGGAGCTGGCCCACCTGCTGGTCAAGGACAGGTGCCAGGGGCAGGAGGCCGCCAAGCCCCCGGCCACCTCCCACGAGCAGCAGGAAAACTGGTCCAACCAGGCGCACGAGCAGTGCCAGCACTTCCTGCCCCCGGGCGAGGGGGGCGCCAAGGGGGCGGCCTGCAGCGTCCCCAACCACTACGAGCCCTCGGCCCTGTTCCGGCCCCAAGCCCCCTCCAAGGGCAGCATGGCCTCCCGGGCCGCGGCCAAGTCCGATTTGGTGGTCTAGGGCTCACACTACAGCCCAGCTCCCATCTGTGCCAGTCATCGGGCCTTCTGCTTAGCAGGGTCGCCGCGGCAACACCAGTGACCTGAGCGGGACGTTCTCAGCCCTGCTGCAGCTTCAGTGGCCCTGAGCAACCTTCCAGCTGTGCCCTAAGGGCCCGGGGCCCACAGTCCGTACCAGCCCCATACAGCCTGGCAGAGAGCTGCCCCCCTGCCTTGGGCGCACAGAGGACCCTGAGCCTAGGGCACAAAGCCCCTTATGCCACGAGCAGCAGGAAAGGAGCTGGCCAGACTACGAGGACTGACAGCGTGGCCCAAGGCTTAGAGCATTGGGCTGGCACAGGGGAGAGCTGGGGGTCTCATTCCGGCTGGTGTAGGCAACCAGACGAGGGGCAATGAACTGACCCAGCCCCTCTGCCTGCTGCTCAGCCGGGGGACGGGACGGTTCCTGAAGACAGGAAGCTGGGTGGGGCGGGCAGGGATGGGGGGCTCTGGGGCCAGGCGAGACGGTGTCGCCAAATTTTATACATTTGTGTGAATAAACAGAAGAAAACTTTTTAATTAAAAAACCCGAGCCCAACCGGTGATTTGCGAGCGAGGTTGGTGCCGTGGCGTGAGCCGAACGGCAACTCGGTCCCACGGCGGGGGACACACTGCCCTGGGCTGGGGCCATGTTCTCCCTTCGTTTTCACACTTCGATTTGGAGCAGGAGCTAAATTCAACCTGTCCTGTCAGTGACACATTCCCTCTGCCCGAGCGCTCGGAGGCTCCACCCTGGCAGAGCTGGGCAAGGCCGGGCAGGGCTTGCTGCCCAGAACCGAGCCCTGGCAGCACTCACGGCCATGGGGAGAGACCCTGGCAGTGTCCTGTGTTGGAACCAAATTCCAGGCCGTCCCAGCGCGCCGTGTGGTAACGATTGTTCTGGCCGCGCCGGGCATGCGGCTCCAGACGCCTGGGGCCTTAGCGGCGTGGGGTGGAACCTGGTGTCAGACGTCAGCCCTACCCTGTGCGGGCTGGATATGGTGACAGAGGTGTGGGGGGAGCCCAGCAACAGAATAGCAGGGGGCTGCAGGTCAGGGTTGAGGGGCACCGGCAGGGGGTGTGCCAGGGTTCCCATTAATCGCGCGGTGTGTGGCCATGGGCCTGTGGCGGGTGCTGCAGTGGGGGGGTCTCACATTTTGGGAGGGCGCGTGTGGCTTTCTGGCTGCCATGCAGGGGGCAGGGGCTGGCTGTGTGCCAGGTTCCCCTTGTCTCCTGTTTCCTGTTGCAGGAGGGTGGCGCCACATCCAGAGGTTAATGGAAAAAAAGGTAGAAAAGAAAAACACCAACCCCCCTCCCATGCCAGATCCTGCACCAGGGCCCCCCCATTAACCCTCTCATGGCTGCACCACTGCCCAAGCCAGGACTCCTGGGTTCTGTTCCCAGCTCTGCCCGTGACGCACCATGGGGGAGGCTCTTGCTGTGCCTCAGTTTCCCCAGCTATAGTGCTGCAGGTGCCTGGGCGAGGCTGTATTAATTAGGGTTGTCAAGCGATTAAAAAAATTAATTGTGATTAACTGCACGCTTAATCACACTGTTAAGAATAGAATGCCATTTATTTAAATATTTTTGGATGTTTTCTACATGTTCAAATATATTGACTTCAATTACAACACAGAATACAAAGTGTACAGGGCTCACTCTGTATGTATTTTTGATTACAAGTACTTGCACTGTAAAAAAACAAAAGAAATAGTATTTTTCAGTTCACCTAATACAAGTACTGTGGTGCAATCTCTTTATCATGAAAGTCGAACTTACTAATGTAGAATTATGTACAAAAAATAACTGCATTAAAAAATAAAACAATGTAAAGCTTTAGAGCCTGCAAGTCCACTCAGTCCTACTTCTTGTTCAGCCAATCGCTCAGACAAACACGGTTGGTTACGTTTGCAGGAGATAATGCTGCCCGCTTCTTGTTCACAATGTCACCTGAAAGTGAGAACAGGCGTTCGCATGGCTACTGTTGTAGCCGGCGTCGCAAGATAGTTACGTGCTGGATGTGCTAAAGATTCATACGTCCCTCGATGCTTCAAGCACCGTTCCGGGGGACGTGCGTCCATGCTGACGACGGGTTCTGCTCGATAACAATCCAAAGCCGGGCAGACCGACGCAAGTTCATTTTCATCATCCGAGGGGAGATTTTCCTTTTGGGTGGTTCGGGTTCTGTAGTTTTCGCATGGGAGTGTTGCTCTTTTAAGACTTCTGACAGAGGGACGAGGCGTGGCGCATGCTGAGATTTTGGATGGCACTTCAGATTCTTAAACCTTGGCTCCAGTGCTGTAGCTATTTTTAGAAATCTCACATCGGTACCTTCTTTGCGTTTTCTCAAATCTGCAGTGACAGTGTTCTTCAATCAGACGGGCTGGGCCGTCATCCAAGACGGCGAAAACCCAAATTATACGGCAGAATGCGGGTAAACCAGAGCAGGGGACACCCAAGTCTCCCTGAAGAAGTTCGGTCACAAATTTAATTACTGCATTAGTCTTTTAACGAGCGTCATCAGCATGGAAGCATGTCCTCTGGCATGGCGGCCGAAGCATGAAGGGGCGTACGAATGTTGAGCATCTCTGGCATGCAAAGACCTTGCAATGTTGGCTACAAAAGTGCCATGCGAACACCTGTTCTCACTTTCTGGTGACATTGTAAACAGGAAGCGGGCAGCTTCGTCTCCTGCAAATGTAAAACCCGTGTTTGTCTGAGCGATCGGCTGAACAAGAATAGGACTGGGTGGACTTGCAGGCTCTGAAGTTTTACATGGTTTTGTTTTTGAGTGCGGTTATGTAACAAAAAACCCCAAATTTGTAAGTTGCACTCCAGGATAAAGAGGCTGCACTGCAGCCCTTGTATGAGGTGAATTGAGAAGTATCGGTTTGATCTTTTACCGTGCAAAGCTCTGTAATAAAACCGAAGAGAAGGGGAGCACTGCGCAGCGTGTGTTCTGTGTTGTAACAGAGATCAGCGTATTTGAAAATGTAGAAAACCATCCAAACTCTTTAAGACAGCGCAGTTGGTATTCTACTACCGGGCGATTAATCGCGAGACGTTTATTGACTCAATTGTGTGAGTGAACGGCGATTAATCGACAGCCCTAGTATTAATTCATCTGCTGGGGGGGAGGCAGCTTTGGTGCCCCTGGTGCCCAGAGCAGCAGGCCCATGGGGCCGAGGATGCTTTAATTTAATAAGCCACAACCCTGAAAATGAGCAATCCGCCCCCCATCCCCGGGCAGGACCCGCCTGGCCCCAGCCCAGCACTGCCCTCAACACGCTGGGGCGGGCACCGGGAGCTGGCTCAGGGAGGCCCCGGACACCCCTCTGGGCAGCACCGTGAGGCCCCTGGCCGCACGTGGGGGGGTCGGCGCCTAGGGCTGCGCTCATCCAAGCCCATCCCTGGCGAACCAGGTCTGCCCAGCACCCGCTGCCAGCCCAGCCAGTCTGAACCTTACCCACAGGGTCTGGCCAACGGCCCCAATGCCCGGCTGACACTCATGGCTCAGAGCCGCCCGTCCACCAGCCCCAGGACGCTACCCCCCCCTCAGGTGAGGGCAGCTGCTTTCCTGGACTCTGGGCTGTTGGTGCTTCTCGCCCACCCCAGCCCAGGAATCTCCCCAAGCGAGACCCACCCCACCAGTTCTCAGCTGGTCGAGCTCGGCTTCACTCCCCCCCCCCCCCCAGCAGCCTAGGGTGTGACTGGCCTGGCTGTGTGGGGCACCCAGCTGGAGTCGGGCAGGGTGTGTGGAATATACCAACCGGGCCCCCGTGCTAGCAGGGCGGGGCGCTGCAACCCAGGCCCCTCCCTCCCGCCCCCCTCAACCCCCCCGCTACAGCCAGTGCCCCCCCATTCCCATTGCAGGGCAGACACCGCAAGGGGATGTGCGGGTGGCAGGGGAGGAGGACCGCCAGGGCCAGGGAAGCAGCAGACGTGACAGGGAGCTGGTATAACGAACGCCATCAGCCCCCAGCCTGGCCACCCCCCGGCCTGGCCTCCTGCCAGCCCCCATCTTCACCCCAGGACCCACACCTGATCGTCTGGGGCAGGCTCGGGGGGGGGGGAGCTAGGGCACTGGGGGCTAACAGGGCAGCTGTGCCAATGCCAGGCTCAGCTCTGCCCCCCCCCCCCCGCCGAACCCCTGTGTGGGGCAGGAACAGGCCAAGCAGGTGAACAAGCAGCTACCTCCAGGCAGAGCCCCCCAGGCACTAAGCCACCCGGCCAGCCCCTCGTCCGCCCCCCATAGTGCCACCCGCCAGCCCTTCTATGTGCCCCCAGCAGATATCCATGGAGGTCGCTGGTCCTCCCCCAGAGAAACACTTCAAATCAAACAGCCCCCCCAGCCCGAGGCAGAGACTGACAGGCCGCGTCCAGTGCCCCCTAACTGGATTTCATAGGAATCAAGAACAGCCCAGTGGCATGGGGGGGGGGGGGAAATAGCCCTGGGGGGAGCCTCTTTGGGTTTGTGTTTTAGTTCCTCTTTCATCTTCTCCCCAGAGATTCCAAAGCCAGGACAATCTCAACAACAAAAAAATTTAATAATAATAAATTGTGTGGACCCCCGTCCCCCCCCCAGCCCCCAGCCCCCCCCCCACTTCACATCCAGAACCGGGACCCCCCCTTGCCAACCGCAGCACATCTCTAAAAACCCCTCCCGACTTTTACAAAGTTTTTAAAAGGTATTTATAGATATTTATAGCTATTTATAGATATATAATCTGGCTTTGTCTGGCTTTGCAAGGAATCGGCCTCTGGTTCCTGGGGGTGTTTCTGGGTTGACCTGACAAGCGAACTGGATTGTTGTTGGTTTTGCTGGTGACGACAGGTGTGTGTGTGGGGGGGGGAACGTGGTGGGGGTGCACGTGACAGCCACAATCAGCTGATCGATTTTGCTCATGAAAATTTTAAACAACAACAAACGTTTCCCAAACCGACCCACTCCCCCCAACCCCCCCGGAAACACTTGAAATGCAACTCAACCAAACGACACTTCATCTTCACATGGGTGCAGCGCCCCCCGGCCGTGGGCCGGACCCCTGCGCCAGCGCGCTGGGGGGGCGAGTGGGGGGGAGCGGGGCGCTAGTTTGCTCCAACCTGGGTACGAACGTCAGTCGCTGGGGGTCTGTAAACCAGCCCCAGCCGATCCCAGCGAGGGCTCCGTGCCCCCCGCAGAGCCAGCGGCCCCCTGGCAGTGCCCACGGGATCCACTTCTGATTCTACAGAGGAGTCCGTCACAAATCAACAGGGAAGCCATGGCCACGGCGTGTGCTGGTACGGACAGGAACGGGCTGGGGCCCGGGGCCCGGAGCGGGGGGTGGCCCGCGGCCGCGTCACCTCCTCCCCCTCCTCCTCGGCTTGCCATGCGGCCCTCGGGCCTGGCAGCAAAGAGCAAGAACGGCGTCCTGGCGCCGGCGCCGGCCGCGGCGTCACGGCGAGTGGGTGGCCGGGCTGCTTCTGTTGGAGCTGGGCGACAGGCTGGGGCTGCAGCTGCCGGGGGGCGGCGCCAGGCTGCTCACGCGGGAGGCGCCCGGCTGCCCGCCCAGCGTGTCCAGGCCCTCCGAGTTCTCCAGCATCTCCTGGATGAGGGGCGGCATGGAGCCGGGGATCTCCATCTTCAGCGTGATCACCCGCTCGGCGCCTGCGGGCAGACGGGGGCAGATGGCTCAGCGCGGCCCTGCGGGCTCCCAGCCTGGCCCCCCACAGGGGACGGCGTGGGGCCAGGCTCCGGGGGCCTGCCTTGGGGGGCACAGGGTACACGGGGGTGGGGGATGCTTGGAGTCACCCTCTCTGCACTTAGCCTGCGCCCCCCTCCCGCGGACACACACACTTTGGGGGAGAAACCCGGCCCCACGGCCCGACTCCAGCCCAAATCAAAGTGCCCCACTGCCTGGTGGGAGGGAGAAGCACCAGCCCCAGCCCCTCCCCTCAGCCCTGCCCCCCAGGCTCTCTCCCCTCGGCCCCCCAGCCGCTCCCCTCGGCCCCCCCCCCCCCCAGGCTCTCTCCCCTCACCCCCCCAGCCCCTCCCTTTGGCCCCATCTCGCCGGGCTCTCACCCTTGGCGCTGATGCTGCGCAGGTCCGTGATCTTCATCAGCATCTTGGGGAACATGTGGGGCTTGGTGGGCCTCCTCTTCCTCACGTAGATCTTCAGCGCTTCCAGCAGCGGCTCCTGCAGCTTGTCCACCGTGTTGGCCTGCTCCAGGTCCTGGCGATCTGGGGGGGGGGCGGGGGGCGGGTCAGTGCCGGGGCCGAGCCCCCTCCCCAGGCACCACAGTGCAAGGGGCCGGGATCCCAGCCATGAAGCCAGAGTCTAGTGCCCAGCTCCCCACCAGGGGGTGCTGTTGAGCAGGGCTCGGGACCCGAGCGGGGGGAGCTCGTTTGTTTGGGGGCGGGGGGGGTGTTAATCAGCCCTGAGAGGGCCCAGAGCCTGCTGGGAACCCAGCCCCCGTCTCCCCCCAGCCCCCCGGTTTGTTATTGTCGGGTCCCGTCGGGACACTGGAGAGCTCTGGCTCAACCCCGATGTGGAGAGACTGCAACAGACCTCCCAGGGGTAGGGGAGCCCTGTCCTGGGCACCGCCAGCACCCCCCGGGCACCCCCCGCCCCGGCTCTCACCCCCGCAGATGAGGCAGATGGCGCTGAGCAGCCCGGTCTCCGCATCGTCCATCTCCAGCGGGAGCAGCTGGTTGGCGAAGGCGAAGACGAGGTCGGTGAGCGGCCCGAACCCGGCGTTGTGCATCTGGGTGCGGTTCAGGGTCAGTCCGTCCGAGAAGGTCATAGTGTCCTGCTCCGGCGTGTAGCGCGTACAGATCCGCAGGATCTGGGGGGAGCTGGGGTGAGTGCGGCCCTGGCCCTGCCCCCCACTATCTCCCGGCCCTGCCCCCTGCCCTGCCCCCACTGTCTCCCGGCCCTGCCTCCCCCACTGTCCCCAAGCTGCCCCCCCACTGTCCCCAAGCCCTGCCCCCTCTGCCCTCCAGCATTGCCCCCCACTGTTTCCCAGCCCTGTCCCCCACTGTCTCCCGGCCCTGCCCCCCCCCTCCTGTGCTGCCCCCCCCACTGTCCCCAAGCCCTGCCCCCTCTGCCCTCCAGCACTGCCCCCCACTGTCCCTTGGCCCTGCCCCCCACACTGTTCCCAAGCTCTGCCCTCCAGCACTGCCGCCCCACTGTCTCCCAGCCCTGCCCCCCACTGTCTCCTGGCCCTGCCCCCTGCCCTCCAGCCCTGCCCCCACTGTCTCCCGGCCCTGCCCCCCCCCCCCGTGCTGCCCCCCCCACTGTCCCCAAGCCCTGCCCCCTCTGCCCTCCAGCACTGCCCCCCACTGTCCCTCAGCCCTGTCCCCCACACTGTTCCCAAGCTCTGCCCTCCAGCACTGCCGCCCCACTGTCTCCCAGCCCTGCCCCCCACTGTCTCCTGGCCCTGCCCTCCAGCCCTGCCCCCCACTGTCTCCTGCCCCCGCCCCCTGCCCTCCAGCCCTGCCCCCACTGTCTCCCTGCACTGCCCCCCCCACTGCCCCCAAGCCCTGCCCCCTCTGCCCTCCAGCACTGCCTCCCAGCCCTGACCCCCAATACTCCCCAACCCTGCTCCCCACTGCCCCCTGGCATCAACCCCACGATCCCTGGTCTGCCCCATCTGTGCCCCCGGCACAACCCCCAGTGCCAAGAACCAGCCCTCCAGGGGACACTGCCTGCAGCTGGCCAGGCAGGGAACACCACAGTGCCCAGGGTCAGTGGAGCGGGGGGAACTGGGGGCTCACCAGGATGTCCAGGCAGGCGGCCTTGAGCAGGGTGATCTGGTCGGCGATGGTGAGCGTGGTGAAGCCGGGCAGCTGCTTGGCGAACTCCACCGTCTTGATGATGCACTTGGTGGAGAGTTCGCTGAACTTGTCCCACAGGTCGATGTCCAGCGAGACGCGCTGCTCGGAGCTGTTGTTCTGCAGGGATGTGCCGGCCACGGTGAGCGGGAAGGGGAGGGCCAGGGGCCGGTTCCATCAGCCCGTCACCCCACGGGGCGGCCCTCATGTACCCCCCTGTCCCCCGGCATGAACAGCGCTCTGCCCTCGCAGCACCTCTCAGTCAGTACTTAACTTAAGATGCAGGGGGCTCGCTGTACAGCTGAGGAAACTGAGGCACGGAGCGGGGAAGCAAGTTGTTCAAGGGCATGCAGAAAATCAGGGACAGAGCTGGACAGAACCCAGGAGTCCTGGCTCCCAGCCCCCCTGCTCTAACCACTAGACCCCACTCCCCTCCCGGAGCTGGGGAGAGAACTCAGGAGTCCTGTCTCCCAGCCCCCCTGCTTTAACCACTTTCCCCAGCTCTGGGAGGGGAGTGGGGTGGAGAACTCAGGAATCCTGGCTCCCAGCCCCCTGCTCTAACCACTAGATCCCGCTCCCCTCCCGGAGCTGGGGAGAGAACCCAGGAGTCCTGTCTCCCAGCCCCCCTGCTCTAACCACTAGATCCCGCTCCCCTCCTGGAGCTGGGGAGAGAACCCAGGAGTCCTGGCTCCCAGCTCCCTGCACTTTTTGCTGTCAGCCCCCTGGGCACCCCAGGCCAAGGCAGCAGGGGGCTGGGAACACAGACCCTGGCTAGAGCGTGGAGCGAATGGGGCACTGGCAGGGATGTCAGGAGACGTCGGTCCGTGCTCATAGCTAGGCCAGCTGGGGGAGTGAAGCTTCCCAGATGCAGCCTGCCCCCCGGAGCTCCAGCCCCACTTCCGCGCACCCGAATCCTGATCCCAGCCCCCGGGCTGCTGCTGCCCCTCACTCCCGCCCCGCAGCAGCGTTCCCCCGAGGCTGGGGCGACGGCTGGGCACTCACCGTAGTGTATTTGCCGAGCTGGCACAGGGCGGGGAAGGTCTCCTGGTGGGCTTTGCGCACTTTCTCAATGAGATCCTCCACCTCGGGCGTGAGGACGTAGCTCTCCGAACACTCCTGCTTCGGCGCCTCCTTCTTCTTCTTGTTCCTGTCGTTCCGGACGGCTGGGGGGGAGGGCAGGCGGGTGAGCGGGCCGGCCCCGATGCCCCTTGGCGCACCCACCCTTTCTAACCGCCATGACGGGGGGGGGTCCACTCGCTGGGCACCCCCCCCGGCGCCGAGAGCTCAGCGATCACAGACTGTGGCAGGCAGCGAGCCCAGCCCGTCAGGGCGTCAGTATCAGCAGCGCCCCCTAGCGTGGGGGGCAGGGCCGGGAGAGAAGCCCGGGAGGGGACTGGGGGGGGACGACATGGACGAAGCTATTGGCTTCTCAGCCCAGCCCCACGCGCCCGGCCGGGCCCCAGCTCAGCACCTGTCTCCTGCGTTCCCGGGACGGGGGAATCCCGGCGCTGGCGAGGAGAGAGGAACATGGATCCCAGATACGCCCTGGAGGCACAGAGCCCCCGCTGGGCCGAGCCAGGGGGCTGTATGGGGGGCGAACTGCGGGGACTGCATGGAGGGGGGAGGTGAGCCCCCTGCACGGTGAGGACCAACAGCAGACGCTGCCCCACAGCAAGACACAGGAGCCCCCGGGCTGCACAGACCCAGGCCCGGTGACCAGCCCCACACAGCGAGTGGCAGAGGCAGGAATTGAACCAGATTCCCCCAGTCGGATGCCCTAACCGCTAAGCCAGCCTGCCCCTGCCCTGTACAGAACAGACCCGATCTCCTCCCCTGGGGGCAGGGCGAGCACCGCTGGGTGGGCCAGGAGCTAGCTGGGGGCCAGGGGCGAGCTGGGGGGTGAGGCGAGCTGGGGGCGAGCTGGGGCCGCGGGGGGAGCTGGGGGACGGGCGAGCGGGGCCCGCGGCCTCAGGCGGTTGGAGCGGCCGAGCTGACAAATGGCAGCGACGCCAGAAGCCGCACACACGGCTCTTTAACCAGGCGCCGGGGCCATCAGCAGCCGATTACGGCGACAGGCCATCGCTCAGGCCGTGCGCCGAGGGAGGGGGGCCGGGGCTGCGGGAACCACTCACGGCTGCTCGGCAAACCCAGCACCGTGCAGAGGAGCGAAACGCGGGGATCAGTCGGGGAGGGAACATTGCAGCTGTGACCCGGCGTTCATCATCGGGCCAGGGCACGGCCCAGAGCCAGCCGCACCGAGGCCTCAGCTCATCCCCCGCCCCGGCTCCATGACACCCGCCGCAGCCGGCGGCTAGCACCCCGGGGCGGGGCAGGCTGGGATGGGCCCCCAGCTCCAAGCTGGCCCCCTCCCCACTCCCCAGGCAGGGTCCCCCCCAGCCGGTCTCTGAGCACACGCCCGCCCCGGCTCAGGGGCACGGCCGGGCCACCGCAGCGGATGGGGCAGGAACCTGGGGGGCAGGACGCCTGGGTTCTCCTGGCGGGCCCCACGAGGCGGGGGGCGGGGCCAGACAGCTGCACCCCCTTTGGTCTCTGCAGAGCCAGGCAGCCGCGAGGGCGGGTTTACAGGCGGGCGCCATGACAACTGGCCTGCAGACGCCGGGAGGCCCCTGTCAGCGTCATTTATCTCTGACATCATCAATCACGGGTTGCCGGGGCAACGGGCTGGATCCCGCAGGAAGGGAAGGGGCCCAGCTCTTGGCCTGACTGGGAAGCCCCCGACCCTTGGCGGGCGGGGGGGGGGGGGGGGGGGGGCGTTACCAGTGGCCCCCCCCACACGCCCGGGCCGGCTCGGTGACTCCCACGCCGGCCTGCTCCCCGGAGGGTGCAACGCCGGCTTTCTGCCTCCCCGCCCCGGGCGCCCCCACGCTCCCCTGTGGCCCCCCACGGGCTCGGAGGGGGGAGGATTTCAGACCCACGGGCGGGGAATCGGCTCTTTCCACCTGTCCCGCCTCCCGTGAAACAAGCCGGGGGTGGCTCAGCAAAGCGCTCGGGGGCCTGTCTCCACCCCCAGCCTGCCCCCCATGCCATGCCCTCCTCCCCCCGGGCCACAACCCCCCAGCCTGCCCCCCATGCCATGCCCCCCTCCCCCCAGGCCATAACCCCCCAGCCTGCTCCCCAGGCCATGCCCCCCCCGGGGCCATGACCCCCCAGCCTGCCCCCCATGCCCCCCCCGGGCCATAACCCCCCAGCCTGCCCCCCATGCCATGCCCCCCCCGGGCCATAACCCCCCAGCCTGCCCCCCATGCCATGCCCCCCCCGGGCCATAACCCCCCAGCCTGCTCCCCATGCCATGCACTCCTCCCCCAGTGCAATAACCCCCAGCCTGCCCCCCATGCCATGCCCCCCTCCCCCCGGGCCATAACCCCCCAGCCTGCCCCCCATGCCATGCCCCTCCCGGGGCCATAACCCCCCAGCCTGCCCCCCATGCCATGCCCCCCTCCCCCCGGGCCACAACCCCCCAGCCTGCCCCCCATGCCATGCCCTCCTCCCCCAGGGCCATAACCCCCCAGCCGCCCCCCCCCCCCGGGGCCATGACCCCCGGCCCCCCCGGCACTCACACTCCTTGGACATGCCCACGTCGAAGCACTTCTGCAGGCGGCAGTACTGGCATCGGTTCCGCGTCACCTTGTTGATGATGCAGCTCTTGTCGCGGTGGCAGGTGTAGACCATGTTCTTCTGGATGCTCCGACGGAAGAAGCCCTGGAAGAGCCGGTCAGAGCCCCGTGAGCGAGGGGGGGCAGCCGGGGCACCAGCCGCAGGGCACTAGTGTTACAATAGTGCCCGGGGGGGGGGGGCAGGGTCCAGCCGGGGCTCTCTGGAGGGAAGCAGCACAGACGGATGCCGGGGGGCTCCGGTGCAGCGCCCATGGGGTGGGGGGGCATGATGAGGCCTCCCCAGCCCACGGGGTTTGGCTTTAATTACAATTAAAAGGGCATCTCCCCGTCCTTCCCCCCCGCCAGGTCCAGACCCAGCGGCTCCCCCTGCTGGCTGCGCGGCTGCATGGCAGTAAAGCCAGACAGGGTCAGAGCTTCCGGGGGCAAAGGAGCAGCAGGAGCCCGGAGCCAAGTCTGGAACCAAGTGTACAGCTCCTCACACCGGGGGCCGCCCAGACCCCGACCGAGATGGGAGCTCCCCTTGCGCTGGGGGCCCCCCAGACCCTGACCGAGATGGGGGCTCCCCTTGCGCCGGGGGCCCCCCCCAGACCCCGACCGAGATGGGGGCTCCCCTCATGCTGGGGGCCCCCCCAGACCCCGACCGAGATGAGGGCTTGCTATCAAGAACAGAAGCACCCCAGGCAGAAAATGGAAAGAGTGTCACCAGCTTTTCACAGATGGGGAAACTGAGGCACGGAGCGTCTGTGGCAGAGCTGGGAAGTGACCCCCCCCCAGCCCCAGCCCTACACCTAGGCTGCAAGGTCCCCTTCCTCTCCAGGAGCCAAGAGGAGAGCCAGGCCGGTGGGATGGGCCCAGCGGAGGGGAGATTGGCCGTGGGCGCTGGAGCCAGGAGACGTGTGAGACTCCGCAGCCAGACGCTCCTCCTCCCCCGCCCCCGGGCTGGCCCCGGCCCAGCCGCTGCTGGAATGTAACTCAGACGTGCTGAGGGATGCAAAGCAGCTGAGCGCGGAACCCCGCACATCCGCGCTGAGGGATTAATCCTGGCTCCCACGCGCCCCCCACCCGGGGTGGGACACACACACACACACAACGGGGCACTCGGGGGCTCGGTGGGGGAGCTTTAACCGGCTGCGCTTGAGGGCACACGAGAGCAGGAGACTGCGTGTGCGCGACACTGAGACACGCACCCAATCCGGCGCCCTTCACCCTGACCCCTACGCAGAGACGGTGACGCCAGCCGAACGGGGCCGGAGCCAGCGGCTGTTGCACTGTTTAGCGCTAATCCCCAGGCAGAGCCAGGCTAAGCTCCACACTGCTCGCTGATCCGCGAGGCTGGGGCAGGGGGGGTTCTCCTGGGGGGCCCTGAGCTGCACGGACGGGGGCAGTGCCCCAGTGCAGATACACGGCATGCCACCCAGCGCAGCCCCACTGCAGGGCTGTAACGGGTGTGCGTGGGGGGTGTCTAGCGGTTAATACAAGGGACGGGGAGCCAGGACTCTGGGGTTCTATTCCTAGTGCAGACACACTGGCAGACCTTGGGAAGGGACTTCACTTCTCCCCGTACCTCAGTTTCCCCCTCACCCAAGGAATGGTTTACGCTGCCCTCCAGCCTCAGGGCTGAACAGTCAGCAAAGCCCCTGGCCTGGAGGCTGCTGCCCAGCGGGGATGGGAGAGGGAGCCCCCTGCCCTGGCCAGCCACAGGCTGGGAGCATTTTGCAGCAGGATGCAGAGCGCAGGGTGCCCTGCCCAGGCCAACCACGGGTGACGGGCACTGAGGAGAGGCGCCTGGCTGGCGGGGGCAGGGGGTCCTAGATGTGAATTGGGTGGAACAGCCAGAGAAACACCAGCCACCAGCCCCCCATGCCAGGTCCAGAGCGGGGTGGACGCCTGGCGCCCCCTGGGGGCTGGGCTAGGAACGGGGGCACTGCTTTACGGGCAGGAAAACTGAGACTTCGAGGGCCTCGTTCAAGCGCGCGGGTTCCCGTGACTGAGCACGGAGCTGAGCACGTGGCCCGGGGGGCCCCATCAGCAGCTGCTTTGAGGCGAAGTGACCCACGGCAGGAGCGGGGGGGGACTGGAACCCAGGACTCCTCGTCCCCTTGTCTGAACCAGACCTGGGGTCACCCCTCAGGGAGCTGTAACCACATCAGCCCCCCCTCCATACCCGCTACCCGGGGCCCCCCAGCCCTGCCCCCCAACCTCCCTGCTAGCCCCGCACTCACCTTGCAGCCCTCGCAGGCGCTCACCCCATAGTGGTAGCCCGAGGATTTGTCCTGGCACACAAAGCAGGGCTTGTAGATCCGGGGCAGCGGGGGCGGCGAGGGGGGGCTGGGGACGATCTCCTCGGAGCTGGTGCTCTGCGTCTCGATGGCTGTGGGGAGAAGGGGAGATGAGCTCAGGGGTCTGGCTGCTGCGTTTGGAGAGGCCTGTCCCCACCCACGGGCACCCAGAGGGACTCTGCCTCATGGCGGGCGCCCCGCATGCAGCAGGGCATTGGGAGGAGACATTGGGGAGAGGGGAGCTGCGGCAGGAAATTGGGGGGCAGGGCAAAGCCACTGGCAGGGGGGTGGGCGAGCCAGAGTCTGCTCCCTCCCCACTTCACGGGACCCTGCCACACGGCTGGCCATGCTGGGCGCAGAGGGGAGATGCCTACAAAGCAGCCATGGTCTGCTCTTGGCATGGGGGGCTGCCCCTGTGCTGGCCTGGTTGGCTGTGTGTGGGGGTTTATCTTCCTACTGGACGAACGCCAGCCCATAGCCCTGCCCCCGCGGTGCCCAGTGCTGCTGGAACCCAGCCCCACGGGCCCCGTCACCACGGTATCAGAGCGTCGCGAGAGAGACACCAGCCACAAGGACACACGGCTCCCTCTGCTCTGCCCAGTGCCAGAAACGCCAGGGCAGCCTCCCGGTGCTCCGTCCCCTGCACGCCTGGCCACTCCTGGGCTGCATTCCCAGCAGCAGGGTCCCCCCCTCGGGGCAGTCAGGGGGCCCCCCAGGAGCCCACACGCCCGCCGGGGAGCTGCGAGCCCTAGAGCGCAAGGGAGGTGGGAGGCGGATTCCCAGCCTTGCAGATTCAGCTTGACGTTTCCAGGCCATAGGATGGAGCCTGGAACCGAGTCAGACAAAGCCTAGCCCAGGAGCCGCTCGCTGCCTCCGATCAGCATCTGAAGGGACCTGCCGGCACCCCCCCCCGTGCACCTGGCACCCCGTCCCGGCAGCCCAGCACTCCCCCGTCCGCCCAGCACCCCGCCCCGGCCGCCCTTGGAGCAGCCAGATCCCTCCACGGGACAGAGGGGTGGGCAGGACTGGCTTTGCCAGCCGCACCCTGGAACCAAGGTGGCCTGGGCTCCCCTGGGAGCTGAGAGCCCGCTGTCGGGAGATGACGGGGTTCGTCTGGACACCCCAGAGTGTCGGGCGTGTGCGTGCAATTGGGTGAGTGCAGGGGTGTGTGTGTCTGCAATTGGGAGGGTCTGCAAAGGGGTTGGGGGGGGCCTGTCAGGGTATGACCTTGAACTAGAAATTTGAAAACAAATCGACCCAGCCAAACCCTCCCGTCCCACCCAGGAGGCGCCCCAGCACCCAGGGCCCCGATGCCCCCTGCGACTGACCCTAACAGCAGCAATCGCCTGGCCGAGCGTCTGCTCCGGTGCTAAGGGAGCCTCCCGCATGCCGCGCACGGACGGACACGCGCCCACCCTGGCACACGCACGGCCCACACACACTGCACAAACAGAGGGTGGATGGGCAAACTGAGGCATGGGAAGCACAGTGACTCGCCTAGAGGCCAGCAAGGGGGTGAGACCAGAAGCCAACAGTCCTGCAGCTCGTTCCTCCCCAGGGTGCACAGAGCTCCCCGGGGCCCGGCTCTCTACCCGCCAACAGGCCTGCGCTGGGCCCATCTCGAGCTGCCCGTTCACGGAACCACAGTCCCCCAACCCGTCAGAGTGCCAGGGAAACGGCACCACAGACACGCCCCCGCCCGCCCCAGCCCAGCGCCGATGGGGCTTAGCCGGGGAACGCGGACCAGGCCCTCGCTCCCCGAAGGCTAGGCGAACGGGGGATGTTGCTGGACTCCCTGGAGTCAGAGCGGCACAGTTGCCCCCGTGCCAGACCCTGAGCTCACCCTGCCAGCGAGCGGCAATACGGTGCCTATGACACAAGGTGGGGCAAGTCCAATTCCAGCCAGTAGAGGGTAGCGGCGTGCAAACCCTCCCCGCAGCGCACTGCAATGCCCCCTCCCTGGGGGTGCTAGCACTGGACAGGGGGTGGGGTGGGGGACCCAGGGGCTGGCTCTGGGGGGCGGCCCAGCAGTACCCCTAACCCCACCTGCTCCCCGCGGGCACGGGGCCAGGAAGGGGTTAAGGCGGCGGTGCCAGCCGCTCAGGGTGTTTGCACACAGAGGGAGCCAAGCGAACCAGTCGAACAGGATATGACGGGCCTGGCCCCGCGGGGTTAACACACCAGCCCCCACCCCCCAGGTCTGCTCTGCGCGGGGAACAAGGGGGCCCTGCCTGCTGCCCATGCGGGGATCAGACCGCAAAGAGCAACGCGGCCCTGAGCGCAGGGGAAGCCACTCCGGGCACTGCCAGCCCCTTCCAGACGGGCCCTGCTGCGGGATTCCTGGCCCCCAGCCACCGCACAGCCGGGAAAAGAGGGGGGTCGCGGTTAGAGCAAGGGGGCTGGGAGCCAGGACTCCTGGGTTCTGTCCTTGCTGTGAGATAGGCCAGGGGCAGGGCTCCCATTCCCCCCCAGGGGCACGGAGCATCTCTCTCGGGCATTCGCACGCCATCACGGGGCCGGCTGCTGCAGCTGCAGGTGGGGACCAGGCACACGAGGGCTAAGGAGACAGGACCCGGGGTGGGACACCTCCTGGGGGGCACTCGACCAGAAGGGAAAGGGGGGCAACAGGTGGGGGAGTTACATGGCACTTGCTCCCCGCAGGGGGCTGCTGAGAGACCCCCCCAAAGCGGAGCCCCCGGAGAGTGGCTGTCTGGGAACGCCCAGGGACAGGGCAGCGCTGGATGGGTATTTCCCAGGCCCCCCACCCCAGCTCGGAGCCTTTTGGTCACAGCCACAGGGGAAGCCCCGGGTAAAAATGGGGAACCTGTTCCCATCACAGGTCCAGGCTGTCGCTTCTCCTGAGGGTAACGAAGGAGGCTGCGCTAATTACTCTGCAGTGAGGAAACCCAGGAGCTCGGGGCGGGCACAGTGGGCAAACATAGGCACCGTGCTACGGGCGAGTCCAGGCGGGCCCAGAGACAGGCAGAGGTGAGGGGAGATTCCCTGCGGGCCAGGGGCTCCTCGAACGACACCGACAAGGTGGGGACCCCAGAGCCCCCCGAAGGGGGCTGGGGCTCATACCGGCAGCTGCAGGGCACATCCTCATTGGCTGCATACGGGCAGTGCCAGGGGCCCTGTGGCAGAGGCAGGATCCCAGGCCTGAGGACCCCCCCCGCAGGCCACAGCCCCAGGAGACTGGGCCAGGCGCCCCACGGGACAGCGGGTCAACCATGCAGTCAGTGGTCAGAGCAGTGGGGCTGGCAGCCAGGCCTCCTGGGGTTGCCCAAGGGCGAGGGGCTGTGGGGGCTGTGCTGCAAGCACTAGGCTGGCTGCAGATCTGCTGACACTGTCCGTCTGTCCATCCGCCCGGGCCTTGGGGGGAGGGAGTCAGGGGCTGGAGAGCAGCAAAACAAGCAGCCCCTCGCCAGCTCCCAGTGCCCGCCAGGACGCAGCAGCTGCTCAGGAGTGTCTGGATCCCCAGCCCCCACGGCTGCAGGGGCTCCCCGAGGGGCAAGGTCCGTCTGGGACAAGCAGCAGGAAAGAAATGGGCTCCCCACCCCGGCATCAGCCGGAGCCAGGCCCAGCAGCGCAGCCGGGGTGAGGGGCTGGGGAACAGGCCTCGGGCTGGGCCCAGGGCAGCGAGAACGCGGCTGGCAGCTGCCCGACGCCCTCCTGCAGGGCAGGAAGGCGTCTCAGCCCAGGGCTTCCCCCGCTGCAAGCTGGGATCCCTTGGCAAGCTCAGGGCCAGGCGCCAAGGAGCCGGGGCTTGGGCACTCTGTTCTGGGAGTGGAGTCTAATGGTTAGAGGCGGGACCTGGGGCCAGGATTCCTGGCTTCTATTTTTGTAGCTGAGCGTGCAGCCTAGTGGGTGGAGCAGGGGCTGGGAGTCCAGGCCCAGCCAGACTGTGCAATACCTTCGGAGAAGCACTGTGTTTGGGCCTCAGTTTCCCTCTCTACAAAGCAGAGAGAACACGGGTCACAGAGCCCCAGCCAGGGGTGTCCAGACGACTGCCAGGGAGCCCAGCCAGGCCCCGCAAGCCCCCTGCCCTGAGCAAGCCGCCCTCTGGCCCCAGGAGTCCTCCGCCTCCCCCGCTGCTTTGCAGGAAGAGCAGCTCCCCCCGCCCACACTGGGGTGCAAAGCCAGGCTGCAGTTCCTGGCCCGGCGTGGGAGGATCGGGGGGGGCTGACCTGGACGAGCTCAGAAGCTGGACAAACCAGTAAGCTACTGACGAGGACAGGCAGGGGGAGCAGGGGGCTGAGGCCGGAGGGGGGCAGCAGGGGGCAGAGCAGGAGGAAGCAGGGGGGCTGCGGGGGGAGCGGGGGGCTGAGGGGGAGACTCCAAAGGGCACGTGACAAAGGCGCCGGAGGATCGGCACAAAGGAGCCATTGTCGGGTTAGCTTCTGCCAAGACCCACATTCTTGACAATAGACAGCCCAGCCCGGGGGGGGATCCTTCCCCTTCGGCTCTCCCAGCCATTCCTCGCATGCCTGGCGTGGGGGGCTCGCGTTCCGGCAGGCGCGGGGTGGGTGGGGGGTGCTCACACACACGGGGCCCAGGATGCACAGAGGCGGGGCAAGGCCCATGGGAGCATGGGGGGGGGGGGGGACAGCCCAGGGGTGATGCCAACAGGAGTGCTGGTGGGGGCCCGGGAGAGGGGGAGGCCCGTAGGAGCATGCGGGGGGGGGGGAGCCAGAGGGTGATGCCAACAGGAGTGCTGGTGGGGGCCCAGGAGAGGGGGAGGCCCGTGGGAGCATGGGGCGGGGGGGGAGCCAGGGGGTGATGCCAACAGGCGTGCTGGTGGGGGCCCGGGAGAGGGGGAGGCCCATGGGAGCATGGGGGGCGGGCCAGGGCTGGCGCTGGGGCCTCTGGGCAGACTCGCACTGTTTCTGTGCCCAGCCCCTCCTCAGGCAGCCCGGCCCGGGAAACAGGCGCTCGGCCCCAGCCTGGGCAGCACCCGCTCCTCCTCCCCCCGCCTGACAGGCCCTGAGCTCTGTGGGGCAGGGGCTGAGGGACCAGCCGTGACGGCTCCCACGTCCTCCCAAACTTCTCCCCACAGGGACTTAAACAACACTTTGGCCCCCGCCCCGCTGGCAGGGAGTGGGTCAGCCCCATGAGAGAAGGGGAAACCGTGCAGCCCGGCCAGGTGATCAGCTCCCCCAAAAGAGCCCTGGGGTAGGAGACGCTGCTGGTGGCCCGGAAGGGTCCAGCCTGTGTCCCGCGCACCCCCCCCCCCTGGCTCCCCCAGCCCCACACCACTGCCAGCTACGCTCAGGCAATGGGGCTGGGATGCCACCGTGGGAGGGAGCAGGCCGGGCACGGAGGGAGAATGGGATCCCTACGGGGCAGGGGCTGGAGGCTGCAGGGAGCCTGGTACCTGTCAAAGGAGCCTGGGGTCCCGGTACCCGTCGGTGCCCATGGTCCTGTGACAGCAGCGCCAGCCTTGGCCCGAACCAGCACAGCCCCCTCGCTCTGCCAACACACGCTGGCACCAACTTTCCAGTGGGAGAGGAGCCGGCCTGTTCCAGCCCCACATACCCCAACTACGGGGCAACGAGACTCCACCCAGCCCTCACCGCACCCCCATCCACCCTGGCAACACAGGCAGGCGCAGCCCATCTGGGGTGGGGGCTAACCCCTCCCTCGTTCCAGCCCAGCGTGGCGGCCAGTGCCCAGGGCTTCCCGGGACAGGCCCGCTTGGCATCTGGCCCGGGCTGCGGGGCCAAGAGCCAGGGCAGGGGGCAGGAGATGCAGGCGTTCGTGACGAGCGCCGCACAGAACGTGCTGGGCACTGATCCCCGGCGGGCGCTGCCACTCCAGGGAGCGGAGCCAGCCGGGCACCGGCAGGCCGGGCTCTACCACCCTCCTCATGGAGAGCGGCGCTCACCCAGCGCGGCTGACAGCCCGTGCCACACGCCACTGAGAGACAGACAGAGACCTCTACATGCACACACACGCCCCCCGCCCCGCATACGTATCCCCACACGCATGTCCCCGTGCCCCCTGCCCCCACCCCGCTCATGTATCCCCACACGCATGTCCCCGTGCCCCCTGCCCCCACCCCGCACACGTATCCCCATACGCATGTCCCTGTGCCCCCTGCCCCCGCCCCGCACACGTATCCCCACACGCATGTCCCCGTGCCCCCTGCCCCCACCCCGCACATGTATCCCCACACGCATGTCCCTGTGCCCTCTGCACACGCAGCCCTGCCCCTGCACACGTATCCCCACACGCATGTCCCCGTGCCCCCTGCACACGTATCCCCACACGCATGTCCCCGTGCCCCCTGCACACGCAGCCCTGCCCCTGCACGCGTATCCCCACACACATGTCCCCGTGCCCCCTGCACACATATCCCCACACGCATGTCCCCGTGCTCCCTGCACACATATCCCCACACGCATGTCCCCGTGCCCCCTGCACACGCAGCCCTGCCCCTGCACATGTATCCCCACACGCATGTCCCCGTGCCCCCTGCACACGCAGCCCTGCCCCTGCACGCGTATCCCCACACGCATGTCCCCGTGCCCCCTGCACACGCAGCCCCGCCCTGCACACGCAGCCCCACACACGCAGCCCCACACACATGTCCCCGTGCCCCCTGCACACGCAGCCCCGCCCTGCACGCGTATCCCCACACACATGTCCCCGTGCCCCCTGCACACGCATGTCCCCATGCCCCCTTGCACACGCATCCCCACACGCATGTCCCCGTGCCCCCTTGCACATGCATCCCCACACACATGCCCCGGCCCAAGAATCCCCACACGCATGTCCCGTGCCCCCCTGCACACGTATCCCCACACGCATGTCCCCATGCCCCCTGCACACGTATCCCCACACGCATGTCCCCATGCCCCCTGCACACGTATCCCCACACGCATGTCCCCATGCCCCCTGCACACACATGCCCCGGCCCAAGAATCTCCACACGCATGTCCCCGTGCCCCCTGCACACATATCCCCACACGCATGTCCGCGTGCCCCCTGCACACGCAGCCCTGCCCCTGCACACGTATCCCCACACGCATGTCCTCTGCCCCCTGCACACACATGCCCCCCGCCCCGCACACGTATCCCACATGCATGTCCCCGTGCCCCCTGCACACGCATCCCCACACACATGCCCCCTGCCCCGCACACGTATCCCCACATGCATGTCCGCGTGCCCCCTGCACACGCAGCCACCCCTGCGCGCGCACACACACACACACACTCACTCCAAAGGGACCCTGGCAGCCATGAGCCCTCAAGGCGGCTGGGGCGAGGCTGGCGCAGAGAGATCTGACGTAGCAGTGGGTGGGTGGGTGGACATGGCGCCATTGCTGGCCTCCTGCCCCCTCACCCCCCGTCAGACAACAGAGGGCCTTGCAGAGCCGAGCAGACAACTCCTCCCCCTGCGTCCCGCCCATGCCAACATGATGGCAGCAGCCCCCCGCCTCCCTGCCCCAGCCCGGACCCCCGGAGCACATCTGCCGGGTGGGGGGGATGTTAAGGGATGAGGGGGTACAGGCCGCTACCCATGACACTGCCAGGGGAAAGCTGCCCACCCCAGCCTGGGCCCCGGCAGGGATGGGAAAGGAGGGCGGGGTGGGGCGGGCGCTCCTCACGGCCCAGGCCAGGCACAGCCTGGTTCCGGTTTCCCCAACGTGTCACTAGGGCAGGAGATTTTGGTGACACAGACCCAGGGCGCTGGACTGGTCGGGGGTGGGGGGGGGCTGACCAGGCCCCACGTTCCCCAAGCCAGCTTTGCCCCTGCCACCCGCACCAAGCTCCAACAGGCCTGGCAGGGGGTCCCCGCTGCTCGAGCTTAGTCACGCACGGGGCACCGGACGCCAGCTGCTGCCAGACATGGGGCATGCAGAGCACCTACTGTGGCGGTGAGCTGGAGCCACTCACTGAGTCCCCCTGGCAGCCCCGACTGTGCCAGGCTCGCGCCATCTGACCGAGCAGCCGCGGGAGAGCAACACTGGCACCTGCCTGGCACAGAGACCTTGCAGAGCAAAGCGGGCACGTCCCTTCCTTCCCGGAGGCCCCTGCCCGATCCCAGGAGAGCAGAAAGCCGGGCAGCCCAGCCCGCTCCCCACAAGAGCTCCGGGCACATGGGGCCGGGGGTGGCATCAGAGAGCAGCACCCCCTCCCCGACGTACCCTGGGGAGCGGGGAAGCTGCTCTTGGAGGGAGGGGCTGGCGTGTGAAGTAACCCAGGGGGCGGAGGGAGCAGGAATGGGGCGGCGGTGCAGGAGGGGCCCCACGAGAGGGGACGGTACAAAGGTGCCAGGAGGGGGGCTGCAGGCAACTAGAACCCAGGAGTCCTGACTCCCAGCCCCCCTGCCCTAACCACTAGACCCCCCCCGCCCAGGAGTAAGAGGGGAAGCAGCTGCAAGCCAAATGCTGCAGCTCAGAGCTTCCCTGGGCAAACAGGATTTAAAAGCCCCCCACCCCCTCCCTTCCTCCCACAGCCCTGGCTCTATTTTCACTCCTCATGGGTTTGCTTTTCCTGAGTCGCTGCACAGGAAATCCAGCGAGACACGCCCCAGACCTTGCCCGGCTGCCCAGCCCCCAGCCAGTGCCACAGCCCTGCAGAGAGAACACCCGGGCTACCAGCTCCGCCCGGCCAGGGAGCCCCCGGGCGGGCCAATGTCACCACCGCGCCGGCGTGGGAAACCAGGCTCCCGGGCAGCGGGGCCGGCCAGCATTCCAGAGACAGCTGGGGAGAGAACCCAGGAGTCTTGGCTCCCAGATGCCCCCCCCCCCAATCTAACCACTGGACCCCTCTCCCCTCCCAGAGCCGGAGAGAGAGCCCAGGAGCCCTGGCTCCCAGCCTTCCCACTCAAAGCAAGAGACAAACACTCTCTGCCAAAGTCATCCTGCGCTAACCCCTAGATGCCCCGTTAGGGAAATTCCCCATCCTGCAGCACTGCTCCCCCCACAGCCCCTGGCAGGCCCAGGCGAGCACCCCCTGTGAACCCCTTGGCGGCCTGACCTCTTCCTCCCCCCACGCCAAGGAGGGTGCATCTGAGCCATCTGTCCTGGGGGGCCCCATATGATCCAGGGCAGCCTTGAACCCCATGACTTTAAAGGAGGGCAGCATCAGCCCCCCGGGTCTTGCCATGGGCAGACAGACCCCTGCATGGCTTGGAGGGTGGCGGGGGGGCTGCGAGCTCGGCCATCGCTCTCCTGCCCTGAACTGCTGAGCGGCTGGAAGAGGGTGGCCCCTGGGCGCAAACAGCTCGGGGCCCACAGAGCCCCTCAGCTTTGGCCCCACAGCCCACGCCCAGTGCGCACCCGGCCTGGCCTGCCCGAGGCAGGCTGGGCCACTGGGCAGGGCGACCCCCCGAGAGACCCTGGCTGCAGCACCCCTGGGAGCCTGAATCAAGGTGGGGAGACCAGCCCCCTCCTGCCTTGCTACCCCCTCCCCCAAAGCCTGGTACACCCTGCCCAGCCGAGCCATGGGGGGCCCTCGGGTGGGAGGTAGCATACAGCAGAGCCCTGCTCGCAGAGTGCCCTCGGGTTCCCCCGTCCGCAAGGGGAGAAAGGTCCGAACTCACCAGGTGCCCCCGACCCCATCTGCCCGCGTCCGGCCTGCCTGCCTGGCACCGCCCGAGTGCCGCAGCGCCGGGGGCTGGCTGCGGCAGAGCCAGCCGGGGTGGGGGCGACGGAGCACGGCTAATGTGAGGAGACTGCGGGGCCGTCCCCGCGCCCGCCCGCCACGCTGCCCAGGAGAGCGTCGCCCCCGCCCCGCGCTGGCTGCCGGGAGCAGCGAGTGTCCGTCACCCCCTCCCCCCCCCCCGCAGGCACACACAGCCTCCCCCTGGCTCCTGGAACCCCACGGGGGGCGGGGGCTGCCTCCCCCTCCCCCCCAACCAGGCTGAGTCTCAGCTGGAGAGCAGGGGGCAGTGCCCTTGGCAGGGTGGACGCAGGCTCTGAGGAGTGGGGCCAGGCAGGGAAGAAGGCTGGGAGTCAGGACTCCTGGGTTCCCTTCTTCACTTGGTCGCTGGGGAGCAGCAGCGGACAGGTCACGTGATCTCTCTGCACCACAGTCGGTACCATGGACATTCCCCGGGGGACAGAGCTGCCCCGGCCCCCTACCAGCCCCACTGCCCCCAAAGGGAGGGATCCCCAGCTCCCTGGCTAGAGAGAACCAGAGTAACCCTCCCAGAGAGCGCCACGCAAATGGAGGAGGAAACTGAGGCACAGAAGGAGGCAGTGACTGTCAGTCACACAGCAGGTCAGTGGCGCAGCCAGGGACAGAGAGCCCAGCCCACTGCTCTAACCACTAGCCCACGCTGCCTGCCGCAAATAACCATCCCCAGGGCTGGCCTGAAATGCTCTGGCCCAGCTGAGACCTGCAGGAGCTCGGGGGGGGGGGGGGGGGGGGAGGGCTCACTTGCCAGCTACATTACCCCCCGCCCAGCGTTCAGACCCAGCCGGAGTCGGGGGGAGGGTGTCGTATCGGCCTGGGCCAGCTACCCGCAGGGACCGCTGCAGTGCTGCCAGCCGGGGAGAGCAACCCAGAGCAGACCCAGGATGGGCAAGGTCAGGGCACCTGTCATTTGTTGGCAATTCACCACGCGCCCTTCCATCCACCCCCACAGCAATGCCCGGCCCCTCCAGCCCCGTAGGGACTCCACGGCCCTTGCCCACCATGCAGGACAAGCACACCACGGCCAGAGCACTGACACCTGATCACACACAGTGCGGGATCCACCCCCCCCCCCCTTTCCCACACGCTGCGCCGGATCCACCCCCCACGGGTCACGCTTCCCCACACCGGCAGGTCACACGGACACCTCACACAGCACACCCCCAGGCTCTAGAAGGGACGGGGGGGTCAGGGAAAACTGGGGGGGGGCAGGGAGGGCAGCACCCCCAAATCAAGAGAGAGATACCTGATCCGCTTTGGGGTGCTGGGAGCTGCAGCTCCCCTGAACCAGCCATCAATGCCCAGAGAAAAGCCAGGCGAGCATGAGTGCAGGGCGCAGACCCCTTGGAAAGGGGCAGGCACCGGCATGGGGGGTCCCCAGCCCGCCGGGAGAAGACACTCCCCTGCGGGGGTGGGGAATGTGGAAGCCACCCCAGCTGTACCAGCTGTATAAGGTTCCCGCCTGGCCAGAGGGTTACAGGTTGGACAAATTTTCCCCTCGCAATTTGGGGCAAAAAGTCAGAAGTTCAGAACATTTTCATGCCCTGATCAGTGATCCGGCTTGGGTCAATTAACACGTTTTGTTTCCATTTTAGCCGTTGTTAGGGGGTGTTTGAGAAACTACAGTTAGCTCCCCGTGCTAGGCAGAAAACCAGAATTTTTAATTAAAAAAAAAAAAAAAGAAGTCGAAATGGCTCTTTTCACAATTTCAAACCCTTTTTCTCTCCCTGCAAGTAAGTTTTTAGCGTTAAACCCAATAATAAATCGTGGGAACCGGCCCTTAGCCAAGTGTCTGGTTTCCATGAACTGGCACTGCCCAGAGACAAACGTCCGGCGGAAGAGTTGCGATCAGCCGCAGGAATCTGAGCAGGGCTCCCGCAGGGGTCTCGCCCACCCCCATAGCCTCTCCCCCGCCCCCTGGACAGGCCCCAGGGCCCATGGGGCAGGACTTGTGCCCCAGTCAGACCCGTCCCTGACTAGAAATCAGCAGGCTCCTGGCCCCAAGGGGCTGAGAGGTGTAGCCCTTCCTCCTCGCAGCCCCCAGGCGAGAGCACAAGGGGGATCGGGGAAAGTGTTGTCCCCCCCCACCATGCCTGGACCAACAGGTTAAGAGAGGCTCTGGATTTGGCATGTCACTGGCTGCCAGTGCCAACAGGAGAACCCAGGAGCTGCCAGCCCCGCTCCGCCGGGCACCCCAGGCTCCTCACCAGGCAGCCAGGATTCTGTCACCACTTCTGAGGAGTGTGGGTCCAGCGCCCGGAGCGGCCCCGGGGCTGAGCGCCCGGAAGGGACACTGTCGACCAGGCTACTCCACACCTGTCTAGTGCGGGGCACCCTGACGCCTTCCTCACGGGCTGCCAGAGACCAGGCACCGGGACAGACAGAGCCTCCTCCCCAGCAGGCTCTGAATCCGTGCCCCCCTCCCATTCTGAAAGCCCACCCCCCAGCCAGACATCAGCAGCTTTTAGATGGTGCTAATTCGCTTCGCCCGGCACCCGCCCCTCCACCAGCGGCCTCCACATCCCGGCCTAGGCTTCTCGGAGCAGGACAAGCAGAGCACATCCCATTCCTGCAAGCTACCCCCACCCGACACCAGGGAGCCCCCGCGCACCCGGCCCAGGCCAGCCGAGATCTGGCCAGAGCTGCCAGTGCCAGGGAGTGGCCGCGCGACCCGTGGGCGACCCGTGGCCAACTCACCCTTCCAAACCTGCATCCTATTTCCTGCACCAGCAGGCGCCTGAAAATAAACCCCGTCGGCCCCAGGCTCCGGGGCGCAGCCAAGGCCCCCCCAGGGCCCAGCCCGGGCCTTTTGCAACACCTGGAGGGGGAGGGGAAGGCAAAAGAGCAGCCCCCCTCCACCCTCTGCACACAAACCTTTTAGAAGCTTTAAGCCAAAAAACCAACAAGCTGCCCAAGGAGCTTCCCACCCCCCTCGCTGACAAAGGCCCCGGAGGAGGGTCCTGTTGACTCCCTGATAAGAGCAAAAGGTCAAAGGGCCCCACAAACAATGGCAAAAAGGGACTTTGTTCTCTGGAGATTGGGCCGGGGAGGCGGGTGTTAGGAGACCAGGAGGGCAGGCAGCGCCCAGGGGCTGGGCACGGGGGTGGGGTGGCTGGGCGACCAGGAGGGCAGGCTGGGCACGGCGGGTTTGGATGGACCGGGGCTGCACTCCAGGCCCAGCGCTGGCCTTGGGAGGTTTTATTTAACGGGCCCAGTTCAGGTGGCAGCTAACAGCTCCAACGCCAGGCAGGGTCTCGGACGTCGCTTTGGCTCAATAGTACAGGCCAACCTAGCTGGGGGGGTCCTCCCCCCCATCCCTGCCCCTCGTGGATCCCCCAGCTCGGGCTGCTGCCCTGACACTGGAAGACAAGAGAGTCCCCCGGGGGCACTTGCTCAGCGCCTCGGGGCTCTGCCCTCCTGCACGGCCCGGGGAAGGGGGAGGCGACTGGCCCGGAAGAGGCCGCCCGCCCCAGAAAGCTGGCATCCAAGGGGGTGTCACTTTCACCCTCCATAACAAAGTCCTGGAAAGCCGCCCCGCCCGGCAAGGACTTTCCCCCAGCATGGCGCCGGCTGTTGTTTGCCATCCAGACCCAGTATCCCCGGGGAGCCAGGCAGGGCAGATCATTCTGCAGGGAGGGCCCCAGAGGCCCCCCCCGGGTGAAAACAATCTACAAAGAGCCCAGACACAGAGCAGGGCGGCGCGTTCGCCCTGCATCCAGCCCAGCGCCTCACAAAGGGGGGGGATTGTCCCTCCCAAAGGACGGGCCTCTCATCCCACTAACCGGGCCGAAGGCTCTGACCTCAGCAGTGCTGCTGGCTCCAAAGGGCCTTGGACCGGACGCAGACGCACCAGGCCCAGAACCCCGGGTCCCACCAAGGAACCCAGCTCCCAGCCCCTCCGCTCCCCACACGTCTCTGTGCCTGTGTCTGTGTGTCTCGGTTTGTTTTTCTCTCCTGTTTCGCTCCGATCCCAGCTGGCCTGTTCGGAGCAGGCGATAGCTGCCTCTTGGGGGACTGAGCCGATTTCTAACCCACTCCGCCCCAGTCTGCATTTCAAACACCCTCCCCCGCCCCAACACACACACACACACACACACACACACACAAAAACACCCCCATTCCAAGCCTCCTCCTTGCCCTGCCTGGCGCTGGGAAAGAACCAACAGCCTTAAACTCACTCTGTGTTTCAACTGTGTCTTGACCCCACGCGCTCCAAAGGGGCCCGGGACAGTTCCTGGGGGGCTGCATGGGGGCAGGGTGCGAGGAATGCATCCCTTGGCACCCTGGCTGTCCCACACTGCTGTTCGCCTACCGGGGGGCGTATGGCCCCTTGGCAGATCTGGTGGCCCCAGGCACACTGAAGTTTTGGTCTCTACTCCCCCAGCCCCAGGAGCGGTGGAGCCCTGATGGGCTTTGACAACCCTGCTCCCTGGGCTGGTGCGAGCCGCCGGGTCCGATCCACACAACGAAGGGGCGGGGGGAGAAATGGGTTCAGCTCCCTGCCTGCCCTTCGGAAACCGGGGCACCCGGCCTCTTCGTGTTAGGCCTGGGATGTGAACGGGGGGGGGGGGGGGGGCAGCTTTCCAGGAAACCATGACCCCTCCCAGGAGCTCCACACGGCCCCCCACCCGCCCCGCATACATAGCTCGGATAAAGCCACAGCAGACTATTTAGTTAATTGGATTTGGTCAGAGAGCTGATCCTGGGCAGTAAATACCCCGCTCATCCCCCTCCACACCCCGGGCCAGGGAGCCGCTTTTCAACCCCAGGCTCTTCCCAGAAAGCCCAGTGCAGCCGGGGACCCCCAGCACCCCACCAGCCGCCTGCCCAGGCGAGGGAGGGCGGGGGGAGGCGGGAATTAACTAGGCCAAGGGTTGCTTATGGCGACGGCGCGGGGCATTAGCCCTAGCAGTAATCAGGAGGGATGTGCAGCGAGGAGCCGCAGAGGCCCGGCGAGGGGAAGCCCGTTCCCAGCCCAGCCCTTGGATTACAGCCGGATTTTCAGGAGGCTTCTCCCAGCCAGGAGCCGAATCTAATTCTGGCCCCAACCCCAAAGGCCACACAATGCTCCCCTTGCACACCGCTGCCTCCAGCCATCCCCCCCCCCCCGCCCCCCATGCAGAGCAGGGCGGCCCCTGGGGCCAGGAAACCAAGGGGGGCTGGCAGGACCTTGGAGGCCTGGCAGAGATCAGGGCCCCCTGCGCCCAAGCACTGGATCGCTCTCCACATGCTCAGGGGATGATACCTACAGTGGCTGGAGCTGCTCCAGGGCTGGCTCCGGAGCGGGGGGCCGTACGGGGTGGGGGGGCCGATCCCTTTGTCCTGGAGCAAGCAGGCCCGAGTCTGGCTGTAAAAATCCATCATGAGGAAGGGGTTGGGGCTGGGGGTTAGCCCGGCGACGTCCACGCTCTCGTACATCTTCCCGGGGGCTCCTTCGCCCGGCCCAGAGTCGGGGTCAGGCAGGTCAAGCCCCTCAGCAGGCTGCCGTCCAGGCGCTCAGCTCCCACGCAGGGGCCATGGGGGGCCCCGGACCCCGCTTCCGCTCGCCGCACTCGGAGACCCACACCTGGGGCCCGGGCCCCGCAGCGTGCGACGGGGGCTCCCCCAGCCCAGGACCGGCCCCAAATCCACGGCCGGGGCCGCTGGGGAACAAACCCCCCCGCCCCAGCCGGGGCTCGGGGCCCCTCAGACGTGGGCGCAGCAGCTAGTTCCCCGGCGAGGAGCCCATCGCTCCGTGCGCTCCCGGGGGCGCGGCAGCCTCCAGCCGGCCGCGGGCTGAGAACCGCGCGGGGCAGGAGGGGCGCTCCCGGCCCGGCCGGCCTCCAGGGGGCCCCTCCCGGGCTCGGCTCCGCGGCTCGGCCGCCCGCAGCGCGCTGCGCCCCCGGAGAGCCGGGCTGCGGCCGGCGCGTCTGCTCTGCGCACGGAGCCGCGGCTGAAAATCCCTCCTGCCACGCGGCGCCTCCCAGCGGCCTTAACCCCTTGGCTGCCTGCGCGGGGCCGCCGCGCTGCGCCACGGCCCGGCCCCGGGGCGCCCCTCGCCGGAAGGGCCTTTTCCGGCGCGGCAGCGCCCGCCTCATTTGCCTAATGGCATGCGGCTGAACTCCGGCTGAACCCGCCGCAAGCGCCTCACCTCCCCGTGACCCCCGGCCCCAGACCCCGCCGCCCCCGGGCCCCCCACCCCCGCTCCAGCCGCAGCGACGTGGGGGCGCCCCGCGCCGAGCTGCGCCCCAGCGGTTCCAGCCGCGCACGGGCCCCGATCCTGCGCACCCCGCCCCCGCCGCTTCCTGCGCGCTCCCGGCACCTACCGCGGGCCCCAGAGTTTGCAAGCTCGTAATTACCTACCCCCCGGAGGATTACATCACATCACACAACATAACACAACCTAGCTCCTCCCCAGCACGGAGCAGGAGCGCTCACAGCCCCTCCCCTCCTGACTGTGTTTACCCTCCACCCCCCTGTGCGGCAGGGCAGGGCTGCTGGCCTCACTGGACAGCGGGGAAACTGAGGCAGGCAGAGCCTAAGCCACATGGGGAGCCTGTGGAAAAGCTGGGAACTAGGCCCAGACCTCCCCAAGCCCAGGCTAGCGGCCGAACCGCATCCTGGCTCCCCACCACCTCCCTCTCCCATTAATACGTGTGACACCCCCCCACACCCCCCATTCGTCTCTGCAGCTACAGAGTCTGAACTGCCAGGTGCCTCAGAGCCCCCAGCCCTGCACCCAGCGGCCCGAGAGCACAGGCCAGCGCCCAGCGCAGGATCGGGGGGTCACGCTTCACATGGGGCACGGACACGGCCCAGCTCAGCTTTTCGGTCTGGTTTGTATTAAGGTAGCACCGGGCGCCCCCGTCAGGATGCCCCCCCCGGTGTCGGGCTGCACAAACACCTGACAGACAGAAAGGGGCGGGGGAGGGGAACTTGACTTCGTAAGCGCCCGGCGCTGGGTCCCGTTCCAGTTCGTGCAGCGGCAGAGGGGGTTCGAGGGGCGGTGATGGACAGTCCAGCCCTGCTGCGGCTCCAGCCTGCTACAGCCATACAAGGCAGACAGCGAATTCCTTCGGGGGTAGAAATCTATAGAAATACACCCCCCCACCCCCCATTGTATGCTTTCCCCAGATTTTTGCAGTCCTTGACGCTGGTCAGCCCCCTGCCACCCGTCCTAGTGCGTGGCAGTGCCGGCTCATGGAGCACGGCACCCCCACCCGCCTGCCCCCTTGCAGGAGGGGCTCAGAGGCACCAGCCCCATCTTTGCAGAAGAGGAAACGGAGCCCGGGGTATAACCCCGTTGCTCAGCCCTGTCCACACCCAAGTGCCACCATTACACCAACCGAACCCCCGGCGCTGCTCCCGCCCCTTGGGGAGGTGGGTGAACTCCGCCGAGGGGAGACGCTCTCCCCTCGGTTGGGGCTTTACTGAGCCGAGCCCCTGTGCGGGGCTGTAAGTGCAGAGCTGCCCTAGACACGGCCCAGGGAAGAGACTTGATTCCCACCCCCAGGCCAGGCAATAACGCCGGGGCAGAGACGAGAACCCAGGAGTCCTGGCTCTGCCCCCCCGCCCCCGTTGCACCCCACACACCTCGACTGGGGATACAGCAGCAATGCAGACTGCAAAGCCATTTGCAAGCTACAACCTGCCCTCTCCCCTCTTCTCTGTTTCCAAGCCAGGCCAGGCAGCGCGCACCTGGGTCTTGCTACCTTCTGCAGAAAGCAGCCGCCTGGCGGGGGCACCACCAGCCCGCCTTGGCGCGAGGTGCGACAGGCAGGGAAGAGCTCACAGGCATTTCAGTTCCTTGCCCAGTCCAGGCTGAACCCCCTTCCCCGAACCGGCTGCCCTTGCCTCGCGGAGCAGTTCACAGGGGGGGGATGGAGAATCCTGCTCCGGGGCCCAGGGAAGACGCAGGCTCCTTAAACCGCAAGTTTGAATCCTGCCAAGCTCCGCTCGGCTGCCCCATGCAGCGGCATGGCAAGCGAGCGCCACCCAGCGACTTGTGCCGCCCGGCGAGTTTTGAAACAGCACGGAGACTTCAACGTTCTTCCCAGCACGGGGCGCCCCCACCGAGATCAAGGCCCCTGCCTCAAAGAGCTTCCATTGAAAGAGACAAAGGGCAGGAGGGGAAACTGAGTCACAAAGGGGAAGGGACTTGGCTAGGGCCAGCGGCAGAGCCCAGAACTCCTGGGTCCCTGGCTAGCACCTGACGCAGCGCTCACCCCAGCTCCCTCGTCTCCCTGGACTTTGAGGATCATGGCCTAGGAAAGGTCTCGCCAGGAGAAGACCAGCTGCTCACCCCACACCAGAACCGGAGCTGGGGGTGGGTGGGGAAGCTGTGGGATCTTGCCCCCTTCCCCACAGCGCCCCAGGCAGCGCCCCCCCCCCCCGGGGCCAGCTGGGCCTTCAGAACTGGTCCGGGGCCAGACTCCAGCACGTCCCAGACAGCAGAGCAGGGCGACACCCAATCCCCCTCCTCGCTCCCCGCCCTCCGGGAGGGATCCGGCAGAACAGGCCCAGGAAGCTGTGGGGGCGTCCACAGGACGGCACCACCCGCTGGTCAGTTGAGTCGGGATTCCCCCACCCAGGCAGCCGCTGCCCCTCCAGCAGCCGCACCGCTGCCGGGGCTGATGTGCGGGCCGCAGGATCGGCACCGTCAGTGCCCCGTGGCGAGGCATCCCAGCCAAGTCCCCCCCTCAGAAATCTCCCTCCTTCTCTCGGGGGTGGGGGGGCTCACAGTGGATTTCAGTGGTGCCAGTGTCTCGCACGTCTGTTTGGAGACCCCGGGGCTTTGTCACGGGTGCTGGGTGCTTCGCTGGACGTGCGAGCTGCGAGAAAGCCTTTTTATAACCTTCCCCCCTCCCCCTCTGCCCTGAAAGCTGCAATCGCGTTGCCATGGGGTGCAATAAAACCCACCCCCATCTCCTTCCGAGGAGCAGGGGGCCTGCGGGAATTCAGCTGAGATATACAACCTGACAAGGGCCTTTATGGTGGGCGTGTGGCGGGGGGGGGGGGGATATCTCCCAGTTTCTTTCCACCCCACTCCCCTTAAGGGAACAATGCAACTCCCCCAGAGTGACCCAGGCTGGGGAGGAAAGTAGGATGGGGTGTAAGGCACCCCCCCCAAAAGGTCAGAGAGGCACAACCTAACTCCAGTGCCAGCCCCCACATCACTGCCAGGCCCCCGGGGTCCCTGCCCCCGCCCCAAAGCCTCCTGGTTAGTTTCGACCTCCCAAAGCAACCTGATGAGTCCTGGGGTTTTTAGCAGCCGTGCTGGGCCCACTGGCCTCCTGCAGGCTCCGCTCAGCTGAGTGAAAGAAACCAGGTCCCCTTCCTCTCAGATCTCTCGGCCTTATCTGCATGTGACAGAGCTGGGCTCCCCATGCATTACGCCCCCCCACCCCCCTCCGCAACTCCCGCTCCCTTCCCCGCTGGCCTAAAAAAGTGAACAGTTGGGCTGAGCAGGCTTGTCTGAAATCTGCCCCCGAAAAACCTGGAGGCATGTGTGCGCCTGAGAGAGAGCAAGGCATCAGCAGCGCCTGTTTAAATAATAATAGAAAGTCAAAGGTTTTGCTTAGCCAGCAGGTTTCTGAACAAAAGCCCAGCACTCTTCCAACTTCCTGCAGCGAACATGACAAATGTCTGCTTTGACTCATTTACTGGGGCTGGAAGGAAAGCTGGCTTCAAACACACGCCGGGAAAGAACCAAACAGGCCAGCCTGCGGTAGGAATGCTTCACCTTGGGGGGAGACACACACACAGAGCCCCCCGTCCCCCCCCCCAAATTCTCCTCCTCGCACGCATGCGGTCAGCTGCTGCCCACTTCGGTCCCCAGGTTCTGGAGTCCTTCCCCCCTCCCCTGACAACAGGAAAAACGAGTTAAAATTGTGTTAAAGATTTCACCGCGAAAGCCAAACTCAATTGGGCAACTGGGAGCGACCGGCCAGCCAGGCCCAAGTGCGCTCCTCATTTGCTGGCACACGGAGCTGGCCCCCCCGGGTGAGCCTGGTACAGGGCCAGGGGCTGACCAGCCTACGGCAGAGCCAAGCCCCGGGCCTGGCCCCTCACACCCAGGGCTTGCAAAGGCCCTTTGGGATGCTCCCTAGCGCATATGACCCCCGAGCGCTTTTGCTTTTAAAACCCCCCTCAATCATTTCTGGCCCCCCGGAAGCCCCGCTGCGCTCTAGGAGGCGGCTCTTGGACACCCCGGCTGCAGGGGCACTGGTGGGTTTGGGGGGGTGGTTTTTTTTGGATTATTCATGGGGCCAGTGCTCGGCCCTTTGCCAGGCACCTGGAGCTGGCACTCTCCCGGCGCATCGCTCGGGAAAATCTTGGGCCCCTTGTTTATTCTGTCACCAGCTTCCACCCCCGAGGTCCGGCAGTGTGCCAAGCAGGCTCAGACAGTGCCACCCTCACGGACCCCGGCCTGCCGCTTGCGCCAGGGAGCAGCTGCCAAGCCCCATCGAGGAGCATCGAGGAGCAAATTCTGCCCCGAGCACAGGGGCAGAATTTGGCACCCAGGTTTCTGGCTGGGAGATGAGCATCAATCTGGGTTACGCAACCCCCCCGGCCACAGAATCCTGGAGCCCTGACTTGTGGAGCCGGACCCGGAAGGGCTGCTAGAAACCTGCCTTGTGGCAACAAATTGAGCAGTCACAGCTCAGAAAACAGCCCGCAGGCCCGCCCTGTTTCTCACCATAACCACACTGAGCCAGGCCGGCCATGGAGCCTAGTCCAGAACAGGGCTGACTTCTTAATCACTCCTCACAGGCAGCCCTGCTCCCGAGCAAAGGGCCCTGGAATTAGATGGGCTTCCCTCGCCACCCCACGGCTGCAGACAAGGGAAACCCGCTAACTGCCGGGAACGACGCAAACCCACAGGCTCCAACCAGAGCCGCCCCAAACATGCAATTTGCTAATCACACACCAGTGCGACGGTGAAAAACCTGCTCGCACGCGCCATGCAAATGCCTCTAAAGCAGAGGGCCATGTCCCGGCTGTTCGCTGCTCTACCCTGCATCAGCCAGGAGAGCCGCCGGTCAGAGTATGGCAGTCCCAGCAGGGGCCACAGAAACAGTCGGAGGAACTGGGCATTTTCCATAAAGCACTTAACATGGAACAGGGGAATGCACTCCCCTGGCCGGCTGGCTGCACACGTGTGCGCATGCGCACACTCATTCACACACACATGCATGCATACAAACGTCTCTTCCCAAAATAAAACCGCTAGCCCCCCAGTGTTTAATCTGGAACCTGACCCTGGACGTGTGAAACATGGTGAGAAAACATTTCTCTGGTTCTCACCAGGCTGTTAGTCATGCAAAGTCCCTGTTGCAAAGGCAGACTGAGCAGAACCGGGGGGTGGGCTGGGGAAGGAGAGAAGAGAAGAGTGGAAGAACCCCCCAGCCCCCGTCTCTGGACTCCTCTGAGGCCAGTCGCGCCCTAGGGCATGCGGGAAAGTTGGGATCTTGCAGGTGATAAGCCCCCTAGAGATGCACCTTCCTTAAGGCCCCGCTGCAGAGCCCTGGGTGCAGCATCGGCCCAAAGCACCCGCCCCGGTATCACTCCTGCTCTTGCGCCCATAACATTGTGCCACGGGCAATGTCTCCAAGGAGGGGCTCTGCTTACGGGGCCTGAGCAGGCCCCGTTTGGTCTGGGGCTGGGCGTCTCCAGCCCTGGCGCCGGGGGCAGAGCACGGCCCCGGCCAAACCCAGGGCACAGGCTGCCCCCCTCCCCAGCCACCACTTTCGAAATCGGTACCAGCTGTCTAGTCGCTCATCACAACGCATGCGATTGGCTGCCTAAAGTCAGGTGGGGGCGTTTCCATTCCCTGATTGGATGGCAAAGGAGGGGGAATCAGCCTCATTTGCATTATACACGGGGTCGGCCTCAAGGACTTTTTCTAACCGAAGATTCTTTGAAGAAAACCCGGACGGGAAAGTTCCCGCTCTGCCATTTGCCATCGCCTGGCGCTCAAACATTCAGCTACTTACAACCAAAGAACTGCCCGTGGTCCGAGCCCCCACAACCACCTCGGCCAGTGACCCAGGGCAGAGATTTTCTTCCGATTTTTGGTTCAAAACATTTTTGAAACTTTCACTTTTCCCCCTGATTTGGCGCAGAAAAATCCTTCGATACACTGAAAATTTTGGCAGGCCGGGAAAACTGCTCCCACGTGTGAGCTCGCTCGGGCTGGAGGCTGCCAGGGCATTGCCCGCTGCTGTGCCCAGTACCACAGACAGTTGGTACCCAGGGCCAGAGTCTCCCAAGCACTGAGCGCCCACATGCAGCCCTGAGGGGTCAGCACCCGCCAGGCCGAGGGCGTTAGAGAACAGGAGCGGAGACCGTGGGATCACTCTGGGCCCAGCGAGGCGGCCCGGGGCAATCACTAAGCAGAGCCGGTCGGCTTTTTATTTGTAACGTGACAGGATCAGAGCCCTGGATCGGTGCTTTCCCGCTGCCCCTTTCCAGCCCCATGGCGCGAACGCGCACTGCCCAACAAGCAGCTATTTGAAGGGGGCGCCCCACTTCCCCAGTGACCGGCCCTCGCAGGCAGACAGACGGTTTCTCCTACAGACTGGGCCGGGCCAGGTGCGGGACTTGTGACCATTTGCACCGGCTGCGGTTCTCGCTTGCCTGCATCTCAGCTGGTCCCCCCCCCCGACTTAGCTGTAATGAGCACCAGGAGACAAGACCCCCCTCCCCAGTAGCACCCGCTGGGCTGAACAAGGGCCCCAAGCCCACTCCTGCAGCCTTTGGAGAGTTGGCTCCCGCAAGCGACCCCAGAGGGGCTGGTGCCCAGAGCCCGCCCTGAGCAACCAGAGGGGATCCCCAGAGAGAAGGGGACACCCCAACCCAGTCCCAGGAAAGGCAGGCATTCCAGAGCAGGGCAGGTCACCAGAGTGTAACATCCAGCCGGTCCCCACCTCTGATCACCCCGAATTCCCCAGGGGAGTCTGCAACTTCCACTGCAAGAGACCCCCCCACCACCAGTACTATCTAACCCAGGGGAACCGGACAGCAGAACGCCCTGTCCCCTTCCCCTCACTGCAGGCAGGGCCATTGTCTTGTGCTATTCACCTCCCTCCTTTCCCTCGCTCGGCTTTTGTTTCCCCCTGCAGCTCCCCCCACCCCCCAAAGGGGATCATTTATCCAGCTGGGCAGGCCTTTTTGAGAGGCACATTCCAGGCTCTCCCCAAACCCGCCCGTGACAGGATGATGGAGAAGCAGCCTCGTTAATGGGCTTTCCCATCCGCTGGCGGTGCAGCCGGGCGCTCGTTAATCTCTTCGCCCCGGCAAAGGGGGTGTGCGGAGAGAAAGGACAGTCCAAGGGAGTCCTGGCAGGCACGGCCCAGTTCTCCCCGGCCCCTGCGATGATTATTAACCAGGGTAGTTATGGTGGCAGCAGGGAGGCTCAGGTCCTGCTGCACAGAGCTGGCCGGCCGGGCACAGATAACCAGCAGCGAGGACGGCACAGAGCTCGGGGGCACACTGCTGGCATTCCCCACGCTGGCTGGGCTCCTCGGGCGTGCCCAGCTCGGCTGTTGGACAAACCCGGAAGTGCCCGGGCGAGCGGCCAGCTGCAGGCTGAGCTCCGGAAGTTCTGGGCTGTGGCTGGTTCTTTACATGGTGCCAGCAGGGCCGGGCTCGGAGATCAGCTCCGCCCGCCACGTCCAGACTAACTCGCGCAGAGGTGCTGGCCCGGCAGGTCGGCACCGGGGCCGTCCCCATGGCGACACGGGCCTGGGCTGTGCCCTTGGGGAAGGGACCCGATGGCTGATGGGGCCACGCCCCCCCGACCATCACCCTCAGATTCCTGCCTCTCTGGGCTGGAGTCTTCCACCCCGCCCCCAGCCCACCCCACACCGGCTAGGATGGGACGGGGGCGGATTTCAAACACAGCAACTGCATGGTGCCTTCCCCCCACACTCACCGCGTGAGGCTGGGCTCGGGTAATTTGAATAAACTGCTAAACAAACACACACGGCTCCCCCAGGCCTAATTTATGGGGCTCCCAACACCCCCTGCAAAGACACAAGTGCCTGAACCCCAAAGGTGACACCCCTCCCCCACCGCTTCCCAAAATCACCACACTTAGCAGGGGTCCCCATAATCACAGCCATGTGCATGTGGGGAAGGGAAACTGAGGCACTGAGCCGGGAAATAATTGGCCCACGGTCACCCAACAGGTCAGTGGCAAAGACGGGAATAGAACTCAGGTGTCCTGGCTCCTCGGCCAACGCCCTGCCCTCTAGACCAGGCTGCCCCATGCACTGGGGCATGGCCCAGGGTCCAGCCCCAAAGCGCAGTCACAGCCCAGCTGGTGAGGGGACATGGGGGGACGGGGCTGAGGCTTCCAGCTGGGCCCTGTCCAAGGGCCAGCCCAGCCCCCCACGGGGTGCCCAGCGCTCCCTGGGATGAGCAGAGGGACTCAGCCAAGGACGGAGCCATCTCGAGGCAGCCCCCACCCCCCGCAACAAGGAGGAGAGGGGGGCAAACGACCTGAACCCACACTTTAAACAGAGGGAAAATGTCAAGTGATTTTGCTAAGAGCCATCTAATGATTGGAGGGGGTGTCGTTTGGGGAGGGACTACATATCCCAGCATGCAGCACTCCTGCCCCTCCACTGCATCCTGGCCCAGGGCATGCTGGGAGATGTAGTCTCTGCAGCCAGTCATGCGCGTGGCTTTGCTGGGAGCACTGGTGGACGTGGTGCCATAAGGAGTCCACTATGCACCCCCGCCCCGGAGCTGGCAGGGCCCCCCATGGGGCAGCAGCGCTGGGCACAGAGCTCCGCAGCACCTGTGGACCGTGCTAGGGCACTGCTGGCATCCAGGGTGTGGGCAATGGAGGGCTGCCCCCTAAGCTAGACAGGCTGGGGATAACCCCTGGTGCCTGGAGGCCCCCCAGTGGGCATTTAAACCTGCCCCCCCCCCACACCCCCCACAGCTGCCGCAGCGCGTCTGGCCAGCAGGCTGCAACATGAAGCCGGATGGATGCGTGGGGCCTGGGGACCACAACAGCTCCTCGAACCAGGGCCCGAGCTCCTCCCGAGGGACCAGGCTGCCCCAGACCCAGGGTGGGAGGGGATGGGGTTACAGAGGTGAGTGCCCCGCCACCCACAGCACGCGGGTTGGACAGGACCCCCCATGCTCCCCTGCCGCCAGGGCCGGGGTTTTGGCTCGAACGCTGCTGAATGTGGCAGACCTGGGCCAGCGGGGGCGATGGGGGCTGGCGCAGAGCGGGCGAGGCTGGCTGGGATCACCGAGCAGTTAGAGGGCTTCAGCTGAGCCACCAGCCCAGACAAAGGTCAGGGAACATTTCTAGGTGGCTGTCGGGAGAGCCCCCCACAGCCCCCCTGCCAGGGCATGGGACTGGGGGCCAGCGGGGGAGGTCATGCCCCAGCTCTGCCACCCTCCATGGGGCCTCAGACACGTCACCTCACTGCCTTGTGCCTCAGTTTCCCTACCAGGGAGCTGTAAATGTCCCATCCTCCTGCCAGGTAGGGCAAGGTGCTCGCATCCCCTCCTGGGACATCCTGGTGGCCGCAGGCCAGCTTCGCCCCCACCCAGCACCCCCGCTGACGGCTCCACCCCTTCCCTTCCCAAAAACCCACAATACCGCAAGCTCTTGTGGCAACCGGATTGGGGGGAGGGTGGGGGGAAGAGACTCCCTCCAGGTGGTCAGCGGTGAGCCCCAGGCCCAGGTCTCGGGGAAGGCGGCTCTTGGCTGGGCACTGCTGGGGTGGGGGTCCTCCCAGCTCTGGCCAACACAGGCTCGGTTCCCCTTTTCTGGGGGCCCTTACGAAACTGCACAAACCAGGTCACAGGAACCTGCCAACGCCCTGGCCTGGGAGCGGCCTGGGCAGGAGGTTCTCAGAGCGGCGGGGCCCAGGCGGGAGATGCTGGGGGCCTCTGACACCCGCAGTGCCCCGACCCCTGCAGCCCCTGCCAAGTCCCCATGCCCTCTACAGCATGACACCCCCTTTCTGCCCCCCTCACCGCAGCCCCCTGGATTTTCCTGAGCTGGGCCGGCCCCACTGGCCGTATCCTCGGAGCCCTGGGGTGACTGGCACGAAGGTCTCATGCAGGCCGGTGGGCTCAGCTCGACTATCCCCTCTGCCAGGGGGCTGGTCACAGCCACCAGGACCACGTGCTCCAGCCAGGCACCAAGGGGCAGGGACCCAGGGAGCTGGCAGGGCATGGGCCCCCGGCCCTGCTGCTTCACAGCCAGAGCAGGGGGCGGGGGCCAGGACTCCTGGGTTCTACTCCTAGCTCTGCTACCTACTGCCCGTGTGACCTTGGGCAAGTCCCTGCCCCTCTCTGTGCCTCAGTTTTCCCCCCCAAGAGGTGGAGGAGAGTGCCAGGTGGGGCAGGGGCTCTGGGAGCTGTGGCAGGCCCCCAGGGACAGAAACTGGGCTGGATTTCTGCGCCTTTCCCACCCAGCCAGAGACGGAACTGCTCACTTTGTGGCAGGGGTCAGCCAGGGATCCCTGGAGGCAGGTAGCGGCTGGCCATTGTGTGTGTGTGTGTGTGTGTGGGGGGGGGGTTACGAGCCACTGCCGTCAGCCTCCCCTCCCCCGGGCCAGACCAGCATGCAGCCGGGGGGGCCCCCCTTCGGCCCTGCCCAAGGCACTGGTGGGAGGCAGTGGGAAGCGATACGGCTGGAACCCGATTTCCTGCCCCATCACTCAGCGCGGGGACAAAGCCCTACAACCCCCCAGGCCGGATCCAGTGCCGGCAGCTCCCTCCAGCCCCCAAAGGTTCATGGAGAAAACGAACCCTCCCCCTGACACACTGATCTCAATACACCATTGGCTGAGCTGGGCAAAGAGCTTAGCTGGGGGGGCCCCTCGCTCTGTGTCCATGCAGCATCTGACACGATGTGGGGGCCGCGGCACCCAGCACAAAGGGGCTCCCCATCAGCCTGGGCAGAGGGGTCTGAGCTGTGCCCAGCCCAGCAGGGCCGGCTCGGGCTGGTGCCAGGCTCCTGGGGCGGGAGGGGCTCGGGGATCCCAGCTCTGGGCTGTCTGTCACCCGCCCAAGGACAGAAGAGACCCAGAGGCCGCCAGGCCAGCTGCAGCACAGCTGGGCCGCGGGGGAACGACCACGCACCCGCCCGGAGCAGGAGCACAGGATGTGCCGGGTCATGGTAGGGCTTATACGGGGGGGAGGGACATATGACAGAGGGACGGCTACTTAACCCCCCCCCCCACCTCCCTGCACCGGGCCCCCTGCTCCGGGGGACAGCAGCAGCTGGGCCACACGGGGCTGGCACAACGCCCCAGACCCAGGGGCTGCCCAGCTGCGGGCGCAAGGGAGAGGGTTCAGGCCCAGGAATGGGAGGCCAGAGTCCTAGGTTCCCCCGCCCTGGAGAGTGCCACACATGGGCAGCGTGTACTCCACCTACAAAATAGTGTAGGTCCTACCTAAACGAGGATCCTCCCTCCCCACCAAACTTCCTTGGCAACCAAGTGTTTCGTCACCTAGAGACAGGGCCTGTGACAACAGGCGCTGCCCAGGACCAGCCTAGAGCAGGGGCCCCCCATGGCGGCTGGCGCTGCCCAGACATGTGAGTCACCCCCTGACCCAAAGAGCTCACAATGTAAATATACAAAGGATTGGAGGGGAAACCGAGGTATGGAGTGTGAAAGGGACTTGGCCAAGGCCACAGGGCAGGTAGTGGCAGAGCCAGGGACAGAACCCAGGAGTCCTGACTCCCAGCCCCCGGCAAAACCACAAGAGACACCCACAGGAAAGGGGCTTCACCCCTGCGCCCCATAAACACCCGCCCGGCTGAATGTGGGGTGACGCGGAGGCAGCTGGCATCACCGATGGAGTTGCCCACTTCCCCCAGTGCCATGGCTCGGCGCCAAGCCTGCACTGCCCACGGCCCTAGGTGGTCTGTTTAAAGCGACTGCATGAAATATTCAGCCATCACTTTCAGCGGCACATTAAAAGCGCAGGGCCTGCGGGCGAGGGGGGGGGGGGGAAATGGGGCCACTGTGATACGTTCAGAGAGCTTCCCCGCCCCATGGGCGCTGCCAGCCAGGAGAGCCCCCGAGGGCCCCACACCTGGCCAGAGCCCCTGCCTCTGGAGGAGCGCAAGCAAGCAGCCCCCCTCGCCCCCAGCACCTTCCAACGGCTCCTGCGCCCACAAATTAACGCCCCGGCTCATGGCGAAGAGCCCCAGCCCCCCAGCACTGGGGGATGTCTGGGCGCACGCAGTGGCCAGCCAGACCCCACAACAGGAACACGACGAGCACCAGAGCAGGGCCCCCACGGGAGCTCCCCGCACCCCGAGGCTCTGCAGTCATAGCCCACAAAGCTCCCACGAGCAGGCTGGGCGCTGGCCCGGGAGCGAAAAGAGGCAGCCGCACTCGAATTTGGACACAAGCCCCCGCCCCGGTCCCAGGCTCCCCCGTCCCCCCCGCGGCGGGTGTTTGTGATTATCCGGGGCCGGGTGATGAACGAGCCTGTCAGGGTAAATCGCAGCCGCAGCCGAGAGGCCGATTCGATTTGTCACTTTCCCTGAGCCGCAGCTCGGGGGCCAGGAGCCGCCGCGAGGGGCTGAACAAAGGGCCCATTAATAACCCGGCCAGGCCCGGGGCACCGGAATTTCGCCTCCATCCCCCACCCCGCCGAGCCACTTGGTCGACCCTCCCCCCCACCCCCGAGAATGGGAGGAGGGGGCATCTTTCGTTGTAGTTTGTTTTTAAATCGCACGAGGGGCCGTGGCAGAATCGGCCCCGATGGTGGAGAGACCTGGGGGTCAAAGCCAGGCCCCAGAGCAGAATCGGGGTGAGGGAACCCAGCCAGGGGGAGGGGCACTTCCAGGGAAACAGCAGGGGTGTGAAAGAGGGAAGGGTCCTGTGGGTCGGGAGTGAGGGGCACCGGCAGAGCTGGGGAGGGGGAGCCCAGGGCTGGGCTAGCAAGGGCTGCGGGTCAGGAACGAGGGGCACCAACAGAGCTGGGGAGGGGGAGCCCAGGGCTGGGCTAGCAGGGGCTGCGGGTCGGAGTGAGGGGCACCAGTAGAGCTGGGGAGGGGGAGGAAATAGGTCAGCTGATGGCTGAATCCCACTGGAGCAGGATCCGGCCGGCCGGTTCAGGCGGGGGGAGCCACGCGCTGTGCCCAGCAACCTCTCGCCCCAGGAGTGGGGGACAGTTTGCAGCCTGAGGAAGGAACTTCAAACAGGGGAGTGGGGACCCCCCTCCACGCCCCCATCCCAGTGCCACACGCTGATCGGGAAATTAAACTGGGGCCACGCAGGCAGGTCCCCGGGAGAGCGAATGCTGCTGCAGCTCCGGGCCCCAGCAGGCCTCCGTGGACCCCTCCCTTCCCCAGGGGGCTCTGCAGTGACTAAGCCGGGGCGCTGAGGCCCGAGACCCCAGGATCTGGCCCCCCCAGAAAAGTGGGGCATGGGGGACAGAGACAAGCAGGCCTCCTTTGCAACTGCTCACACGATGGATGGGGAAACCGAGGCAGAGGTCTCCCATTCCATGGCAGAGTGGGGAATAGGACCCAGAAAGGGGGACCTGGCTGAGGGGGGAGGGGTGCAGGCAGGAAAGGGACCTGTCAGACATCTGCCCCCCCCCCCCCCATCAGGCCAGCAGCACCCCCCCCTTCCCAGCCAGGCGTGACGGGCTCACAGCAGGGCCACACTAATTGAAGCAAGATTCCCCCTAAGCAGAGCCAGCTGGGCGGCTGACGGGTGCGGGGCATAAACACGGCAATTATCAACTCTCCGCGAGCGGCTCCAATTAACACCCCGCCCCGGCCGCAGGCAGGGAGCACCACCAGCCTCGGCACAGCACAGCACTCGCCCCCCCCCCGAGGGGTCCCCAGCCATGCTGCACCCCCCGGGGCCAGTGTCAAGGGCCCCAGCCAGACTCCAGCCACCCAGGGCCTCGTCCTGGCTTCAGCACGGCCCTGCAGGCTGCCCACGCCGGGTGAGCCCACGGCCCAGCCTCTGGGAGGAACAAGCCGCAGCAACCACACTGCGGCTGCCCTGTGCCCCAGGGCAGTGCCCAACCCCCTGCAGACAGCCCGGGGGCACCCCACAGCACAGGGCTGGGGGGCCTGGAGGTCTGCAGGGTCCTCGATCGGCACGAAGCACCAGCTGCTCTGGCAGGGAAAACGCTCTGGCCAAGAGATGGGGTCAATATTGGGGGTGGGGTAGGGGGCAGATCCCCCCCAGGCCAGCCGATGGCTCTGTACCCCTCCCCTCCCCCCCCGGGGGAGCCCCCCAGCTCCCGGCACTACGGACAGGCCGTGAGAGCGTGAGCCACTGGGGGCGGCCCAGGGCTGCCCCCCCCTTGTCTGGGCCCTGGGGCTGAGCTCAGAGCACCCCCGGCATGGGGGCTGGGTGTGGCGGCCCCCCGGGCAGGGCAGCACTTGAGGTTTGTTCACCCTTCAGTTCCTGCCGCGAGGCTCTTCATCAATCCTCTCCAGGCAGGCACGGCCCGGAGCCGGATCACGAGGCACCGACATGCCGAGGGGCCCCAGTGCCACCGAGTCACCAGGCCGGGCGGTGCCAACGCCTGGCACGGCACCAGTGCCCGGGCGGGGACCAACCGATCTAACTCAGTATTCCCGCCCCCCGAGCCAACCCAGCCCTCCTCCCTTCCCCGCCCGGCCGCCCCCCGGAGCCGCCCCCGGAACCGCCCCAGGCCTCCTCCCCGCCCCCACGGAGCCGACCCAGGTTAACGCCAGCCCCGGGACAGTGGCCCCCCACCCCCAGATGGGCTTACCGGCGGGTCCGGGGCCGGTGGGGGAGGGGAGGGGTGCTGCCTTACAGATGGTGGGGGTGGGGTCTGTGCAGCCAGACACTCCCCCAGCCAGAGGTGCCGAGCCCCTAACTCCAGATGCCGGGCATGGCCCAGCGGGCACCGGCTTTTTGCCCAGGCTCTGCTCTGACCAGCTGCGAGTCCCAGCCCCCCGAGCACCCGGTCCCCCAACTCTGCTCCCCGAGGATCTGAGGCAGGGTCTGTCTCTGGCCAGGCAGCGCCCAATGCCAGCTGGCACCTCCTGGCACTGCCGCAGAACCGTAGCTGGCTTGAGCTGGCAGCCCAGCCCAGGAGCTCACCTGCCCCAGCTGCTGGCAGAGCCGACACCAGGATCCCCCTTAATTTCCCACCTCATTCCAAAGAGCAGCCTGGCACGCTGATCCCCAGCACCAGCTGCAGCGTCAACGTGCCAGGGTCCTTGCACAGGGGGGCAGCGCACTTCAGAGCTCTGTGCCCTGAGAGCAGCCCCCCATGGGGTGCCCAGGGCCAGCGCCCCACAGCACCCAGCCAGCGGGGGGACCCCGCAAGAATAGCCCCGGAGTGGCTGGCGCAGGTGGACACAGCCTGGCTGCAGGACGGGCTCTGTGCTCCCAGCCGGGCACCTGGCCCCCGGCTCCTCCCCAGACACAGCAGCTCGGCCTCAAGCACCACCCAGCCGATCAGCAGCTGGGCCCCAAGGCGCCCCCCAGCTTTCCTGCTCTGAGCCCCAGTTGGCCAGCAGGGACCTGACATCACAGCTAGGGGTTGCTGAAGGGTCCCTTTGAGCACTGGAAGGGAGTGAGGGAGGGCGAGGCCCTGGGCCCTAGCCAGTCGTGGATGCCCCAGTCAAGGCCCTGTGGGCAGGCGCAGGGGGGAAGCATGTGCTGGGATGGGAAGGGGGTGGGGGGAGGGGGGTTAGCTATAAACAGGCATGTCCCCAGCCGGGCAGCACTTCCTGGTGCTGAACATGACGATTTCCCCTCCCCTAAAGGGGCCAGGACAAGGGGGCAGAGCGACCCAGAGACCCCCACCCCACCCCACCGAGTCTCCCCCTGGCCTTCAGCCCAGCCTCACAAACCAGCACCCCATTCACTGGCAAATGGGGGAAACTGAGGCACAGAGAGGCGCAAGGAACGCGCCCGAGACACATGGCGTGTGGCCAGCAGAACCGGGAGTCCTGGCTCCCAGCCCCCCTGCTCTAACCACTAGACTCCACTCCCCTCTCGGAGCTGGGAACAGAACCTGGGAGCCCTGGCTCCCAGTCCCCCGGCTCACAGACGACATCGCTCTGCCAGTGCCCCAAAATGTGCGTCAGGGCAGCTGCGCCCGGCGTTCCCCGGGGCGACAGAGGGCACGACCCGGGCACGGTACTCACTGGCTGGCGAGGGGGTGCTGTATCCACTCACAGGCAGCTGGTGCTGCATGCCCGCCAGCGCGCCCGGCGGCGAGAGGCCCCCGATCATGTGCGGGAAGAAGAAGGCGTAGTGGGGCACCGGGTACCCATTGAGGTGCCCGCCCCCCGGCGCAGGGCAGGAGCTGCTGTTGCTGGCCATGGCGTGGATGCACAGTCCTGGCAGAGTCACATGTGGGCAGCTCGCAGCACCACGGGCAGCTCCATGGGGCTGCCCCGGGAAACGGGGCCTTGCTGCCTCCCCAGGACGCAGCGCTCTGCGGGGCTAGGCCGGCGCCCACCGGGGCCCAGGTTCCAGGGCAGCCTCCCCACTCCTTCCACGAGGCCTCTGGGGCTGCAGGCAGGTTCTGGCACCAGCGGGCAGGGTCCACGCCACGTGTGCGGCGTCCACTTGGCGGCTCCTGGCCCACGTCGGCGCTGCGGCTGCAAGGGAAGCAGAGACAAACGGGGGCTGGTTAGCGAGGGGGCAAGGGCAAGGGCAAGGGCTGAGGTGCTGCGGGAACCCAGCCTGATACACGGCCACAGGACACCTGGGTTCCAGACCCGGCTCCCAGGCAAACCCCTCCCCCTTCTCTGTGCCTCAGTTTCCCTGCTGCAGACATGGATGCGAAGCACCATGTGAATGAAAACTATCAGTATCCCAGGACAGAGATCACAGGTGCCCCACGCCTGGCCCGGGCGAAGGAACAGGGATACCAGGGGGAGGGATCTGGGGCGACAAAACGGGGGTGCTGGGGCCAGGAGGGCTCCCGGGCGACAGAACCGGAGCGCAGGGGGTTAAGAACGAGACAGAACCCCCACCCCTCCAGCCAGGTCAGCACCCAGAGGCCAGGCTGCCCCAGCCAGCACTGAACAGGAGCATGGGGGGAGGGGGTGGAACCAGGACACCTGGGTCCCACCCCCAGGTCTGCTGCTGGCTGCCAGCCTTGGCCCTGCCCCAGCCTCGGCCCTGCCCCAGCCTCCAGGGCTCTTTGGTCCCAGGGCTAAGGGACAAAGGCACAGAGCTGCTACCCTCAGGCCACAGCCCAGGCTGCCCAGGACCGGCTGCCCCATCCCAGCGCGGGCGGCAGGGCCCGGGCCCAGCGCGGGCGGCAGGGCCCGGACTCCTCTTCCGGGTGCCCCCGACCCCCAGGCTCCCTCCTCCCCCAGCACCTCTCGACCGTGACCCGCAGCCCCGGCCCCCCCTCTCCCCGGCTCTGACCCATAGCCCCGCTGCTGGGCACAGGGTGGGCGCAGGATGGCTGCGGGTTGGCGGCTGCGCTCAGCCCCGCCTGGCACGATGGGCTCTGCCCACCAAGCGCACACAGGCGCATCCTGCCCAGGCCCCGGGGACTCGGCTGCAGCCGCCCAAGCGCAGGGGGCTGGGCAGGGGCCGTTTCTATTTTCTGGTGCCAAGTGCTGCCGGACAATGCGTCAGGCTCAGCCAGAGCCGGACCCCTCAGCGCTGCTCAGGCCTCCTGGGCTCCAGCCAGCCATTCCCCGCCCGCAGCCCCGCCAAGGATTCCTCCTCCGCCCCCCGGAGCCGCCCCAGCGCGAGTCGCCCAGCACATCAGCGACAGAACCCAGGAGTCCTGGCTCCCAGGCCGCCGCCCCTCTTTCCCCCACAGCGAGAGCCGACCCCTGGGCCAGCCCTGGCTCCCCACTGTGACACTGGGCCACGCTCCCTTGAGAGCCAGGCGAGGGGCAGAGCCGTGGGCTGGGGGAGGGGAGCCCACAGCTGGGGCCGGGGAGAGGGGGGGCACCCAGTCTGTCCCCTGCTGGAGCTGGCCGGGGAGGGGCCGGAGCCGGAGCCTTTTCCTCCAATCCCACTGCAGGGCCTGGCTGGGACCCGCCGCTTCCTAGAATCCAGAGCTGGGTGCCAGGAGCCACGGCCAAGTCCCAGCCAGCCCCGGAGTCCCCCAGCAAAGGCCCCACCGGCTCTGCCCCCGAGGCACTGAGCTCAGGGCATGGCAGGAGGGCACCCCTGCACCAAGGGGCACGTGCCCCCCAGAGCCCTGTCCCCGGCCCACCCCATGCACCATTGGGCCAGCTGCCAGGGGGACGTTCAAAGGGGTGGGAGGGCAGGGCCCAGCGGGGACCCAGGAGGGCCCCACCCCGACCTGCCTGGCACAGGAGCTGCTGAGAGGGTACCCCATGGCACTGCCCCAAGTGCGAGACCTGGGGGGAGAGGGGCAGGAAGGAACCCAAGCAGAGCCAGGAATAGAACCCAGGAGTCCTGGTTCCCAGCCCGGTGTCCTAGCCCTGGGCCAGACTGCCAGGGGCAACACAGCCCTTCCCAGCGAGTTGTAGACCCATTAGCCCCAGGACACCTGCTGGCACCTGTGCGTGGCTGCCTGGCCAGGGAGAGCCCGGGGCCGCACCAGCCCAACGGGGCACCGCCCTGCCGTGCCCGTCGCTGCTTTGCCTGCACCTCTCCGGGGCGCCCCGGCGCAGATGCAGGCCGGATCGTGTTCTGCACTGGCAGAAGGGACTGTCACCCCCGGATGTGACACACGCCCTGCGGGCACGCGCCACACGGCAGGAAGGCAGCCCCATGTGACAGGGCGGGCCTGGCACGGGGGCACCGAGCCAGGCCTGCGCCCGGGGCGGCAGCTGCGAATCCTGGAGGCTCTTCTGCTGCGGGAGAAGCCCTGACCGCACACTTCCCGTCACGCCTGCGACCGCAGCTTCCCCTTCGCCGCTCTCGATTCCCGGCCGGGGCAGAGCCAGGGTGGCTTGCAGCCGGGCTGGGCACCCTGGTGCACTCCGGGAAAGGAGGCACTTAGCCTGACGCCCCCTCCCGACCAGCTGTTTATGGGGCCGTTGCCATGGCAGCCGCCCCCCCCCCCCCCCGGCCCGGGATGGAGGGACAGCAGTGCAGGAAGTGCCCCGACAATCTGAGGTGTGGTCACAGCCTGTGGCTTCCTCCCTCCTCTCGGCTGTGCCAGCCTCACACGCACGGGCAGGTGCCGCCCAGCCAGGGGCGTGGGCAGGACAGGGGAGCCCAGGGCTGGCAGAACAGGGGGCTGCAGGTCGGGCCTGAGGGACTCCCCCCCCCAACCGGGACAAACCACAGCAGCTGAGAGCCCTCCAGTCCCGGGGGCTGTCGCACCCGGAGCCTCACGCCAGGCGGGGGGGCCAGCACCCCGAGCAGCCTCCAGGCTCTGAGTCACCTGCACATTTGTTACATCCGACGGGGATGAATCACGCCCCCGGGCAGGAGGGGGCCCAGGCAGCTGCTAAAGCGGCTCCCGCGAGACCCACCCTGGTGGCATTGCCGGGGCAGGGATCCAGCCGCCTGTGCCCAGAGCTGCCGCCCCCGCCCTCACCCGTTAAATCCAACCGGGTCAGGAGGCCCCCCCCCCCGCTCCTGCCCTCAGGAAACAGGGCTGGGGGCCAGCTGAGGCCCCCACCCCAGCCATCAACCAGCAGCTGGCACACAGAGACACCCGCCGACAGCGCCCAAAGACAGAGGGTGAAAATCCTGCAGCAGGCTGGCACCCCAGGGCAGCGTCCGCTGGAGGGGCAAGGGGGAGGTACGATCTGCCAGCAGCGATGGGTGGGGTGGGGTGGGGTGGGGTGGGGGCTGCTCCCCTCCCACACGGGCTCCAGCAGGCCCAGAGCCAGCCTGGCAAGGCTCCCCGGCCCCCGCCCCACCCCCCCAGCACAGATCCTGCCCCCGCCTCCTGAGGCTGAAGCTGCAAAATGAAATTCCACCTGTCCCCAGCTCCAGTTACTGCCAGGAATGCGCCCCGCCCCCCCCAGCGCCCCCCTCCCAGCGCCCCATTCTTCTCCAGCGACAGGTGCTGCCCCTGCCAGCAGCTACAGCCACTGCTCCGGCCCAAGGAAGAGGAACCGTGTGGGGCCCAGCCAGAGCTCCCAGCCTCGGCTGGGCCGGCAGGGGGCTGCGGGTCAGGAGTGAGGGGCACCGGAGAGCTGGGGGGGCCCAGGGCTGGGCTAGCAGGGGGCTGCAGGCTTGGGGCGGGGGGGGGGGGGGAGAGCAGCCCTGCAGCTGCCCCTTCTCTCCTGGCCCTTGGAATCACTTGTCTGGGCTCCGAACCTGCGGTTTTAAATCGGAGAGTTACTGACCCCCCCCCCACCCCCCTAAGCCCCACCCGAGGCCCCTTCCCGGGGGACACTGGGCTGGGGGGCTGCTCGGTGCAGCGTCACCCCGGCTGGGTTTGCTGCCCACACAAGCCCAGCACCCCGATCTCCCCCAGACGAGGGTCAGGCCTGGGCCGTGGGGACGGTTCCCTGCGAGGCTGGGGCCTGAGGGACGCAGGATCCCGACCTCTGGGGCCAGGGCCCTCCAGGTCATACCAGAATACGACAAATACCAAAGACTCCGAAACTGGGGGGGAGGGAGGGCCTGCCCCATGTCCCGGCTCAGGCTGCTGCTGCGTTTCCCATGGGGGCCCCGGGCTGGGGTCTCTGCAGCCTGGCAAAACGGGCGGGGGAGGGGGGGGGGAACACCACCATTCGTACCCAGCTTGAGGGAGGAGCAAACGGCAGCTCCGCACCCCAGGCACAAGGCAGACCCTGCTTTGCCCCGTCCCTCAGCCTGCGGCCCCCCGGCACACCAGGCCCGGCTCCCGCTCGATGACCGGGTCAGGGACCCACGGCCCCTGGAGAGGGCAGGACTCCTGGGTTCCCTTCCCAGCTCTGCCAGCCATCTCCTCCCACGGCCGAGCGCACCCATACTCACCCAGCTGGCATCGCCCGACAGCCAGATGCGCCCCACCACGCATTTGGTCAGACAGGGAGGGCGAGGCAGAGCTGGGAACTGCCCCCCCTGCCCCATCTCCCAAGTCCCTGCCCAGCCTTCCCCTCGCGTACCCCTTGCCCAGCTTTGAGCTCTGAGACCCCCTGCAATTCCTTCCTGGTGCCCACACGTGGGCAGGGACCCTAGGCTGGCAGAGGGCAAGCGACAGCCCTGCAAGCTAGCGTCCATCCATCAGCTGCAGCATGGGGGGCCAGCAGGCCAAGCCCCCCAGCACAGACACCGGACATGCTGCCCTGGTCCCATGCCAGCCCTGCTCATTCAGCGAGCTGGGCAGGAGCCCCAATGCATAGTGGGGGGACGAGGGTCTCCAGCCAAGCCGGGGGGTGGGATTCTCAGTGCCAGCGATCTGGATGCAGCCCCCGCGCTCCCCACCCCCGCTGGACCCCAGCCCCACAGCAGTGGCTAACGCAAGCCAGCTGTCTGGGAGGCAGTGACGCGGCCGCGCCTGTCCTGTCCTGTAGGATGCCCCGGGGCGGAAAAGGAGAAACAGAGCAAACAAACCCAGCTGCCTATCAGCTCCTGTGGCTGGCGGAGCCTGCCCGGGCACTGCCCACGGGGTCCTGGGAGCTCCCAACCTGGGGCCCATTGCGCCAGGCCTTGCACACGGCGCGAGTGCCCCTGGGCCAGAGAGCTCACCAGCCAGGTGGGGCCATGATCCCCACTGCAAACGGGGGGGGGGGGGGGGGGGGGGGGGGAATGGGACTGAGGCACAGAGCAATTCAGTGACTTGCCCAAGGTGACACAGCAAGCCTGCAGCAGAGCCTGGGGCTCCCCCGCCCCAGCCCAGCTCCACGCAAGGGGTTAAAACACTTTTATTTATTCCCCCACACTAAGCCGCCTCCTACGGCGGGAGAGATTAACCCATTTTCTTTAATCAGCACATTTGTCATCTCGATGTGCTCACACCTGGAGGCAGGCGCAGTGGCCGGCAGCGTCATTACTTCAGCCCCAATCCTGGGGCGGCCGCACCTCCTGCCAGGGCAACTCCAGCTGGCACAGCCCCACCTGCTCCATGGGGGGGTGGGGGGACCATGCCCATGGCTGCTGCTAGCCAGCCCCCCAGCCCACACGGGGGGAAAGGTCTAGGCAGAGCCTCTGGGCGAACCCGGCCTGGGCTCTGCTCCAGAGGGGATCACAGGCAGCCCTGGGGATGTGGCCGCCCCTGCTCCACGCGGGCAGAGAGTCACAGGAGGGGGAACCCAGCCCAGCACAGGGTCAGCAGGGCAGGGAGCGTCCCTGGGCACGGCCTGGCATCAAAACGCCCAGCACCTCCACTCAACCCCCTCGGCAAACCCCACAACACGGGGCCACTGTCAGCCCCGTTTTATAGGTAAACTAAGGCACGTGGTGGCACCCCCTGCTCTACCCACTAGTCACCACTCCCCTCCCAGAGCCGGCAGAGAACCCAGGAGTCCTGGCTCCCCTGCCCTTGCCCAGGGCTGGCCGTCAGGCCGGGGAGGGGTCGGGGGCCAGGCCAAGGCAGGGAGCAGGGGGAAGTGACATAGCCGGTTATAAATAGAGTGGAGCCAAGCCAGCACGGGGTCTGGAGACACCAGCACTGCAGCCCGGGGGAAGGCAGTGCCACGCAGCTCCAGCCGGGCCCTTTCCAATGCCGGGGACACTGGCCAGTCCCGACCCGAACGCCGGCCCCCCGGCCAGCTGACGGCTCCGGGCAGGGCTAAGCCACAGCGGCCGGCTCCCCGAGTGTGGCTGAGCTGGACGGTAAAACGGGGATGGGGCGCTGAGCCCTGGCATTATGCCCACGGAGAGCGCCCCCAGCCGAACCTGAGAGCGGGGCGGGCAGAGAAGGAGCAGACGGAGGGTCCAGACCCTCGGGGGACAGACATGCGCCACTGCTGGGCCCTAGAGCAACGGGACACCCGTCAAACCAAAAGGCAGCTCAACCCTCAGTTACCCAGTGGAACTCCCCGCTGCTAGAACCTGATGGGACTGGGGAGGCCTGGCCCTGCAGAAGGCGGCAGCGGATCCCAGGAACCCACCTCCCCCATGACAGCCAGGGCCAGCCCCAGTCCAGTAGGATATGGGGTGGCACTTCCCACAGGCAGGGCAAGCCAGCGGCTGCCAGATGGGATGCCGGGCTAGAGGGGGCCCTGGTGATGACGTCCATTCTCACCTCCGCCAACGAGGTGCTGGGGCTCCCTGCTGCCCCGCAGCCCCCCCGCCCCCCCCATAGCACGGGGAGGAGCCATTCCTATGGCGTGGAGCATGCATTGGCAGAGGGGACAGGGTGAAAATTGGCTGCCTAGACCCCCACCCCATGGCAATCTACTGAGGCTCCGACCCCGGGCCAGTGCTACCTGTCCATCCGAGGGGCACGTGGGGGTCACCTCACTGCATCCTCAGCCCGGCAAGAGACGCTTGGACTCTGTCCCAGCCACCTGGGGCTGGGCCCCCCACCTGCACGCAGACAGGCCGGGGATGAGCGATAGGCAGCCCCGCCGGTGCCCCTCACTCCCAACCCGCAGCCCCCGGCTGTCCCAGCCCCGTGGAGTGCTGGGGTGGGTGCGTGTTGGAGGAGGGACAAGGCAGGCAGGAGGGTCCTGGCTGGTTCCCCCGGCTGTTCAGCACCTTCCCCCAAGGCCCCTGCTTGGAGCGTGGCCAGGCACCCGCAGCCCAGACTCATGACTCCACACACTCGTCTGTAGTGTCGGGACTGGCACTGGGCAGGCACCAGGCCCACCCTCGCCACCGCTGCCCCAGCCCACGGGGCTACCCCAGGCAATGGAGTCTGGGGCAGGGCTGGCACAGAGCCCAGGGGGGCCGGGAAAAGCAGGATCTTCTCTCCAGCCCCCATCCCGCCCAAAACAAACTGCATATATATCCCACTGGGAGCACTTCTCTTCCCACCCCCACCCAGAATGCAGCCACTTCTGGGGCAGAGCACAGTGCCAGCAGCACATGGACATACGCCCCTGAATACAGAGGAAGGAGGCCAGACAGCCATTGGTCCGGCTGCCCCTCCAAGGGCAGGAAGGGCTGCTGCCGGGAGTGACAGCCCCCTCCCTGGCAGGGGGAGCCCCCATGAGAGCCCCGAGTCAGGAATGGGCCACGGTGCCATTCCCAGCTCCAGGCTCGCCCTGCAGGGGAGGGTCCTGCCAGGCAGCCGCTGGGTGGGAGCCAGGGACAGACAATGAACAGAACATGGACTACGGGGACTAATGCCACACTTGAGTCTGCGGACAGCCTGAGCCAATCGCTCCAGTGCTCACGCCCCTCTTCATGCCAGCTGGTGGTTGACTCTGAAACCTAACGACAACGCTGATGTTGAGCATAACGACGTCACTGCTGATCACTTTGGCAAGACATATTCAGCCAATCCCAGTGTGTCCAGCCCCCTTTCTCTTTGGCCAGGAGCATCCACACAAAGACCACGACAGTGATTTATTATCTGGGCCGCGGCTATCACAGACCCCGTTGTGCTACGAGCCAAGATCCGCAGCTCACTAGCACCTGGGCATTCAGGGGTCACGGAAAATAAAAGAAGAGAAAGAGCAGAGGGGCCCTCTGCTCCCTCACTCCGAGAGCTCAATAAATACCGTCCATGCTCCCGTGCACACGCAGGAATCTGAAAAGGTCCAGGGTCTAATGGCCAGGACATCTGGGTTCTGTTCCCAGCACTACAGGACTTAAGGGAATTCGCTCCCCCCCATGCCTCAGTTTCCCCATCAGTACAGCAGAGATCGCACTGGGGCTTGTTGGAAAGTGCTTGGAGACCCTCGCTCGAGGAAGTGGCACAGGGGTCTCACCAAAGGGGATGCTCACTCAGATCCACCCTCCCTGCGGCCCAGGGAGCCGGCACCTACCGGGCAGGGTAAGACCACAGCAGCCTCTGCTGTTCTGCCAAGAGCTGCTGTGGCCACGGAAACGCAGTGGGCCAGTTCACACCTACCCAGGGTCCCAGCACTGTCTGTCCAGGGGGCTGCAGGCTCAACAGGGCAGGGGGAAGGACACCCACTGCACTGGCGTTGCCCGGGATCCACCCCCCCGGGCTGGAGAGCGCCACGCTCACACCTCGAGTGCAGCGACGAATTTGCTGTTCTCAGCAGCGCGCCAGACAGAGACCATGACGCAGGTAACACACAAGGGCTGCCCCCAGCCCCAGGCCGGGCTCCCGGCTTCTGCCACACAGGAACGGACCTGCTGCAGCGGCCCATGAGTGACGCAAACACCACCCCCCCCGCCCCCCTGTGGGAGGGAACTAAGGGAGGGTGCCGGGTGCGAAGCTGTGCCAGCGGGTTGTCTGTCGGCAAAGAGAGGACTTCCTCCTTGGAGGATCACCTCCTCCACCCCGAGCCATGCCAGGAACCACCCCGGCTCCCCCCGACCGCAGCAGGACAACGAGAGCAGGCGCAGCGCAACCCCCCACCAGAGGGAAGGTGGCCACCATCAGCCCCCCTGTGCCACGCCGGAGAGCAGAGACACGGCAGGGAGCGCCCAGACCAGCCCATGCCACTGCCTGGGGCATTCGGACATCCCGCTCCTGGGGCAGGAACCGGCCTAACTGCGCAGCTCCGAGCGCATCGCCCGCGCCCGACACCGGGCTTATGGTAACGGCCAAGCCAAACGCGGGTCCCAGCAGGGAGCGCCCGACACCGGCCCCCCAGCCGAGACCTCCGCACGGCCCCAGGTCCTGCAGCTCCGAGGGCATTGTCCACACCGCAGAGCCGAACGACACATCCCAACAGTCTTGCTGTAACGGCCAAGCCAAATGCGGTGTCCCAGCAGGGAGCGCCCGACACCAGCCCCCCGGCCCCAGCCGAGCACCGCACACCGGTCCCCGCAACACACGCAGCTCCGAGTTTAGACCCGCACCACCAGATGCTGCAAAACCACAGCCTGGACAGATCCTCTTACCCTGACCCACGGGCTGGGTTCGCTGCCCCGGTTCTCTCACCCCCACCCACGGCTGTTCCCAAGTCCAGGCCCCAGGCCCGGCTGCAGGACACCAGTTGATGGATCGCAGCACACGGGGAAGGGAGCGGGCCGGGGCCCCATGCTCGTCACCACGCAGACGCCTTTCGGAAGCCGCGTCGAGCCCTTTAAAGATCGCGCCGGGCCGGGGAAAGTGACACACAAACGAAAGTGTCTTTTTGAAATCTTCCAAAGCAGGCGGCCCCCTGGCACGGCACCCGCACGGGCCCCTGGAAAGGCCAGAGCACAGGAACTACCCACCACTTCGCCTCAGATAACACCAGCTAAAGGGGAAGCAGCCCAGCGCTCTCCGGATGGGGCCTGGCAAACAAATCTGAAGGAGTGAAAAGCTGTGTGTGAAAGCGCTCAGTGCAGCAGGGCAAGCCAGCTGGCCAGGCCCACGCCCACCCGCTCACCCCGGCGCCCCTGGACCGTCTGGGAGCAACGGGGATTCCCCACAAAAGGCCCCGTTTCTCTCCCAAACGAGGACACAGCTCGAGCAAGGTGCAGGCGAGGAAGGAAGCCAGAGGCTACCAGTGGTCCCTGGGCAAAGGAGGCGCTCCCCAGCCTGGCCTGGAAGCTGCCCTGGGGCGGTTACCCCTTGGCAGGGACGGAGCTGGGGGCGGATCCGGTGACAGCTGGGAATGCTCCCAGCCTGGAGCAACTTCTGCAACAGTTGGGTTCAGACATTTCCAACTGGGGAGGGGAGACAAGAAAAGGATCTGCCCCCCCCCCCAGCTATTCTAGCTCAGAGGCATCAAAGTACCCCACAGCCCCCGGGGTATCGGGCACGGCGGGATCCCCGCCCCTTGACACAAGCTTACTAGGGGCCGGGGGGGAGATCAGCCAGAGACAGGGGCCTGCAACGGGCGCTGCCGTCGGGGGGGTGGAGGGGGGCGGAAGGAGACCCCCCAATCCCCCTTCTCTGCAAGTACACCTAGTACCCCCAGACTCCCCGTCCCCCCCAAACACACCCGCCCCGCAGCACCCCCGCCCCACAAACACACCGAGCACCCCCAGACTCCCCATCCCCCCCAAACACACCCGCCCCACAGCACCCCCTCCCCGAAAGCACCCCTAGCACCCCCAGAGCCCCCAAACACCCCCGCAGCACCCCGCACCCCCCGCCCCGCAGCACAAACACCCCCGCCCCGCAGCCCCCCCAGCGCATGCAGCCCCCCGCGCCGCTGCGGGCGGTACCTGGGCCGGGCGGTGGAACGTTGCGCGGGGCCAGGCGCGCGCTCAGCGCTCGGCGGCCATGGCCGGTCATGTGCTCGGGGAAACTTTACACGGGGCGGGGGGAGGGGAGCGGCCGGGCCACGCCCCCTGCGCCAGCCGGCCAATGGCGCGCGGGGGGCGGGGCGGCGGCTCCGGAGCAGCCCTTTGAAGCGCCCGGCGGGAGGGAGAGGGCTCTTAAAGGGACAGGGGCCCCGCCTTGGTGGGCGAGTGGGGCGGGGCCTGTAGGGGGCCGGGCAGGAAGCCAGGACTCCTGGGTTCTACCCACAGCTCCGCCCCTGACCGCCCTGCGTGCCCGTGGGCAAGTCCCTGCCCCTGCCTCAGTTTCCCCTCTCCAGCCATGCCAGGGGGTGGTGTGTGGGGAGAGGAGCTGGCGGGCGGGTAGCCAAGACGGCAGGAAATCCCAGTGAAAATCCCACCGCTGGATTCACAGAGAGAGCTGCAGTGTGCGGAGATGGACAGATAGACGGACAGATGGCTAGACAGACGGATAGACAGGCTGACAGGCAGAAAGATGGACGGACAGACAGATAGATGGACAGGCAGCCACTTCGCAGCATCCCGTGGCGCTGGGATTTTCCGAGCCGGGGCCCCGAACGGCCAGCGTCGAGCTACCGGAGGAGTCACGCGAGCGATCACGAAGCGCCGAGTCTTGTTACCGACCCTGGCCCCCATCGGCCTGAGGAAGTCGCTGGGCCCTGCTCAGGGCACGCAGCTGCCGAGCAAAGGCCCACAGCGAGCGCGGAGCCGAGCGAGACGCAAACCACAGAGCGGTCGCTCTCGGCTGCAGCACGCGCCTGCCGGCCGTCGGACCCTGCACAACTCCAGGCCTGGCCGGGGCTGAATTAATGACTTATGCCAGCGCCGGACAGCCTGGGAATTTGTCTCACTCAGAAAGGGGAAAGAAGAAAAGAATCCAATGGGTTCCCTCCCGCCAGGCCGGCCCCAGAGCCAGCCGCTCTGCCGGGGAGCCCCCCCACCCTGTCCCGTGGCTGCTGGGGCTGGCTGTGCCCCCCGGGGCGGAGTGCAAGATGCACTGTTCTCGGATATTAATGGCTGGCCAGGGATCGGAAACGCATCCGAGCAGGGGAGGGGGAGGGCTTTGAGGAGCAGGCCCTGATTTATGGGCTGCCTCTGCTGGGAGCTCCCCCCAAGGCAGGGGGGCTGGGTGAAGCTCACTTCCGGCTCATGGCTGCCCACCTCTAGCTCATCCCACATGGGGGGCAAAGGCCGAAGGACCCCCAGGCCTCAGCTTGGGCATCCCTGGGGTCTGCAGCCCCTGCAGCCCCTGGCTGGCTCCATGCTGGGGGAGGGGAATCAGGCTGCCCTGGCAGCACGTTGCAGGGGTCCCAGCCCCTGGAGCCCAAGACGTCAGACGAGAGCAAGGTGCCAGCCGTGTGACACGATGGCAGCTCCCCTGGCACGTTCGCACGAGTCAGGGCGTTGGCCCTGGTTCAGATCAGCCCTCTCCCTGAACTCCCCCAGCCGGTTCTGCTGCCTCCCACACTCGGCCCTAAGCCAGCACCGCGCGGCTGTTACACAGCAGCCACTTTCCACCCCAGAGCTGGCTGCATTTCACTGACTGGTGAGTGAACCCCCCCCGCACACACACACAGACAACATAAAAAGACCCTCGTTTGGGGTGCAGTCGGGCTCTCCACTGTCAGGACATGCCAGAATGCTGGCTGCCATGGTACGAGACGTGTGGGGCAACCTTCCTACCAGGCCCCCAGAGCCAGGGGAGGGCGGGACGTGGCAGTTCTGTGCATTATGGTGCCACCCGTGGGGCAGGGCAGATTCCAGCACTCTCACCAAGGCTGGGACCCAGCTGCCAGCACCAGCCTCCTTCCTGCTGCACCGGACCCGCCACCCCAGAGAGGCCGGGGGTGCTTGGAGTCACGACCCCAGGGCCTGAGCCCGCCGCCCTCACTCCCAGGGTGACAGATTGATCAGTTCCTACAAATGAAACCTCCTGGAGCCTTTTAACCTGCCCGGTGAGGAGCCCGGGCATCCAGCGGTCTGGAGTTGGGCCCCACACTCCAGCAATTCACCCAGACCCCCCAGGCTTCCTGCTCACATCTAAGTCACCCCCCCCCACCCCGGGATTCTTTGCAATCGGAACTCGAACCCGACCATTCTGTCATGAGACTGCTTCATTGCACACAACCAGCAACAGCCGCCAGCACTGCCCCCCAGGGACCCCCAAACCCCAGCGTGTGTCGGAGACACCAGCAACGCCCCTCGCCCCGCAGGCTGGGATCACAGGAGCCTTTCCCAGAGCGGGGAAACTGAGGCATGGAGCAGGGCAGTCACACGTCGAGTTGAGGACGGGGCTGGAACAGAACCCGGGGGCCTATCTAGCATCCCCCTGCTCTAACTGCTTGAGCCTGCACCCCTGCCGAGCACGGCCTGGGGCAGCAAGATTGGGGGGAGATGATTTAATTCAACTGAGATGAAAAAGGCACCAGCAGACCAAGTCACAAACCTGTGCGTGTGCACGTGTGTGCATGTTTGTGTGTGTATGTGTGCACATGCGTGCAAATGTGCGTGTTTGTGTGTGCATGTGTGTTTGTGCACGTGTGCGCATGAACCTGTTCACATATGTCTGCATGCAAACACATGCACGTTTGTGTATGCGCTCACACCTGTGCACATGCGTGTGCATTAGGACCCCTGCTGTGTCTTGCACTGCTCCTGTCGGGGGGGGGTCCATGGGGTGCAGTGCTGGGTAACACCCGGTGGGACGAGTTTGGGAGGCTCTGAGGAGAATGGCCCCAGCTGGGAGTCACCTGGACACAGGTCGTGGGGGGTAGAAGCGGGGGGAGCCAGGCACCCGGATGCCTGGGTTCATTCCTGACTCACTGCTTGACTTGGGGCACCTGGCTCTCCGTGCCTCAGTTTCCCCAGGGGGGAGGGCGATGGAGCCTGAGTCCGTTCAGGGCAGGGGAATTGTAGAGCGGCAGCGCAGCCCCCAGGAGCCAAGGCACAAGGTCCCATGGCCCCCCGACACAGTGAAGACCTGGAAGGCGCTGGCTCCATGTGGGGGGTGGGGAGACACGGCGGGGAGTCCCTATTGTCTAGGTGACCCCCCCGCACTGTGCTGGGAGCTGCCCGGGCGCTGCACCGCTGCATGCGCTCAGCCTGCAGGAATGTCCCAGATCACTCCCAGATGTGAGGCAGCCCCGGCAGCTCCCGCGCCAGCCGCCCCCGCCCCCCTCAGCAATCCCGGCCCACAGCCCCCCGTGGGAATCCAGGCCACGTGCCACACAGACCCCGGGCACGGCCGCGGGTCAGTTCCTGAACGAGTCCCTGGGCAAGCGCCCCCCACGGCCCCAGCAGCTCAGGCCCCAGGCATCTCTGGGTGGGCTCCAGCCGCTGGGCCTGGGGCGGGCACGGAGCCTGGCAGCGAGGCCAGCCAGCGCCAGCAGGGGGCAGAGGGACACACCTGGCCCCGGCCCAGCGAGTTTGGCCCGGAGTCCCCCACACCAGCTGGCAGGGATTGACAGCCAGCTGGAGCGGGACAAAGCACGAACACGCAGGCCAGGGAGCCGGCACAAGTGAGGCCTGGGCGCCCCGACTCCCTCCCGCTGCTGGGGGACACGCCCCAGGACCCCACGCACGCAGCCACCCCCGCCACCCCCACTGCACCACAAGCTCCCCCCAGCAGCCACAGGGGGCTGCGGGTTGGGAGTGAGGGGCACCGCCAGAGCTCGGGTGAGGGGAGGAACCCAGGGTTGTACCATGGCCCAGGTGCAGCCAGGTAGACGCCGTCAGATGCCAACAGTTACAGCTGGCGCAGGGCGCCACCCTTCCCCCACGCTGGTCTGGAGGAGGGGCACAGAGCTGGGGCCATGCCCAGCATGGATCCCACTAGCCCTGCACTTCCCACCTTCTGGGGCCCTGGGGCTCCTGGGGGAGGCAAGGGGGAGGGGGTTGGCAACTGGCATTTTTAGGGGGTAGAAAGGATCCCCACAAATCCAGCAGCCACCTGAGCGGCCACAGGCCATTCCCTGTCACCCCCCAAGTCCTGGCTCACCCCAACCTGGGGGGCACACATGGCATCCGCGCCTCACAACCGCCGGGGGCAGGAATGGAGCCAAAAGGGAAAACACAAAGAGAAGCAACTCCCCGCCCTCCCCCCCCCGCGCTATTAACACAGGTGATGGGGCAGGGGGGCGATTTCCCAGTGTCCTACCAGCTGCCCCATTAACCCCAGTGGTCCCCCCACCATCGTGCCGGGGGCTGCCCAGGCCCCGACCCGGATCCCCCATGGTGCCAGGCGCTGCACACACAGCAGGGGACAGGCCCTGCCCCGCGAAGCCATGGTCCTGAGGCCACCTGGAGCTTGGGGCGTCAGGCCAGGGGGCCAGGTGCCAGGCAGACGGGCCCGTTTCAGACACAGCTGGTGGGGCCCTGGGGCCACAGCTCGGGACAGGCCCAGCTCCCGTCCGGGCAGCAAGAGGCCGCAGCTGTTCCTGACACATCCCTTGAGATTGGCAGAGCAGGGCCCTCCCCCGTGCCCCTCACTCCCGACCTGCAGCCCCCCATGATCCCAACCCTGGGCTCCCTGCTCCAGCTCTGCTGGTGCCCCTCACTGCTCCATCCCATCCCTTCCTCCTCCCCCATTCCCCATGTCACCCCCCAGCTGGGCACTGCCATCTCACACACAGATCACACACGAAGCTCCCACCCTCACCCCATGGCTCCTTCTTGGCGCAGGACTGGCCAGGGCCACACTCAACAGGGTCATGCGGGGTCGTCGTCCCCCCCCCCCCCCCCGGCGCCCACAGCTCCGGTGCCCGGCAGAAGCCCAGCCGTGTGGAAAACGCTCCCTGTCAGATGGAATCTGGGTGCAGCCAGTGACGGCCACGTGTGGGCTTATGTAAGGAGAGTGCAAAGGAGGACAGGCCGTGCTGGGGTGGGGACGGAGCGCCGGAGCCCCCAGCACAGCCGCAGCCGGGGAAGGAGCTGTCGGAACCTGTGGGGAAGGGGGGTCCCTGGACTTTGCTCCCCGCGACCCAGGCAGCAGCCTGGAGAAACTCAGAAGGGAGGGAAGGTCCCGCGATGCCCAGCCACATGTGCGCACACGTGTGGAAGCGGTCTCAGGCATGTGCACACGCGTGTGGAAGAGGGCACGGGTGTGTGCGCATGGAGCCAGGCACGCCCCCCCATGCAGCAACATACACACTAGTGAACACACACCTGCCCCATCCATGCACACGTGTGTGCAGTCACACTAATACATATGTCCAGTCGCACACATGTCATGCTCAGTACCCCACATCCTGCCCAGACACGGCCTGTCCTGCCCCGAAGCCTCCCCGACTCCTGGCTGGGGCCAAGCTGCCACCATGTTCCCTTGGCAGCTCTGCCGGTGCCCCTCAATCCCAACCCGCAGCCCCCTGCTAGCCCAGCCCTGGGCTCTGTCTATTCTGACATGGCTGTGCTGGGATTCCTGGGGGGGCTGGGCTGGGGGTGTCCCTACAGCAGCCTGCCCCGGGGGCTGGGAGCCATCACCGAGGCTGGGGGTTCCCCTCTCCCCAGAGCTGGGGGCAGCCCCCTGGCAGCCAGGGGAATAAGGTATCCCGCTGTGTTCAGTCACCCCCCGCGGGATCCGTTAGCGCGGGCAGCCTGGCCCCCCCACGGCCGGTGATTAACGGCTCTGGCAGGAGGCTCCGGCGCCGCCAGGAGTGAATCAATTTGCGCCATCGATTTTTCATCCACTGCGGCAGAAAGTGGGATCTGAAGGGCCGTGGAGATGACAAATCCGCCTCCCATGGCCCAGCATGCACACCCCCCCACCCCGGTGCCCGCGTCCCCCTGGTGTCAGCCCCCCCGGTGCCTGCATCCCCATAGGCCAGCCTCCTCCCCCTGTGTGCCACCCCCTAGTGCCCAGCTCCCCCATGTGCCAGCATCCTTCCCCTATGTGCCACCCCGCATGTGCCTGGCTTCCCCCAGTGCCATCCCCCTGCCCTCCCCCGTACACCAGGCTCCCCCCACCCACATCTGGGACAAAGGCCCATGGGATCTGGAGAGTGAGGAATCGACCTGGGACCCTGACATGCTGCTCTGGGGGACCCCAGGGTGAGCCGCGGCCCCCCACCACACCCCACCCCAAGGAGTTCACAGGCTCCATTGGCCACACCCACGCCAGCCACACCCAGCCCTGATACGGGCAGCGGTGCCAACACCCTGCCTTGTCTATGCCATGGCAACACCATGCCTGCACCCGTCCATGCCAATGCCCGGACAATGCCATGCCCTGTGCCAGTCCATGCCACCCAAGGTCCCTTGCCCTGAGGGATTGGCCCCGGCCCTGCCAGTAGCAGGGGGTCCCTCACCAAGGTTCTGCGCCCCCCGTGCCCATGGCAGGGTCCCAGACTGCCAGCACCGCGCTCCCTGTGAGGCGTGATGGGGAAGGACACAGGGGGGCCTTTGTGCCGTGCAGGGGGGGAAGTCTCCCATTTCCAACCGCCCCTGATACCAGAGCTGGGCAAACATGGGCTCCGAGTGCCCCCTTCGGCAGGCAGACACTCCCTGAGCTGCCCGGTGGCCCAAAAGCAGGGAGCCCACAGCGCATGTTGGGCAGGGCGGCTCCTTCCCCTGCGCTGGCAGCCGCGGGTCAATGCTGGGCACAGGGACCCCTCAGGGCCAGCTGCTGGGCTCCCCCAGAGGTGGCTGCATGTCAGTGCTGGGACAGGCCAGCCCAACAGAGCCCCTCATTTGAGCTGGGCCTGGGGAGTGGATCAGGGCCCATCGTCCGCCAGGTAACAGTATAAGTCCCTGTAGCACAGACCCTGGGAGTCCGGGCTCCCAGCCTCCCTGCTCTAACCACTAGACCCCACTCCCCTCCCAGAGTCAGGGATAGAACCCAGGTGTCCTGGCTTCCCCCCCGACCAGTCCCTGGGCCCTGCTGTCTCTCTGTCCCCCCCACGTTCACATCCCCCTTCCTAGGCGGGCCCCAACAGCCTGTTTAACCCCTTAGTGGCTGGGAGGTGGGCACCACGGGGGGGCGGGGGGAGGCCTGGCTCATTCGAACACAGCAAAGAGCTCGTGTCCCCTGTCTCCCCCCCCAGTGACCTTTACCAGGCAGCCCCAGAGGGGCAGGCTGCAGGGAGCCCCCTGCCCATGTCAGTCCCAATCAGGCTCAGGCAAAGGGCTGGCAGCCCAGCAGGCACCTGGGAGCAGCTGGCTGGGGATGGGGGGAGGCTGCGTTGGGGAGGGGGGTGCTGCTGAGGCCCCCGACTGCCTCCCAGTGCCCATTCAGGGTGTTCTCCCAGGGGGTGGTGCTGCCCAGATGGCATCAGCACCTGAGCCAACCCCATTCCCCAAATTTGTTCCCCCGACACCCCATGGAGCCGGAGCAGCAGGACCCCACTCCCAGCCAGGCGTCAGGACGCCAGGGCAGAGCTGGGGGCTGGGGGCTTGTCCCAGCCCCCGCTCTGTCTGGAAATTAACCCGGGAGGAACGGGCATGACAGGTTTCCCTAGTCTATTTTTAGCACCGGCAGCCATTACCCACAACGCCTGGGGGGCTCCTGCTGGGCATGGCAGCACCATGGGGGGGGCAGCACCATGGGGGAGGGGGCAGGACAGTGCCAGGGCCTCCTCCAGATTGTGACGGGACCGGGGGGGCAGCCCCCCAAACACCTCCTGTAGCACCTGCCAGCGCAGCGTGAACCCAGGAGTCCGGGCAGCCAACAAGGCTGTTTCTCACTTCTGCTTGGCATCGCCCCCCTCCCCCCCACAATGACAGCAACCCTACAATCAACAAACCCTCCAGCCCGGGCAGGATACAGAGATTGGAGCCTGCGGGGCACATCCTGGTCACCCCTGCAAAGTGGGGGGGCGGGACTGGGGGGCCCTGTGCAGGCAGGGGGGATCCCCCAATCTGAACAGCTCCCCGATCTGTCTTGAAGGTTTCCCTTTCCTGGGAGCTGGCGGGGGCCAGGGCCCCGGCAGACTCCCCCTCCCCCGTCACACCGGCGTCACTGCGGTTGGCAGAAACCCCATGGCCTTTTCCTTCCTACTGGCGTCATGGGGCCCGCGTTTCGCACCAGAGCCAGGACGATGCTGGGGATGAGTCATGGCAGAGACTCGGGGCAGGGGCATCCCAGCTCCTGTCACCCTGGGGAGAGCTGAGCCCCGGCTCAGCCAGGGTGACACCAGCACGGCTGTGCACAGCACCTGGGTGTGCCGCGGTGCCAGGGGAGGAGCTCCCAGGGCTCCCCAAGGACGCCAGCAGCCCCGCGTGGGATGAGGCCGCCCCAGCTGCCCCGAAAGCTCCCCAGCCCCACCCCAGCCTCCAGGGGCAGGATCTGGGAGGGTGGAGCCCAGAGGGTCCCCTGGGTAGGGGAGGGGCAGAGCCTGGGGCCACCTGCTGCCTCTCCCGCTCCCCTCTCCATCAATGCTGTCCCGTCACCCCCCAGCTCAGCCCCTCGCTGCCTCAGACAGAGACCAGCAGCCTCAGCTGAACCCGCCCCAGAGCTCCCCCACGTCCCCCCCGCGCTCTGCACGTCCACACATGCCAGGGAATGCACAGCTATAAATAGCCCTGGCGCATTATCTGCTTAACTCCTGCTCCCAGGCAGCGCACGGGGGTGGGAGGCTTCCTGGTAAAGCAGGGATCATGGGCAGCAGGGACAGGAGAGACAAGGGGGGTGAGGGCCGGGGAGCCAGGACACCTGGGTTCCGTCTCCCCAGCTCTGCCACCAACTCGCCCTGTGACGTCAAGGCCTGACCTGCCCTCGCTGTGTGCCTCAGTTTCCCCCCACACCCAGTAAAATGGGGGTGATGAGAGCAGCCCAAATCCTTACTATATAAGAACAGTCAGACTGGGTCAGACCAAACGTCCATCCAGCCCAGTGTCCTGTCTGCCGAGCGCGGCCCGGGCCAGCTGCCCCAGAGGGAATGGACCGAACAGGGAATCATCCAGTGACCCATTCCCAGCCTCTGGCAACACTCCAGGACTGGGCAGCACTGGGAAAAGGGCAGGCACTTCCCTCCCGCCCAACCAGACCAGCTCTCCCCGTCCCCGCCCAACTGCTGGAGCATTTCCTAGCATGCGTGGGGAGCCCAGGGCTGGTACAGCAGGGGGCTGCGGGTCGGGAGCGAGGGGCACAAGCAGCTCAGCAGTTGGCCTGGCGGGTGATTCTGGGCAAGACTCTGCCCCACTTCCCACATGCGCCCTCCGCGCAGGGACCCACAAACACTGAACGATTCCTGTGGGTCAGGCATCAGCCCCAGGGGATGGAGGGAAACTGAGGCACGGCAGGGAGAGAAATGATCCACACCCCCTCCACAGCCAGAGAGTGTCAGAGCCAGGGCTGGAACCCAGGAGTCCTGGCTCCCAGCCCCCCTGCTCTGGCTCCTCTCACCCTCCCAGGGGACACTGGCTAGTTCACGCCAATGCTGGTAACAGGGAATCTCAGTGATGAGGGGGGCTGGGGAGGCCCCTCCCCTTTCCTGCCTGCCCCTCCCTCACCCGGGGGAGCTTCCCACCTTTGGGCCGGTGCCCAAGGCCCGGCCGGTCGCTGGCGAAGGCCCTGGCCGGGCGCCAGGCGCGGGAGGATGGAGCTGGGAGCAGGCGCCCGGAGGCCCCTCCGCCACCCACTCCCAGCCAACTTGGCGAAAGGTCAGGAGCTAAGGAGCCAGCCAAGAGCAGCCCCCCCCCCGCCCCCACCGGGCAGCGGGACCGGCCCTGGCTCCACCAGGCCTGTAGGGGGTGCCAGCGGGGGGGCAGCAGGCAGGGCCTGTCCCAGCTCACAGGGCTCCTGGCTGAAGGTGCCAGGGGTCCATGGGGGGTGAGGGGGGGCTGGCTCAGAGCCCTAGAGCCCCTCCCCAACATGGGGCCTCCCAGCACTGAGCAGCAGCGACACCTAGCGGCCAGTGGGATGAATGACAAGGTTATTCATCAACATGCCAGTGCCCCTCACTCCTGACCTGCAGCCCCGTTAGCCCCGTGCTGGGGTCCCTGCCCCCCACTCTGCTGGTGCCCCTCACTCCTGACCTGCAGCCCCTGACACCTGGGGGGCCGAGCAGGCAGGTGAAGCGCATGGAGAGACAGGGCCAGCTGGCACAGGGCTTGCTCCCGGGGCCCATTTGGGAAATGACTGGCCGGCTCGGGTCAGCAGTGACCCAGGGAGCTGAGCCATCCCCCACCGCTCCCCAGTTCCTCTGGATTGACCCCTCCCCACACAGGCCTGTCCTCCTGTTGGGCCATAGCGCGGCCAGCCAAGCGCAGGGCTCCTGCGGGGATGGGGCTGGCCGGAGCCTGCGGAACTACCTGCTGCTGGACAGCAGGAATGGCAGAGGCCTTGCTGTGCTCAGCTCCAAGTGCCCACCTGGCTCAGCACATCCCTTACGCAGGGGGTGGGTTTCACCACAGGCCCCATCCAGCCCCTGTAAGATCAGCTGGCACCCCCATCCCCCGCACCCCCCCCATCCCCGACTCTCGGCCTAAAAGCCAACGTGGTATTTCTCAGCTGTCAGATCCGATTAGCTCCCTCGGGCGCCCGATGGGCCGTGGAGCCATAGAGCAAGAAATGAGAATGGGGGGGGTGTGCTCAGGGGGGAGGGGGAGAGGGATGGAACCGGGAGACTCACTCTGGCATTGGGGAGCACGAGAAGGGAGACAGCACTGTAGGGGGAGAAGCTGGTCCCAGCTTCGGGAGGGGTGATAGTCAGGGGGGTAACCTCACCTGTCTGCACTGTGGGGACCTGGCCAGTGGGGGAAACCACAGCAAAGTCCCCCCGCCCCCCCCCAATGACAGCGGGGGAAAACTGAGGCACACAGAAGGGATTCACCCAGGGTCACACAGGGAGTCTGAAGCAGAGCTGGGAAAAGAACCCAGGAGTCCTGACTCCCAGCTCCCACCCCCACTCCGAAAAGCCCCACTCAGCCACACAAATCTAATCAAGTCCCCTTGACCCACCCTGATTTCAGTACTGGAGGCTGCTGGAGATCAGAGGGTGCGGGCATTACAGGGGGCTGGGAGGGGGAAGGAGAAGCAGGGACAGCATGGGGCTGAGGGGGCAGGACTGACAGGCACCGTGACCGGCTGAGCTGGGGGTGCATTTTCAGAAGGCCCCCTCCCAGGCTGCTGGAAGGTTTGCGCTTCCGAGGCCAGGCCGGGGGCAGCCCAGGCCCCCATCCTCTCCAATTTCCATCCCCCCATCTGCCCTGGGGAGGGTGGAGCCCATCCAGACCCCCTGCAGACAGGCCCCTTTCCCTGCCAGACACATGGAGCTTAGTCTAGTGCAATCTTGCCAAGGATCTCAAAGCCTCTCTCCTCCCAATTGTCATTATACATCTGGGAAACTGAGCCACAGAGAGCGAACCTCCAGCTCACACAGTGAGCCACTGGCAGAGTCAGGGATCAAACCCAGGAGTCCTGGCTTCCAGTCCCTCCCCAGTCTAGACCCTGCTGCCCCCCATCACCCCAAACTGGCAGGAGGTCTGATTTCAGGCTCCAGTCAAATGAACGCGACAGCAGAGGATGCTCCTCCGCCCACCCCCAAATCTGGTCAATACCTCCCCCCGGCCCGTTACTCAGCCAGGAGGGGGGGCTGTTGAGCTCTGGACACCACCCCGCTCCTATCACTCTGGACTGGGAGGTGAATCCACTTCTCCCACCAGCCCGCAGAGGGCATTAGCCCCCAGGATGGCTGGATGGGGCCCCCACGCTGAGTGCTAACCCCTAGGCCAGCCAGTCCTGCAGCAGGAGGGAGAGAGATGGACCAGGCGAGAAGGGCTGGCTGGTGCCATGGCACTGAACGAGCCGCCCTCCCCGTCCCCCTGCATGCTCTAATTGATGGAAATCCAGGACTCACCCATCTGCATGACCTACATTCACTCGGCAGCCAGCGGAGCCGTGAGATAATTACACGGGGCCGGGGAGAGAACCCGCAACGTACAGCCAGGGAGCTGGCAGGCCGCCTGTCAGGCAGAGCAACCCCCCTCTCCCCCCACCGTCAATAAATGGGGACACCCAGGTGCTCCCCAACAGCACGAAGTGCTGCACCCCTCCCGCAAGCCCGGGGACAGATGGGGATCACAGGGCAGAGACGGCAGCAGGGACCCAGTCCCCACCCCACCTCTGGGGGCAATGCACCCCCTGCCTCAGGCAGCTGCCCGGCCCAGCCCTGGCACCATGGCTGCTCTGAGATCCAACCCCTGGGCACGCACACAGCAGCTGGCAATGCCTGGCAGGGTGCCCACACACAGACCCACTCAGAGCAGGTCCTGGCAGATCTCCAGTGCTGTCGGCGGGGGCGGGCGGGGAGGAGGCAAACATTGGTCAGGGCAAGACAATGGCGACTCGTTTACAGGACACAACTGGAGTCAGGACTCCTGGGTTCTGTTCCCAGCCCAGCCACCGACTGGCTGTGCAACCTGAGGCAAGTCCATGCCACTTTGTGCTTCGGTTTCCCCATCCACAGCACAGAGACAATGCCCCCCCTTTGCAAAGCCCAGGTTTGGGACACATGCACAATGGCAGAGGGCTCCCTGGCCCGGCACCCGCAGCACACTGGGGCCCTGGCGGGGGAGAGTCCTGGAACCTGGGGGGCACTGCCTGGCGCGGGTCTGGCCTTGCAGCTGGTTGTGCTATCAGGCCCAGTTCCTCCCCCTCGTCAGGCCCACAGGAAGGCTGGGCTGTAGCGAGGATGCCTGCCCCATTTCCCTTTCCCCAGCCCTGGGTACAACAGCCGCGCAACCAGAAAACAGCCAGTTAGCCGCCGTTCACTGGCCAGATATCTGGCTGCTCTAACCACCGGCCAGAGCCCCGGGGCCTGACTCCCAGCCACTGGGAACCCAAGAGTCTGTGCCGGGGACCCCAAAAACCAGCCTAGTCCGTGTCTAACCAGAACCCTTCAACTTGTCCCATCGTCAGGCCTGCGCGTGCGTCGCCATAGGCAGGATCGGGGCCATCTTGGCTTTCGGTCCGAGAGCAGCAAACACAGCCCTTGGCACACAGATATTCGTAGTTTTGTTCCAGGCTTTAATCTCTTCTGTTGCTCAAAAAAACCCCCAACATCCTGCTTTGGCTTTTGGAATGAATCGGAAAAAGTGGAGTTTTTGCCCCTGCCCCTAATTCAGAATTACCCAGCTCCCATTTCAAGCCTTCCAGGTTCTGCTGGAAATCTCTCTCTCAGCCAACCCTGAAATGCAGCCACCTCTGGGGTGGAGCTGGCAGGAGGCTTTTTTTAGCAACCGCACAACAGGGAAGCCGGAGCCGAAGCCCTGCACCGGCGAAACTTTGATCCAAGTCTCCCAGGCGCTCGGCTCAGCCCAGAGCAGAAAGCGGAGCTGTACAGACAGGGCCATTTATGTTGCATTGGGGGGTGGGGGGGACACACACAGATCCAGCTGTCAGACAACAGCTGTAACGAACATCACATGGCTTCAGGGCTCTGCCCCTGCCTTTCATGTCTCGTTTCCACCTCGCCCCCCCGGGCCCTGCAGCCCCCGTGCCCCGCTGGCAGCCGGCAAACAGAGCCCTGGCCCCGGGACTCTGGAGAGCAAGACAGGGCTGGAGACGGGACTGCCTAGCCCCAGCCCTGGACGTGGGGAAAGTTCACATCAGCTCCTCCTCCGGCTTGGCACCGAGAGCCCAGCCCTGCCCGTGCAGACGGCGGGTCCAGCCCCCCCCGCCCCAGGGCCCTGCCCCTGTGGGAGCCAGCCCAGGCTCCGAGCTGGATTTCCTGCCAGCCCAGGCCGGCGGCTAGCCCCAGCCTCTCCCACTTCTCCTTCCCCGCCGCAGCAGTTTGCATCTCCCTGCGCTCGTGGGCTGCCGGAGAGTTTGCAAAGCTCGGGGGTGCGGGGGGTGGCCGTTTGCAGAGACAAGCTCTCCCCGCCCACCCCCACCCGGGACAAAGTGCAGCCTCCGGGGTGGGGCGGACACGAGCAAAGGCAGGAAAGGGAACGAGCCCCCCACCCCGGACACAACTTTCTGGGGCTCAGGGGCCCTGCAGCAGCTGCCCCGCGGCCGGGCTGGGGGCGCCCCGGGGCAGAAGCGCTACAAAGCGGGAAGCTCGCCTTTGAGGGGGCGGCGGGGCTCGCTTACCTGGCGGGGGTCAGGGGGCCGCTCGGGGGAAGCCCTCCTGGAAGCCAGCAGCCAGGATTCCCCTGCTTCTGGGGGAGTGAGTGTTTGCACCGTCTGCGGCTGCAACAGGAACTCGGCTGCCCCGGGTCCTAGCGCCCGCCCGGCTCCGCGCCGGGGTGCCCCATCTGGGGCCTTGGCGGCTCATTGCCAGGCGGGCTCGGGGGCATACGGACTTCAGGGAGCAGTCTAAGGGCCCCCCAAATCCCCAGCAATAAGGGGGCTAATCTCAACCCGGGGGGGGGGCCTCAGATGTGATGCTACCCCCCCCCCCCCATAGACCGGAGGAAGGAGGCCGAGGAGATAATCAGAGGGGAGACACGCACAGGCCCACGTAGACAGGGGGAGACGGAGGCCTTCAGGCTCAGGATAGTGTTAAAAAGCCAACCCAACCCCCTTCCTTCCCCTCCTGTTTCCATCCCATTCCTGCCTCTTCTCTACCCTCCCAGCCCCCAGGGAACTGGGCCGTCTCCCCAGGGTCCAGGCAGCTTCCCACGCTGGCAGCAAGGATGTTTTTATTGGCTTCCAGCAGATTAAATAAATATGTGAAAGGAAACAATCTGCAGGGAGTTTCCCTACACTTCTGCTCGGAGCCATCACCTGGCCACCCCATGCGGGACTCTCTGCTGCAAGGCGCTGGGGTGGAAGTGGTGGGGTTTTGAGGGAGGGGCTTCCCCGAGCCTGTCACGGAGTCCCCGGGCGATGCTCTGGAACTGCTCCCCATGAAGCCAGGCAGGACTCTGGGGAAGTCTCCTCTCTGGGAGCAGCCTGTCTGCAGGACACGCAGCTCACCCGGCTTCCACCTTCCTGGGTCTGACCTCGGAGCATTCAGCCTCCTCTGCCCCTCCGTGCGCTTCCCCCAGCGAGTCTGCCCAGGCGGGGTCCTGGGGAAGCCAGAGGGTCCTGCCCCCCAACTCCATAGTCAGACGTGACTCTCAGCCAGCCAGTAAAACAGAGGTTTATTAGACGACAGGAACATGGTCTAACCCAGAGTTTGTCGGTGCAGAGAACAGGACCCCTCAGCTGGGTCCATTCTGGGGGGCAGTGAGCCAGACAACCATGTCTGCACTTCACTCCAGGTCCCCAGCCAGCCCCAAATTGCCTCCCCCTCCAGCCCCTCCTCCTCCGGGCTTTGTCCCTTTCCAGGCCAGGAGGTCACCTGGTTCCTTTGTTCTCCAACCCTTTAGCTCTCACCTTGCAGGGGGGAAGGGCTCAGGCCATCAGTTCCCAGGAAACAGGGTGTTGGCCATTCTCTGTGTCCAGACCCCTGCACACACCTGCCCTCTAGGGCTCTGCAACGATCATACACCCTTATCCCCCCACCTAGATACTTAAGAACTGTATAGGGGAAACTGAGGCACCCCCAGAATATTCAGAGGAAACATTAAGAACAGTCCCGCTTCATCACACAGCCCCACAGCTTGCCCATCACCTGCCCTGCCCTTGACCTCACCCGCACCGCATGTCACCACCGCTGTCATCCTCAAGCACCCAGGCTGCTGCCAGGAGTCAAACGCACCTGCTCCGTTCCTGAAGTGACTGTAAAACCAAAAGGTTCATAAGGATCCCCTTGTAACGGCAGGGCTCCCTCTGGGGCACCCATCCCAGGCTGGGGGCGCAGCTCTGCTGTAAACAAAGGCATCTTTGGGGGACCAGGGAGCTAGGGGGTGCGGAGGGATAAGAGCAGAGATGAGAACAATCCACACTCTCTCGCTCCTTTCTTTGCCCAAAGTGCTCTGCAGATCCTGTAAACTGCTCCAGGAGGCTGGATCCTGGTGCCCATGCCCCAGCCGTGCAGAGGTCCAGCCACGCAGATCGATCAGGACCTACCTACGCACAGGAATTACTGTGCCTGCTGCTGATCTGCAATCTCCTCTGGGGTGGAACAGAACCAGTGTTCGACCACCACACAGGTATGACTCTAGGGAAGGGGCGCTGGATTCAGGGAGGCAGAGTGTAATGACCCACGGTGGACCGTGCTCCAGACCTCAGCAGTACCACCCTGACTCTTGGGGTCTCCAATGACCACATGTAGCAGGACAGGTTCAACCTGTTAATGAGCATTGTTAAAAGGGTTCCATCCATTGCCAAAGGGCAGCAGGGAAAACAGGCTGCACCGGCTGCCTGCGAGGGGCTTGGGTTCAAGTCTCACGGGCAGATGGCACTAATGCAGTACAGCCACTCTGCTGCCTGGCCAGAAGGGGGCACCCCTCTGCACTCAGAGGCACTGCAGTCATGCTGGGGCGCCTGACCTCCCACCCCAGGCATGTAGGAAATACAGACTACACCTCCCAGCGTCATTGCCAAGCAGTGCAGGGCGGCTGTACCGGGGCCTAATAGGCAGGGATGGGAGGGGTGGAAGAGGGCCTAGAGGAGACGGCCGGGCCCCCTCATTAGAAATCGCTGATGAGGCTGTTGCAGGCTGTGTGGGAAATGGTTGAGAGATCAAAGCAGTCTAGCGTGATTCAGAACCCAATTAGTGCCTTTAAAATAAAAAGGGAGCCCTATTGCCAGGGCACAGTCAGCTGTTGTGTGAAGCTAGGCTGAGGGCCCTGCATATGCACCACTGACCGCGGGAGTCCGGCCTTCGCCCCACAGCCATCAATTGTTGAGAAAAGAGGCCACCAGGTCTGCACTCCAGGCCAAGGCGGGGAGGGAGGGGGTGTTGGGACCATGCCCAGCCATGGTGCCAAACTATCTGCTCTTCTTAGACACCCCAGAGCTTCCCTCCTATGCCAGAGCCGCTCAGCACGGCCCTGCCCAGAGCCTCCCAGCAGCTGCCCCTCCTCCATTAGCAAGCAGCAGTACAGGGCCTATGCCACATAGCTGAACAATTCAAACCCGACTGGCAGAGGGCAGCTGCACGCTAGCCCCATCAGGACAATTGGTTCAAACGGCCGAGCCTGTTTTACGCACAGGCCCAGCTTGGAGGCACGACTAAGAGGCAAGTCTGAAAGGGGTCTGTACCCTAGGTCACTTCAGCCCCCTCCTCTGCACCTTGCCAGCCCCCGCTGCTTCCCAGACAAACATGGTCTGCCCCGCACCTCCACATCCCTTTCCCCTCAGAGTAGCTTCAAGCCCAGTAGCCAACAGCCCAGCAAGGTGACATGCAGCCAGGCTGTTGGAAATTAGTGCCACTTCATCCCATTGCTTGCCAGCTCTGCTCCAGCTCTGTGCCAGTTATCTGGGTCCAGCCCCTAAGGCACGCCAGGCCTCTAACCTTCACCGGGGGAAAGAACGAAAGAAACAGCTGCATTTTCTCTAGTGTAGGTGTGGTGCCTCGCTCACAGAGGCACCTGGCTCTCCTCTTGACATCAGCTGCCAGGTGCATGCCTGCTCTGGAAGTGCTCGGCTCAAGCCCTGTCTCCGATTAAAAGCAGCAAAGTCCTCACTCAAGGGGATTAAAGTCTGCACTTAGAAAGGGCCAGGTCTCAGTGGGCTTTAATTTCTACGCAGAGGATTTCTTTCAGGCGCCATCCCCTCCATGAGCACAGCACAGCCCCGCTCCGCTGCTGCATGGACACCACACCCTCTTTGCAGCCTGGAGAGTGAGTGATCAGCAGCAGTAAGGAGCTGTTGCCTTTTCTGACAGCAGTCCTCATTCTCAAGGCCCTGCGGGTGCCATTAGCACTAGGGAAGACCAAGCTGGAGTCTTTTCTACCCTGGATAGCAACCAGCCACGACAGGAGAGGAACCAAAGGGATTCTCAGATCCCACTGGGAGGCTGCAGCAGGGGTGGTTAAAAATAAATCAGCTTTCAGCACAGCAAGCTGGTGCTGGGAGCTGCAGAGGGTAAGAAGGAAACAGCAGCCCACAAGGCCGTATCTGTTGTGGTGGCTCTGGCTGACCCATATCTTGCTGCCAGCATCTTTGCAAATTTGCGAATAGTTTGGCCCGTCTGGCACTGGACCCAGCACAGACAGTAGCTGCAGGAACAACTGTCTCTCTCAAGGTCTCCACAGCCAATAAAATGCCATTTAAATCAAGGCTCCCATCTGTTCTCAATCCTGCTCCGAGCCTGCTTCTTATTAGACCACAGCTCATCTTCACCAGCAGCCCTTTAACTCTTTGCCCACTGGCGTTTTCCACACTGGGTGACTGTTAGAGGGGCACAGATCCTAGAAAATGTAGTAGCTATCCACACACCCCTTCCTCTTAAGCGTTGATAGCAGGAACAGGGGGGCTCCAGCATTCACTGTACAGCCGGTCAGCCTACTTCAGGTCACCTCCCCTTTCTTTATTCACCTGCTATGAGAATGGCAAAGGCTAATTGACTAGACTGAGTGAACAGCACCACAGAAACTCCTTGTAGCACAGGGCCTAGATGGGTTCCAGTAGCCAGGAACCTGGGTTGCTTGGGGACCGCACATCCCACTCCATTTAAAACAGTGGGCATCAGACAGTTCCCACTGATTACACCACATGCTGCACTGGCCATGGGTGGTGGCAGCTTACCCCTCCCTGCAATGTGCGTGGAGAATCAGAGCACCCCATGGGATAGCAGAGGGGCTCCAGACAAGTTAGCATCAGTCTCACATCCCCACTGAACCCCTTTTGAGGATGGCACCAGAAGGGGGAGGAATAGCTGGCCTATCAAGCAAGCTACGATTTTGTCAAAGCCTATATTATTTTTAACATAAGCTGCAGAAAATGTAATTGTGTCTTCTCAGCACTGGAGGATAGTTTCAAAGTGTCTGTCGAGCTGGTCAGAGAGTGCCACACATTAGTGAGAGAGTGGAGGCTTTATGTTTCCCAACCTGTAAATACAGCTGGGCCTGTCTCTCAGTGGAGTTATGTCCTTGCACCTGCCTTTCAGAACACATCTGCTACAGGAGTGAGTCCACCCAAGGGCAGCTCTAACCTGGGAGATGTGGGGGACAGAGAGGTTAGGGAGGGACATAACACATGCCAAATGTTCACTGCATTGGCACACATTTGTCTGGTCTACGCTCTCACAAGAGGCTCATTACAAACAGATGACACTGTGTGCAGACAATAAGTCATTTTCAACCCAGAAAGGCTACTTTTTAATTTAAAAATAGATAGGAGAAGGGGTTGCTCAGAATCCCCACGCTGTTTGGCCTCACACACGCAATACAGCTTCCTCAAACTTTACGAACTTGGTCCAGGCGACAGAAGCACCGGTCATTGTACTACAAGAATGCCCCCTGCTGGAGAAACCTTGCTCCAAGGGTGAATACATCACAATGTCTGAAGTAGGTCACTCCTTCGGGATAAGGGGTCGGGGGAGGGATGGAAGGGGAAAGATTAGATCAAATTAAAAACCAACGCTGAGATTAGGAACCTCCGATGTGCAGAGCAGGATGCAGGCTGGGTGGGGTCATAGGACAGATGTTCTGTTCTACTGCGCAGGAAAGGGGAGAAGAAACCAGGTCTTTTGGAAGAGGCCTAACGTGACTCTTCATAATGCCACAAACAAGTAGGAATAAATGTATCCACAGCTTGAACAGTAAGATACACACAGCCCTCAGGGCTTCATACTAAGCCCTGATCGAGCCCCAGAGACATTAAGCCTCACTAAGAGCGACATCTGCTACGCGGAAATAACCAGACTTCAAAGGAGCCTGGGTTGGGAGCGCAGCGCCTGCCATCTCATTTCCTCCTGCAGCCTCTCGCACTGCTAATGGTTTCATTTCTCCAAACAGACTCTTGCTGCCTGAGCACCATCTCTTTGATCTCCA